>NW_026947507.1:50285000-50885000 GCF_034190915.1 Cavia porcellus
CCGGGCTGTGTGGAGCGACCCCCCAAGTGGGACGGGCTGCTGGACTTCTGGCTCTGACATCCTGTGTGGAATAACATGCCTTGCCCAGATCAGTGTCCCCAAGTGGTGGCTGTGATTTCTTTTCCCAGAGAACCAGATTATTTTTCTGAAAGTGACATATTTTAATCGTGTTGATCACCTGTTTTACATCACATTGTTATTTTTTCTGAGGATTTTAGAGTTACCATTGGAAGCATCTCAGAATAAACACACCTTTTTAGATGAGTTTACAATGTCTTTTTTTTTCTTTTGTCTTTTTCTTTTTCTTTTTTATTGGTACCAGGGATTGAACTCACAACTGCCTGCTTTAAAGGCAGGCGCTTATGCCACTGAACTAAATCCCCAGCCCCTGGGTTTACAGTGTCTTAAGTCATGTCATCTGAAAAATAACTGTGTCTAGTACAAATGAGATACTGCAGGAATAAACGCTGTTTATCTGACAAGTGATTGTGAAACTTCAAACTTGCATACCTTTTCTTAGTGATGAGTATGGAAAATCAGCAGACGTTTTAAGTTTTTTTAATATTGCCATTTTAGGATTGCCATTGATTTCCTGTTTAGATATATTGGCATTTATCCATACGAAAATGCATACGTCGGCAGTGTTTTTACAGTTTTGACAATTTACATTACTTTTAAGAGGCATAAATGAAATTTTCATAGCACACATGAGGTAAATACTAGACACACAACATTGAAATTTTGATATTCACTATTTTAAACCCATGGTGCGTAAGGGTGCAGTGCTGGTTCCTGCCTGTTTTATGCTGGTGTCGGGACCCTGGTCACACGGTTCAGCATGTTTGCCTGCAACTGAGGTGACCGTGGCACACGTGCCTCAGAGCTCTGCTCCACTCTGGTGTCCGTGAGGCCACCTCCACTCACTGGGTGGGTGCTGACCAAATGGGAGGGCCTGACAGAATGCTTAGCCCACTTCAGCCTTGCCTTTCATCTTGCCTGGATAAAAGGCAACCACCACAGTGATTCAGTCACAGTATCTCCAGGGCATGAACAACTGGCCTTAATAAGTTGATTTTTTCCACTCAGTTCTTAAACTCTCAAGTGTCTGATCCCCAGGCTGTGGGCTCCTCAGGGTGGGGCGAGAGCCATCCCTGTTGTCTCCACACGCCCTCTGAGGAGCATGGTGCTGTCTCTGCCCTGTGGGGTCCTCACTTCCTTTGGTTTGATGTTGCTGAGACCTAAAAACAAAAGCTTGGAAACCCACTATTAAAATGTAGCCCGATGGCCGTGTCATGCTCCTTCATTGCGGGCTGCAAGGCACAGTGCAGGGCTGGTTCCTGCACAGCTGAACATGCAGGGTGGGGCGGGGCAGCATGTGCTCAGCAGAGCTGGGGTGCAGACAGCGAGGTGGCAGAAGGTGAGCACGCACCACTGGGCACCGGAACTGGCGCTCCAGCGGGGCAGCCAGCCCAGCGTGCACCCTCAGCGAGGCAAGGTAGCAGGGAATCCCAGGAGCAGCCAGGAACTGACCTCTCAGGTCCTGAGGAGGCACTGCTGAGGGTGGGTTGCTTGGCCCGCTGGGCCTTGCCTACCCTGGCATCCTTGGCCACATGGGGGCACAGTGGGTGAAGGCGGCTATGAGGACAGGCCGGCCCTGACTGCTGGGCCTTCTGGGACCTCCAGAGCTGGCTGCCAGTGGGAGGCAGGATGAAGTACCCATAGGGCTTTGCACAGGAGGGTAATTCCGAATAAAAATGTAGATTTACCCCAATTGATATGTTTTGAAAAAAAATTTCTGTGCCTGCTTCCCGGTCACACACTATTTATAGGCTATCTAGAAGTGGAAGTGGACTTCTGTGTCCTGAAGAGGTTGACAGATCACATTCAGAGGGCGCATTGGTGATTCTGTGCCGCTGTGCTCGGGTTGAAGACGGCCAAAGGTGCTGCTGGCGTCTGTGGTCTCTTGACAGGAATTGAGATGGAGGCTGGTGGATGGCATTCTTTTCCTGAAGGATTCCTTTGCCGCCTTCGAGCTGAGTCTTCCTGACTTCAGGGGCCTCAGCTTTCCAAGTACTATCTCAGGCAGTGTGAATGTATGTGCATGTGTGTACAGGAGGCAGAGGTCTGTATCACACAGAGACAGCTGTGAGGTGCGCTCTGGGCTCCCCAAGGTCATCCCAAAACGAAGGGAAAGGAGAGTGTCGCAGTAAACCAAAGCTCAAGGAGCCTTGTATAATCCCAGCTTCCCCTGGAGCCTAAGCTTAACATTAACTGTGTGGTGTACACTACTGTGCTCCACAAGCGTTTTGGATTAGAAATATTTTTTTTGAGATAGTGTGTCATTATATAGTTTAAGCTGGTGTAGACTCCGTGTGGTAGCATAGGCTGGCCTTGAACTCACTCCTGCCTCAGCTTCCTGAGTGCTGGGATTACAGGCATGTGCCACCACATGCAGCTTAGATCTTTTTTTAAACTCTCGGAAAAACCAACAGCAGGAGAAACATTGGAGACCTTGGTTCCCCACACGCGGCATGGCCATCAAGTGCCACTGGGGAACCAGACAGAAAATAGCACCCTGTGCAGGTGGAGGGTTCACTGTGAGTTGCAAACAAACATAAATTTCTTTTGTTTACAAAAAGCGCCTCCTGGGCCGGGGATTTAGCTCAGTGGATAAGCCTACCTGGCAAGCAGGAGATTGAGATTTTGGTCCCCTGGTACCAAAAAAAAAAAAAAAAAAAAAAAAAAAAAAAAAGTGCCTGCTATCATTAGAGATCAGATGGAAAGATTCTCACCCTTCCATTTTGACATGAAAATAAGTGTCTGAAGCAAAAAGTAAAAGCAGTATGTTAGTGTTTTGTTTTTTCTTTTTCTCTTTAGTATATTTTTTATAGCTCAGAAGCAAGGCTTTGAGCATCTTATGGCCTAAATTTGGAATCAGTTCACTATCTGATTAGTTGTAAGTTATTTTCTAGGCTTGTTCACATGTCAGAAAACAAACCAGTAAAATTGCTTCAGAAAGCTCTTTTAAAAATTACTGTGCTTAGTGTTTGGAGAGCAAAGCCTCAGAATTGTGCAGACAGTGTAGTGACAGGTCCCTGAATGGTGTGGCAGGCCCACTTGCAGCTTCGGAGACGTCAGGGGTTGATGCTGACACCAACCTTGGGGCAGGACCTGCCAGGGCAGAATGGAGCTCAGCCCACAGCTGCGCAGCTGACCGCAAGCAGGGTAGAAGCCTCATGCTCCTCAATCACTTTTTCTCAGGTTATGTTATTATATGCTTCCCATTTGTGGTTCCTGTTCCTTGAAAGTCAGTTGTAGGATATGAGAAAGAGAAGACATGCATGTTACTTTTACAATCATGACACAACTTTACTTTTGTTATACTCCTTAATGCAATCACAGTAAAAGGAAATTAATAGAGCCTGAGGTCAAACGATTGTTGTTTCCATTGTAAACTCTCACTCTTGTGCCCAGCAGTCACCGGTGGGGTCAGGGGTCACGGGCTTCCCCTGGAGTGATGCAGCCTGCAAGCCGTGGCACCTCCAGTCCAGGGAGCCAGAGTTCCAACAGCCCTCACAGCAAGCAGTGGGCCAGTGGAGGCGGGGAGTAGTAACAAACAAGTTTTTATTAGCTACTACTACAAAGGACTTCAGCGGAACAGGAGTGGATAAGGGGTTAAGAGGGCAATTTTTAGAGAGGAAGATGAGTCTTCTGAAATGTTTGGCTTCCAAGCCAAAAAAAAAGCTTGGCCTTCTGAGTGGAGCCATTAAGGGCTCTGCCTCAGAGCCTGGGCAGGTTCCCGGCTGCTTGGAGGTGAGGCTGGGGCCTCTCTGGGCCCTGAGAGCTGGGGCTCACCTGCGGCAGGCGGCAGTGGGTAGTCCTGGGGCCCAGCAGGTGGTGGTGGGTAGTCCTGGGGCCCGGCAGGCGGTGGTGGGTAGTCCTGGGGCCTGGCAGGCGGTGGTGGGTAGTCCTGGGGCCCAGGAGGCGGCGGTGGGTAGTCCTGGGGCCCGGCAGGCGTTGGTGGGTAGTCCTGGGGCCCGGCAGGCGGCGGTGGGTAGTCCTGGGGCCCGGCAGGCGGCGGTGGGTAGTCCTGGGGCCCGGCAGGCGGCGGTGGGTAGTCCTGGGGCCCGGCAGGCGGCGGTGGGTAGTCCTGGGGCCCGGCAGGCGGCGGTGGGTAGTCCTGGGGCCCGGCAGGCATTGGTGGGTAGTCCTGGGGCCCGGCAGGCGTTGGTGGGTAGTCCTGGGGCCCGGCAGGCGGCGGTGGGTAGTCCTGGGGCCCGGCAGGCGGCGGTGGGTAGTCCTGGGGCCTGGCAGGCGGTGGTGGGTAGTCCTGGGGCCTGGCAGGCAGTGGTGGGTAGTCCTGGGGCCCAGCGGGTGGTGGTGGCATTCGAGGAACAGGAATGAAATACTCTCGGGGGCTGAGCGGGCCTGGAGGCCTGAATGGCACAGGTCCCGGCAAGAACACTCGGGGGTGCAGTGGCAGGTCGTGGCGTGTACTCTCTTAAGCCCAGTGGTGGGCCCATGCGTGGGACTGGAAAGCAAAAGGGACACACAGACAAGTCCTGAGGAGCAACCCAGGTCTGCTCAAAGCGTTTCCCTTCCCCTGAGCCAGGAAGCCGAGTGATGCACTGGACTTCACAGATAAGGAAAACTGAGGCTTAGTACGGCTCAACCACAGCCTGACCCTCCGTTCTCCCAGTGCCGGCCACCTGTGGCGTCCCGGGTGACCACCCTGGTGGGACTGGCACTTCGGCTCTGCGGGAAGGGCCCTTCTGGTCCAAGCAGCTGTGGAGGCTGCACTGGGCTCAGAGTGCTGGGCCTCGTGCTGCAAGTCTGGAGGGCTGCAGCTGCCGATGAGGACAGGAGAGGAGAGGACAGGGTAGGCAGTGGTGCCGGCCCAAGTGTCCTACCGTACCGAGTGGTGGCGGTGGCCTAGGAGACATCGGCCGAGGCCCGAAGGGCCTGCAGAGCGGTGGTGGCGGTGGCGACCCATAGCCCACAGGGGGGGGCGGTAATGGGGCCTCCCAGGAACGGGGGCCCTGGATAGGCTGGAGGCCCCTTCACGGCCATGCTCACCTGCGAACAGAAGCAGGCCCAGTTTTGGATCGGCAGTGACACTGGGTGCCCATCCCGAGAGGAGTAAAGGGATCCCGGGACCCTGCCGGCCCCCTCGTGAGCAGCACGCCATGCAGCGAGCATGGCCACCACGCTGTCCCCACTCGCGTGCAGAGAGACGAGCTCTGGAGGTGCCAGCGGGGCGCTGCGCCAGCTCGCTGCACTCCTACCAGCACGAGCGTGGCCCTGGGCACGACAGGGGCAACACAAGGGCTCCCAGGGTCCCGGGGTCCCTGGGGAGAACAGGGAGCTGCCTCAGCCAGTGACACTGCACAGGGAGGGGCTGGCAGAGGTGCCTGTGCCTGGGCTACCTGGAAGGCAGGCCAGCGAGCTCTGACCATCGCAGGCGGCCCCATGCGGTGCGAAGGCTGCCGAGGCGGCAGGTCAGGACCCAGGAGGCACAGCAGCCTGGGCCGCCCAGGCCGGATTCACGGGTCCCTGGAACCGGCTTCCCACTCCCAGCAGAGCCCACGCCCACCTCATTCCGATCATTGCAAGGGGTCTGCCTAGCACACACCCTGAGGACCCTCCCAGCTGCTCCCAAAAATCAAGAGCACGCGAGTGTGGCAACGCACACTGGTCATCCCGCACTCGGGAGGCTGAGGCGGGAGGACTGCTAGGGAACTGCAGGTGGGCTCTGGGTACTGTGAACACGGTCAAGTTCAGCTCGAGCTGCATAAGGAAACCCTGACTCAAAATAAGTACCAAACAAAATACTCAAGACAGGGGCGTGAGGTGTGCTTTGCCCCAGCACTCAGCACACGGTGCGAGCCTTAGTGAAGGCCCGAGTCAGATGGTGACCCAGTCAGCAGGGTCCCACGCCCAGGCCAGTTAGAGAACAGAGGGGAAACCGAGGGCGCATGGAGCAGCGCGGGCGCAGGCACAGGTCACCTTGCCCGTTGTCCATGTCCTTCGCCGGGGAGGAGCCGCGGGAGCTGCTGTTGGCCACGAGGCCAGGGCCGGGATCTGGGGGCAGAGATGGCACTCAGAGGACTTTCCCAGGACGAGGACGGGGACGAGGACGAGGAGGAGGACGAGGACGAGGACTACGACCGGAAGAGGCCACGGGCGCGCCCTCGGAAGTGCCCTCGGGAACACTGCAGAGCCCCGCGGACTGGCCCTGGAGGGAGCAGAGGCCTGGCTGTCTCTGACAGGCAGCTGCAAAGCCCGTGGGAGGCGGGAGGCCAGGGAGCCCTCCCGGAGCCAGAGGCGCCCGGCTCACTGAGCAGGCGTCAAGTGGGGGTGGGGTGGGGGTGGGGGCGGGGGTCGAAGGAGGCCTCTGAGCATGCGCGGCCTCCATCTGGTCAGCACTTCGCGGACCTGGGGAGCTGGGAAGGCTGCGCTGCGGCAGCCCCAGCCAGAGGCGGAGGCTGCTTTAGGTCTCAGGCTGTGGAGGAGGAAAACAGGGACGCGGAAGACTGAGCCCGCACTCGGCAGCCATGCGCTTTGGTAGCAGCACACGGAACCAGCAACACGCGGGCCTGCCTAGCTCGGGAGCGGCCCCTGGTGGCCCGGAGGTGAGTGGTGAAGAAAGTGCGCCCACTCATTGAACACTGCAGAGAGGGAGTGGGCGACACCGCGGCCCTGGGAGTGACCGGGTGGGCGACGGCTCCCAGGACCCTGCTCCTGCACTGCAATCGAGGTGGACCTGCACAGTGCCCAGGGCTAAGTGGAAACCTGAGCCGGGAGTGCCCGGGCTTTGTACCAGAGCTCAGGGAACCATGCCCGGGGCAAGGCAGCACGGTGTCCCTGAGTCCGGGCCGCGAGGCCCCGGAGAGGCTCACCGAAGTCGGCCCTGGGAATGTCTGCGAAGTTCAGGCTCGCAGTGGACAGCCATCCAGGGGGCTCTGCCCCTGGGGGCGGGGAGCACTCACCGCCACTCACAGGGGACGGGCCAAAGGAGCTGTTCTGGCTCAGGGGACCTGCGGAGACAACACACGTGCTGGTTACCAGTTCTCGCAGTGGCTAAGATCCCCGAGTCGCACTCAGAAGGACAGAGCGCCCACCTCTGTGGGGGCCGTTCTGCACTCCAGGCCAGTCCGGCATCCGCTTAATGATCCCAGGCTCCTCTTGAAGCATATCCATCTTCTGGGTAATCTCCACCAGCCTGCACACAGACAGAGTAGGGCTGGGGATGACCACAGCCACCCTGAGTGGGCTGAAACATGGGCGCCACACATCGCGCCACGCGCTGCTAACCTCTGCCGCAGGTTGGCGGCCTGCCGCTTCTCCTCTGCAATCAGGAGCTCTGCATTGCGGGCTTTGAGCTGTGGAGACAGAGGGGCCAGCTCAGCACAGGGGCTGAGTGAAGCTGGAGAGGGCGAGGCGAGGAGGAGGCTCTCACCCAGTTCTCGTGGGCTTTTTTCTCCTGAGTAGCAAGCTGCAAGAGAACAGGGCAAGACACAGGTTGAGGGACCAGTCACGGGGCTGCAGCTCTCCATGACGTCTGTGTGGGGGAATTAACGGATGCTGTCACCACAGCGCACTCTATTCCTTGCCTAGTTTTTAAATGAGCTCTCCGTTTTCTCTAATTCTGCTTCCACTTCACAGATTCTCCGCCTAAAAATAATACTTAGCAGTTAGAATCAAATAAATTCTGAAACAATCTGACCATGTCTGACCTTTAAAGACTTAATCATATAGAAACATTTCATAACGTGATGAGTGCAGTGTGAACCTCAGTTTCCTGATTTTTCATTTAATGCCTAGAGATTATAAGTTGACAACTTGTCAATTTCCTTAACTGTCCTTGAATAACATTCTCAAAATAATCTGGCTAAGGGTACCTTCCCCATAAAGGTTTTCCCCTCAGGGGCTGGGGATTTAGCTCAGCGGCATAAGCACCTGCCTTGCAAGCGGGCAGTCATGAGTTTGATCCCTGGTACCGATAAAAAAAAAAAAAAAAAAAGGTTTTCCCCTCAAATTATAGCCACAAGAAATGACTCAAAATGCTGTCCCTGGTCTGTCGGAGCACCGAGAGTCTGGTGGGTGTGGACATGTGACAGAAGCAGGCCGCTTTCCTAAAAATGGGCACAGGACACATCTGTAAAGGAGCTTCGCTGTTAACAAGCTTCTGTCTGTTAATGTAGAACCCCTCCCTGTGTGAGTTAAATATATTCCATTCTTGGACTGCTCATGTGCTTCTGTGCCCATCTCTTCTATGTAACAAAGCAACTCAGCCCAGTTCCTGTCTCAGACGCCACACTCACTTGTAGATTTTCACTTCCTCTGTGGCCGGCACCACCTTCTCATCCACAGCCCACAGCGCCTGCTCTCGATGCTGCTGTGCAAATTCCTCCTGACTCAATTTCCTAGGAAAAAGGCAGCTGCCAGGGGCAAGCTCGGCCCACAGGCCACTTCCCCACCCAGCAGTAGGCACAGGGTCTCAGGAGGGAAGTCAAGCTCCAGGCTCTGGGCCATTTGCTTGTGTTCTTATATTCTCTCACCTCTCCTTGTAATTGTCTAATCGGCAAACAGAACAAGCTAACAGCACAGTATGCTCCAGGCTCTAGCTGCCTGTGTGGGAGATGAGTGTACCCCGAGGGAAGCCAGGATTGTCCAGCAGAGCTGCTGGGAAAGCAATAGGCGGAGTCCTCCTCGCACCCCCCCCCCGCCCCCATGCTGTCTGGGAAGAGCTGTTCCTCTAGACCTAGGCCGTGATAAGCACACAAGCAAGGCCAAATGGGTGGACAGGAGCCTGTGGCCCCAGCCAGAAAGCGAAATGTGGGCCCCAGAGGCCAGTGCTGCCCTCCTTCAACCCACACATGAAGGACAATGCCAAAGACGCTAAACTGAGCCCTCGACAAATCCCTAGGCTTTAAGAAACAAGCAGTGGAGCTGAGGCTACAGAGGCAGGGACGCTGGGCCCAACTGCTAGCTGGATGATGGTGACGGCGGACAGGCAGGAGCAGCCTCAGGTCGCCATCACAGGAAACCAGCAGCACCTGGGCCCCTAGTTTCCTCTATGATCACTGCACATCGAAGCTGCTAGGCAATCAGAAGTGACAGGAATGGCCAGCATGAGACACTGGTCAAAATCTCTCGGACTCACTTCTGCAGCTCCATCTCATTCTGTTGGGACAGCTCCTTCAGGATCTCCACCTTCTGCTGCAGCATGCTAAACTCCTTCTCCAGCCGGGCCTTGTCTGCCTGCACCGTGCCGCAGTCCTCACCCAGCTTCATGATCTGGTCTGGGAGGTGAGACACATCACCAAGGGCACCGCCAAAGACACAGAGCCAGGCTCCCAGCATCCCTGCCTCATTCATGCCGGCACTCAGCCTGACCACCATGCAGTCAGGGACCTACCTTCCAAATCACATTTGGCAGACAGGGAGGCTCTCAGCTTCACCTGCAGGAGTTTGAGGTCCTTCTGAAGTACGGATATTGCGGGATGTGTCTGAAAATTGTGAGGGAGAGGCACAGGCTTGAAAGTGAGGCACAGTCAGGACTCACGGGCCCCTGGGGGACTCTGTGAAGGGACCCACCCGGGAGACATCCATCAGCTGGTGCATGTGAGTCTTCATCTATCCTCCCCACTTACAAAGAGAACAAGTGTGGCTGTGTCTTCCTGTGCTGTTTCTAACACTGTTGTCTTAACTTCCACAAAACTAAACTAATGCTCATCAAACACTGTAAAGAAAAACAATTCACCAACAGAACTGACACACTGACTTTTATGACAACTGCACCCTTAGATTTTGTGAGCTCCTGCCAAGACAGCATGCCACCTGGGCTGTGGCTGAGCAAGCCTAGCTCTGCCACATACATGATGGTCTAGGGGAAGCTGGCCGGCGTGGGTCCAGACTCGCACCCTGAGCACCTCTGCAGCTGGGGCGGTACCCTGACCACTTTCCTCATCTCAGACCCTGCTGCTCTCCAGCTTCTGCCCTCACAGCCTGGGCTGTGGCTCCCCCATCCCCACACTCTAGGTGACCCTGGCCAAGTGCCTGAGAACCACAGAACAGCAGAGGCCGTGAGTGCGGACCAGAGCATCATCTCCAGGAAGCTGAGAAGGTTTCTTCTCTGGCACAGAGGCCGACACAAAGGCAAAAGGCTCCAGCGTACACATCCGGTTCTCAAGGGGTGGAAAAGCAGCTTTCCCCGCTTGCCTGCTGCACCCCAGTGACCCAGGCATAAGTACAAATTATTAAGATGTTGGGAGCCATTGAAGCTGGAAACCGACCACACGTGCAGGGCCAGGGCATGGCTGGCCCAAGAACAAAGAGTCCCTGGGGCTGCCATGTGAAGAAGCTGCCTCAGCCCAGAGAACACCAAGCCCCAAGACAATCTGAACAGTGGGCTGCTAGGACAACAGGGTGTCACATGACATTAAGCTGCGAAAAGGTATAAATAAATGCCCCTGCAGTGAGGGGCCAGTTCCTTTCTTCCCATCAGGAGGGTAAGGGCTCCACCTGACCCCAGATTTGTCTGTCTATTTTCTCATCCTCTTGTGGTCCTTCACACTAAGAACCTAAAGAGCTGCATGCATCAGTCTGGGCAAGAAGAAACAGCTGAGAAGCAGTATCCATGTATGGAATTAAAGACAAAAATGCTTAGGAGACTGAGGTAGAATATTTGCTGTGGGATTGAGGCCAGTGTGGGTTACACAGTGAGTTCAAGGCCGGCCACTACATAGAGACCTTGTCTAAAGTAACAATAAAGAGAAGAAGACAAAAAAGAGCCCTTGAAGGGCTGGGGATTTAGCTCAGTGGCACAAGCACCTGCCTGGTGAGTGCATGGTCATGAGTTAGATCCCTGGTTTAAAAAAATAAGGCCCTTGGGCTAGGGCCGGTCTTACCTCCCACTTCTCCATTGGCTAATTCACCTGGCTCACATCTGCCTGGACCTGGACCCTCAGATTCCGATCCCCTCTCCTCCAACCTATTCAGCTGCGTGATGCAGTTGGTCAGAGCCTAGCAGAGAAGCTAGCGGCAGTTAAGAGCCTCTCCATCCTCACAGTGGGTTTGTTTCCCAAGTGTGTTCACAAACAGGCTGGGCCGGCCGGGGTAACTTACACCAATGCTATCATCCTTATCAGCGAGAGTGGCTTCCAGATCCCTCTGAGACTTCTCCAACGTCCTGATTCACTCGCTGAGTTCAGCGTTCAACTTCTGGTCTTCAACTTCCTGCTGTAGCTGAAAGTCACATGCAAGGGTCCCTGTGGACTGGGGATTCCACAGAGGCACATGACTATGCAAGTGGGATGGGGAAGCAGGAGTCGTGTCCCTCCTTGTCCCATCGCAGAGGCTAAGACTTGGTTCAGGACCACAGAGCGTGGCTTCCACCCTGAGCTGTCAAGGAAGCTGACCCCATCCATCAAGTCCTTCTGAAAAATGCCTGCTGACTCAAATGCCTGACTTCCAGATGGCACACGTGGACATGTACTGTTGGGGTTTAACATATTCCCACTGGCATGCACCACTGCAGGGCATGCGGGACTGTCCATATCACCTAATGGGACTATCCTGTGTGTTCCCCTAGCAGGAACATAACCCATTCAAATGGAAGCTTCCAGCAGCTAGCCGTGGGATTTCTGGCCTCAGTGTGTGTGTGTTGATCACAGATCTCTGATCTAACCTTCCTATGGCCAATGTGAGGCAGTAACTGTTAGAGGAGGCTTAGCAAAGGCTTAGCTTAAATCTGAGGTTTAAAAAGCCAACCCCTGGCCTTGCTGAGGCCAAAGTAATGACTGGTATCTAACAAGACAAGGGCCAAGAGCTGCCATCAATTTACAGAACCGAAAATCTACGAGCAACACAAAAGGCACCTGTGCCCTCAATAATGTGCAAGCGGGGAGGACAGACTCGATGCTCCCCAGCTTGCTGCAGGGGCCTGCATAAGCAGCTCCTCATGAGAAAAGATGACAGAGCTAAAGTCGCTGGGTTTTGCACCCACTCTGACCAAACATTTACAAAATCTGCACTTTCTTCTTCTTCAGCCTTGCGTTTTCTTCCTGAACCTGGTGGCACTCAGACTTCACCTTCTCCTCACTCAACTTGCCTTCATTCAGGCCGCCTGAACCTAATGCAGAACACGACTGTTCATGAGCCAAGCCAGGGAGGGGCCCCCAGCCCTGCCCCTCAATCATGCACAGCCTCTGCCTTCCACGGCTCTCAGCACTCGTCAGGTCACCACTGCTCAATACAGCTGAGTCGCGACACTGAGACCGGCAGGGAGTGTGGGCAGCCTTACCTTGGAAAATTCTGAGGCATTCATTGAAATAACCTCCTTTACCTTCTCCACAGATTTCTCATTTTCCAGTATCTGCCACGGAAGCAGGGAACACACAGAATGCATTAGGACTATGGGAGAAACACTGATACATAAGCTAAGGAACAAAAACATTACTACAAGGTACCCCAAACTATCCACTATGTTTTAGGTAAAATCGGGATTAAACGTGATCTGGGGAAAAAATCAGCTTAAAGAGCTGAGAGAAAAAACCAAAGTCAAGAGTTTCATGGCACCCTCAAGCTTCGAGGTGACCACACAACATAGTATAAAGAAATGTTCAAGCAAACCACGGAAAATGAACAGCTTTTTTCTGGTGGCAGGAAAACAAGCCCCAAAAGGGCTGGAGATTTAGCTCAGCAGCATTAAATGCCTGCCCGCCAAGCACGGGGTCATGAGTTCGGCCCCTGCCACCAAAAAGAAAAAGAAAAAAAAAAAGCTCCAAGATCACTTTAAACATGTTCTTGTCTGAATTAAAAATGGTAAGAATGCTGGGTATGGTGGACTCCTGTAATCCCAGCACTCAGGAGGCTGAGGCAGGAGAGGAGAGTTTAAGGCCAGCCTAGGCTATAAGGTGAGTTCACAGCCAGCCTGAACTGCATAACAGAACCCAGTCTCAAAAAGACAACCCAAAACAAAACAACAGAAAACAAAGTGTTTCTGGGGGAATAGAAAAATCTCATGTGCCAAATCTCTCAATATTTATGACAATACTGGCTCAAGGGGTGACCCTAACCGACCGTTCTTTTAACTGCAGGTTGTGTGTCATAACTTCCTGCCAAAGGGCGTGGTGCACAAAGGACTGAAAATGGGCGATTCACCAGGTGTGTGCTGAGCAAAGGACCAGGCCACACAGGAGGCGGGAAGCATGAGAACTCTCCTCACTACATTTCCGCTTAGGGGATTTTCAGACTATTCGAAAGGCACAGAGTTCACTGTGAAATAAAACCACTTTACACAGACTACTCAACTGGACCAGTTTCTTAGTGACTGTGTGTGTTCTGGAGGACACAGCTATGAAATTATCCAAGATTCAGGATCAAAACACTTCCCATGTCTATAAAAACATCCTAATGGGTTAGTACTAAAAATCTCACAAAATGGGTACAGGCATGTTCAGTTCTGTTATTCCTAGTCTTATGGAGTTAACAGCATGGGAATAGCTCAACTAATTTATGAAATAGCTAAAAATACACCTGTAGTAACACACAGCAGCAGAACTCACCAAATCCTGACTTTTCATGTTGTGCTTCCTCTGAGATTCTAACATATCACCAAGAGTTTTGGCCATATCCAGAAATTCATTGCTTTCTTCAAGCAGTTTGATTTTATCCTACAAGAAAAGAGATTAAAAGTAACAATACACATTAATGCTTGCTTTTGTTTTTAGACTATAATCCCAAAAAGAGAAGGACTTTTACCTTGTATTTAATTGCTTCATCAGAGAGAATCATATTTTGATTCTTGGTCTCCTGAATAAGCCTGTTCAATTCCTTGATCTATGGAAAAAACACATTCAGAACTAAGTAGCAGAAGTCACTGTGCTAGTAAAACCTTGTTCCAAAGAAGCAAGCAGAGCGTTCGCTTTACACATGATGGTGCGTAAGATCTGGAGGGCTCAGAGGAAAAGATGAAGCGAGAACACAGGCCTTCAAAATACCATAATAACCGAGCTACACCACAGACACGCTAGAGGAGGGCCCGCGAAACAGATTCTACCTTCTGTTCATAACTTGACAATTTTTCTGCAAGTTCTGCATTGTCCTTTATGGTAGTCTTCACCTGCTCGGCAGTCTGCTGTTCAGTGACTAAAAAGAGGAAAAAGCCAGGTTATTAGGAGCACTAAATGGAACTGAGCTGCACAGTGTCTCAGCAGCAAGGACACCTGTGAGGCTCTGTGAGAGACAGGGCTTAGCACAGCTACCTGCCTTTCCAGAGAGACCCGCAGCTAACAGCAACAGTGCACAGGACACTGTTAAACTTTAAGAAAACTATAGTAACACTTGTTTTGAGGATATATCAATTACTGCAAAGGCAGGAGATACAGTAAAATGTTACACAGTTGGAGAGGCTCCTTTCACAAAAGGCACTTGTTCTCTGAAAACGGATCACTTCAAATGAATGTCATTTGCTAAGAGAAATAGAAACTTCAGGCTCCGGATCTACACTGCTGTCTCTCGAGCTCCTGTGCCGATAAACCTATAGGGGCTGAGGTGTCCCTAGCACAGACACACTGTCCTCTCTCCACACCTGTGTGGTCCAGCCACGCTCGGTCTGCTCCAAGTAAGCAGTCACCCCTAGCCCCACATCTCCTACCTCAGCCAGTACCATCACCTTCCCCACTATACCATGGTTAGTAGCAACAGTAAAATGTGGAGGAGTTATTAAGTCAAATCAGACACTCACTGTCTCTCCTAGCCTGCCTAAAAGTCCTCCCAAACACCAACGAGAAGAGATTTACCTTGGTATATTCTCTGCTTCCCCTAGAAGAGAAAGAGAGAAATTTGATGTCAAACATTTGATTAAAAGGAATGCATAGCTCCTAACACAAGTCAGGATCATAACCAAGTGAAAATTTAGTAACTTTAGTTCAGGATAAACCCATACAATTAAAAATGTATTATAAATAGCCTCTGATACAGAGGAACAGTAAGGGGCGTGTCTTACTTCATAGCCACACACAAGCTTATGTGCCAGGACCGAGTGAATACCAGGCTTATGAGATGAGCATTTGGCTTCAACAGTGAAATGCTTGTTTTTATAATACACACATTATTGATTTACTTACTCAGAATTACTTGACAATCCCAAAAGCAAGCATGCAGTCGAGAAACGGGTGACCATATGGAAGACTGGAGAGCGAGATTACCAGCATAACCTTTGCACTAAGATACGCCTCTCTCACCCACTGGAAGACACCTCAGAAACCCTATTTCAAGTGATCTATTGACTCAATTAAGAAATAATCTAATACACTTCATCATCTGATTTCCCCAGACCACAAAAACAGTAATAAATCTAAGCAGAAGGGAAGACACCAGAAGAACACAGAGAAATGACAGCTAATGGCTTCCAGGTAGAGCACAGGCCCAGTTCTTTCTCCCAGCGCCTTCTGGGGTCATCAATCCTAAACTGTAACTAATTAAATACCACAGCAGTGATCACTGCACTTCTCTGTAACACAGACTCTGTCTTCTCCTTCCGAGTGCTATAAACAGTACAGGACAGCAGAGCACAGTGGCCAGCTTGGGGGGGGGGGGCGACTGTCCTCTCCAGGATCAGGAGTGGGCCTCAGAGCCATGTGACCTCAGGGAGTGGGAGGAAGTGAGCCCAGGGACAGGGTGTGAAGCTGCAGGGCTGAGCCTGAGAGCCCTGCTGGGTAGCAGCTGCAGGGGAACCAAAGGAGAGGAGCAGGGGAAACAGCACCTTTTCACCCCCAAACACTTCCGCTTACCCTTCCAGGCGTGCTTTCATCCAAGAAGCTGTTCGGGGAGATTCGAGAAGTCCTCACAGGAATCTTTCATAGGCGCTGTTTTGGGGTTGTTTTTGGTGGTACCTGGGACAGGGCCTTCACAATGAACTACATTCTCAGCCTTCCCATTATTCTTGAGACAGGCTCTTGCTAAGTGACCAAGTTGCCCAGGCTGGGCTCAAACTTGCACTTCTCCTGTCTCAGCCTCCCTCTCCACCAGGGCTGCAGGAATACACACACCACTTGCCTGATCTTGCCTGGACGTTTCTACCATCTTACTGTATTTCTTGCCCTGTATGTTTCTACAGCACAGTTCATCAGTACCTCACGGTCTGTTTCCCCTTTTCCCACTTCACATTAAATCGTGAACACCTTCTTTGCCCCCTGCCTTTGAAATACATACAGCAGCCTAATATTCTGTTCTGTGGATATAAACAAGATGAAACATGATTATTTCCTAATATAGATCATTTAGGTTTCACCAAGTTATTACTCTATTAAATACTACATCTAATACCTTTGTATAAAATCTTAACATGTAATTTATTTCTTTAAGATCATTTACTGATGTTATCATACCATATAAAAGCAATTTATATTTCTTATCCTGTTTTGTATCCCACTTTAAAGACTTATGATATATAGAATTATTAAACTGCTTTTCAGGATGGCTGTACGAGTCACCAACTCTACTAACAAGTGGATATGGTTAGCTTGCTCTTAAGTCTTTGACAGTACCAAGATTAAATTATTTCAGAAAACTAACTTGAATTATAACCACTGATTTGTTTATGTTAATAACTGAAAGGGCCAATGATAATAGAATCCTCAATATATTCAGAAGTCAAAGAAAAAGTTAATTCACTCACTGCAAGAATATTCCTCCATAAGAAAAAGGCAAGCATAAGGATTCCAACACAGGTAGTGAGCAACACAGGCTCCAGGGGAGCCCATAAAAGTCTCCAGGCCTGGGCTGGAGATCCTCAGGAAACGTACCAACCAGCCGAAAAGAAAGGGCACAAATAACGGAAACGTTAGGCGGAGCAATCACAAAGTATCATCACAGATACTCTCAATCTACTCTCAATAGTCTCCAACTTCCAGGTGCCCTGAAGAAACTTCCGGAAAGGGGATACAGGCAGGCTCGCATTCTTGTCCCGTATGTGGAGTCTCTAAACTTAGGGAGTGAGTTGAGCCTATTTCCCACTTGGCCAACAGGCCCTTCTTCATGGCGGTGTCTCATGCATGGCCCAGTTCATGCTTAGGTGAGCTGTTTTCTATTACTGCACACGCGCGCGTGCACACACACTCACACACACACACACACACACACACACACCCCACATTGTAAATACATGATAGAAGCCATCGGTTTGTGCATCTGCAAACAAAAGCACTATGACAATGATCGCCACAAATCAGGCATCACTCCTCCAGGATGCTGCGTCTCAATTCGCTGCACCCTCACGAAACCATCTGTGCGAGGAAACAGGTGGGCGTGAACGTGGCTCCCAAGGCGATGGCTGGCTTCAGCCCATGCCGCTTCCTCAGGACAGCCCGGCCCTCTGCAGTCCACACCACGCTCCTGCCCGTCGGGTATGGCTCTTCCGAAGGGACCTCCCCACCGGCCCACCGGCAGCGACCCGCGCCCTCGCCCGACCCTGGTTCCCCCGCCTCACCTCCAGTACCAGGGATACGAAGGCCGTGTACAGCTTCGACAGGGGCTTCAGCAGCTCGGGGTTGCCTGGAGACACGAAGACCGCGGCCACAGTGGCTGACACCGCGTCCATCTCAAAGGACTGCTCCCTGCGGACCCGGCCGGACCGGGCAGGACCTGGCCGGACCCGGCAATGGCAAAGAAGTCTTTCCCAGTGGCAGTGGCAGCAGAGGGCGGGAACGCAAGCTACACCTTCCGCTTCGTGCTGCGCTATGAACCATAAACACAGGTAACAGGGTCTCCAGGAGGACCACAAAGCTGCAGCCTTCACAGAGGGGCGGGGCGAACGCTGGGCACCGCGCGGGGGCGGGGCGGGAGCGTCCAATGAACGAGGCCGGCGGGTGGAGCGTCCAATGAACGAGGCCGGCGGGTGGAGCGCCCAGTGAGGGCGGCCGGGGGCGGGGTCCCGGGCCGCAGAGCAAGGCTGGCTAGGGCGCCAAGCTCAGGCGCCTTCACCGCTGGACCTGGGCACCAGGCCTGGCACGCGCCGCTGCGTGGCTGCTGGCCTGGCTGGCACCTTCACCCGGGTGGGGCGGGGCCACGCGTCAAAGTTCAGGGTGCAGACCCCGGCCCGGCGGGTCACTTCAGAGCCAGGGCCTCGTGGCAGGTGGCTGGCATTGTAGGTGAGGGAGCCTCCCCTCGTTATTCACAGTGTGGATTAAAAGGATCAGTAACTGGGCTGGAGGTTTAGCTCAGCAGGCATAAGTGTAAGCAGGCAGTCGTGAGTTTGATCCCCGGTACCGATAAAAAAAGGAAAAAGACAATAAAATAAAATAAAATAAAATATAAAAAAAGAAAGAAAAAAGGATCAGCAACTGATGGCAGAAACAAACGACTATATCAAAAAAGCGTTGGGTGATTTTTTTCTATGTACTCAACAGGTCTTTCCTGATTATGTCTCAAAAATCAAGAAGCAAAAAGGGAAAAGAGTGTAAATCTGATTACTTAACGCAAAACAGAAAGAAAATGTGGAAAGGAAAGTTTGTAAATGGATAAGGGGAGGAACGTTGAAGGGAGGGTAGGGGAATGGGAAAGTAAACAGTACCATGTAGAGGTACAAATCCTCTATGATGATCATTAGGTATGTCCCAAATGTACCAATAAAATCTAATTGAAGTGAAAAGAAACAAAGCTGTTCAGCCCCTGCCTACAGAAACAAAACACTACACTCACACTAAGCTAGTGAGAGTAGTCACTTGTTGCTCTGTTAAGAGCTATGCGTACCTAAAGCATTGAGTGCCTTTTATATGTGATTCTCTAAGACAAATACAAATGTTTTTAACTCTTAACCTTATTCTTCAACTACTCCACACTCATCTTGAGTTAGCTGTCCACCAACTAATTTCTAAGCATCTGCCCCTCTACTTTAGGGAAGTTTCCACCACATCTTGGAGGTTTCATTTGCTTTCTGGAAAACAAGTTCATCTTAGCTTCTTGGTTGCTCCTGAGGGTTCATAAAATGACAGAGTAAATATCACACTTCACTATTCAGCAAATGTCTCAAGATCCAACTTGAGTTGAGACTCATCACCAAGCCTCCCTCTCAGAATCCCCACACTCTTTCCACAACCAAACCCCATGGACTCTACCAGGCTCTTGAGCCCACCCTCTACTATCTGTTCCCTAATTTCAGCCTTTGTCATCTCATTACTGTTCATTTATTTTCTAACTCCTTATCTTTCCATACTATACCAGGTCAACTTTTTTTCATCTCTTCTAATCACTAAATCTCTTGAATCACATCTAATCTGCTTTTAGTGTGTTGAAAAAATTCATTTTATTAAATATGCTTGTAAATCTATGCTTTTAGTTGCTTCTTTTATCAACTATCTTGATATTTTCCCAGAATATTTTTATTTTCCTTCCAAATGTAAAGGTTTTTTCCACATGTCTTGCTCAGATTGTTGCATACAAATCTTCCATTTTTGCATCTGCTGACATTTTCTTGTATGGCCTGACAGAGGTAACCTCAAACTCCTTTGCAGTGGGCTTAACAGAGTGGATCAGTGTTCACACAACAGAGGTGCAGTGAGCTTCTTCCCTCTGCCCTCAGGAGACAATGTGGTCCAAAGGCAGCATCTCAGAACCATGAACAGGGCCTCACTAAGATCCGGTCTGTCAGCTTGTGGATCTTGGACTTTCTGACCTCCAGAACTGTGACTTTAAAGTTCTGTTATTTGTTCCTAAGCACTCGGGACAAGGAGTTCTGTCGTAGCAGCTGAGAAATTCCAGACAGTGTGGTTTCTGAACTGAGAGTCTCAATGGGTCTATTTCCTGGAAGCATTTCTACATAGCAGCTTCTCATTTTTTTTTTCTGCCAAACCCTACTGGCTTTGCCAGCTGTCAAATTCTTTAATCAAAATTTTTATAAAGATAAATTATTGGTTCATACATAGCTATAAGAAATAAGACTGATAAGTCTGGGTAGCCTCAACTTAGCTTCTCTCAAAGATAGCATCTTGCAAAATAATAGTATAATATCACAGCCAGGATAGTAATATTATAAAACAGCTTATTAACATTTTCCCAGTCCCATACATTCCCAAGAATGTTTAACATATTATTCATTTATGTACATATACTTAGTCATACAGTTTTATCTTTTATATTTTTTAATTTTGAGGTTGGTTCACTAAGAAATGTGAGATTTTGGAAGAAATTCATTCCTTAGCTTATGAAAGTTCAATTGCTCCAACATACCAGTGATATCATTGCTCATAAACCTGTCCACCTACGGAATTGCTTTTGCAGGTTTGTCAAAAGCCAGTTGAGCATGCTCTTGAGTCAATTTCTGGTTTTTCTGGTCTGTTGTATTTTTTAAATCTTATCATTAGGTTGAGTGGTTTCCCCGCACTTACTCTTGTAAAGATCGTGTTAGTTATTTTACCTCCTGGTCCTTTCCATATAAACTGTAGAACAGATTTCCTCCTTTTCTGAAAGAGATTGTATGAAACAAGTGCTAACTCTTCTCTAAGTGTCTGGAAGAATTCAGCAGTAAAAACATTTGGCCCTGGAGAACTACAGGATTACTCATATTAGCTATCTTTCCCCCTGTGGTGGAGTTGTGATGGTATGAGCTTTAGAAAGAATAGATCAACATTACCCCACTGTCAAGTTTACAATAATAATATTATTTGTAAGTAACATGATTATCCTTTTAACAGCTAGAGCATAAGCCTCCCGTTTTATTCCTGGTAATGGTGATTTTCATCTTTTCCTGGCTATTTTTGTCATGCTTTTTTTTTTTGTTTTACTGGTCTTATTAGTGGTTTATTGAACTTACTGATTTTTAGAATAACATTTTTTTCATTAATTTCTCCATTACTTTCCTATTTTTAAATTCAATAATTTCTGCTCTTTCTAGTCTTCTTTGTCATTGCTTTGGGTTTGTCACTTCTTTGGGTTTGTTTTGCTTTTCATTTTCTAGTTTCTTAAGGTAAAAAAAAATACTGATTTGAAAACATCACATTTTTCACATAAGCATTTAGTTCTGTGTATTATATAATTTGTTATCTTGTATATTCATTTTAATATTGTCTTTTTTACTTGCTCTTTGACCCATAACTATTTAGGAGAATATTATTTAGTTAATAGTTGTTCACAAAAGTTCCTACTATCTTTCTACCATTTATTTCTAGTTTGACTTCATTGTGGTCAGACAGTATACTCTAGACGACTTCAATTTTGTGATTTATGATCTATCCTATAATATATCTTGGCTGCTTTTCCATGGAGGTTTTTAAAATTGTATTGTTTTGTAAGATGGATGTTATCTATCTATTAGATCTATTGCTTATTGTATTGTTTAGGTCTTGTGTATCCTTGATAAGTGTAATTTTGTATTTGTCTACTGCCCTTTTCAGCTCACTCAATTTTTGCTTCATGTCTTTATTTTCCATTATGTAAATTATTTGTTTCCCTAAAATCCTAATGAGTTACTCCCTCTATCATGACGCAATATTTACTTTCTCCAGTAATTTTAATTGCTCTTCTCAGTTGCCACTTTGTCAGATTAATAGACCACTCCTTAATTGTTAACTGAGATGGGCAAGGTCACACACATCTGTAACCCCAGCATTCTAGGAGGCTGAGGCAGGAGGGTCCCAAGTTTGAGCTCTGCATGGGAAACTTAGTGATTTAGCCAGTTCTTGTTTCAAAATTTAAAAATACATAAAGGTGGATGTGGGTCAATGTGAATAACTCACATTCAGTTACTAGCACTTTCAACACACACACACAACACTACGTCTTTTCTCATCTAATTCTCTCCAACTCTATGACATTGGATCTCAAGTGTGTTTATCATGCATAGCATGTACTTGGATTGTTCACAAAGTTTAAGTACCTTTTCATGTGTGGAACATTTTGGAATAAAAATACTCTCCTAATCACCTTGGTCGGGACACACAGATTTTCATAGCTTGAGCAGCACTTCTCCCCTCCAGCCTTGCACAGACAACTTCGTTTCAGCTTTCCATGCACACTCATCTTGGAGTTTGATTTCTTCATCTCTTAGCATCCCACCCACAAGCACAGCACCTAGAGCTGACTTGATTACTCTATGTCTTTGCATATTTATTTCTACTCACTGGTTATTTCAGGTTCACCTATGTTTTAAGAAATATTGCTATTTGAGTCAGAATCTTCTATATTTTCAACCAAAGAAATATCCTTTTGAAATACTGCAGTCTGCTAAAATGACTAGAAGCCAGCTGAGGTGGTGCACATCTGTAATCCCAGCACTAGGGAGACTGAGGCAAGAGGATTGTTGTAAATTTGAGACCAACCTGGGCTATAAAGTGAGCTCGAGATCAGCCTGAACTGCATGGTGAGACCCTGTCTCAAAAAGACAAGAAAAAACAATAATAACTAAAATAAACTAAAATGGCTAGAAATCATAGCCCTGATCGCCACCTTCCATCTGATCTTTGCCTCAAACTGTACTGTTCCATATGATTTATTTAACTAACATAATATATTCCAGGTGCTGCTCTAACCATAGTGTAATTAAATTTCACAATAATTTTACCAGTAATGTACTTTTACTGTGTCCAGAGGGTTGTAATAACTTGCCCTAAAGTCATTCATTTGTAAGTTAGAGGCTGGACTCTAAGCCAGGAAGTCTGGGTGTAGACTCCATCATTTTACCGCTGTGTATCATTCACACCCTGAGAGCTGCAATTCTAAAGCATCCATCTAATTGGCTGCCCAATTAGTCCAATTAGACAAGGACAGATGATGAAGACCCTCAGTCTCTAACAAACTTTACCTACTTCATAGACCATCCCTTCCTCAGCATCGCTTTGTGAGGACCTCATCAAAGGTTCTGGTCATGCCGAGCATTTATTTCATTAATGTTTCATACAATGAATCTTTGCAAATCTGCTTCCACTGCTCAGCATGACCCTCCTCATTTTCTTTGTGTGACTAACTCATTCTTTGAGGTCTAATTGAAAATTCTCATTCTTCCTGAAGTTTCTTCAGACTCTCCTTGCTGAAGTTGGTTCCTAAGGGCTTTGTTAATTTCTTTATTTCATAGGGTTTATCGTGACTGCCTCATTCATTTCTGTGTTAGGTCTGTCACTGTTTATGGTTATGATACATCTCCTACCTCACACATTAAAACCATAGAATACTAATCACTGTCTGCTTTGAGCAGAATGCTTGCCGTGTGCAGGAATTCCAGTGTTTCACATGTGTTCTTTCTAACACCCTGGGATTGCAGCTGGATCCAGAGACTCCTGGAGAGGTGACAGATCATGGGTGCCACACTCCTGAGTAGATGTGACCACCAAGCTTTTAGCGGCAGGTGCCAAAGGAGGTGGGGGCCAGCTGAAGGAGATGGGTCCCTGGGCGCACAGCTTTGCAGTTCTCATACGGACAAGGACTAGAGCTGGAAGGGGAAAATGATAGCAGACTCATGCTGCGGGTTCGCTGACACGGGAGCCAGCACACCAGAACTATTGCTGGAAGTTAAAGCCAGGCTTGGGCAGTAGACGCCCCGAAGACTGGAAGCCGGCCTTAAAACGGCACCTGTAATAAAAACAGCTGGAGAACAGAGACCGTATTTAATCTTTCCAGGACACATAACATATGTGTGCACTATTAAAATGAAGAAAGAAGCCATGATTAAAAGAAACAATCACTCAGAATTCTCTGTTTCTTCAGAAGCTGCTCTCGGAAGTTTCCCTTATTTTCTTGTTTAGTCACCCACACTGTCCCCCTGAGTGTGCTGCACTTCCTGCCACATGTTGTCGGTGCCAGAGACACAGGGAGGACACGAACACAGCAGCCCTGCTTGTGTGGCACACCGTGGCCCCTGCAAGGTAAAGTCTCCCACAGCAGGAGTGTGACCACAAGGACTATAGTATCTCCTGCCTCACTCTTGCATCATGGAAACCTTCATGAGCCAATCAAAGAATTCAGTTCAGCTCCAAAAATAATCTCCAACTCCAGTTGGAGGTGGACATGGGGGATCAGAAATCCTCAGTGAAAAGAACAAGGGAGAATCATGGCCTCAACACCTCCACCAAGACAGGACCTTAAAGCTTGACACTCCTTTAAAGTGATGAAAACAGCCCAGTGTGGGGAGAGCAGGAGAAAGATCAGATCAAGAGACCACGTCACCTGTCTGCTCGGCAGAGAAAGGGGCCGGAGGGTGAGTCATGCAGAACAGCCACCACGATGGACTCACGCACAGGCTGTCATGCTCTGACCCAAGCTTCCGTACCAGCCAGCGCTCCAGATCAATTCCATCCCGAGCAGCTGATTCCAGCAGCTGATTCCTCAGACCTGGGTGTCAGTGCACAGGCCCTCCTTCTCAAGAAAAGAACACTTCAGAGGGAGAAAATGGGGCTGCCCGGTGCTGGAGAAGAGATGCCCCAGCAGACTGCTGTTCATAGAGCTGCCTCATTGCATGCCTGAGAGGGCTGGGTGGTTTCCTTATTTATCACACTGGGCTCTTCGGGAACAATGTTCGAACCTCAAGGCACGTTTAGTCCACAGCACCTAGCACTCAAAGAGTCACCCCATTATGGCCCAACTTGGAGTTGGTTCATGACAGGTCTCCCATTCTGGAGTTCTGCAAAGCCACCAGAGCGAGCCTGTGCGTCCCAGGCAGCCCTGCAGAGCCGGCACCCAGGGCTGCATCCGGCTTTCCCTGTGCTGGCAGCAGTGGCAGCTGCTCAGGTTGCCATGAAACCTGAAATGACAGCCCCCTCTCACCTGGCAGTGTCGCTGTCTCTGAGGAGAAGATCACAGAGCCTGTGTCACTCCTGCCTGACTCACAGAGGAGAGGTCGGGAGGAGCCCAGAGCAGGGCCAGGTACTGAGCTCAAAGTCCACCAAGGCAGGACCAGCTTCTCCCAGCTTCTCCTGCACTGGAAATCCAGTTGGTCCTACTGCTCCTTGGATCCCCAGGCCTGGGAGAGACTTGCTGCTGAGTGGTCACCTTCTTCAGTTTTATCAACAGGCACAGAAGAACCAGGCGCTGGACCCTCGGTCCTGAAATCATCCATCTCATATGGCTCTCTAGATGAGGCAGAAGGAAATTTAAGGGGATTGCATTTTCCCCCCTCCTTTTTCTCTCTCTCTCTCTTTTTTTTTTTTTTCCTTTTTATCGGTACCGGGGATCGAACTCAGGACTGCCTGATTGCAAGGCAAGCGCTTATGCTGCTAAGCTAAATCCTCAGCATCCCCCCCACCCCCACCTCCTTTTTCAACCCCGTTTTTTCTACACAGATTTCCTGGTCACATTGTGAGGAACTGTGTAAATATGACCCCTTTGACTAAGGGGCAAGGCTCATTTCCTGCCCAGCTCTTTCAAGGAAAAAACATAAAGATCCCCCAGCAGCCAGAAACAGAAAAAGTATACATTGTCATGAGAAATTTGATCAAGAAAAACAAGTCTTTTTTTTCCAAAAGCACTATCCTGTGGTTTGTTCTTATCTTGGTTGCTCTGGTTTGATTTGGTGTGGTTTGGTTTGTTGAGGGACTGTACTGTCCAGATGGTGAAACATATTGTCCTTTGTGGTCATTGCTCCCAAAGCGTTTCACTCCTTGAGGTGTGTGTGATGTGTACAGGGACCACTGTGGGGCTGGGGAAGATGGCCGCCTTTCAACAGCATGCTCTGTGTTTTCTCCTGCCACGTCTGCTACGGGCCACGACTCCAGCTGGGAGCACAGATGCCCTGGAGGTGAACTCTAGCAGAGCAAAGCTGCTGAGAGAGCAACCAGTTGCACCCAGGCTCCAGCTGACCCTTGAACCCCAAGTCAGACAGCACCCTCACCTGCTTCCTAAGCTCCCCTCCTTCCCGGTTCCCTCCTCTTCTCTTTCCAACTAAAGCCTTCCCCCCATGAAGGCAACCCTTAACTTTAATTTCCATTTCTACTACAGTGAAGACCTGAGCCAGCCAGACACCTTTCTCTGTTAGGCTCTCGGTAGCTTAGTCCTACGAACACTTCCTCTTTCTCTCTATTCTCGGTTCCCACCTCCTTCTGCTTATTGTGAAAGTAATGCTTCAGTTGACACAGACGTGGGTGTCTCACCTGGGAAAGGAAAATGTGTCAATTTTTCTTCCACACTAGAACAAAGAAACAAGGAAGACAGACTGATAATTTGCCTCTCATTTACATAATTCTCTCTCCCCACTCCCCTGACCTGAGCATTCTAAAAAGTTGTCTCCAGTTGGCGGTCATCTGAATGTACATGGCAGTGGCATTTGCTTTTCTGTTTTCCCCTGATTTTGCATTTACATTTGATTTTATTTTGATGAAAATTCTCGCTATGTAGCCCAGGCTGCCCTTAAATTTATAATCCTTCTGCCTCAGCCTCCTGAGAGCTGGGATTGCAGGTGTTCTCCACCATACCTCTTTTCCTAATTTAAAAGAAAAAGGCAAAATGATGTCTGAAAGTTGCCATTTCACGATGCTGAGACACTTTTTAAGTTCATGTCCTTTGAACCATGTCCACTCTCAGCTGGCAAAGGAAGCAGGAGGCTAGAGGCTGCATTTGGAGAGGAAATGTCCCGGCCACCATCACACACAGTGTCCGTGTGAGGCACTGAGTCTTTATGAAGCTGTTTAGGTAGTTCTGCACTGCAGAAGGCTCATCAAGTGTGCTACCTCTGAATGTACTCTAACGGAAAGCAAGAAAGAAGAGAGGTTATTGTTAGAGAAGTTTAGATCACACACATTTCTTGGAAATTTGGTGGGGGATCTTCAATTTTTATTTTTTGTAATGCACTTTCAAGGTTTAAAAAATGTTTTGATTCCAAGTGGACAATGAAATCATCTGAGAAATATAATCCATTAATACCTGAGGAACTGGTATTTTGAAAACACATTTTAAGTATCAGCGGTGCAGAGCATCAGAAGAATTATTCTAATCAGATTACAAGCACTTGTTGGGCACTCATTTTTAAGACAACAAATTATGTGTATTTTTCCACATTTGCTCAATCCTTAGGTCTGCTGTGACCCCACCACCGCTTTAAACCATGGGGTCCAAGTCCAGCCTGAGAGGCTTCACTGTTGCTTCTGCACCAGGTCCTCTCTGGAGAACAGGAAGTGCCACCACCCCTGGGTGCTTGTCCAAGAACAAATCAGAAGGGCTCCCTTCCTGGGGGCAGGGGTGCCACCACACAGCCCTGGAGGTTGAGCAACTGATTGTGTTATGTTCCTCTGCTCACAAATGGAACCCTAGGGCAGAATCTTTAAAGGCACCACACTGAATGAATGCACCTTTCTTGTTCCCCATCCTGGCATCCAGCGGGGTCTCTCCAGACCATGGTGCTAAGTGAAACAAAGCAGACACACAACCTTCAGGAGTGCACGGTGTTGCTTTTGTGAGTACCCAAAGTATATATAAGTTAAAGAGCACAGTAAAACAGCGGTAATAGGAAACCAGGAGATGATCTTTTGCAAACGGAAAAGGGAAAAAGAGATGGAGGGGGAAGAGATGGGAGAAGAAGAGAATGAGAAAAGAATTATGATGTGCGGTACACACGCATCAGCTCCCCGCCAGGACTGTGAGCCTCGTGAACTGCAGCTGTGTACTCATTAAAATAAAAATCTATGACGTTCAGCTGTATCTCCCCTCACCTGAGTTATAAATCGATGTTTGATACTAAAATATTTGAGGAGCTCCAACCACAAAGATTATTAAGGCAGGATCCTTTATCTCGGCAAGCTCACACACTACCAATGAAGAAAACACATAAAGAAATAGGAACAGGACAGAACTATGAACACAGCAGGAGAGGTTCACAGGAAGCTCTTGGTCCTCAGAGTAGGAGATGATGGAGTTAGGAACAGAATGTTTGCTTCTCTCCAGATTTACTGTGTTAAAAATCTACCCATCACTGTGATAGCACAGGAAGGCAAGGTCAGCTGGATGGGGCCCTCAGGAAAGGGATTAGTGTCTTTCTAAAACAACCTCAGGAGTTCTCTTCCCTCTTCCCACCCATGAAGTCCAACAAGAAGTCAGTCAGCAGAGCCCTACCAGTGCCTACTCGGGTCTCAGATTTCCAGCCTCCAAAACTGTGAGAAATACACTCAGACTGTTTATAAACTACCCAGTCCATGATACTTGGTTACAGCAGCTGGACCTGACTGGTCATTAGTTTCAGGGAGTTGTGAACTCTCACAGACGAGGTAAGTTTGAAATGGATCTCAATGAGTAAGCGATTACAAAACAGGATGTAGAGAGCCTATGCCAGGTGGCGGGAAGTGTATTGCTTACTGAGTCATAAAGCATGATTCTATATCTGGAACTTTCTCTGTGGATGAGACAGAAAGCACATAATAAAATTGTTAGTATACTCAGGAGGCTGAGACAGGAAGACCAACTTGCTGAGGTTGTCTAGAAGTAAGAAAGAAAAAGAAACATGACGAGTTGACTTGCTTTTTTTCTTCTCTGAAGTTCTGCCTGGAGGTCTTTAAATCTCCCTTTAGTGAGTCTTCATAGACTCTTAAATCTGAGTTACTGCCTCATTCTCTGTATACACAGCAGAAACAGAAACAGAACCAAGAAGCCGATCCATTATCGTCACAAAAGAAAATCACTCTCTCATGGCTCTCAAACAAGACTCATTGCACTATTTTGCTCTAAAACCCACACTCTTCTCTCAATGTGTTTTCTTTTGTTTTTGCCTTCTTAGTCCAAACTGCTATGCTGGCACCCTGACCCACAGTGACAGAGCAGCCCTGTCAACACCCGAAGGACACAACCTCTACATGAGGCTTGAGTCTCTTTCAAAAAGTTTGAGCTGAAATGCAGATAGGTCTGGGGCATAAGCAGGCCGACACCACTGAGATCTCTCTCTTCCTACTCTTTTCTGGGCGAGGCTGAACCTTTAGGTCATGCAGAGTCCTAGGCCCAATAGTCTCTAATAAGCAAAATTAGACGAGGGGCCCAAGAATCCAGAAGAGCAGAACCAAAGAACCCCTCGATGGAGCCCAGGGAACCAGAGGGCAGAACTGGCAGGACCTTTGGAAGCAGGACTGATGTCCCCAGCTTGCTGTCTGTTCTCACACAAGCGACGCCTCAGTCAATGTGCCAGCCATGTGTGGCACTGGCGTGAGAGTGGTTCGTGTCTTCTTCCCAGGATGCATGCAAGAGTTTAAGTAGGAGGATATGCATTAGAAAACCACTCTGGAAAGAACAAAGACACTCCCAAGCTTCAGCTGCTCTTGCAGATGGCAGTTGACATGAGACCTGGGCCTCAGAAACACTGGCTTCCAGAACCAGTCCCTTTCTACTGCCCACCCACAAACAGTGTGCAGACAGCTTTGCTGTGAATCACCCAGAGCCCAGGATTTTCTGTGTGATTCAACATGACCGAAGCCCAGGGCTCCTCTAGTCCTGGTGGTTGCGCCCTGTGAGAAGGCTCACCATGTGTTAGAGCTGTGGCTTGTAATGGGCCACCGGAGTCGGGGAAGCTCAGCTTTCGACCTTGGTCTCCATCCCTGCTCTTCCTTCTGCTTTCCTGGTGCCACAACTTGCTTTTCTCCCCCTGAGCAGAGCCTCCTTCAAACAAGGATTCTGGTTATTTTCTTTCTGCCTGGAAAAAAAAAAAAAAAAAAAAAACAGAAAAAACAAAATTTAAGCCCCATCTGTTTGAGCCCTCCAGCCTTCGTTTTGTGTATGAGTGATTTGTCGCCTGACCCCTGGCCCTGTCCAGCCCCAAGCTCCTTCCTGTTTTGATGGCAACACCTCCTGCGACCACCCTGCCAGTGGAAGAGGGTAAACACTGACAGCTCCGCTTCCACTTCCGCCCAGAGCTCCTGCAGCCTGAGCTGCGCGGCTCTCACGGGCCTGAGCCTGGGCATCCTCCTCCTTTCTCTTTGACCTTATCACCCTTTGTCCCCTGTGGACTCCACTGCAATTTCCTCCATGGTATCTTGGAGATGGGCCTCTTCCTCCCATGCAGCAGGTGAGACCTGCAGTCAATTTCCTCATCTCTGATTAAGCTGCCCCTTACGCTTACACCAGCAAAAAGCCCTCCTTTCCAAAGTTTCTCATTAAGAAGCCAGTTAATATCAGCTTTTTCACTCACTCTTTATTTATGTGTCTACGAAATTTTCTTTCCACTCTGCATGCAGGTCTCTGTTATCTTGGCTTGGAAATCTTCCAAAGCCACCCGCACACAGCCTGTCCTCCTCCTTCCTCTGTGATCTACTGGAGAAAAATTTCTCCCCATAGCTCATGTCTAGCTAAACCTGTAATCTGTACACAGCATCTTTCTCAAAGCTTCCAGGGCCTAAGAGAGGACCAGATCGGCGCCACCCGACACACTTCCCTGAGACGACACAGATGGTCTGGATCCGGCTCTTCCACCACCGGGCTCCTGTCACCACTGTGTGCACAGATGTGGCCAGAGCTGTGAGACCTGTGGATCATTTCTTGGTTATTCTTCCTCTTTCACAAGACTTTCTGGGTAACCATAGTAAGTCCCAAGAAATCATAACCGATGGTAAGTGGAACAATTCTACCACAAGTAAAAGAATGAGGACTTGACACAATTAGTACAGCACAACTCCTCAGTGTGGCCCGTTTTCAATGCGTTTAACACAATGTGAGATGAAATCTTGACGAGGCTGCCTGCTCTATCCTCAGTATCAGCCAGGTGTGGTGGGCCACGCCTATAATCCCAGCACTTGGGAGGCTGAGACAGAATGAGCACCAGGACTCAGAGGCCAGCCTGGGCTACATTCAAGCCTGGCCTGAAGGGCCCAGTGAGACTCTGTTTAATAAAAAATATACGCACAAGCATACCCAGTGTGATGACATACATTTCATATGTATATTATTGTGTAGTTCTTATGAATTGAAAGTATGCCAAACCACAAGTCCAGTCTTTCCATGCCTGAGCTCCAGACAAACTTCACATCTGCCCAAGGACACAGGGACACCCAGGAGCCCCCGCCCACCCAGCTTACCTTCTGTCCCCCCTTCTGCTGTATGCAGCTCACAACTGCGCACAGCTCGCTCCAGGCCCTACTTCTCTCACAGCCCTGGGGATGTGCATACCTGGGCCTTTGTCCTCTGGTTGGAACACAAGCCTGAGCTATAGAGCCCTGAGGACAGGGCCTTTAGACCCAGGACCTCTCTGGGGCGTAGTCAGGGTATGGGGCGCGGTGTCCATGGACCTCTGGAGCCTGGGTAGGGCTGTCATCATCCTCATCACCCCATCACACCACCACCCCACCACCCTCATGACGCTCAGCGCTCTGTGCTATTCTAACCCCCTCGGAAGTCAGCCTGTCCTGGAATGCATCAGTGCGTTTATCTTGACAGCTGCTTTTTAAAATTGTTGCTATCTCTGGGCTGAAAGCAGATCCTGTGTGACCTGGAATCAGGAATCCTGGTGCTGGAGCAGTGTCTGGTTTACAGCACACACTGAATCAACATTTCCCCGTGATTTTCCTGCTCATCCATGAGATGGGACAAGACGAAGACTCTGAAATTGAACACATCTGGACCGAGACGCCCCTGGGGCTGTGATCAGCTGGGATTTTTCTCACTTTGCTGTTTTCATTTTAAGAGGCAGGTGCCATTGCCCTTGCCTGGTCTCTCTCCAGATACAAAATGTGTGTTCTTTATTTTTCTCATTTCGTGTATTTTTATGAGAGCATACAATTTACAGAGATCGAAGGCATTCTGGCAGATTTGTACATGAGTTCAACACACTTCTGTCACTTTAAACCATCCCGAGCTCACCCTGCCCTGCACTTTTCCCACGTGGGGCTTATCAATAGGTGAATCCGTTGTGATCATCCCTGTCCGCCCGCTGTCAGCTCTCACACACCCGCATCCTCGCCTCACTCCCTTCCTCTCATCTAGTACCAGTCTCCCTGCTGCTTTTATGTCATCATTTTAGAGACCATGTACCAGGGAAAAACGGGTGATACTTATGTTTGCAAGTCTAGCTGGTTTAGCTCCACATGATGGTCACTAGTTCCATTCATTTTCCTGCAAAGACAAATTTTGTTTTTCTTTACGGTTGAATAATGCGCTGCTGTGTCTACACGTGGTGCCTCCTCTGCTTCATCCACGCCTCTGGCCCTGGCTGCTTCGGCTGCTCCATGCCATGGCATTGTGGATCTGGCCACAGTGAATATGGGAAGAAACTTAATTTCTTCTGGTGTGTACTGAGGAGTGGGAGAGGAGGAGTGATCAAAACACACGGTGCACACGGCTGCCAAGGGCCATACAACAGAAGAGCAGGGATCTCTGGGACAAAAAGCGGTACGTGGTACTGCCCTGAGCTCATTTCTTAGCCTGAACAGTTTCAGTGAGTTTGGGTCTTCTAAGTGAAGGACTGCATTGTCTGCCAGGCTTCACTTTCTGTGCGCCTGCCTTGTATTGCTTTCTCTTGCTTCGTTGCTCCAGTTAAAACTCCCAGAACTATATTGAAGGGAGTAGTGAGAACAGATATTGCTGCCCTTTGCCTGAGCTCAGAAGAGATGATTTCAGATCTTCTCCCTTGGAGAGGATGTGGGTTGTGGCTTTGTTGGGTGTGGCCTTCAGCACCCAGGGCCTTAGGACCTTCATCACAGAGGGATGTGGGATCTCGTGGAAGGCCTTTTCTGCATCAGTTGGGGTGATCATTGACTCTTTTAAATCCCTGATTCTATGAATACGATGTATTATGGTTCTTGAACTCTTCCTGCATCCCTAGAATTCCACTTCCTCATGGGGTATAATCTTACTTATTGTATTGTCAATTGAATTCACTTCAGTTGTATTTCATTAAGGGCTTTTGTATCCAGGTCCATCAATGATATTGGTCTACAGTTTTATTTTTTTGCTGTTGTGTCCTTGCCTGTCCTTTGTATCAGATGATACAGGCCTTGCAGAAGGAATTTCACCATTCTTTCTCTTTCTATTTTATGAAATGGTGTGAGGAGTCTTGATGTTAGTTCTTCTTTAAAGGGCTGGTAAAATTCAGTTAACAGACCCATCTAGGATTTTACTTGTTGGGAGATTTTTCTTTTCTTTTTTTCTGCTTCACTTGAGTTGCCTGTTGTTGTGTTCATCTTTGTTAAGTTTTTGTAGTGTGTGTGTTTCTAGGAATGCAACCATGTCTTCTTAACTCCCCAATTTATTAGAATATAAATTTTCAAAGCTGTACCTAATACTTGCCTGGATTTCAGTGGTGTCCATGTAAGCTTTCCCCTTTCATCTCCAATTGCATTGCTGTGGGTCTCTGCTCTCTTTCTTTTGGTTAGTTTGGTTAAGGGTTTATTAATTTTATTTTTTTGAAAACCAAGAACCAACCGTTTCTTCCACTGGCCCTGTGTATTATTCTCCTAGTCTCTGCCTTGCTAATTTTAGCTCAGACCTTAATTATGTTTTTCCTTCTCTTGTGTTTTTGGTTTGATCTGTTCTTGTTTTTCTAAAACTTTGAGTTGCATCATTAGGTTATTTCTTTGAGATCTTGCTGGTTTGTTGATGGAGGTAATCATAGCTATAAACTTCAGGCTTAGAAGTACCTTCTGTGTATCTAAGAGGTTCTGATATTTTACATTTCCATTTTCATTTCATTTTAGGAACTTTTAAATTTCCTCCTTGAGTTCTTCAATGATCTATTGATCATTCCAAAGTGAATTGTTTAATCTTTTTATATAATTTCCATTTTCTCTTGTCTTTAGTTTCATTCCCCTATAATCTGATAAAATGCAAAATATTATTTCAAGTTGTTTTGTTTGTTCATTAAGACTTTCTCTCAGTATAAATATGTTCTATCCTGAAGAATGTTCATGAGCCACTGGGAAGAATGTGTATTCTGTAGTTGCTGGCAACAGAGTTTTATCTTATTTTTTAATCCTATCTGCTACTTAGTGTCTTCCAATTGGAGAATTAAGACTATTTACATTCAGAGTTATTACAAAAAGATTTGTAAAAATTCCTGCCATTTTTTTCTAAAGTTTGGTCTTCCCTAATTTTCACTGTTTTTCTTTTCCATATTTAAGATCTTTCAGGTATCTTCTGTATATATCTTCTGGTTGACCCTGGCTATTAGTGAGAATTTCAACTGAGTTTTTTTTTTTTTTTAATTTGACTTATTGTGCTTTTTATTTCCAGAGTTTCTGTTTGGTTTTCCTTCAGAATACCTTTTTTTTGTTTTAAGTGTTCCTGCTTGCCTAGTGGTCATGCTTTGCTTTAGTCTATGCTTATTTTAGAGAATCTTTATTTCTACTTCAGTTTTAAAGATGGCTTTATCAGGCTAAGAATCTAAGTGAACAGTTATTTTCCTTCAGGCTTGAAATACAACATTTCACGCTCCCTTCACCTCTCCGATTCTGCGGAGAAGACGGTTGTCCTGATAAATTTGCCTCTGTAAGGGACTTCGTATGTCTCCCTTGCAGCCTGCAGTTTCCTTTCCTTGTCCTGCTCTCTCGCCACCTTAACTCTGCTGTAGGGAAGTTCTTTCCTGGTTGAGCCTGTTTGAGATTCTAAATGCCTCTTATACCTGGATGTTTATATCTTTCTGAAGATTTGGCAAGTCTTCTGTTATGATTTCACTAAACAGATATTTTTTTGTCATTAGTCTGATCTTCAGTGCCTTCTTCTACACCAAAAATTCAGAAGTCAGCTCTTTTACCATCTTCTAGAGTTCTTGGCTGTTTTGCTCCTGATTTCTTGGCTTGTTTTGTTGGTGTCTGTGTATAATAACTCCTCAACCTTATCTGCAAGCCCTGAAATTCTGTCTTTCACTTGGCACTGTCTATTGGTGAGGTGTTTCACTGAGTTTCGTGATTCAACTACTATGGTTTTCATTTCCAGAATTTTTGTGTTTTTCTTCAGAATCTTTCTCTTTGTTGACTTGTTCTTTTATATCCCCCACTACTTCCCTTAATTCATCCAACTGTTTACTTTGATCCTCTTTGAAGTCACTGAACATTGCACGCATCAGTCTTTTGAATTAATTGTCTGACATTTCATCCATCTTTACACCTTTGCATTCATTTAGTTACACACCACCTGAAAACTGCACCTTTAAGAAGGGACTTACTGTGGCTCACATTCTCAGTCTGTGGTCAGCAGGCTCTGAGGCAGGAATAGGGCACTGGAAGGCAGCCAAAAGGCAGAAGGAAAAGGGAAAATTTGGAAGGAGATGATGCCCTTGCAGTGATGCCCCCTGTGATCCATCTCTGCCCATGTTCCACCTCCTAACAGCAAGACAGGTGTGAACTCATCTGTAGATGAATCTACTGATGTATATAGCGCACCCCTGATCGGGTCACCTTCCACACCCATGGAGAACTCCCCAGGCATAAACTATAACAATCACTGACAAGTTGTGGATTTGGGGGAGTCCTGTTGCCTTGTTTTTACATTTCTTATGTCCTGTGTTGAGATTTGTCTATCTGTTGCCAGGGATCTCTCCTCCATTCCTCTCTGAGGGTCTTTGAGGGCCGGATCCTATCACCAATCAGAGACAAGAAAACAAACAATAATTTCTGTAACACAAAGACAGACCAGGTATTGACATAGAATAAAAATCAAATAGAAGCAAAAACAATTTTAACTATAGGAAATAAAGTAGCAATAAAACCAAATGCTAATATTAATCAAGGTTAGCAATAATAACATGGAGGGAGTGGGATAGCAAAAATGAACATACAAATAAAATTCTAAAAAGACAAAGATGAGGACACAAGAGTGAGGCAAAAATCTAATTAAAGAATAAAATAGTAAATAGAATTAGTTAAAAGAAAAACTCAAATAAAAAAAAATAACAGCACATACCCATAGCAAAGTAAAAGAAAACTGCTCCTCCTGCCCCCGAAAAAACCCTCCGTGGCAAGGCATTTGGGAGGACGGCTTCTTTCTAGAACCTGCGGTATAAGGCTGCACCAGGCACACGAAGGGGCGGTGAGTTACCTTTCCAGCCCCCTGAACAGGCTCTGTGAGTGAGCCTGGCCCCATCTTTTTCCATGGGTGGGACACGCCCGCCCTGCGCTGTCTGCCTCAGAGCTGTGTTCAGTCCAGTGTTTGTTTCGTTCCCTGTGCCCTGACCCACTGCTCCTGCGGACCAGCTTTGCAGCCTGCTTCCTCCAGAGGTCTCTCTATTCTTACATCCACGAGGTGGCAGCTGTCTAAGCAGAAGTGTCCTGGACCATGTTTCTGAATAGGGAAACCAGAAAGCACACTGAGAGCTGTGCTGAGAGGGGACAGGAGGAGAAACCAAGCAGTCACTCAAGTATCCCTCACATCTCTAGACTCTGGCCACTCCGAGCCCCATGTGACCGCGTGGCTGCTGACCAATGACTCCTCCACAGCCTGCGGGTTTCGTTGCTCAGACTTCAGGAGAGCCCTGTGACTGGCCCTCCCTCTCCATGACTGTCTCTTGTGGCCATGTCCCACCCAGGTTTGGGATCCCACAGACCCTGTTGTGTGTCTGTCCTGTGACAGCTGATTCCTGGGGTAGCTCAGGGCTGAACAACACAGCCTTTCCTACCACTCCTAAATGTGCCTGAGGCTGCAGTAAATTTTCTTGTTCTCCAAAGCTAGCCTGTCGCATGGAAGGGAGTCACTTTCCAGGTACAACCCACAAGTCTGTGCAGTTTGTAAAAACGGTGGGCTTTCCTGAGCCAGTGTTCCTGTCTGGAGCCAGGCCTCACTGTCCAGGCTGCCTCACTCTTTCCTCGGGGTTGTGCCTTCTTTTCCATGGTGTTTAGCCTTCCTCTTCACTCTCCACAGAACTCTTCTCTTTCTCTTCTCTGAGCAATTGTTTTCTAGGTATCTTAACCACGATCTTGGTTGATGGGGTAAAAATAAAATCCAGGGAAAGGATGTTGCTTTCGTTCTCTGTATATTTCCTTTTTTTTTTCCTTTTCTTGCTTTAGTATGTTCTCTCTGTGAAACTGAGATTTATCACCTGTTCATCGTCAAAGCAACTTAGTGCTGCAGGTTCCAAAATGAAAATGACAAGGCCCTTTGAAGGGGGTACACCAAGACTTCAGGCCCCATAAGATCAAAAGTAATCTCATCACAGTCCCGACTGTTTGCCTTTTCAGCTGAGTTGGCATTTGCACTAATGATGCAAACAAAATGATGGGTAAAATAGCAGGCCATTGGCAGAAACCAAGGCAAGGCACCAAACTCTACCAGTAGCCATCCTTTACTGCCAACATTCACAGCTTTAAAGAAGTGCCAACATCATTTAGGAAGTGTCTTGATGGAATGGAGAAAGTATTGATTTCACTAAATCTCAAGCATAAAGTGCATTTCTTTGATATTCTTTGTGACAAAATGAAATATTGAAATAAAATTTCTTGGGGATAATTATTGTGCAAGTGAGTTGCAAGCATAGCTATTTGCTTCTTAAATGAAATACCATTTTTGCTTGAAAGAATCAGTAAACTTAGAAAATTATTGGCAGGGAATTTGACTGACATTTTCTGGAACATGAAAATTTATCTTATGTCATTGTGGCCTAGAAGGAAGTTCAAGGCATTAAGCAGAAATTAGAATTTAAAAACTTGTATTCACCACTGTGAACTTGGCAGCTTCCTACTAATTTAAGGATTTTCTGATGAAACGGATGAAGATACCAACAAAGGCAATTTTTAATACTATTAAGGAAATGTGCAAATATTTCGAAAATCTTTATAACTCAATGAAACAGTAATTTCCAAATGATGTGCTTGGTGACCCAAAATCAATCATGAGTAAGAGTCATTCAAACCAAAAAGACAAAAAAGAAAGAAAGAAAGAAACAAAAAAAGAAAAGTCATTCAAACTCCAGGGTAGATTGGCCAGTGTGGTGGTGCATGCTCACAGTACCAGCTACTTAGGAGGCTGAGACAGGAGGAGTCCATGAATTCTAGCCATTAAGTTCATGAGTTCAAGGCCAGTGTGGGGAGCATAGCAACCCTTGGCAGAAACCAAGGGTTTTCTTTTTTTAATTTATTTTCTTTTATTTATTTTCCATTCTATTCTATTCTATTCTATTCTATTCTATTCTATTCTATTCTATTCTATTCTATTCTATTCTATTCTATTCTATTCTATTGGTACTGGGAATGGAACTCATGACCTTATGCTTGCCAGGCAGGCACTTATGCCACTGAGCTAAATCCCCAGCAGCAACCCTATTATAAAAGCCAAATACAAATTATGCCACGGGATGCTACTGAAAATGTAGGAAAATTTTATCAACCTAATATCACATTTCATGCCACAAATAACCTGTAAGAAACCATTCATTGAATTTGGATGCTGTAAAAAAAAATTCCACAGTGACCCTCAGGAATATTCCTCCCTTTTCTAACCACAGAAGGCCCCTGAGTTGCAAAGGTTCAACTAACAGTTTTTTAATTTTAACAAGGCCCAAACAGGATTTCACTCATATGTGGAGCTGGAAGAAGTTGAGAATGGAATCGTGGTTACAAGCCTGGGAAGGTTACGGGGAAAACAGGGCTGGGAAAGACAATCTACAGGTACTAAAGCTACAGACAGGGAGGAGCAGGAGGTCCAAGGCTTTGACAATACCATGACCACAGATGACAATAATATACTGTATATTTCCAAGATGCTAGGAGGAACTATATTGAACATTTGTACCACAAAGAAATAAATGTTTAAGGAGATACATAGGTGTGCCTCAAATTGAATACTACACAAGGTACACATGTATTGAAGTACCAGAAGATGATGCAAACATTATGCACATCCAGTGTAAGCCATACTTTGCATATTGAGTTTTAACCTTTTATGATGTTCATAGCCTAACTATATTAAAATTGACTTGCAGTCTACAGTGAGTTCTCCAGTGTAACTCCATCATAACTCAAGGAGAACCTGTATAATCTGCACAAGGCCAGCTTTTCTTCATATGGCTCAATTAAAATAAAGCAGCCAGGCACACTGGTGCACCTCTGTCATCCTTGCCACTTGGGAAGCTAAGACAGGGGGACCCACAAGTTCTAGGCTAGCATGGACAACTTAATAAGATGTTAGCTCACGAAATAAAAAGGGCTGAATGTGCAGCTTAGCAGTAGAGTGCCCTTAGGTTCAATCTCCAGAAACAGAAAATAATAATAATAATAATAACAACAAAAACAACATGTATCAGTGTACTGAGAATTCGGGAAGTGTGAGAAGCTAGTGGTCTTGAATCTGAAAATCCACATTAGAGAAATTTAAAGAGAAAGTCTCTTTTTACTAACTTTTATGCATGTTCTCTTTTATGTCAATAAGTAACAGTTTATTATTTTAGATGAATTTTTTAATTATCCATTTTAATTCATAGTATAGTAAGTATCATGGGTGTAGCCCATAAAAGCAAAGATTTTTAAAGTCCATAGTAATTTTTAAACAAGTAAAGCATTCCCACAACTGAAATTATTGAGAAACAGTAATTTAATGGGCTGGGACCAGCATCATAAAAACAGAAAAGAACACAAAAGACCACTGGAATTCCATATTACCAAAGTCACATTTTTCATTAATTTGTGTCTCACATTAATTTGCACTATGTATCAAGTACATAGACACAAATACACATATGCAGAAATTGGGTCACATGACAAAATGTATTTTTTATTCTTGCCAGTAAAATTTAAAAAAAAAGTCCTAGATCATCTGCTCCTCCTTAAGAGAAGGAGCTGAGCACTTTCAATCTTTCTAGATCAAGATCCCCAACACAATGCCTGGCACATGTACCAATTCTAAAGCAGACAGAACCCTGCTTTCCTCCATCTCCTCACCTGTGCTTCAGTGTGTGGTCAGCTCTGGTTCAAACCCAGTCCAGAATCTGCCCACTCCCTTACTTGCCCAACCCACTCTCCTTTCGTCCTGGGTTACTGCAGTGGTCTCCTAGTGGTTCTCCTTGGATTATGGTTGATACACTGCCAACTTGAGAAGTTTAGAAGTTTAACTAAGAGACTCCCCAGCCAGCCAGGATCCTTACTTTGTAAATATCCTGAGTCTGTGCAAGAGAAGGGCACAGAGGTGGTGTGAGTGCTGCACCAGCCCTGAGGATGGAGGAGTAGTCTGTTTACAGTACAAGAAAGAAGAGGCTTGCTCTTCCCCGATTTTGCTTTGGCTACTTTTGCTGTCTTCTACCACCTTTAACAGTTACCTTCTGCCATGAGCCACCCTGCCCTGGAGCCAGCTAATTATAGACTGAAACCTCCACAAACTGTAAGCTAAATAAACCCCTTCCTTAATTTTAGGTGTTGGTTATTTTGTTGCAGCAACAAGAGAAGAGTAACTAAGATACATTGATTCAGTTTGTATGGACACTGGAGTAACCCTTTTATATTGGGCGACCATTAATCCTGACCTGTATACTGCCCTGGATTACAAGCCTTCTAACCGAAGGGTAAAACCTAGTCCTGGGTGCATTCTGTATGTGGTTTGTATGGTCCCTTGCACATTCCTCTCTGGTGATCTTCTCATGCTCTGCTCCCTGACCACCATGAGTAAAGCGCCTTTTCTCATCCACACCCCTATGGCGCTCTTACTGTGGTACAAGCTAATCATGGACTGAAACTCCATGCCAAATTAAACTGCTCCTCCTTAGAGCTGTGGGTGTTGGGTGATGCATTCAGCAGTGGGAAAACTGGTTAATGTGCCTCCTTATATCTAGAAGCTTACTTAACCACAATGTCAACTCCTGCTCCTCTCTTTGCTCAATGTTCCAACAGTTACCCTGACCTCACCCTTGCCCCTAGAACCCAGGGACACTCACCAGGGCTTCAATTTCATCATCATACATTCTCCAGTTATAGCCAGAACAATCACATTCTGTTCTTTCGTTCACTTCTGTCGCTTTCTTCCCCATCTTGCACGTCCCAAGAATCACCTCACGACTGCTAACGAGCTCATCTACTATTCCCTTCTGCCCTCCACGTCCAAATGGCCTTACTGTTTTAGGGTTAAGTTGAGTGGTAATGTCCAGGTTCTGTCAATGAATCACTTTGTCTAAATGCTAATGAGAACTTGGCGAAATTGTTCAGAATTTAGCAGCCCTTGCATTTAAATATTGTTCATAATTCATGTTCCCAAAGATGGTAAAATAAGAAGCCTAGTTAAGGTATTGTGAAATAATCCTACCCAAAAAAGTTTTCTGAAATAAAAAATATAACCGAATTTCTACAAATGTACCAAAGCTAAAACAGACAGCAGGAAAGTTAGGAATTCAGAAATGGGAAACAATATTTTAGAGAAATCATTTCAGTAAATTCATCTAAATGAAGGAGTTGTGAATTTGTTAATAAAATTGTGCTAAGAAAAATAAAAATTAAACCATGCTTCATGACAAAAGGAGGCTGCTTTGGTATTCTTTCTAGCATATGAACCAAGTTCTTAAAATCTCTATTATTTTATAATGATCTGCCAAGTGGAGATAACAGGTATTTTCCTGGAGTTTGTATCTAACAATAAAACATAATTCCTTTGATATATGAAATCGGGGGGAGAAATAATTAAAAGGTGGTATTCCTAGAATATTACAAAACTCTCATGAATCTTTCCTTGTAAAATGTAACAAAAGAATCGCACAGAAGAGTGAATTGACCAGGTGTTTTCCTGACCCCAGCAAACACAAGCTTTTTTCAAATTATAATGAGAAAGACAGTAATTTGTTACAGGACCCAAATGATTATAAGTCTATAGTATATTTCTGCAACATTTTTTCATGTGATTTTACTTTGTGAATGTTTAATAAATTTCAAAGAACAGAAAATAATGCCAGAAGAAAATGTTATACTAGTATGATGATGATTATAGAAATGACCAAAAAAGAAAGTGAAAGGCAAAATGGAAAAGTGGACAATCAGAACAAACAGAAATAAAGGCAAAAATATATGCAGATGATTGAAAGTAAAAGGAAGCAAGACGACAATAGAAAGAAAAATAATTGGCCCGCTGTTATCAATTGTTTCAGTTTACTCTCAGAGGTCCCCGAGCTGCTCTTCCTATGTAACATCTTTCATCTGCGGGATGGCCTGGACGTTCTTCATCAACATATGATACAGCACGGTAGCTGAAATTACTCTATTCTCAAAGTGACCAGGCCCTAAGTGTAAGGGTGTTCAACGCGGTGCCTCTATTGCTCCAATTTCCCCTCTGGACCCTTTCCAAGCCCTACATTTAACGACTCAACTCAAGTTAATTTTACATCCTAAATAAACCTCCACTCAGTGATGGTAATAAAGAGACATCTACTTTGGGGGAGATGGAGTAGACACACATTTCTCTGTCCCTTCCATTCAGTACAACAAAACTTCCTGAACATTTTACAGAAAACAAAAATAAGATTGAAAAATGGGAAGAAGGTGGCCTGGCTAGGGACACAGAATGGAGGAACACTAGCGAGGTGAGGTGCCCTAGGCTTCGGGCTAGATATCTGCCGACATAGTCATGCCAACAATGCCAAAGAAAAGCCTCAACGGCGCCCTGCTATCTCTGATCAAAGGACCAGGAGAGGCACACTAAGAATCCAAAACCTTTGTACAAATGCTATGTGAGCCAGGTATCACAGAAAAATGCCTTGGACTCATCTCTGTGTCAGCCACTGAAGGCCCAGGAACAGCCCCTTGTGAGGCCCAGACCACATCTACCCCACTGCTAGGGAGATGTGACAGGTGACAGTAGGAAAGAGAGGTGTTCATCCCCACTGGGAATAAGTACCCCTTCCATTCCTCTGTAGGGACCTGGCAGTAAGGAGGCACCCTCTCAGGGTGGTGTCAGAGGAGACCTGGTGGAGACGCACCAGTTCACCACCAGCCAGACAACAGGAGGCCATCTCATCTGCACCACTTCAAGTCAGCAGTAATGGGGTTCTCTATCTCTACTGGCCAGTGGGGATCACGGGGTCCAGAGGAGATGGGCTTCCCATACCTGCCAGCAGGAATAAGAACTCCATGGAGTCCACAGAGCTGCATGGACTTCCATCTCAGGAACAGTGCTGCTGGAACGCTGTCATGGCAGTACTTGTGACTGAATTTAAATAAGATCTAGGAGCTGGTAACATGACAAATATTGGGCACAACTTGCCTACATCTCATTGAAAAAACACACTCATCCTGCTGAGGAAGGAGTTCAAGGCTAGGGCCAATCAGAGAACGATTGGATGGAATGTGTCAAAGGCCACAGAAGCCCAGAGCATAGGCACAGAGCACAGGACCCAAGATGGCCCCAGACTCCTGAGCACTGAAGATGGAGCCAATATGAAAGCGATAGTTTTGATCCCTCATTGGATTCTGGTGCTGTTTGCAGGACCAATCAGAGAAGAGCTATGTCCGGCCCTTGGTGGGAAGCCAAGCAAGTCTTTGAAAAAGGCAAGTTGATCCTGAAACAGTTTTTGACTGGACAAATGTCGCCCCAATGCCTTATTTGTAGGAGAGGGAAGCCACGCCAGGAATTGTGGATACTAACGAGGCCTTTTTATTCTGACACTGTGTTCACTGGCCCACTCTGGCCCCATATCACACACTTCTTTTCTGTTTTCCATCAGCTTACATTTCTGTTGCCTTTTCTGTCTTGTCTGATTCTTTGTTCAGGTCACCAAGAACTTAGAAAGAATGCCCTTGACACCTCGCATCTGGTAACAATTCCAAAAACCAAGATGTTCTCAAACTGAACAAAACAATACATGACCTACCAACACTGATAAAAGTTGTTTGAGAAAGATCTCAAAGTAACCATTATGAAAATGTTCTTCTAATAGTAAGAAATACATTCAAGGCAAAGAAAAAAGTCTCAGCAAGACAGTTAAAATAAGAAACAAATGTAATTTGTTTGCAGGAACCAAATACAGGAAGCAATAAAATTGAGTATAAATTCCATGGGAGAAATGGAATTGACAAAGGAGAGAATCAATGATCCTAGTGATAGAATGGTAGAAACGATTCAACATGAGCAATAAAGAAAACAGATGAAACAAAAGTGGAGCACAGACCCACGGAACTAAAACAAAAGACCTGACTGTGGACATTTTAGAAAAAGGGTAAAGGGGACAGGGTGATGGGTACTCTAATAAATAACCGACAACATTCCAAATTTGGCAAAAAAAAAAAAAAAAAAAACCTTCAGATTTAATAAGGTGAGTGAGCTCCAAACAGAAAATTACCAAAGTAACCAAAGTTTGAGTCATCCAGCTTTTGAAAATAAAGACAAAGAAAAAAATCTTGAAAGTAGTTACATAATTTAAATAACAAGTTTCTCATAAGAAACTATGGAGGCCAAAAGAAAGTGAAAATAACTTTTAGGTGCTAAAACAAATTATTATAAACCCAAAGTCCTATATCTAATAAAAATACACTCATGCATGGAAAAAATATTCTCTGAAGAAGGGAGTCTCAGAATTTATCACCACCAAAACAACTTTATCCTTTAAAAATGGAAGATAGAATGTTTCTAAACAGAAAAGAAATGATAAAAGATGAAATCTTAGTGAAATCTTCCCAAGGAAGAGAAGAACATGGTAAGCAAAAATATGACTGTACAATATGACTTTCTTCTCTTCTTACATTGTTACAGAAATTTTAGCTGTTGAAACAAAAATTAATAGCACGTGACTAGGTTCTAAAGGAGAAGAGATGAAGAGAGAAATGAGATTTCTCTACACTTTCAAAGTGATAATATTAGGCTATGATAATTTAAGAACATATGGCCATTTAGTAACATCCAAAAACAATGATACATAAGTGGATACTTAAAATGATATAGACATATTAAATGGAATTCTAAAATATATTCAAGTGACCCACAGTGTGGCAAAGAAAATAAAAAGAGAAAAAACAGAAAGAACTGTAACAAAAACTTTATTTACATTAAATGTGCAAGGCCTATATATACCTAGTTAAAAAACAAAGGTTGTCAAATGAATTTAAAATATGACCAAAATGTATAATTTCTAAAGAAAATTCACTTCAGATGGAATAATATAAGAGACTGAAAGTAAAGTGATAGAAAAATACATACTATGCAAATATTAATCAAGGGGAAATGGGAGGCTATATGAGTATCAGGTAAAGCAGATAAAACAAAACAACACATATGCCTTGATGGATCTGCCTGCTTCTGACTGTCTTCCCCTCAATACATTTTCAAAACTTAACCAGATTCAGTCTAGCCATTCTATAAAACCCTCCCATTCCTTAGGATGATGGTACAACCCTTTAGTCAGGCTCAGAGATTTGATCTCCTGCCTGATTTCTCATTTCTTTTCTAGTACTGAATGTATGCTTTGACTTTGTTAGAAGAGAAAATAATCAGATGTAGTATTGTCTCAATACCATGGTTTGCAAATGACTTCCTACTGCAGAGCTGTGCACTTGAGTACCTGTTTCAAGTTTAATTTGAATACCATTCTGCCACACTAAGGTAGGATCCCAGCTACATGCTCTGCTATACCATGTAGCTGCAAGAGATGCAGACAATTCCATACTGCAATTGCATTGGTCCATAGCTTGTCTTTGCCAGGTTCAGGAAAGGAAGTGCTCTATTGATATCAGCTTTTATCACCACTCTTTGCTTTCTTTTGATTCTCTGGATGTAGTTTACCTCCTGAATCCACTGTAGCATCTCAGACTCTGAAGTAAAGCATTTCCATTTGAGCGATCTGCTCTGATAAACTTTTTTGATTGTAGTAGTCATGTCAGATTAAGGCATTTTTCCTTACCTTCTCACACCTAGTAAGTGCTGATCAAAAACCACCAGATAAGTACATGGATGAATGAATAAGTGAGTAGAATTAATACCAGAATACAAAGAAGATAATTGAAGATGGACCAATTGTCATCAATATAAGGACATTTTTTCCTGTTTTATTTTAAGAAAATCCAAAGCTACAAAAGAATTAAACATATAGTACACCAAATACCCAATGGTCTGACACAGTCTTTACTTAGATTTACCAATGATCTTATACAGTTTTTCTCTAAATATATACATTTTCCTTTAAAGCATTTGAAACTGTTAATTTCTAAACACAATAAACACTTAGGCACATATCTAAAAAAGGAAGATTGTTCTTCATTACAACAACATAATTGCCACACCCACAAGGCTTGATACCAATTCAGTAGTATCATCAAATATACAGTCCACATTGAATAATTCTTATTTTTCTGAAATTTATTTTTAACTGATACATAAAAGCATGACAATTATACATAGTAGTGGGGTACCATGTGTTGTTTCAATATGCACATACATGATATGAACATATGATATGATATGATATGATATGATATGATATGTTTTCCTAGTACCATGTGTTGAAGACTATGTCCTCTTGTTTCTTAACACTGTGACTTAGTGAATTTTTTTTCTGGGATTAAATCAAGTTTCATACGTTGAATTGAGTTGTCATGTGTTTTTAACCATGGTCTGGTGATTAATGCTTAAAATCTCTGGTCTGGTCTTGCTGGTGTGGCTAAGCCTTATTTAGAGAGAGATCAATATGTTCCAAAATTTGGTTCATGTGTTTGTAAGTTCAGAAGCTTAATGTTATCAGCCACTAAAATGATCATGCTTGAGACAGGGCTAATTCAGTGGTAAGAGTGCTTACCTATGTGAGGTCCTATTATTGATTTCTAACATCACAAAAGAATAATAACAATGCTCTGGAGGCTCATGTGTTTTCAGACAAGTGTTCCTTTTTTGGATATATGATACTTTTTATCCATTCATCAATTTACAGAAATTTAGACTGCTTTAGATTTTTGGCTATTATGAATGATGTTACTTGAAATCTATGTAGAAAGTTGTAGGTGGGAACAGGTTTTTATTTTCTTGGGTATATTCCTAGGAATGGTATTGGGCCATGGTTACTCTGTATTCAGCATTTGAAGAAACACCAAGCTTTTTCCAATGTGATCACCCTCTTAGTACTTGAGGTTCTCTGTCCCTTGTCAACACTTGTTGTTACCTGTTTTTTTTTTTTTTTTTTTTGTTACCTGTTTTTCTATCACAACCTTCTTAGTGAATATGCATTTCATTGGGGTTTGATTTTCACTTTTCTAACAACTAAGTATTTTGAACATCTTTCATGGGCTTTTGGTCATTTATGTATCTTTTTTGAAAAAATGCCTATTTTTAATTAGTTGGGGGTTTTGCACATTTTTAGGAGTTCTAATTATAAGTCCCTTAGGGTTAGGGTTAGATGCAAGATTTGCAAGTATTTTCTCAAATCCAGTGTCTTCTGCCATATAAAGTCTTCCAATCCATGAACCTTATCTGTCTTTCTAGCTTTACCTCTCCTCAAGTTTGTTGTGACATTGTAAATTTCCGAGTATTAGGCTCGCATTTGTTTTAAACTATTTTTTTAAAAGTATTTTTCCTTTTTATCGGTACTGGGGATCGAACTCACGACTGCCTGCTTGCAAGACAGGCACTTATGCCACTGAGCTAAATCCCCAGCCCCTTGTTTTTACAAACTTATCCTGAAACATTTTATACTTTGACATGTTATTGTAAATGAATTGTTTTTCTTGGTTTCGTTTTTACATTGTTTATTTCTAACCCATAGAAATAATACTGACTTTTGTATATTGAATTTGTACCTCACTAAATTCTAGTACTAATTGTACTAAATGTATTTTAATAGAGCAGTCTCTATTCTTAGTGTTATTCTTGAAAATTACTGTTTATTTTTAAAATATACGAGGTCATATTTACTAAGGAAATTTTTCAGAAAATTTGAGCAACATATGTTAGAATATGAAAAATCTTCACCTACATATTTCAAAAGCCACTGAAGTCACCTCAGCGTGGGATATACTCTGAGTTTCAAAATAATTTTATATAAAGGTTTGAATGAATCCTCAATTTTTAAAGACAAAATTTATTCACGAGTTGCTTAGATTACCAGGTAAGGACTTGCAAATTGATCTAATTATATTAAGTATTAACTGTTCTTTTCCAAGAACTAATGTAATTACTAGTATACTAATCTTAGCTCCTTTATGCATACATAAACAAATTTATATCTTTGTCCTTTCCCCCGCCTTTTCTCGTTTCCCCTATCCTACTTATTTTTCCCCTTCGAGCAGTTTCTTACCCTTTCACCGCATCTATTGTAGATCTTATTTACTCTGAGTTTCTTTCCCTAGGGAGACAATATGATATTTACACACGTGCTTCTGATTTATTTCGCTTATGAGTATGGTCTCAAGTCTCACAATATGCAGTATTACAGTCATTGTTAAATTCCCATCATCTTGTTTTGAAAGCATATATTATTAATCTTATAGGGTTTTTGTTGTTCTTATTGCTCTTGTAGTTGTTTGTATCTTGTTTTTTGTTTTTTGTCTCTTGTTTTTTTTCCTGCATTTTTTCTTCTTTAAAATAAAAAAATTTTAAAAACCAAAAATGTAATTTGAAAAATTAGTGAATTAACTCAAGAAATTCCTAAAGATAAAATCTATCAACATGAAGTTAAGCACATCCCTAACATTGTTTAAGCCTCCTAAAGACATCAGGTTCACCTCCTCCGTTAACCTCCTCCTGAGCTGCATCTTAAACTTAAGAAAGACAATGAACACTTGTTGAATTGTTATGGGACTATTTAAATGAGAAGATGAATAAAAGCAGAATTTCTCATATTAAAAGAACATTAATAGAAAAAAGACAAAATTTCAAAAGAACTTAATAAAAATAATAGAAATAAGGGATTGATAGAAAATACACTTTTAAAGATGATTAATGAACAATTTTTATGAGCAATAAATAATCTATTATTTTCTAGTCATTTTTGATTTGATAATTCAATGTACAGCTATGGATATGAAAGCATAGATGGGACTAAATTCTTTTCCTTAAGGGTCTTACAGTAGTCTAACATCCAGCCAAACCTGCAAACTTCAAGACATTGTTGCTAATAAATTTCTAAGAAGCATAAACTATTATGAATATTTGCTAATATCTAAGTGTCTCATGTACCACACAGAATAGATAAGAATAATCTCTTGGCACAGTTTTCCAGATATCTGCACCAGTATTTTGGTAAATTTTTAAAAATATGGATACATAAAGCATTTATAGCACAATCATATAGTATTCCAGTTGTGATATCATGGCACTCTCTAAATTTGGCAGTGTTCCATTTGTTTGGATTAAAATAATAAAAAGATAACTAAAGGATCTTGTCCAGAGCCATCTAATTGTACAAAAGGGCTACAAAGAAGGGAAATCCACTCCCAGTTGTAACTCAGCGTGGCCCATGGAGCAGGCTACGGAAAGATCTAAGATCGCCAGACCCTTTCCCATTTCTCACGTTCTCCTTGGCGAACTGCAAGGAGACCCTCATGCTGGAGGACCCACTGAGCATGGGTGACGCGCTCTTGCACGCAGCCTAGAGGAGGAAGAAGCACAGGTGGGCATGCACGTGACCGTATGAAGGAAAGGAGATTTTTCCAGGGGAAAGAAAGGCAAGGAGGGCCTTTGAAGGGCCCACTAGCACTGCGGTTTCTGAGTCCTTACCTGTGTCCCCTTCCACCTGTCTCCATCCCCTAGAGGAAAGTACTGTGACTTTACAAGAATGCATTTACATGAAACATGTCCCTGGTGATGCGATGAATTTATGAAAAGCAAACAGAAGAATACCAGCTCATTCACAGTAGACCCCTGTCCCCAGCACACAGGGCTGGTGGAAACTGATGGGGGACAGAGCCTCGCCAGGCACTCAAAGGCAGGCGCTGCCCCGCAGCCTTAGCGGGAGCTGTCCTATGCCTGGCTGCAGTCACCTCCACCCTCTGCAGGGCCAACACGTACAGTTTGGTTCCCTTGGTCCTGCAACTACTGAAAGCTGTGGCCGGAGTGAAGCCTCCAAAGTCTTCAAATGCAACTGCCTTAGGGCTTCCTCTAGCCCTTTCCTGATGCTGTTCTTCTGAAGGCTGGCTGTTTACTGAACTCATCAGTACTGAACTTTGTTTTCCTGGCTAATATGATTTGAGTGCCAGGCGGGGTCCAGCCTGCAGGTCTCCTGGCTTCTGTTGCAGCAGTCAGGACCCAGAACCAATCACACCACAGGGCAGCTGTGTTATCTACTTCAGTCACGGAATCCCCCAAGGTCTCTGGAAAACTCAGGAGTTAGATTCAATTAGTTTTGAACTCAAGGACTCTGTTGTTGATTTTCCATTCCAGGTTAAATTATTGACATTGCAGATGCTTGCCGAGTGGAACTGATTAAAGCTCAGTGGATCATTTTGTTCATCAGTAAGATCCAGGAAGATGTTAATGAATAGAAAACTAAATTGAGTTGCAAACAGCTAGGAAAATATGCAATAGCAGCTGAAAAACAAAAAATTGATTTTTATGGGAAAACATTTAAAACACAGAACATGGATGTTAACCATCGAAGGATGAATTTTGAATCTGTAGGATTCAGTGTTCTCACACGGCTGTGTAATCACCACCACATATCTTCTCACCCTCCATCTCATCCACGGAAGCTCTACCAATAAATAGAAGCTTCCCCATTCCCTGGCCCCTGGTAACCATGTTCCATTTCCTGTCCATTTCCTGAATTTGACTACCTAGGAATTCATATAAAAGCAACCAGACAATATTTGTTCTTTTGTGACTAGTTTGTTTTACTTGGCACAATGGTTTCAAGTTCTTCATTTTTAAAGACTAAATATTGTACACTATATACATCTGTACCACATATCATTTATTTGCTCACCCTTGGTGAACACTTGCATTTTCCCACTGTCTGGCTATCGTGAGTACTGCTGCTGTGAACATAGGTGCACAAACATCTGTTTGAGTCCCTGAGTTTCACTTCTTCGGGGTGTAGACTTAGAAGGGTGGCTACTGCCTCCCATGGTAATTCTGGGTTTAATTTGCAGAGGAAGTGCCACACCATTCTCTACAACTTTGCTCTCCCACTAACAAGGCACAAGCATCTTCACTCCTCTCCATCTTGTCAAGACTGGTTAGTTTCTGGCTTTTGTTTTGTTTTGTTTTGATTTTGTAATAGCTCTCTGTGACAGTTAAACTGGATTGTCAACTTTACTGGATTAGGAGTCACCCAGGGGATTAGGGATCCGGATGTGTCTGGATCGACCACAGTGGTGGTGTGACCTTGGAGTCTATACCTGGTTGCTTGCCCCCTTTCTTTCTGGCACTTTTTCTGCTCTGCTTTCCTGCTGCCAGGAACGAATCATCTTTGGTCCACCTTGATGCTTCTGCATTTGAGCCAGCCAATAATGAACTAAATGCCCTGAAGCATGAATCAAAGTAAAACCCTCTTCCTGTAGGAGGCGCTGTGGCCCAGTGTTGGAGGAAGTTTCATCCTAGTGGGTGGGAAGCCTCTTTGGCTTTGATTTGCTTGTCCATGAGTAGTGATGCAAAACATCTCTGAGTGTCTTCTTTGGCAAGATGTCTTTTCCAGTTTTTGTTGTTGTTGTTGTTCCTTTGTTTGTTTTTTGTTGTTGAGTAATAGGAGCTCTTTATATATTCTGGATATTATTCCCTTAAATACACAGGATTTACAAATACACACACACACACACACACACACACACACACACACAGAGAGAGTCCTTTTTCCTACTGGATGACCTTGGCATGGTTATTAAAAATTTTTGACCCTATACACAGGGCTTTATTTCCGTAGTCTATTGCACTGGCTCAGGAGTCTGTCTTTATACCAAGACCGCACCCATGCTGCATCTTATTGATTAGTGTATCTTTGTAATAAAGTTCAAAATTGGATATATGAGATCTCCAACTATGTATTTTTTCAACATTGTTCTGACTACTGAGAAAAGATTAATATTTTAATGAAGAAGTAAATGAATTTAAAAGTATAATAAAATAAGCATTTTATCACAGATACACAAAAATATTCTTGAATTAATGGCAAGCTATTGCCCAGGAGCTATTTCTCTGGAGAGTGGTATGTTACAAATGGACACAAAGTGCAAGTACAGTGACAGAAAGTAAAATAAGCAAATTTCAGGGAAGAGAGAGAAGCCATCTCTGGGGAAATTTAACAAAGAAACTTCCTTCAGGGAGGAGGTAAAATTTGAAATAGACCTAAAAACAAACAAGTCAAACAAAGAAACGATACAATAGGAGCTGGCCTTGGAGGAAGGTGTATTTGTTAACTAAATGGCTCACTGCCTTTTACTTCTGCCTTGGTTCCGTATTTGGTTTTGGTTATTTCCAGCTTGCGTTTACATTCTTTCAAAAGCTGTGATGCAAAGTGAAAACTCGTATGGCTACTGAGGCAATAAACTCCAACTTCTCTGGTTGTGTACTTGCAGTTTGGAGGAAAACTGCACAAATCTTCCAACATGCTTTCAGAATCAAAATGTTTTACTAATAACAACCTACCTTGAAGGTGTGGGATGATGGAACATAGAATAGAAATAGTAGAAATAATGTAGAAATAATGAATGAAGCAGTATTAAGCTCACAATGGGTTTATTCACACAGTGACCACTGACAGCCCCTTCTGCGGCTCTGACCCCTGGTGTCACGAGACCTGGGACACCAGGCGTTCCACATGAGTAAAACACACTTGTGCAACAGTGGAAGATGGCAAGTGGCCTGTAACCGGGGAATGGAGAGGAGGGCTCTGTGTAACACTTGGTGCTTACTGAACTTTTTCCGGATTTCAGTCACCCTAGTAAGCATTTTTCTCTTCTCTCATCCGTGTAATTTACAGTACAACTACTTCTTACAAACAAATTTAATCTGCTTTTATTAGTGGAACAGATAAAACCTTTTATGAGTAGAACAGAAGAGTGACATCCATTTTGGGGAACTGGTACCAGCTTGTATCTTCCTCATTTTTCTCCCTAGGTACCCCATCTCCTTCCTTACCTGCAAAAGTCTGTCTTCCGGTTTCCTATTATCTCTCCTTCATTTATTTATATTTTATGTATATTTAAAAGAAAACCTGTAACATAGAACTTTCTGAGTTTGTCTTATTTTGCTAAACATGGTGGCCTCTCGAGTTTCGTCCATTTCCTCCATCTGACATGATTTCGCCCCTCCTTCTGGCTGAATTACACTCCACTGTGAATGTAGCCCACCTTCCCTCCATCACTTCACCTGCAGGCAGGCAGGCAGGCATCAGAACAACTGTGAATTACACAGCTACACACAAGTGCACATGCATCTCGGGAGCATATTTCTAATTCAGTCATGAATATGTAGTATTACTGGATCAAATAAAATTTCTCCTTTTAGTTTTTCAGAAATGTCATACTCTTTTCCACAGTGGTTGTACTAATTTACGTTCCCATGAGTAGAGGGTTCATTCTCTCCTCCACCCTCACCAGCACTCACTGTTTCGCAGTGGGGGAGACAGGATAAAATCTCAGTTGTTTTGACTTGCACCTAAAGATGTTGGGTATTTTTTCACACACTGACTGGCCATTTGAACTCCTTTTGAGAAGTGGCTATTTGGTTCATTTCTGCATTTTGTTGACAAAGTCATTCATTTTGGAGGGTTAAATTTTGAGTTGTGTATTCCAGATATTAAGCCTCTACAGAAGAGGAGCTGGCAAAAAAATGTCTTCCACTGTGTAGGCTTTCCTTTCATTCCACTGATTGCTTCCTTTGCTGGGCAGAAGCTTTAAATTTGATGCAATCTCATTCACTGAGTGTTGACATTATTTCTGCACCGTTCCTATTCTATTCAGGAAGTCTTTTCCTGTGCCGATGGCTTCAACTGTTTCACTGTGTGTGCTTCTAACAGTTTCAAAGTTTCTGTATCTATAGCTGGCTCTATTCTGCTGTGATTTGACTGTAGTACAGGATGAGAAACAGGGATTTAGTTGCAGTCTGCAGAGGTATCCAGCTCTCTTGGCACCATCCGGTAAAGAGTTGTTCTCTCTGCCTACACATCATTGGCCTCCTTGTTAGGGAGCGGATGGCTGTGGGTGGGTGGAGCTGTTTCTGTGTCTGTGTTCAATCCCACTGCTCAATGCAGCTGTGTCTGTACCAGTGCATTTAAAAAAACTATACCTTTGCATTATAACTCAACTTTGATATATGTGATACTCCAGTTTTGCTCTTTTTGTTCAGGATTGCTTTGGCTGTGCAGGGTCTCCGCTAACCCTACACATATTTTAGGATTGCTTTTTCTAGTTCTGTGAAGAATGTTGTTAGTCTGTTAATAGGAATCGCATGAAATCTACAGATCCATTTAGGTAACGGCCACTTAAACAATATTAATTCTGTTCTTGTATATAAGGGATATCTTTCCACTTTCTAACGTCCTTTTCCATTTCTTTTGTCAAGAGTTCTGTAATTTTCGTCATAGAGATCTTTATCTTCTTGGTCAGGTTGATAACAGGCATTTAATTTTTTAAGCATTGTGAAAAGAATTGTTTTCCTGATATTTTTCTCAGTAGATTCATTATTGGTATATAGTAATGTTAATGATTTTTATGTGTTGATTTTGTATCTTGTGTAATTCTTTTTCATTAAAAAATCCACATAACAAAAAATAAGGTATATATAGAAAAAGATCACCATGGGCATTCTGTAAATATGCTTTCCTCTGGACAGTAAACTGAAATAGAACAAAATGATCTTTATCCTTTGTTCATGTAATTAGAATATGTCTATTATGACTATCATGCATCATTTCACTTTGAAAATCCCTAAGTAACACAACAGGAATTGAGATGCTGAGTTATCTCACAGTTGCACTCCAGCACAAAGAAAGGGTGCTTTGCATCCTGTAGCATAAAATGTATCCAGCTGTAGCATAAAATGCATGGAAGAGAGATCTTCACCCCTTACATCCCTGCAGAACAGTTCTGCCCACTTTCTCACTTGCTGTTCTCCAAAAGTGTTAACGTGGGCTGGGAGCGCAGTGCCTGGAACACACGAGGTCTGTCCAGCAGGCTCTGGGTTCTGGTTCAGCTCCCTAGGACTAGATGTGCACCCACATTTTCATCATCTTGTCATGTAGCCCCTAGGCCCTAAAACCAAGGTGGTGCTGCTTCCTGGGGTCTCTCAGCTGCTGTGCAGGTGAGCTGTGAGCACACACGGTTCATTCATTCCTGGGCAGTTTTTCTGAGCCTTGAGGACCAGCTCACAGTGAATCTGAGCTTCCATCGTCTTTGGCTGCCTGTTTGTAAGTGAAAGTCCCCCTTTGCCAGACTTCTGACCTGAAGATGTTCTGTCTCAGCAATCTCAGGATAGGTGGGAGCCAGTGCTCAATGAATCTGTTTCACTCTCCTTCAGGATGCATCAGAGAAAGTTCCTGAACCTCTCTGACCATAATGAAACCCTGTTTACTAAAAGAGAAGGGAAACATTCTTACCATGACAAACACGCCCAGGTGCTTACCCAGAGCCTAAGGATCTGTGATGCAACCCCGCAGGAGCCCTGCGCTGCAGAACCCAAGCTGCTGAGCTCTGAGTACCCCTGGGACACCTGCATCACCTAGCTCTTTGTCCTGTTTTGATACATTTTCTTCACCACTGGAAGCGATTAATCGACATGATTCACAGGGGAAACTTGATAACTACCTTGTAGTTATAAAAGGCACCTAGAACAGAAGAAAGCAAACACATTAAAAGCCTTTATGTTTTCAGAATTATACTCTCTGTACAAAAGCAAATGATTATTTCTTTTGTACCCTCCACTGAGAATAGGTGAAAATGGCCTTCCCTTAGAAAAATTACAATAATGGGGAAAATAAAGCCATTGCCATTCAATTGACAAGAATAAATACATGGTAAATTTAGGAAATCTATTCATTGGTTCTAATGACAAGGCCATTTTCTTTTTACATTCAGTAGCCAGAAGAGGGATTTTCACTGAACATCACCATAAAAAAGGTCATGGTAAAAGTCAAGCTGGGGTTCAGGGTTTTGGAGGTGAGGCAAAAGTAGCAGTAATAATAGCCCTCCCCGGCTAATCTTTTAATGTATTAATAATCTTAGAATTATGATAGTGTAACTTCTCCTAAATGTCGTTTCTGCGCTTAAGTAAAAGCAAGCATGACTGGATCCATTTTCCTTTTCCCTGGAGCCTGCCTTCCTTAATTAAGGGAGATAGTAATGGCACTTAGATTTCATCTAATCTGCCTTTAGGTAATTATGGTTCATTGTAGCAATTATAAGTTACATTTATAATGAACAGTAAAAGGAAAAACCTTTCAAGTGCAGTTTATTAGGCTTTTAAAATCTTCTTCAGAATGGACAACCAAGATATATTTATGGGACAATTAAATTCTTGAGGGACAACGCTGAATTATGTCTCAGAAATTCACATCTACAGCCCACATTATATTGTAACTCCAAACCCACTTCCTCCCAATCCCACTAATTAACCCTGGAACAGCACAGCAATCCTAATGCTCCCTCAACATTCTGGCCAGACAGTCCACAGTGTTAATTTGCATAATCCATAAATAGGATCCTCTTAAGAATTTCATGGGGCTTTCCCCTGCGATTGTAATCTTCACATTGATCTGTAAGTTCTATGAAGTAAGTTCTATCATCTCTACTCCTTCTTTTTTTAACTTACAGATATGATGTAAAACCTACCCGTGCCTTCCTTATCCTCGCTTCTCAGCTAAATGTCTTCTGCTGGGTGGTCTCCGTGGTTATCTCAAAATCCAGCTGGAATCTTCTTCCTTGAGAAGTTCTTTCTGATCATCTTACTTGGCTTTGATTGCTTCTCCCCTGCAGCCTTTCTTATACCTGCTGCTTCCTTGACCCCTGTTGTACGTTATCATGTTATTTTGGATTGCTAGCTCCTTAAAAAGAAAGAAAAGGGAGCTCACCTGTGATGTTAGCCAACCTTGCCCATTCATTCAGTAAGAATCTATTAGGTTTTTTTCCAGCGCTGGGCCCTCATCTTTTCACTCCAGACTCTCCTTCTGTCATGAAGGGTCCATGCCCTTCAAATATTTACCTAAAATCCACAGGCCATCTACTTCCAATAACCTCAACTTAGATCTCAAGAAATCAAAGTATAATTATTCAGTTTCCTTGCAAATACTCCACGGAGTCCTAAAATTCATCCAGTCCAAAGCTGCAGTCGTCATCTCCCCCTGTTTAAACATCCACCTAGTTAGTTGTTCTAGAGACCCGAGAATCCATGGTTCCCGCCCTTGTTGTCTTTCTGACCAATCGCGGCTCAATCTCACTAAACCTTTCTAGAGCATCCATGTCCCTCAGTCAGTCAACTACCATGAGCCCCTGCGCACTCTGCTGCAGCCATCACAAATGAGGCACGACACCCTCCAAATGCCCTGCCAAACCCCAGCGACCCTGTGCTGGCTCTGCCCTCCCAGCCTTTTCCTGCCCTCCTCCCTGCTATGCACCGTGGCATCATCCCTTTGGGCTCTGCATTCCTCCAGCTGCCAGCTCCTTCTGTCCCACTGTCCTCTCCATGCCATTTCCAGTCCTGGGGTGCTCTTGCCCTTGCCACCCCAGCCCTCACGCGGTTGACCCTGTCCCTGCTGAGCCTCGCCCTCTCCCAGAAGGGGTTCTTCCTCTGCGCCTGTCACCTTCAGGGTTTGTAAGTCCTGTTTCCTGGACTCAGGGTGCTTGGTGCCTGGAGGGCTAAAACGCATTTAAGCAGCCGATGGTTTAGCCAGCTATTTTGTAACCATACATGATGGCAGGAGTGATTGGAGTAGTCTCCCAGAATTAGCGTGTGGAGACTTCGTTGCTGATAAATAGCAGTAAGAGGGGAATTAGGGACCTGATAAAGGAGGAGCCGGGGAGCCGTTTGCCTCTTTTCCTTTTAGCTTCTCCGTCCCTCCTGCCCTCCTACTTGATGCCATAGAGGAGGAGGTGGCCTTGCGCAGACCCCAGACTTTCTGGTGCTCTGATTTTGGACTCAGTGTCCAGAACTCTAAGGAAGAAGTTTCTAATGTTCATAAATTGTCCAGTCTCAGGTATTTGCATATGGCTGCATAAATATTCAAAGAAAATGTGTTTTATTCATTTGTTTTATTAATACCTGAGTTTCTTCAACAAAAAAATACACCAGTAAGAGGCTCAGAGGTGTCAAGAGAATCAAGGAGTTAATTTATACACTTTATGCAAAACTACCAGACACATAGTAAGTTTTGTATGTTTGTTCATAGTATACTACTATCTTTTGTTTAAAAAGAAAAACAACTCACTATACAGAATAGTCACATTTGTCTAAATTTTGTACTTTTTTGGCAGTTAATATATGTACATCTTGAAATTTACTATAGATGGAAGATGGAATGAACATGACTGATTCTTTATAAAATTATCTCTAAATTCTAATAGTTTATAAAATGTTTGCAGTGTGAACTCTTAACATGATACTGACCTTTTAAAATAACTTTTTCAGTATCTAGTAGGACACTCCTGGCTATAAGCACATGTTGTACAGAAGAATTCTGAAATTAATCATCTCATGTAGCTGAAATTTTGTACTCAGTTTACAAGATAAGCCTTGGCACATTAAAAATGGTAGAGTGATCAATTGAGCAGAAAAGATTCATGAACTGAACAGGTCCAAACTGTGAGGAATTCAAGAGCTCTGCCAAAAAGGCCCGAGAGGAAGAATTTCACAGGGCGATTACTGTAGCAAGACCAAGACGATGTTTGATTGGCTAAAGTGGAGCTGAATTTTGTTTGGATCATTTGTCCCTGAAGCGTCCCTGGTTAGAGGCCAGCTGGCACTTTCAGATTGGTTAGGACCATTGATGCTGAGGTGGATTTCTATTTGCTTACTGGGAACCTGGAAGCCTAATGACACCTGGCCAGTGACTTCTTAATTCAGTATTCTAAAACTGTTTAACAGTAATCCCCATGTCCTCCCTGTGCCTGCCCCTCAGGAGAAACATGTTACTCGACGATCCAGTGAGTTTCGTCATTTTCCATAACTCATATAAATGGAATCATGCAATGTTTGTTTAACTGTCTGGCTTACTTCTGAAGAAAAGCCCTGCAGATTCATCTTGTTGCCATCTATAGAAGCATTTCCTTCGTATCTAAGCCTGAATAAAACTCCATGGTTCATATGTATTCATATATATACATTTCTCTTAAATAAAATTTTAAGTAAATTCTTGAGGTATGAATGTAAACTCCAACTGAAGTATACATTAGCAATACAGACCCTTTAGCTATTTCTCATGTTATTTTGCAAATACCTCAGAATTAATATGGTAAACTTTAAAGTTATTCTACCAAATATGAATATGTTCTCCCTCTGCTACAAGTTCTCTTGCCAAAATATTGTGCTTGTTATTTTGAACATTATATGAATCTTAAGGAACAATGTATTAGATTCCATCTGTTGGGGAAGGGTTAGCTATGGTGATGAAGTTTGCAATGAGGATAATTATCCTCTTTTCTTACCCTTTCAATCAAAGAACTCACCAAAATCTTAGGAGCCTCTCCCTACTTTTCAAAGATGTAAAATTAAAATGCAGAATCATGCGGCAGGTGGCCCAGAGGACACGAGATCAGAATGTACCACCCCAACATATGCCACTTCAGCATGGCATTGTTTTAAGCTGGAGGCAACTGAGAATCAAGAAATTCAGAAAACAGACTTAGCAAAGCTTCCCTTAGCTGAGTAAAAGCAGCAAATGCTGGGAAGTTAATTTCCATAAATTCTCTCTTCCAGGTGGAACGAATTACAGAAGAGAGATGGTAAATAAACTCCATTCCTGATATCCCTGAAGGAGAGGAAAAAGCTAGTCACACCTGTAAAGATGGTCAACGAATTTCCGATCTTATATTTGTTCTTCTGAAACCCCATTTGTCTTCTCTAGAAAAGCACTTTTTCTCATCCTGTGGTATCTTTCCTCCCCCTTCCCTTTCACCTACTAACCTGTGTCCCCGAGCTTAATCAGATAAGGAGCAACTAGTTGTGCTGCTGGATTTCTTGTCCACATCACCCAGCCTTTTTCTCCTGTTAGTCTCTTTTGTCAGTTTAATTCACCATCCCCCAACAACTAAACCTAAAATGATGAAAGTTTTCTATCAGTAAGAGCTACAATGTGATAAAGCCAAATAATAAAATGAGCCAAAACACCTGTAATCATGCTGACCTTTAAATCCTTGCCACAGGACTGCATTTTAGGAAAAATCACCTGGAAACCCAATCCATCCACGTAGTGCTTTGTTGGGTGAAGCCCAGCGCAGATCCAAGTGAGAATGAAGTCTGTGCGTGCAGGTAGCGTCCACTCCCAAGGCTGCTGTCTCCCTGGGAAGGCAGGGCCAGGGGAACCATTGCCCCGGGTCACAATCCCGGCCCTGTACTGGACATCTGCAGCCCTGACTCTTGAGGCAGCGTGGGCAGCAGTGCCTGTGCTGTTTGACCCCAGTCTGTCATCCACCTGCAGAGTCCTGCATCCTCTCTCCTCGCTCATCCTCTCCCACCTTACATGATCCCAGGTACCTGACATCCAGGAAAGGTAGCCTTTCAGTTCCAACTCCTCTGGCCTCTCCAATGAGGTAACAGTGTACAGGACTTAACAAATGGATCAGTAAGACTGTTTCTTGTTTCCAGCATTTCCCTCTTTCTCTCCCCCTGCTCCCAGAGGATTGAATCCAAGGCCTTTTCACTGCGCTACATCCCCAGTGTTTTTCTCTTCATTTTGAACACAGGGTCTCCCCCAGTTGCTACGTTGCCCAGTCTGGGCTGGAACGTGTGATCCTCCTGCCTCGGCTGCTGAGTGTGCTGAGATTACAGGCGTGCACCACCACACCCAGCTGCATTTCTCTCATCCTGTCTAAAAGCAAAACGGTTATAGCACTAAGCAATACTAGTTTACTCTTTTTACTCAGATCTTTTGGGCCTTTGTGAAATTAGCGCATCAAACACTGAAGTATTTGTTTTTTTTAAAAAAGCTAATTTTGTCATATTAAAGGACAGAAGTGAAAATAAATATGAGGATACAAAGCAGAGCTTTTGGAAACAACATGAACAAGTATTATCCTATTAACGGTGCATTGTTTTGAGCAATTGATTGGGCCTTTTATAGATATAACTCCACCTGGCAAGATATGATAGTCTTATAGATATAAGACTCACCTGGCAAGCAAGTTATGTCAAATAAGTGACTTTAATAAATAAGGCAAACGTAAGCCCTTTAATTACTTTTGAAATTTAAGTATTGAAGCAGAAAACTGACAGTAACAACACGCTGCAGTTTGGCTTACATTTCCCCTGTGAAGAAATTCAGTGAAGTCTGCTCATACCTGTCTCATACAGCAATGCTCTCTGCTCGCCACTGTCCCCTCTGGAAACCTTCCATTCTCAGATAATGAGGAGACATTCCTGCAGTCACTATTAGTTCATTATAACAGAGCTAGGAAGATAGAGGATCACTTCGTGGGGCATGAATCCCAGTTCTTGCAGGGTGCTCTGTTTGAATGCCTGTGAGTCCTCAGAATCCATGTTGAAATCCATTCCTGATGCAAGAGTGTTAGGAGGCATGGCGTCAGCAGGGGATTGGGCCCTGCGGGCTCTGTCCTCGAGAGCGGGATCACTCTGGAGGGAAAACACGAGGTGCTTTGGCCCTGCTGTGGAGCACACAGCAGGAAGGCCCTCACCGGCCACTGAAGGCTAATGCCGTGAAGCTGGGCATCATGATGAACAGCTGCAACCCCTGCTGCTTGGGAGGCTGAGGCAGGAGGATGGAAAGTGCAACTTAATGCGACTGTCTTAAAATAAGAATGAAAGGGTAGGTTCCTGAGTTCGGTTGCCAGGAGTGGGGAAGAGGTAGTGGTGATTGGACATTGGTCCTCCCAAGCTCCAGAACTATGGGAAATAGATTTCTGTTCTAAGCTGCTCAGCCTCAGTGTGCTTTCTAATAACACAGACAGAGACTGAGAGACACTAACCCTCAGAGTCCAGCTGTGTCATGAGCATTCTGTGCCTCTCCTCGTATCACTGTCCTCAGGAATGCAGGTCCCCTGCAGCCCTCGCTGCTCATCCTAAGTGCATACGTCCTGCAGGCCACTGGTGCACAGCACTCGGGAAGACACCCGGTTTCCTTAAGGCCCCATCTCATACAACCCAAGACAGCAGTATAGCACCCTGCCACCTGCATTTAAACCCATTGGCTTTATAATTCTGTTTAAAACCCATGACATGGGGGTGCACACTTATAATCCCAGCATTCGGGAGGCTGAGGCAGGAGGATCACTGTGAGTTTGAGACCAGCCTGGGCTACAAAGTGGGCTCGAGGCCAGCCTGAACTGCATAGTGAAACTGTCTCAAAAACGTACACACATACACATACACACAGTTGAGACTGTTTGAACAACGTTGCTGTGACAAATACTGGAGGCACTGATAAATGGGTCACACACTCTGTCGCCCGTGTCTCACAGTATAGGACACTGAAGGGAGCCCACCTGTCATAGATCTGGTGCAGCCAAGCTCACGAGGGGGCCTCCTTTGAAAACTTGCAGGCTGCTTCCTGCCCTGCACCTGAACACCCCACAGACAGTCAGGGTGTGGCTCGCCTGCTTTGTATTTCAGTGTCGCTGACATGTCCTTCTTGTAGTCAGTCCTTCCGTCCCTCTGTGCCACAACTACCAGCCCACCAGAAAGAGACGTCTGTAGCCTGGCCATTACCCTGGCATCACCTCAGCATTCCTTCCTAACCTACCAAACACTTTAGAAAAAAAGAGCCCATTTAATCCCATTTTAACGGGACCCAATATGTTTTCCCAATGGGAGATTCTCTAAAATGTGGCATTCATCACCATCTGCTTGAGTTTCTGTAACTGTAGCAAATCAAAAGGGATCCTCATCGTTCTCACAATCTGCCCTAGCTGGACTGTTCACATGCACTGTGAGAAGCAAGAGAAAACAGAGGAGCTGACCGAGGGGACCACATAGTTATCCACACAGACAGCCTCCAGCACCTGAACAACCTCGTGTTTCATTCCATTCTGTGCTTGAGGGGATTTCGCTAGAGATTTTAGAGACAAGAATTACTATTCACCCTCCCCAAAGAAATATTTGTGGTAGGCAGTGGTAATCACTACATCGTCTGCTCAAAACCTCCAGAAAACATGTTTGGGCAAAAACTTGACACAAGGGTTTGGTGATTCCACAGGAAGCTTGACTCATTGCGCTTAATTCTGCCACTCTAGCTCCTCAGTTGTCTGCACTATTGGTGTTACACATAAACTCCAGGAGGCAAATAAGCCACTCGTATTTGTGTAGAATAATTGGTTCCTAATCTGTTCATGCAAGCTGAAGCCTGACCTAGAGCTTAACTTTGACCAGAGTCCCTTAAGTAAAATGTGTGTGACTTCCATCCATGTCCTACAATGTGACAGTCTTGTATTCCATACTGCAGTCTATGTCCTGGAGGTGTGTTACACCCTGAGCGTGTGCTCACGTCTACTTGAGGGTCCCCAAAAGATTGCCAAGAAAATGTGTGCACTCTGGACCCAGTCAACAATCTCCTGGCTACTTAAGCAGTAAGAGCCATTCTCTCTGACTTTCCAGCCAGGGAAGCATCACGGTTTATGTCAAAAGAGGAAGTAGCTACCGAAAATCAGTCTTTCCACCGCCTGTAGAACTGTGCAGGATAAGGCAATCTTACAAGTCATAATGAGGAGCCAAAGACCTTTCTTTCTACTTTACAGAAGTGCAGGGAAAAGGAGAAAACAAATTACATGCAACATGAAAGAAGGAAGAATTTATTTGACCACAGGGAAGAAAATAAGCTTCACTCCAGAAGGATCTATGGTTTTAGAAGAGAGTTCTTTGTGTCGGGTATGGTAGGCATCCGTCTCGACAAACAGGAAGCCAGGTCATGAAGAGCTCTTGAAACATGGTCTGCAAAAGACCTGTAAGTTTACAATCAGACTGAAGATATAATTGACTCAATAACTGTATAATTTTTGCATCAATCAAATATTTTTGAAGAATTATGACACAGTCCTTCTGATCTTAGACAATGTAGTACATTGTTTGTGCTCTATAAAAATTCTGCCTGTGTTCTGTTCCCAGAGTCATGACACCCACAGTCCGCTCTGGCCCACTGCTTTGTACATGTGAGTGATTACATCACTTTCAGCCTTGAAATCCCACTCTTACACGGTTTTTACTTAGGGCCTCAAGCCAAAAATACTCAAGGTGGAAACCTGTCCCAGATATTTAATACCTGTATAAGTTAAGGCACACTTTTTCCTGTATATGAGTTATGATAGTATTTTCTAGTAAGGTGATTGTGAAGATTAAATGAAGCAACACTTGTAAAGCAGGAGTGGTGCAAGGGTGAATGCGATGGGAATCGTATGGCTCTTGCATAAGGGAAAGTATAGATGTTTTAATAAAGTTATGAAAGGTTACAACCTCCTGGCACAGACAATAAGTAACACAATTCCAGGTAGAGATAAGTGCTGGAAAGGTAAAAAGGAAAAAAATAGGATGAAGATACTACAATTCCAGAGAGTTATGAGGAAGATAGTGTAGATAAAAGACCACCTATAGGGAAATATGTGAGAGTTGGAGTGGCAGAAAGAGAAATCTGTGGGCACCAAGGAGGAAATGGCTTTGGAGGAGCAGGACTGGACAGAAGGGTCACCTTGGAGATCCAGACAGACCCCATATTTAGGAACAACTTGTTTTACTCAAACTCACACAGGCAGGAGACAATCTGATGAGATCCTTAACCATCTCAGTTACAAAAGACTACCATATGTTCTCGCTATTCTCTCTTGCTCTCTCCACTATCTTCATGTACCTTTCCCTAAGCATCATCTATTGTCTTTCTAAATAAAGACTCTTGATTCTGTCCAAATACCTTCAAGAGAAAAGCAAACTCTTCCTAACTGGGAAGAAATCTTGGCATCAGTATGTCTTTTGATGAAAAGGTGTTTTTTGGACTTAAAGATGATGCCCTAGCATTTAAAAATGAAATCTAGAGCTACATCAAAACTTTTTTCCCAATATGCCCATATTATCTGCACTGTTAATGCTATTTCTCACATACTCATATGAATGCATTGATCAGGATATTATCGGGAGTTGATTAGTATATCTATACATGCAACAATTACACATTCTCCAGTTGAAATGCTGTAAATCTGTCACTGTTTCAACATTAGTGATTAAATAATTTATTCCAATGTATAGTTTTATCACCAAGTTTTGTAGTAGTACATCATGAGGCAGGTCAGTCCCATCATTTGGTTTGGTGATAAATAGCAACTCTCTTAGTGATTTATGACTTTGATTTCCTTCTACAGAAGAAGAAAATTAAATAGAAAATGGTGGTTCTTTTTCCCTAGAAATGTTATATCTAGATAGACTTATCTTAGCATTTGTATAGTACGGTATTTAGTCATTTACTTATTTAGTTTATGTTGTGCTACTACGACAGAATACCATTGGTCAAGTAATTTATAAAAAGAACAGAGATCCACAGACTCTCAAGGTTAAATAACACACACGTTATCTCATATGAGAAATCAAAGTATAAGTAATTTAAAAAGCAAAATAGCACACGATAGGAAGCACAGAGGTAGACTGTGTGGATATGGGAAAGGGTGTGGGGGCCCGGGAAGAAGGGAGGAGGAGAAGTAAATAGGATTGACATGCGGTTACATACATGTGCCAGTTGCCCCAGGTGAGTGCCTTGATGATGACTCTCAAACATATGCTAACAAAAGAGCAGAAGTTTATTTCTGATAATTCTTAATATACTTTATTTATTGATTTATTGACTGCAGTATTGAGAAGCTAACCCAGAGCCCCGCATGTGCGAGGCCAGCTCTCAGTCCCGAAGTCCCTGAGGTCAAGGCAGCCAGCTGTGGTGAGGTCCACCCAGCTAGGTCACTGCATGGCGGAAGTGGGAGGAGCAAGAGGGAGCGTGTGCACTCCGGACACGAGCGCCGCAGAGCTGGGTGTCAGGAGCACAATGCGTTCTTTCTTTAGGAAACCACCCTCCTCTCCCCATAACTAACCGACTCTAACCTTGGCATTAATCCATCCTGACGAAAAAAACCGTGTCTCAGCCTGCTGCACTGGGGTTAAGTGTTGCAGACCCTGGAAGCTTGGGATGGAGGGTGTAAATTCTCAAGGGGAATGATGCAGTGGTATGACGTCACCACTGCGGGAACAACTTTCCCCTGACATTCATTTCAAAATGCAAAAGGGTTTGTATTTTAAAGTCAAAACTTCTTTGAGCTACTTACATATTAAATACACATTGACCATCCACAGCGTGCCTTCGTGTCTTGGGCCTGGAAAATCCTGCCTGTTGAATTTCTTCTCTTGGAAAGCTGGTCTTAATTTGCACTGAATTTCAATGATTTCCTTATGCAAACACCTGGAGGTCCTCCAGGCTAAGGGGAATGTGTGTCCACAGACTGGATTCTGCAAGCGCAGGGAGCGCTTTGGCAGTTCCAGAAGGGTTGAAGTTAGGCCAGCCTCCAAACCTCAAAAGCTGCTCACACTACTCCCAGATAGAAGAGCTACCAAGGACCAATACAGCCGCGCTTGGGAGAAAAGATGAAAGCCCAGATACCGTTAGCAGCTGGCACTGCACAGTAGAGTAGTCACTGTCACGGTGACTCAAGCTCACAGCTCCAGAGGCTCCCTCATGCCAGTCTCCAGTCCTGAAACAGGTTCCCCGAGCTGCCCTCAGTCTGGATCCTACACTGTGTGGAGAAGGAAAGGAAGACGTGTGCTCTGAATGGTTGGACTGCTCCCAGCCCTGTTCTTTGAGCCTCAGTCTAAGGAGATCTTAATTTCCCTTTGGTATCTATGACATATCCAGGCCAAAACTTAGCAGATGCTTCCAAAATGCCATCATTGGTAGTGGTTTTAGGCAGGGGGGGGGGCTGTAAAAGGTTAACTTTATCAGCAAAAAGGTGGATGGGGCTGATAGAATTTTTGGCATGACTAAAAAGATAGAAATATGAAATAAAAGTGGCTTTTATTTTAAGAATGCAGAGAAAAAACCCACAACCACTGAGGTCTGGTGTTCTCTCTGCCGGACACGTGGTGTGGGGGCATACATATAGCTTAAGTTTGGGGTAGTGCCTAAGGGGCATTACTGATGCACAAGTAGGCCATTGGAATTCATTTCATGCCTAGGGGCAGGGAAGGTGACTTTCTGCCTCCCAGCCTCCCATCACTGCAGCATCCCATTCAGGGCAAAATCCTTTCATTCCCATCTTTTTATTATTATTAGGAAAACAGTGAAGATTTTCTTTCTTTTACTACTTCCTGCTCTACTGGGGTTTAGGAGGGTCGACGGGATGATGGTTGATGCCCATGCAGAAACTGGTGCCAGGTGTTTTAGCCAGGACAACTTTATCACTGGTGAATGCCTATACCTTAGACTGGAAAAACAAAGAGACAAGGTGTTATGAGGAGGCAGGCCACAATCATATTTAAGGACCCAGGTGAGGTAGAAGAAAAGATGCCTTTAATTTAGATATGTCATTTTATCAGGACCATGTTGAAGTAGAATCATTGCCATGGTGAGATAGAATTCTGAAAAATAAGTAGGGTTAGGAGGAGTAACGTTATGAGAGGTGATTATTCCCCCATTTGAAAGGGTAAAAGTTAAGAGGGTAGGTAGGTAAGACTTGTCTCTGGTATGCATGATGTGGGGAGCTTTAGGAAAGACTGTTGAGAGTCCTGCTGTAAAAAGTATAATTAATAGAATGTAAGAAATTAGGAACCAAATTGGATAACAAAACATGACTTAGTCTGAGAGGTGTGGCTGTGAGGCCTTGGCGAGGTGGAAATGGGTGAGCAAAAGGGTGGTTAGATCTAGGGCTGGGAGGGTACCACTTGAGTGATGTGGAGCTAGGATGTTTCTAGCAACTTTGACTGTTGTTGGGGTTGCCAAGAAGACCAGGTATGGGCCACTCTAACTTGGTTGTAGTCCTTGGGATGATTTGCTGTAACAGGACTTTAGTAAGTATATAAGCAGTCTCCCTGGTTGTGGGAAAGGCTTTTATGCATCCTGAAAAAATAAAAACAAAGGTGAGAAGATATTTGAGAGTTTTGTGGCAGGGTATGTGCATAAAATTTATCTGCCAGTCTTGACCAGGGTTGTGTTTGAGAAATTGATGAATAGGAAAGGAAGGGGGTGCTATGTGTCCCTGAGGAGAGGTTTTACTAGATAACAGGTGTCAGCTGTTGAGACCTCAGAGTGTCTGGGTCAGTCTGTATAAACACAAAGGAATAAAAAGGCATTTTTAAGATCTAGGACTGTAAATTGAGTGGTGGAGGGAGGGATATGAGAAAGCATGGTGTAAGGGCTTGGCACCACTGGGTGGATTGGGGTAACAGCACTACTGAGTACCCTAGGGTATTGTATTAGAGGGTAAGACCCATCAGGCTTGAGTACCGGGAGAATAGGAGTATTATAGGGTGAATGGGTAGGTTTAAGAAAACCACTGTCTAAAAGACACTTAATTATAGGTTTAAGTCCCTATAAATGTATGGAAGCTATGGGATATTGGGGAACACAAGGAAGAATTGAAAGACCCCTGAGACAAATTAAAATAGGCATGGCATGGGCAGCACAGGTGGGATTGGAAGTATCTCAAACTATGGGATCAACCAGAGAAGAAGCCAGTCTGGAACCTGCATGAAATAGGCCCTGTCTGTAAAGGCTGCACAGGTTGGCCATCAATACCCCCTATAGAGACTAAGGACTTAATATAGTGGCCTGAAAACTCAGGAAGAACCCTATACATGGCCTCTATGTCCACAAGTATGGAGAATGTTTTACCTGAGACCTCTAGTGGGACTTGGGGCTCTGAGAAGGACACCTTAATGGGGGCTGTGGGCCCTGAACCCCATAAATCTTTAGCAGCAAGTCCAAGCAGATCTGACAGTGATGAATCTGGAATTCATGTCATTTCCTGTGAAGGCAAGGAGTTAAGAAGATGGCTTACCCGCTCTCTGGTGGCTAGGACAGTCCAGTGGCCCTGGGGCAAGGCCTCAAAGGAATTCCAGGATTGGGGCACTCTCTTGCCCAATGTCCTTTTTTGCTGCACTTGAAGCATGGTCCAGGAGGGGCTCAGGCAGCTCCACCTTGTGTCAGTTTCCCTGTCTCAGAGAACCAAGTGTTACTGCTAAAAGATCAGATTGTTATTTTTTTTATCTCTGTTGTTGAAAACATGAAAAACCATATTAAGAAGGTCTCCCTGTGGGGTTTGAGGGCCAAGTTTAGCCTTTTGTCTTGGGATCTGGCCCACAGAGGAGGGTATCTGTAGAATCAATTAAGGAGTCAAATAATATAATCACCAGGGTATTTATGATCATAACTTTAGTAATGGCTTCCCATAAGGAGAATAAGGTCCAGGGAATTTTAGGAACTGACATGTTATTTATTTGTCATATATATGTATCTCTTTATGCTGTTAGAATGTCTAATGTCATCTGACTTTTGGAGGATGGCCTGTTTTATTAATTTTATCTTTTTATTTAGGAGAGAGATCAGCTACGGTGTCATTTAATGCCAGTTGAGTATAGTTACTTATGGCTCGGTGAAGGACTGAGCCAGGGCCAGTGGACAGGCTGGGAAAGGCTCAAGCCTGGCCTCTGCCTCAGTGTTGGTCTTGTTGTTTTGCATGCATCATATAACCTTTTTTTTTTTTTTGTCTTTTTTCTTTTTATCGGTACCAGGGATCGAACTCATGACTGCCTGCTTCCAAGGCAGGCGCTTATGCCGCTGAGCTAAACCTCCAGGCCCCATATAACTTTTTTTTTTTTTAGAAAAGATCTGGTGGATCCCAGCAAAAGGAATCCGAAAGGAATTTATAATTATCTCTTAATTTCAGTTGTTGAACATCCAGATTAATAACAGTACAGTGCAGTATAGGCAGTAAGCTTAGCATAGAACATTAAATGGCTATTAACCATGAATGTGTTAACATTTGAGCACTGAAGAAGTTTGTGAAGCATCTCTAAGTATATGTCTGGATCTGAACGAAAACACTTGTCATCATATAATACATACATTTTTGTTTAAAAATTATTATTTGACTGGTGACCTCGCGTTGGTCTGATCTGAATCTCTTGGCTAGAACACAAGAAAAAGGCAGCAGAAACAATCTCCGATTTTATATTTTATATTTTATATTTTATATCAGATCAGCAGCAATGCATTGTCTTAGTCACGTGAACTTTAGTTGAGGTGTCTCCCATAAGGCTGTGGAGGTTATTGGAGGCTCCAATTAATAAACAAGTCTGGTAAAATTACGAGGTGGCTACTTTTCCTGTTTATCAGTTGAAGTCTTGTCCAATGTCTCCTCACCCCAAGAGATTTTATTTAACCAGTTTTAGTACCACTTTGACCAGCTGGCAAACTAGGTGGAAGCATGTTTTTTAAATCTATAATCCAAATAAACCTTGATTGAATGGTTTGAAAATGCAAAAACAGGAAAAAAAAAAGATTGTTGAGCTCAAATAAAAGGAACAGTTGTTTACAGAGCAGACAAACATGGACAGATGATCTGTACATTATAAACGAACTGAACAAACAACAGATATATATATATATATATATATATATATATATATATATATATAGACTGACAATCATAAAATCAGAGTGCACTCAAATATATTTGGCCAATTTGAATTATAATAGGCTAGTGTGAACCTTTTTGTAGATTAATTAATAGAGATCTCTTGAAATGAGGATACCAGAAAAGGAACCTAGTTAGCTCAGAGAGTTAAGAAGGATGGCCAGGCGCCCCGGCCTCGCTAGGCAGCCACTGACCCCCTTTCCTACTGCCCCACACCGTTGCCTCCTCCTCCGCACCGCCGTCTGGAACTGTGCTTGGGTCTGGCCTGAGCCAAGCCGCACTAGGGGGATGGGACATGGGGAATGGGGCTGATCCTGAGGCAAGCAGAGCCTGAAGGGGGTCTCAGAGCCGGCACAGGGCATGAGAGCCCAGGGCAGCCTGTGTAGCCCCATCAGTGCGCATGCCTGCGCGCAGCCCAACGCTGTCCGCACTACCTCCCCATCCTGGCCACGCGCTCAGGAAGAGGCAGGCTGGCATGTATCGTGCGAGGCATTGAGAAATGGGTGAAGCAGGGAGGAAAGGATGAGGCTGAGAAAGCTGCAGGATTTGGTGTGTGAGACACGGGAGAAGCTGTAAAGAAAGGAGCTGCCTCCTGAGCATGGGGAGAGGGAGGGATCCTGGAGGAGCAGAGCGAGAGAGGGACACAGCCCTAAAACAAAGGCCTAAAGATGAAGAGTTTTTGCCAACCTGTCGCCCTTGTGATAAAAGCAAAATAAAGATCAGCTTTTTGGTTTTTGGTAGCCTTTTGAACCAGGCACCCCAGAGGTGTGTTCAATTAAGGTAAAAGGAGCCAACCTGGACCACGGCCAACATAAGAGGTCATCATCTAATATTTTGGACGCATGGTTAACCAGTTCCAAAACTCATGCTTTTTAAGCATCACCAAAAGGCACTAGTGGAGTCCCAGTGGATTATAGTAATGGCTCTGCCTCGGGCTGCCCAAGGAATGTGAGAACCGCTACCCCAGTCCAGGGATGAAAAGAGGATCCAGGTGGGGCCCAGCCCACCACAGAGTAATGCTGGGTCGGAATTGGCTCACCTGTTGTTTGCAAACCAGCAACAAGTTAGGCAGCTCCTGCATGTTGAGAAATGAGGAATTAATCCAGGATGTGGTTCAGTCCGTGAATCAGCATCGGATTCAAACTGAGAAAGACCCCAGGAGTCACTCGCCTACCGTTCCCAGTCCGAGAACCAACTGATAGAAGTTTCAGTGCGGCTAAAAAGATAGAGAAATGAAATAAAAGTGGCCTTTATTTTAAGAACACAGAGAACCCCACGACCACTCAGGTCTGGCTTTTCTCTCTGCCAGCAGGAGGTGTGGGGGCATACATATAGCGTAGGTTTGGGGTGGTGCCTAAGGGGCATTACTGATGCACAGGTACCCATTGGAATTCATTTGGAGCCACAGGTAAATTGCCTGAGGGTGGGGCAGATGACCTCAAGATAGAGCCCCTTGGTCCCGCCTCCCAGCCTCCCACAGCTGCAGCTTCCCATTCAGGACAAAATCCTTTCAGGGGCCTGTGAAGCAATGCTTACCACATGTCTGTTAAATATTAAATAATAGAGAACAATAGGGTTGAAAAAGGCAAATCAGATAAAAAAAAATACAGACCTAGTAAGACTAGATGCTAGAGGAATATTTTTCTCCTCTGACATGCTGTGTCCTGAAGTGTCACCAAGACTCTTTGGGTAATTTAGAATTGCATTGTGGAGTGATGTCAGTTCTGCAGTTTGGATAAAACACTTCTGTTAGCAATGCAGCCACGGAGTATTGCAGTGGGAAAGTTCAGGTACCCATGAAAGACTGAGGTGGAACTGGCCCTATGGAAAACGTTCTCTATTATACAAACAGTGTTAAAATAAGGGATCTATAAGGACAGGAAATAAATGTGCTTTGTTAGCATGAGACAGAGTTTGGAGCAATAAAGTGGTTTTCTCAAAGGCACAGTTCAATAAAGTAGTCAGGTAATTAGTTTGAGTCTATGGATGCTTTTCTGAACTCTCTCTAAAGTCTGATCATAAGCAAGAGTGTTTTTCTCACAATTTTCCAGATTTGTTTTGAGGCTTTCATTTGCTCAAAATTACCATAATATTTTTGTATTCAAATGAGTGTCTTAAGTACAAGAGTTAACTAATGTCCTACAAGAGCAACTTTACTTTTGGATGGGGGAGAGAAGTGTGACCCCCGCCCGTGTCTGATACACCCACCAAGGGAGCGGGCACCAAGACCTTGCCCAGGGTTGTTTATGTGGGAGATTGAGAGAGGATGAGAGATGCAGACAGACAAAAGAGACAAATGGAGAGACAGAGACAGAGACCAAAAAACCAGACAGAGATAAAGAGATATTTTTTAAAAAATTGTGAAAAGCTTGCTTGGAAAATTATTTCTAAAATTGTTATTATTCTGATTGTCATCATTTTTTTAACCAGCCATGGAATATTTAAAATAAAATGTAAGCAGTCTGTAGACTATATTTTCTGGGTATTAAACTATTCATAACAAATAGTAGTCAGTCTGTAAACTAGAACTTTCCCCCCATGTTCTTATTCAAAGATTTTTTAAATTTAGTTATGTTGCTTTAGGAATTAACATTAAATTTACTGAAATTTAGCTAATAGCATTATTCAAAGATTCATACTATAATTAACAGGGAAGCTTTGCAGTGAATTTGTTTAGAAAATTAAAAAGCTACATGGAGTCAGGTGATGAAATAAGCTTTATTCCAACCAATTTATAAGACTAGAAAGACTTTAAAAAATAGTTCTGAAGGAAGATTTTTGCTTGAAGGGGAAATGTAATTAAATGATGAGTTTGAAGCATGGCATGTATACATACAGATTAATCATCATTAATTATTTAATTCAATTATATGCATGTTCAAATTTGTTATATTTGATTATGTTATATAATTATACAGTATTATATTTTGAATTATGAATATTATAAAGCATATTCTGACTTATGAAGTAGGACTTATAATATTACTATTGTAAATGAATATTTTACAATATTCAGTGCTTGATAAAGTTTTGAGTAAGAAGGAAATATATGAGGAGAATGGAAATAAGAGGGGATATTCTGTTGAGAATTATACATGATCTAATTTAGAAAATACAGTGATTTAGTCTTAATTTGTTCCAAAATTTACTTGTGTATGAGAATGAACAGCTGGTTAATTTAATAATTTCTGCTATAAGTCATTTGCTTCTTGGTTATAACTTTTGTTTCCCCGTTGTCATTTAATACTATGGGAATATTTAATTCTTACTTTAAAAGTAACATAAAAGGTTTGCCAAAATATTTTCTTCTTTATGAAACAAAAAATAGTTTCTAGTACGTGGATTCTTCTCATGTGATTGCAACTATCAATAAATTAATCATTTTTGATTTCTCAGGGAGCCTTCCAAAGGACTTAAAATTGGGCAATGTCATTTCATTTTGATTGTACAACTCTCATTCTAAAACTTTGCTCTCTTTTAATCTGGCCCTTTTTTGGTGACCGAAAATCAAGACCACTCTCTAAGAAAGTGCCTCGCATTGCTTTGTCTGAGCAAGTTCTCATTGGTAATCACAGTCTCTATATTTCCTTTCTTTTTTCAGGTCCCTCTGGAGACTCTGACACACTTCACATTGAGTTCTTGAAGGAGAAAGTCCTGAGTGTTGGAAAGCATACACAGAATAAGTGTAACACATCAAACAGGATTATTCGGGAACAGACTGTGAGTTATATGGACGTAAAAGCTAGCATAGCTGGATGCACAACAAAAGCATTGAGCTAAAATCTGACTGGTGGCCCAGGTTAGAGAACTAAAGCTCATTACAAAGTATGTGAGACCTTTAAGGGGATCCTTCATGACTACCCACCTAGAGACCTGTCTCTATTGTCTGCGCCAGTGTAACCACAGTGGCTATAAACAAAAGTTGTTCAGAATCACAAAAGGAATTGGCTAGTGTAACAATGCTCATCTGGAAGGTAAATTCATCTATCTGTAATAGAAAATGGGTTAAGGTTTTTAATGCAGGTGTACCGATGAGTAGAAAGATGACTGAAGATTGTTATCTCCTAACTTAAAGAACTAAAATTAGTGAAAAAAGTCTGGAAAATATTAAATGGCACTATTTATCAAAGAATTGCAAGCTACTGGAGAAAGGGAAAAGTGTGTTGGGTAAATTAGAAGAAATGGCATTGTTTCTTGATTTGTGTGCCTACACAGAGAAAATATGTGTTTCTCTGTATCGTATCACAAGCCAAGAACTTCAGGGAAATATTTTTCTCTTTCTCTTATAGGAATCAAATGACTACTTCAGTTCTCTGTTCTGCTTTCCAAAGTATTGATTGTTAACAATAAACATAACTTAGGAATAAACCGAGGTGGGGAATTTTCATTTGCATTTATCTTCACCTTCCGTTTTCAAAGATGCTACTAACATACTGAGTGTTTTATTTAATGAGAAGAAAAATGAAAAATTCATGAGTAACAATAATTAAGAAATTAGGAAATGGTTTGGGGACAGTAGACACTTTTAAAAAGAAAGATTGTTCAGTGGACTGTGTATCCCAACAGGGAAGCTAACATGTTGTTTTTCCCATTTGTTTATTTTATATTTTTTATGTTGAAACTTTCTGCTCCCAGACACTCAGAAGGTTAGAGCTCAAAGACCACCTACTTCTCATCACTCATCACTCAAAAGTGAGAACTATAGAAATGATTCAAAAACTTCATGACTAATTTTGCACTAAAATATGTTCTTTCCACCAAAGGCCAGTTTGGTTGGATTGGCCGATTGATTGGAAAGAGAAATAATTCTGTTTGATTTTCCACACTAATTCCAAAGGGCAAGTGTTCCAGAAAAGCCTCTTTTCTCCCAGTTACCTTCAAAAGGTCACTCCGAGATACCCAGGGTACATTTTCAGTAGACAAATATTCCTTCCTTTCTCAGGAGAGGGTGAGATGGTCGCCTGCTCCTTCCGCCCTCTCACCTGTGGACATTAGCTGTCTTCTCTGGAATACTGGGCAGTATGTCCAAAGGGCTGCAGTGGTGGGCACACAGGACACCAGCAAAAAGGATGCAGATATCAAGAAAGGAAATGAAGAGCGTCCAGATAGCAGAGCACATCCTGATATAATTATTTTGGAGAACAACAAAGCTAAGGCAGTAAATCCATTTGTGCGAGTGCTCCTTCTGGAAACTCAGGCCAGACAGTTTGGTCCATTACATCGCAATAATGTATTCAGTGTTACATAAAGAGGGAATTTTTAGTGCTAAACACCCTCTTCTAGAATACTTTGTAATCATGTTGTGATTCGTGGTTTCAGGACACTGTTTCTTCTACCCAAATCCACTGCTCTTTTAAAAAATTCCATCTCCCTGAACAGGTCCTGTTCTCCTCTTTTCCTCTGTGTGGGGCTCCTTGCCACCATCCCCTACTCCTGTCCCCACACTCAGCTGTCACCCAGGGCTCTGGGTCGTGGCTTCACCCCTGTGTTAATTGAACACAGCCCCAATGTCTTGTTCCTGGCTGCAGAGTAATTCTGTTTCCAGATGCCCAGCAGGCCTGTCCCCTGGCATGGATGTAATGAAGCAATCAATACACATTCGCTACCCAGGAGACGGCAAGGAATTACAGAGAATCAGAAAAGAACCCTAAGCTCCCAGAACTCATTGAGCCCTGGGTCACCATCAGTGGTCTAACAGGGCAGCAGAGATTCACTGATGATAACCGGAAAGTAAGCAAAGTTATAGGCAGAAAATATTCCCACCAGAACTCTAAAAATTAATGCACATAGCACCAGGCGATGGGAGAAGGGACTTGCCTTTTATCTTTCATCTTTCATGAAACAAATGTTTTGGGGCCTGCTGTAGTCAGGTAATCATTTAAGCACTGTGCTGGTTTTACAGGAGTGAAGAAAATACACACAAGACCCTACTCTTGATGAAGCCTGCGTTCAAATGGAAAAGTCAGCAAGTAAGCAAAATAAATTTTAGAAGATAGTACTGGACAGCAAGTCCGATGAGCAAAGTACCTCCAAGGAGGTCATCTTTGGGCTGAGATCCAAACACAGGGAGAAAACAGCCATTCAAAGATGGGGTTGGGGAAAGAAAGGAACAGCAGGTGCAAAGGCCCTGAGGCAGAAATGACCTTGGTCCAGAGGTATGGTGTAGATAAACTGAACATCATGACAGGCAATTGGGAAAGTAAGCAAGGGACACATCATATAGATTTTTGCTAAAACAAGAGGTTTGTATACTGATTATATTTTGTGCAGCAATGCATGAATGATACTTTCACAACCTGAACACATCTGCTGACTATGTCACTAGCAATAAATGGGAAGATAAAGAACATGCAGAGAAACACGACCTGGGTGAATGTTTAGCTGATGCTCTCTGGGGAGGTGTCATGGTTTATGTCTGTGTTCCCCAGGCCTCATGAGTTTGCATTGTTCATTTGTGATGGTTCATTGTATAGTGCTTGGATTGATGGTGTCAGTGCTCCACCCACATAGGGGTGGAGCCAGGATGTGATGTAATGGCAGGAAGAGGGTGTGTCTTTCTCTTTGCTGGTTTGAGCTTGCTGTCGACGACTGCCATGAACTGCGGCCCAGCCATGCCCGCCTGCCTTGGAGCCAACTGAGTGTGGACTGAAACATCCAAAAACTGTAAGAAATAAACTTTTCCCTTCCCAACTTGGGCTTCAGGTATTTTGTCTCAGCGATGAGTAAAAAGTAACTAAGACAGGAGGTGTGCCAGTGCACCTAGGGACACTGCAGTGCATGCCAGGTTAAAGGCAGCCTAGGCCGTGTTGACTGACGCCTGTGTTCTCCAGGCCTGGTGCTACTAGGGAGGGAGGCTTCTACCTGGAAAGAGACCATAGCAATGTGACACCTTAGATAAGGATTCCCTCCCCCTCACAGGGTTGGTATTTGCTGTTTTTCTTTTTCGCAATGCTAAAGTTTCGTAGCTACATTTTGTCATGTAGGAGGTTAGATAAATCTGAAAACTGATTCATTTATTTCAGGGATGCTTATTGTGTTCTGCCTCTATGACTGATCCCATGCCACGAACTTGGGTCCTGAGTCATGTAAGTGATTGCGTGGCCTTCAAAGACATCAGCACTGCGAGGCCGGGAGCTGAATGGAACAATCACAAGATGCTGAAACGCACCTGCAGTTCTGGGTCAGCAGAGGGAGGAGAGAGTGCCCAGACGACCCGAGAACTGCTTCACTTCAAGCCGGGAAGGACAGGAAAGACAAGATTAAAATGTGTCCAAGCCTTGACAAGTGTGCCAGCATGTCCTCTGAAGCAGAGAACAGGATACTGAGGACACGGAATAGCGAACAGTGTCGTGCGATTATGATTTGTCTTGTTAGTGTATTTGGAGAAGCAAATATACTGAACTCATAGTGAGTGGCAGCAGCACTGAAATACTCGACTGAAAATACCCCTGAGTGGGAGAGGGCGGCAGTCCTGTGACTGCCGACACAGGGGTCCAGGCCACAGGCCTCTGCCATCTCTTGAGTAGATCGTTCACTGTCTCTGGATCAAAGCTAATGGTAAGGTGGCATGGCTGTCCCTGGAAAATTTCTTTTCCAAGTTGTATTGAAGAGCTGTACAGGTGTGATAATTTGCCACACTTCTATCCTGTAAAACTGAATATATGCCATGCTGTCATGTCTGAAGTTCTGCACACACAAGTCAGAACAGAAGTTGTTTACACATTAGCTAGAACAAGAAGACACTGGTTACTGGACAGTTTTCTGAGAAGCTGATTGGTCACATTCCTCGTAGTCAGTACTTTCATTGGGTGAAGACAGGTATGGTGGTTCACACGGGTATTCTTGGCACTTGAGAGGCTGAGGCAGGAAGATCACCATGAGTTTGGGGCCAGCCTGGGCTACACAGTTAGTTCAAGGCCAGCCTGAATTACATAGTGAGACCTTGGGCCAAACAAACAAACAAACAAACAAAGGTAAAACAAAAAAACTCACCATGGATAAAGCCTGAATTTCTATATAAAATAATTACGAAGGGTTTGTAGTTTTGTCTTCTTTCCTTAAAGAACATATATTTCGTTTATCTAAATCACTGTGGGAGTTACCTTTGCGTTGCTGGCACCAAATACCTAATACCTACAAATTAAGAAAAAGTGGTCTGTTTGGCCCGCTGTGTCCCTCAACGGTCAGCCCTGAAAGGCAGGCATGATGGGAAGCAAAGCTGCTATTTACTGGAGGAGCAGTGTGTGTGTGTGGGGGGGGGCCTCCATCCCTCAAAGCCACGCCTCCCACCCACCAGCCACGCCCAACCTACTCCCTGGGCAGATCCCAAGCCCAGGAAGGGGACGGTCACTCTTATGTTTTTTAATTTAAAGAGAAAAAAACAGTGAAAGGGTACGAGTAATACAGAATTTCAAGAAAAAAATATACAGTAAGAAATCACTAGTTAATAGATTACATATTGTCATCTTAGAAATAGTTGTTCAAATTACAAAATTAAAGCATACAAAGTGGACATTCAAACAGTGAGATTGCAAACAGTTCTGTTCAATGATCCAACAAAAACTTGGTAATATGTTTTCTATCTTACACACTTAAATATACATGCAGTTATAGCCTTTAGATCACTTTCTTTTCCTCTCTTTTTTTACAATAACAATTACACATTTTGGGTTTTATTACTCCCACAGTTCCTATTACTTTATTTTGAAGAGAAAAAAAAAACAAATGTGACAAAGCAAAACAGTCAGAACAGAAGGATGGACATAGTACATGATGTAAAAACAGAATACCAGTGATCAACAATGGTTACCATTATGCCTCTTGCTATCTTAAAAAGAGTTGCCTATATCATCAGGTATAATAGAATTGAACAAAACAGTATAGACCAAAACCAATAAAACCTAAACATTGGAGACCTTACAGGACTTCAAAAAAGATAATAGCCAAACCATAACGGGCATCATAGTAAATCTTACTGCCTTCAAAGTGGTTGCCTGTACCCTCAAACTTGATACTATCAAACAAAACTGAATAGAGTAAAATCAGTCAAAACAAGATGGGGAGAGCAATACAGGGGTTCAAATCAGGTTAATAGGAAAATAAAAAAGTTACTATAATATATCCTGCTATTTTTAAATTTATTTTCCCTTAATTAAAAAAATAATAAAAAATAAATTAATTTGTTTTAAAAAAAGGAGAGATTGAGATAAAAGAGGACATTAACAGTCACAGAGACTAGGGATTTGTGGAGATTCTAGAATGTCATCAGAATTACCTGTGGGCTCTGTAAATTATTATGAACCTGAATCCCTTATGTACACATGCATGCAAATATAAAGAGGCTTTAAAAGCTTTTGAGCAAATTCAAAATTTTAAATAAGGCAAAATTTTGGTTGTCATAGCAACATAATTCCTAGTTTTTAAAAAAAATTTGCCAGTAGTCTACTATAATAATTTCCAAACAGAAAATTTGAAAATTATCACAAACAGGCATGAGTCTACCAACTTGATTTCACTACGAGCACTTTATTTCATGTTTAGTTTGTCAAGATGTAGTCATCTACCACTTTCCATCCATTAATCTGTCTTGTGTTTATTACGATTCAAAGTAAATTGCTAGCATCTGTGTGTTCCCTTCAAGCGCTCCACCATGCATAGCTGGAATTATTTCTTGTTTGTTTCCTGAGTTTTTACAAATTACAAATACATAGAGTAACTTACAAATTGCTATAATTCAGCCTGATGATGAGTACTAAGACCTGTCATACCCCAGGAATGTCCAAATGCCCCTTCTAAAGGAATCCTTTTTGCCTTCCAAAAGGCAAATAGTGTTCTGATTTTTTTCTACTGTGATATAGAACTTCATATAGATGGAAAAATATAGCAGGTACTCCTGGGTTAGGTGTCTCTTGTTCACAACAATACTTTTATTTTTATTTTTATTTTTTGGTACCTGTGATCAAACTCACGAACTCGTACTTGCCAGGCAGGTGCTTGTGCTGGTGAGCTAAATCGCCATCCCCTACCACAATATTTCTAAAATTCACCTATGTTAATGTGTATATCAATAGTTCATTATTTTTTATTGTGGAATGATCTTCCACCGTGCACATGTAACAAAAGTTTTGCTTATTATAAGTAAAATTTCTATAATCATTCTTGTGATCATGTTTGTTGACTTAATTTTTTAGGTGGTTCCTCTGCTCACTAGCATAGAATTTATTATTGTCCTTTCTTGTGCTTCTATTTTCTTATCTCCCAAAGGGGAAAACCATTCACAGCTTCCTCATAGTTTTATTCCAGTGAATAAACAAGACAACACTATAATCAGCCAAGTGACTGACAGTAATGCTTCAGAAGGGGAGATCTTGATGGTAGCCGGAAATGGCTAAAGGGGTTTGCAGGGACAGGTGAAGAGGGTGACTTACCATTTTAAAGGGCTGTGGGAGTAACAAATTGTAAATGTGTGGATTTGCTGGTGACTGCTTCCTTTTTCATTCCTGTTGGTCTCCTAGGATACCAGCCCAGTCTCCTCACTCAGATGTGTGTGTGATCTGCACGAGTCACGGAAGCTTCCAGTAGGGTATGTCTTCTGTTTCCCCAGAATTTTCCCAGTATTTTTCTAGACAGCTGGCCCCTGATGTGAGCACGTTAGAAATGCAAACTTCAAGAACTAAGGCATCTATGGCAGTCTTCTACCACTGGCTGTGAATTAAAGTTAGAGTGAACTCCTGTTCACAAAATAAACAGAGGGGAGGAGACTGGACCTTTGTTTCTGGCCTTCCTCTGACACAGTGGTGTCACACACTTGGGTGCCCCTTTAGCCCCTAGAGCCTCACATGCCCACCACTGTGGCTTTGCTTTCTGGGGCTCAGACCACCCAGCACCTCACCCTGGCTGGGCTCTCATGCCCAGGCCCCCCAGGCTGGAGTATGGCCCTGGAGCGCTGTGCCCTGGGGTCGCCCTATTCATCTGGCCCTGCTGTTCACTGCCCCAGCAGCAGCTCCGCAGCCAGTGATGTCACTTCCCAGGCCTTTACGCTGGCTTTGACATCTACTGAATCTAGGTGGAGGCCCCGTTGCCCCACAGTTCTTAGATTCTTTGTGCCTGCTGATTGAGCACAGGGGCAAGTACCCAGTGTACACCCTGTACTTTCAGGGGCTGAATCACACCCGGCCCCTTGTGTTCAGAGAGGGACCTGACATACTGGCCTGTTGGGGTCTCTTCCAGTAGAGTCGGGGAGGAATACTGAAGGGTCATAGACGTGTCAGGGTTGTTTTGTTCCTTCCTGGGTCCAGACCTCTCCCTTGTTGTCTAAGGAAATGAAATTTGTAGATTCATGCTTTTGCTTCAACTGGGATAAATACCTAGCATTGGAATTATTGGGTCATACGGCATGACCACAGACCCTACATACTTTAGCTTTATACAGTTTAGCTTTACTCAGAAAGTGTGTACACAGCTCACGCCCTCATGTATGAGAGTTCCACTTGCTCCATTTTGTAAGATTTGCAATCATTAGTCTTCTTAATTTTATATACATTGGTGGTGTTACACAGATAGCCCCTCGAGGTTTGAATTTGCATTTCCACAATGACTAACGATGTTGCACACATTTTCTCCTCTACAGCAACCATTATGCGTGGTATAAGACATACCCTGTGAGTGACAGAATAAACCATGCATTTGTTTCTAGGTATTTATTCTGTTTCATTTCTCTGTTGTCTTACACTTAAATAATTCCACATTGTATTAATCAATGTAAATGTGCGGTGAGACACGAAGTCAGGTACTAAGTGTCCTCCAACTTTGATCTTTTCCAGGGTTGTTTTGGATGTTCAGATCCTTTGTGTTTCCATGTAAACTTTGATCCAGTTTCTCAATTCTGATCGATACATGGGGCTATGATTGGAACTGAGTTAAATATACAGATCTACCGGACAAAAACTGGCAACTTTGCAAGGAGTCTTCCAGTCCATGAACTCAGTACAGCTCTCCTCTTTTTTAGTTCTTCCTTACTTTCCCTCATTATTTTGTGATTTCCAATATAAGCTCCAATGTAACAGTCTTTGACATCTTTTGTTAAACATATTGTTTAAGGCACCATCATAAAATGACCTTTAATTTCATTTTCCTATTGTTGTTAATATGTGAAAACATCACAAAATTACTAAATATACTCATTACATAAAATATCTTTGAAGATTTTGTTGGACTTTATTTTAAATAATTACATCACCCATGGGGAAAAGGCACCCCTCTATCTTTCTTTATTACCACTTTTTTTCTCATACTGGCTAAGATTACCAGTGCAATGCTGAATGAAAACGGTGAAGCAGATACTACTGTGTTGTAAGACAGCACTGTAAAACTGAAAAAAGAAAATAAATCAGGGTAAAAAACATTTTCCTGGGGCTGGGGATTTAGCTCAGTGGCATAAGCTCCTTCCTTGCAAGTGTGTGGTCATGAGTTCGATCCCTGGTACCGATAAAAAAAGAAAAAGACAAAAAAAATTTTTTTTTCCTGAAAACAATGTTGTAAATTTTGTTTTAAACATTTGTGCAGAGTTTAAAGAAATTAAAAAGAAGAAATACACCTAAATATGCAATACTTACTGTATTTTGGTCTCTAAATTTCTTTATTAGTATAAGAATTGTTTCTGGTGTCTTCTTCATCCAAAAGCCATTTCAATCTAACGTGCTGTTTTTCTCTTTGCTTTAAAAAATGTTACTTTATGTTCAGCTGTTTGGTAATTGTCTGTGATGAGCAGAAATTGTCTTTATTTATACTTACCCTGATTGTGGTTTGGTGAAATCTTCAATTATTTTATTAAAGAAATCTGGTAATTTTGCTTACATGTTTTTTCATTTCACAGTCTCTTACCCCTCCTTTAAAGATTCCGATTTCTAGGGCTGGGGATTTAGCTCAGTGGCACAAGAACTGCTGCATAAGTAAGTGTGAGGTCGTGAGTTTGAGCCCTGGTACCAAGAAAAAAAAAAAAAAAGGATTCTTGTTTCTTGCATGTCAGATATTTTGCAATCGTCCTCAGCTACCTGTGGATTTAAAACATTTTTACTCATTTTGCAACTAAATCATCTATCTGTACTTGTCGACCTTTCAGTTTTATGAAGTGGTCACCATTTTACAGTTGTGCTGCTATAGTAAACCTTTCAAATTTACATTTTATGTTTTTCTTCTATAATTTTTACTCGGTTCCATTTCATAGTATCTACACACTTGCTGACATTTAAAACTTGATTATAAGAAGAGAGTTCATTTGTCACGAGTGTAATTCTTGCTTAAAACCCTTGCCTGCTAATTCCGGTATCTGGGTTACCTTGCTCCTGGATGACTGCTCTATCTTTTGAAAATGAGGCCCATTTTCATGGTGTATCACATGACTTTGAATGAAATCCTGAATGTTAGCAATAACATGGAAACTCTCAAGTCTTCATATTGCTCCAAATTACTGGTCTTTATTCATTTATCTATTTTCCTTTAACAAGTAATTAACATGACTGAATTCAAACTACAAATATCTTTGTAGCAACTAGCCTCTCAGTTTAATTATTTTATCTTTAGCTGGGCTGGGTACAGGTATTTGAAAAAGTATTTTCTGGAGACTTTTTTTTTTTTTTTTTTGTCTTTTTCATTTTTATCGGTACCAAGGATCGAACTCACGACCACCTGCTTGCAAGGCAGGTGCTTATGCCGCTGAGCTAAATCCCCAGCCCAGACTTTTTTTTTTTTTTTTATCAGTACTGGGGATCAAACTCACGACCACCTGCTTGCAAGGCAGGCTGAGCTAAATCCCCAGCCCCAGAAGTTGTATTTTCTGTTGAACTAAGACCCTAATTTTCTTTCATGAGCTTTGGGAATCTTTTACTTCTGTTCTCTTAAAGTAGATATAAAATCAAAAGTTTCTAGTCCTTCATCTATAGATGTCCTTCCTTCCTGCCAAGCTTTTAGTGAGAGTTATATTCTTAATCCAGTAAGGAAACTTTATTTCTAAAGGGACAGAGAGTAAATATTTCAGATCCGTAGGAAAGATTTTGTTGTACATTCATTTTTTAGCTGGTTTTTTAAATAAACCTTAGAAAGTAGAAAGACATTTCTCTTGAAGGGTTGTACAAAAACAGGTATGAGCTATAGTTTGCCACCTTGGAAATTCGTATTGTACAATGTTGTTGAAGAAACAGAGGAGAAAATCTGTATGAAACACTGCAAACCATGCTGTAGATATATGAGACATTATTATTAATGGAAATAATTACCCATTGCCACATGAAGAGAAGCACAAAGGAAAGACCTGAATGTAGCTAAGGTCTATTTTGCTGTGGGGACCATCTAGAAAGTTCTGGGTCTTGCTATATCAATTTGGTAAGAGATGGTATTTTCCAAATAGTAGGGTGAGACCCCCCCACTCATACCCTAGTGAGATAAGGTGGAGGAGGAAACTACAACACACAATTTCATAATGTTTCTGTAAAGTTAACCTTAGCAAAAAAAAACCTGATTATTCTGGAATTTGAGAAAAATGCTACAATTAATCAGCTTAACCCTTCCTAGCCAAGGATGTACCACAATGTGACTTTCTCATTGTCTGATGTTAATGTGTGTTTCTCAGCAGTCAGAATTTTCCTTAAGTTCTTTTTTCATTACTTAAACTTTTATTACGCAGTCTTTTAAATGAGTATTGTAAGTTTAAAAAGTGAATGACTATTTATTGCCTTTTTGGCTGCCTTTTTTTATGGACATAAAAATGAGAGTTATGTCTAAATTTTAAAATACATCATTCATCATGATTTTTTCTAGCAAAACAAAGAAACTAGTTTATCTAAGAATTGGTCGTTATTTTATTCAAGTTCAGTAACACGATTGATAACATTAAAATTATTCTCATCTGATTTTTCCTATGAATTTAGGCAGACTGTTGTTTTTTTTTTTTTTGGCAGACTGTTGTTTTATGTTAATTTTTATTAGTCAGTGTTTGCATAATGATTACTGCATGATGGGGAATCGCTACAGGTGTATAATACATACATCCACGTCATTTTTCACTCTCTTCTCCTCCCCATCCCCCCTCCTCCCTGTCTGGGTCCCCTTGCCTCTCCTGAAAGATCTGTTTCTCTGTTTCTTATTCTTTTTCTGCTCTCTAATTTATCTATATTTTGAGTTTATCATATAGGAGAAACCATGTGATATCTAAGCTTTTGCATCTGATTTATTTCCATCAACATCGTGGTCTCAAGGTGCGTCCATTTCCTACAAACCCTCAGAGTCACAGAAGGATTCTTTTTTTTTTTTTTTTTTTTGTACCAGAGATCAAACTCACAGCCTCACACTTGCGCCAGACAAGCACTCATGACTCACACAAACAGGGAAGTCAGTCCACTGGCCCTGTTCCCATGTGCCAGACTGGGGAGACACCTTGGGATGAGAGACCCGGCAGCAGACAGGCCCTGAGAGAAGTGTGGGAAAGCTTGGGCTGGAGCACAGTGAGGTTGTAATTTCACAACCTCGTTCAGTCATATTGGAAACTGGAAGCAAATAATTAAATAACACATAACATGCATCCCAAGTCATGTGAGACCCAGGATGAATTCTCTAGCTTAATTATTTGACAGGGAGAGGGAAGCCTTGAATCAGTGGATGAGGACTACGCGTGCAGCCATGGCCTGATGCTGAGGCCAAGGGGAGGGAAAGTCCAAGGCCCTGTCCACCACTGGCACTCAGAAGAGAAGCAGGACTCTGCCAGGAGATCGCCAGCACACTGGCAGCAGCTTGGGCTGCGGACAGGCTCCTGAGCCACCCTGCCAGCACTTCTCTTAGGAGTTTCAGACCTCTGTGACCAGCACTGGAATTTTCAAAGGACATGAGTAACAAAAGAAACCACTTTTCAAATATAAAATTCAGGGGCTGGGGATTTAGCTCAGCGGCATAAGCGCCTGCCTTGCAAGCAGGCGGTCGTGAGTTCGATCCCTGGTACCGATAAAAATGAAAAAGACAAAAAAAAAAAAAATATATATAAAATTCAAAAATAACTCAACTGTACCTGCAACTTGCTGGCTTTGTAAGAAAAGCATGAAAATTATCTGGGAAAATCAGGATACACTAAGGGAAAAGAAAGAAAAACAAAAAGATGAATTTTGGGATCTGGAGGTGTATTTAGTTCCGTCTGTCCCTTGTGCCTGCATTACCTGTATCACTGTAGCCTATAAATTCCATCTCTAACAGGGAGCACCAGGTACTTCGTGTTTGCTGAGCACCAGCTGTGTGCCAGGCACATTTCTATCAGTTGGGGAAAGAATAACAAGCAGAAAAAGCCCTTGTGCTAATGGAGCTTAAAAACTGAAGGAAGGTGGACAACTCCCATGTAAAGATATCAATACACACTGCGGCCCCTGGGGGAGCACTGTCTGAGGGGGGATGGGACGCAGTGGGGTGAGGGCTCCATCTAGCTGGGTAAGAGAAGCTGCTCCGGAAAAGGGATATTTTGAACGGTGCCCCCAAGAAGGTTGCAGGTAGAAGGGATCGGTGCACAGGACAAGGGGCAAGGCCATGGCAGCCTGGGGACCTACGTCAAGCCCTGAGAGGACAGCATGATTGGGACATTGAAAAGAGCAAGAGGTCTGTGGAATGGCTGAGCTGGAGGGGCAGGGAGAGCATGGGGAAGGGAACCCGCTGTGGAGAGCCGGGAGGGAAACCTTGGGTTCTTCTCTGGGACACAGGAAGTGCCCCGAGCCTTACCCTCATCCTGTCGCTAGGTAACCAATCGCATCAGTAGCTGTGAGCTCACACTTGGGTCCTTCCTCATCCATATTTTTACCTTGCCACAATATCTCATTTTCTTAAGCCCATAATGGGCCCTTATTCTCCTGTTAAAAAAATATCCTCCTGTCTAAAACAAAACAAAGCAGAATCAAGAAGACACTTGGTCAAATCAAGTTCAGGGCAGTCAAATGCATGTATGAGAACCTTTGAAGAAAGCAGATGGCATAACAAACCAGATGTCTGGGAGAGCTTCATGGAGGGTTTGATTACAAAAGCTGGACAGAGTTCAGGTCTCTTCAATACCCTGGAATTGGAAAATGAGGGGAGCAGGATCTGTCTACATAGGTTGAAGATTTGCAGCACCCTATCTCCAACTGCACTGGGAGGTGGTCTCCTCAGGAGCTAAGACTGCTTGCAGGAGGAATTAGTTCCAAGGATGTCACACTGGAGTGAGGTGGGCTCTTAACCCAACATGCTGGGCATCCTTGCAAGAGGACAAGAGACACAGAGACAGAGTCCCAGGGAGGACAGCCATCTGAGGACAGGGCTTAGAGTGCTGCAGCTATAAGCAGCGCCAGGCACTGCTAGCAAACATCAAAGCTGGAGAAGGCATGGAAGCATTTTCCCTGCAGGTTTCACAGACAGTGTATCCAGATTGCCAGCTGAAGCCTCCAGATCTGTGAGCCAAACAATTACTCTTGTTTGAAGGATTCCAGGTTACTATAGTGTTTACTGATTGCACTGGGTGTGTGTGGAATAGCCGTAGGAAAGAGAGGCAGCAGCCCTTCTACGTGTGTCCAGCAAATAGTCTTACCTGGGAAATGAGCACTCCGCTAGCCAGGCCAAGGGAAGAAACTCAGAACCCAGAGGTGGTTGGTTGACCCCAGGGGATCTCGACAGCATACAGAGTCTGGGCCAATTAAGAGCAGGAAAAATCAATGTCCAGCTCTCTGATGATTGCCTGGTAGCATCTTCCATTGGCTGGAGAGAGTCAGAAGGCAGAGGACAACTGGAGCCCTTGATGTGTGTCCCTCCCTGGGGTCACCCTCCAGGAGCTCACAGTCGACAAGACAGCACACGGAATCTAGAAGGGCAAAGGAAACCTCCCTGCCTCACATCCCACACTGTTTCGTGTCACCTTATCTTTCCCATCTCACTTCCATCCTGACACCTAGGACTGGGGCTGGCACCGTGTGTTTGCTCCTCTCGTCCTTCCATATGCTGTCATTGCCACTTTCTCCAACAGAAACCTCCAACCTCATCTTCCAGGCCTTTCTGGAGCTTTCTGTGATGCACAGGAGAAGCCACCCCCATCACTCCCTGGGGAGTCGAGGGCTCTAGGTTCGCATGCCCAAAATCTGCCCCATAGTCCAGTTAGGGATCTATCTTCTCTGTTTAATTGCAAAATTCTTCTGGGACTGGACTGCATTATAGTTGCCATTTATAAGCCCCAGAAGTACCAAAATGATACACATAAAGTGGACATTAGTTCACACTGGTTACCTTGAAAATAGTAAGTTTAGCATTGCAACAAACCGTAGGATGATCAGGTGTTCCCATGACACAAAAGTAAAAACTGAAACACCCAGAAAAGCACAGGCGAGAGGACGCAGGACGAAGATGTCCCTTTGCTCATCTAGTACTTTTCCCACAATTACGGGACAGATCTCACAACATCAAGAGTAAGAAAAACACTCAAATGTAAATGGATTTGGAATATGTCAATAAAAAGCTTTTCAGGATGCTTGCATATTGAGAATTTTTGTAAAAAATTTTTTTTGAGAAAATATTTTGAGCTTCTTGAGCTGTATTGACTCCACAGTGTCTGAGGAGCAGCTTGTGGTATTTAACGTCCCTCAGAGGCAGCTGGGTTCCCCCACTCCAACGCGGTAGCAGAGTGTTAAGAGATAAACAGATAAAATTATTTGCCATAATTTAAAAATAAATATAACTGAATGGCTTAGACTGCCGGCTCAGATTCTGTCAGAACCGTTGAATGCTCTACTATATTTGTCAAGTGCAAAATCAACATTTTATGAAGTCCATAAAGCAGGAGTTTCTTGTCTGTGTTATTTGAGAACATAAACCCTTTTCTGACAAGAGCAAAGAAATGCGTTTTCTCATGCTAAGCCTGTCTTACCCCTGAGGTAGTGGGTGCTGTGTCTTCCCATCGATACCTTACTGCTTGGGATAAGAAGAGAAATGAAAACCTTGACCGTCATTAGACTTCTGTTTTTGCAGCGCTGTATTGAAGAGTTCTCAGGTAAAATCATGAGCTAGGAGGACTCACAGAACTCAGCTCAGTAGTTTCGTTCAGTCTCGGTTCATTACAGTGAAAGGCTGCTGATGAACAGCTTCAGAGGACAGGATCCAGGCATGGTGCGGGTTGGCCACGAGAGGCAGATGTGGTGTTCAGTTGTCCCCTGTATGTGGACTCCTATGGGCTCTTGGCAACGATTGTATGGCAACCAGTGGCCATCCGGGAAGCTCACCCAGGCCTCAGCTTTTGCAGGGGAGGGGCAGTAATGTGGACAGAACTACCTGCCCACACAGGTGGCCCTGTTTCTCATCCTCCAGACCGCAAGCTGATCCAAAGACTGCAGGGCACTTCACTCACCACAGCCTTCGCTGCAGGCACAGACTGCAGGCACAGGGCTGGCTTGGGGCCCCCATAGACAGCCACTCCCCAGTGGAGCAGGCCCAGGCTACCTCCTGAAAGCCTCTCCTCACCAAGGTTAGTGCTTGGCTTTACAAGCGTGCTTCATGATGCTTTCAAGTTTCTAAAGACTAGCGTCTCCAGCTGTGGTTTCTATACAACACCTCCAATCTGCAACTTGAAGCCACACTTTCCAGGCAGCTATTTTTCATAGAGTCCTTAGGCCAAATGAAGTTCCTAAGGGTCTTCAGCCCAAGCAGCGGAACACCAGCAGTTTGCAAAGTGCACGACAAGAGTCACTGTGATCCCCATGGTGCAGTGCACTTGCTGAAGTTCTTCAGGGGACCTTGTCACTAGAGAAACAGATTTAATATAAGGTGTACACATTCATGAGGACCAACGAGTTTGGCATACAGTGGCTGCCCATGGCGTTTGGGTATGGAGGAGCTCAGAGGGATGCGTGAGTGCTGGAGACGGAAGGAGCCAGCCAGGGGCCTGGAGCCACTGCAGCTCACCTGCGAGTCCTCTCAGGAGGCTGAAGGTCTCCTGGAAGCCAGAAGATGAGCTCCAAGGTGAAGGTGAAGGTGAAGTCTGGACTCCTCCGAAGGACAGAAACAGACTTCCTCTTTCCTTTCCCTTTTATTCCATTCAGGTGCCAAGCCCATTGGTTGCTGACTCGCACCCAAGGCGGGCTACCTGTCTTCAATAAATCTCAGCCACACTCAGGACTGTGCTCATCCAATTTAGTTGGGTGTTTTTACTCAGACTGCTACAACAGTTTACTAACACAAGGAGTTTCCTCTTTAGGAAAATGAGAACAGATGAGCCATCACAGAACACAATGTTAAATTAGTGTCCAAGGAGACTGATAGTGAGTGTATTTTTTCCTTGTATTTAAAAAATTACCCATGGATTTTAAAAAAAAAATGATGCTACAAAGAAAAACATCACTGATTAGGTCAGTATATTCTCTCAAGCCCACTATGGTGACAGGATTATAAAATGGTGCTAATTTCTGTGATATTGTATGCTGAAAGCTTTCAGAGTATACCCACTCCTTTCTCCAAAAGTTAATTTTTTGGGCACAGTATCCTATTATACATTAGAAACGTGCACAATGGTTATGTTTTATGTTAATGTAATATATATTAATCATAGAAATAGTGTGTAGTTTATTCAAACTATAAATGCTCTAACAATATAATGGAAATGGTTGTTATGACATATTGCACAATAGGACACAGTCACACATCATAGTAAGGCCGGTGTAACAGAAAGGCTCCCCCAGCCAGGATACTTTAGTTTCTCTGTTGTGCAGGTAACAGTTCCTGTTCTAGTTCTGGCTGTTTCTGGTCTCTTAGAAATGGCTGGTCAGCTGGTCGCTGTGATGCGTAGCTGGTCCCTATGATGCACATTATATAATAAACCAATCCCTTAATCACAAGTCATTCTGCCTCTGTATTTCATGCTTGCTTATTTCATATAAACTGTAGACCACCAGAGATCAGGGTTTGATATTTTGGGATGATTCTAATCCATGCCTTCAAGATACATAAATCTGCCTCCAAGTCCAGGGTGTTGTTTGGTGTTTCTGCTCGCCACTGCAATAGTGTTGCAATTTCAAATATATTTTACACACAGATGCAAATGCAAGAATGAAAGCTACAAATGTGTGAAAGTGGTGTCAGCCGCTATTTGGGGGAACAGAGGAGGTTAAATTTCTTCCTTCTTCTCTCCACCCCTCCTTTTTTCTTCCGTATCCAATTTTGAGCCCTGCTTACTTTTGAAATATGAACAAATTATTCTGCTTGGTCCTACTGTGAACTAACTGCATGTTCAGGCTAGGACTGATAGTGATAGGAGAAGTAACACTGAGAGATGACCAAAAGCACTGACTATGCCAGCCCTGAAACTGGCAGCGGGTCTGCCAAAGCCGTCCCACTGCAGCCTGGTTTCTGGGAAGGCACAGTTCTTTGTGGATCAGGACATGTTGGAAGGGAGTTGGAACAGAAGGGGCAAAGCATGAGCAAACACTGTTGTGCTGTGGCCACAACCACTGTGTGTGGCCTGTCATCAGGGAAATGGCCTGAGACTGGAGAATAGTAACTTTGCGGTATTAGCTAAGTGGAATTTCTGGTGCAGTCACTATTTTCAATCAGCCACTTTTAAGGATAATCATCTTTTCAAGAGAAAAAAAATCCATCGGCTTCATGTGTTTGGAGGGAGACTGAGGGCAGAATCAGCTTTGCATGTTTTTAACTCATTTCCATTCTGCTGGAGTTGGAGGGTCCCAGGCTGCATGCCAGAGCCGGGGGCCTGGCTGTGTCGTCCGGCCAGGTCTGGGAGGCAGATGTGGGAATCTTCTGGTTATGTTTTGCTGTCACAAAGCCAGAGGGTCCTGCAGGGAAGAAGCCACAGCAAGGACTGGGGCATGGGCAGTCCACAGGAGTCCAAGGGGAGACTTCTGGCTGGTTTGGAGCCAAGCAGAGCCCTGCTCCTCCTGAGCCAGGACTCGGGAATGGAGAAGATAATGGCCGTGCCACAAGATCAAGTCCTAGGAACCCAGGCAACAAGCAGGGGCCGGAAGAGGCTCCCCTGTTACCTGATGCTTGGAGGGGTCTGACTTGCACACGTGTTGTGGGGACAAACTTCCTTCCCCTTTGCGGCATCCACTGTTTTCTTGTCTTTTGTCAGCCCGTGTGGCCTTGAAGGCGGATGATTATTCTTCACAGCCTCTGGAAAGAGCAGGAGGGCATGCATCAGGTGGTGCACATGGCGGCAGCACACAGGAGGGTTTCTCTTCCATGCCTGGAAGACAAGAGGCACTCGAGAGTCATCCCCAGAACCAGTGGTTGCCAGGAAACCACTTAGCCGCTGAGCAGCATTGAATCTTTTAGAGCAGAGTTCCCCATACTCGGATCAGATCCACAGCAGACATGGCATTTACAGCCAGGGCAGTCAGCACCCGGCACACAGGGCGGGGCTGTTCCGGGGTCACCTCTGCTAGTGATTGGGAAGACAGCCCAGAACAGCCCAAACAGCCCAATTGTGACTTCAAGATTAAACAAGTTTCACGCACTTCCAGCTCCTTCCTAGTACATGAATGTGTACACTGAATTCCTAAAAAAACCAAACCAAAACAAAAAAATCCTCGTTTCCCCAAAAGGCTCTCATTGGGCTTGGAGGAGCATGGAGTGGCTGGCACTTCCTGTGAAATCAAGCCAGGGTTAAGGTCTGTCGCGGGTTCCGGGTGGACAGGGTAAGGAGCGCCCCCATCCCGCCTCCAGGTCTGCGGTTTATCAAGGCGCTCCGGGCACCACACGCCCTTACGACCCCGGTGAAAACCCACCGAACGCTCCCGGAGCCTGAAGGGAGGAGTAGGGGGCCCGAGGCTTCCCCCCATGAACTCTTTAAATCCGAAACTGCCTCTCCGCACGTGCTCGCCGCGCAGCGGGGGGGAGGGGGCGGGGTCGCTCCTTGGGGCTTCGCGGGGCCGCGCGCGTCCGCGCCCGCGTGTGTCCGGGGCAGGGCGGCCCCGCCTGCCTGCGCGGAGCGGCCGCCTGCGGGGGGCGCTTTGGTCCGGGACGCGGGCGCGGGCAGAGGCGGAGGAGGAGGAGGAGGAGGAGGAGCCGCGCCCCGCGCCGGCCGCGAGGACCCGGAAGCACAAGCGCGCGTGGGGCCGCTGTCCCGCGCCCGCGGCGCCGGCTGGGGTCCCGGCTGCATGGGCCCCGGGCGCGCGGGCCGCGGGCGGCGATGGGCGAGGAGCGTGGCGGCGGCGCGGTGAGCGGGGGCACAGAACCCGCCGCCCTAGAGCGCGCGAGCAGCCGGGGGCCCCCGGGGCTGCGCGTGGGCGGCGCGGGTGGGCTGCGTGGGGCGCCCCTCGCCCTGAACCCCGCGTTCTGCTCCGTGTACTGCGTAGAGAGCGAGCTGCACCCCCGCGGCCCCGCCGCTTCTCCGGCCCAGCCGCGCCGCGCCAGCTCCCCAGCCTCGCTGCCTAGTCCCCGGCCGGCGCCCCCGGGCCCCGACGGCGCGGAGCAGGACTCGCACCCGGCGCGCGAGCCCTTCCCCACGGCCATCCTGGGCCTGGGCGGGGGCGAGGGCCCCCCCGCACCCCCTCTGGTGCTTATGTGCCGGGTGTGCCTGGAAGAGAAGCCCATCAAGCCGCTGCCCTGCTGCAAGAAGGCCTTGTGCGGCGAGTGCCTCAAGCTCTACCTGGGCGCGCAGGTAGGGATCCCCTGTACCCCGGCTTGGGGCCCCCCTCCGGTGTCACTCAATGTGTGTGTCTCCCCCATGCCTCCCGGCTGGACCTTGACGCTGCTCCAAGGCTCGGGGGTTGGGCGCTATCCCCGAAGGGAACGCGGTACCGGCGCCTAGCCCTCTGCTCCAGTCTTTTACCAGATTGCGAGCAGGGAGCAGACTGCCTTATGGGCCTGGAATCCCAGAGCCTAGCAGACAGCGGGCATACGGTAAATATTTACCGAGCCGGACCAGAAAGAGGAGGACTGCAATGGACAGGCCAAGCCTGTGAATCCGGATTTGTAAAATGTGTTCCCTTTATATGTTCCAGAGAAGTTTAGAAGTATTCCTTGGGTTCTGGCCCGCCTTGGAGTTCCTTGTCTGTATAGTAGAGTTGGGGTACTTTGCTCCCCTCCACGTTGAAGGCCAGCCTCCGGGGTACTTTATTGCTTTAAGAGAGAAACAAAACAGCAAACAGCAAAAAAAAAAAAAAAAAAAAAAAGGGGCTGGAGGTTTAACTCAGCGGCATAAGCGCCTGACTTGCAAGCAGGCAGTCCTGAGTTCGATCCCCGGTACCGATAAAAAGGAAAAAGACAAATAATAATAATAATAATAATAATAATAATAATAATAATAATAAAAACAGCAAAGAGCAAAACAGCAGCGCTGGGAGGCAGAGGGGTTGAACCCAGCGGCGGGGTGCAGCGCTGGTGGAACTCCCCCAGCAATGAGGGGGGGCAGAGACCTTGTTGTTTTTGTGTGTTTTCTTGGAAAGCCTGAGACACAGAGCCTCCCACATTCAGTGAGGGCGACAGCGGTCTTGCAGCCCTTTTCCGGCTGCGTCTGCATCACTGCCAGGTCTCCCCACAGCTCCTCGTGCCCTTTGATCCCTACTCTGATTGTCCCGGGCCATGCATCTTTCAAAACCTGGCATGGCCAGGTGCCAGCACCTGGGGGAAGCCTGCTGACCTCATCCTGCCACCACCGAGAGACTTTCAGAATCGGCTCCGTGGCTGACGTGCGCGAGCCCTGCTACGTGTCTGTCTCGCTCCCTGTCTGCACTGTGCCTTTCATTCCAAATCTGGACCTTGCGCTTAGAGCGTTGATCGCTGGCTGAAGCGGAGCCAGCAGGCCTGCTTTGCAGCGCTGCACCTCCGTGCTTTGTGACCAGTCCAGGCTTGGGTACAGAGTGAAAGTGTGTATTGTGTTGCCTGGGAGGGATGGTGATGTGCCTTTCAGGCTTTGTACACCTAGAACGGACACCTAGAACGGGAAGGATTGTCAGCAGCTTGTCATGGTCATTTCTCTGACCTCACCATCGAACAGATATGCTGCCCTCCCTGAGTGGGCGTGGGACACCCCGCAGTGTGGGCTTGGCTCCAGAGAAGTCCTGGGAAAACAGCTGGGTACACTTCACCTACAGAGTGGATTGTAAATGGAAACAGAGTAACAGTGCCTCTTTGCACTAAACTGTTAAATGCTGGATACAGTTATGGTGGGTTTGCTGGTTCAAGGAAAAGGCATTGTGGGCTGGGGACTCTGCCTTCCAGTTCCATTTCCCTAAGGTGGGCCCTGTCCCGGGGCAGTTGGCTCTCCCTTTGGTGCCCTAAATTAGTTTTAGGAAGTTAGCCTTTTAACGTGTAATTAAAAAAAAAAAGAAAAGAGAGAAGAAATGAGAGGAAGTGTAGCAAGGAGAGGTAATGACACTTCCCAGCAGTATTTGTGGCATGGATATTCCTGACTTTTCCCCCCAAACAATGGACAGAACTTTCAATAAAGGAAAAGAAAATAGACATTCTTCAAAATAAGGAGCAGCACTAATTGAGGGCAGGATGCCAGGCATGCTCCACCCCCGGGGATTCTGCACCTGCTCAGGGCCCCTGGCCCTGACCCCATGCTTGGGGTCTGTATTCAGATGTCACCTGTCTGAGTCGCTTCACCCCGGCGCCTGTGCCCATCTCTCTTCCTGCTTTTGGTTTCCTCTGAGCTGAGCAGCTCTCCTGTGCTCAAGCGGTTAAATTCCATGAAAACGGCTGGCCTGCAGGATTGCTTTGCTGCTGTGCCCTTAGCACCCAGCCGCGTTTGGCATGTAACACAGGAGCAGCCAGCAGCTACTGGTTTGGTAGAAAACCCGAGACTGTCTCAGAAACCCAGGGCAGGGATAGTGTTTTGCTTTGGCACTAAATTCTCTTCTTAGCTGCTTGATATTCAGGACAAAAACCTAAAGCAGACCAAAAAAAAAAAAAAAAGTTTGTTATTCAACTTGGAATCATGTGTTTTGATATACTTTCTTAGCTTGCAAAAATTAGCTTTTCTTCAGTCGCACAAATGCGTAGGCTTATGTTAGAATATTTTTGATCATACTCTCCATGCTAAGGTCTCTTCCTCTCAGGGTGCCTGTGTTTCCCTGTGGCTTGACTCTGTGCCTTGATTTCCTCATGAGTGAGGAGTAATTGCAGTGCAGTGATCTTCTGTAACCCAGCAGTGCCAGGGCAAAGTGACATCTAACTGTGTGTGTGTTTTGCTGCTTTACTGACCCACATCAAAAGGATGTAGTGAGTGCTGTCTTCCCTGTCTTAGCAGAATTTTCTTTTAAGTTTGAGAAGAGTAAATATGACAAGCTTCAACTATCAGGACTCCTGTGACCTTTGTTGTTTCAGTTTTGTTTTTTTGGCACTAGGAATCAATCCTGTGATCTTTTGAAGAAAAATCATATACTTAAAAACATACTGTGACTTTTTTCGCTATTTTTTGAGTTTGTGCCATCTGCTTAGTATCTTATTTAATGTCATTTAAGGAAATAAACTTGTCTCTATGAAACATTATATACTAGCATTGAAAATGCATATTAAATGCGAGTTGGAATATTGCCTGGTCAGATAAACATTCTTGTAAAAGGAGATGCTGACTTCTTTCAAAGAAGAGAGGAACGCAGCATTTCACGAGGCTCAGTCTTGGTCCATTTGTGCCAGGATCTGAAGAGATGCAAAGGACTGTGGGGCGGGGTCCTCAGTGTTTCAGTTTGGACCTGAGAGATTAGGAGGTGACTCATATAGCCTCATCTTGTTTTAGTTTGCAAAGAATAGTTCTTCCCCAGTTCATGCTGCGTGGGGCTGGGGAGCCCTGCTTAGTGACTGGATGGTGTCACAGGCAGCCTGCTGAGGATCCTGGGGAGGGGTGAATCGGCAGATTGGACCTCCTTACCGCCACGGTAGGAATGAAAAGGCCACTGTGCGCCAAGACGATGGGCATTATATTGGTGAACACCGCTCCGGTACACACATCCTTCGTCGGTGCGTGTGCCAAGCGCATTTCCAGCGACTTATGTCAGAGCACGCAGTCCCAGCAATAGCTGAAGCTCTTGCAGTGCTGACTTCCCAGCTGGTTTGGCCTTTCCTGCCTACTCCTAGGGACAGAGGTGATCTGTTGCCTTTTTTGGGTCACAGGATTCTATGGTCATTTCAGAAATTCTCGGCAAGGATGTTTCCTTGGTGATTTTGATTTAGGTAGGGAAATATGTTACAAATGTGACATATTCAGATTGAGCACTTGGCTACAAGGGAGCTGAGCACGATGAAGGTCGCAGCTGTTGTGTCTTTCACTGCTGTGCTCAAGCACCCCAGGGGCTGGCAGATGCATCGACAGGGAATGCGTGCACCTGTCCAGAGAGTATTAATAGAGACACAGGGCACATTGCTGCCTCCACTTGTGAGCAAGACAGCTGCGAGAAGGTGGTGCCCTAAAATGAGTACTCCTCTACAGGTCCTCAGCTCCGAGACCCTGGGTGAAAGCAAGCGGCTTTCTCTTCAACTCCAAGTCATCCAGTTCTTCCTGGGTAGAAGTGTAAACCTTTTTCCTTTTAAACCTCAAGCCGCCTGAATATTTTTAGGAACCATCTGATTCAGTATGAAGTTTGAATGCTGTCATCTTCACACAGGTGAAGTTACAGACCCTCTCCTGCTGGGTGTGATCTTGGTACTCCCCAATGTGTGAAGAATGATGTAAAACCGAAAGCTATTTTGAACTCACTCTATGAATTTTGAAAGTGAGAATTAAGGCAGTGTAAGCACCTATATTTTTGTGTGTTTGGGAGATGCAGCACTAGTTGGCTTCCTGCCTTCCTGATTCACACTTTTATTTTCCTCTCATTTCTGCACATCCTTTCACTTCCCTGACTTCTTCCTTTTTCTGCCTCCATGGCCATCTGATCTTCATGGTATTGGATTTGTGCACAGGAATCCTCTGTGGTGCCGAGCCCTGGGGCCAGCAGGTCCTGGTCACCCTGCTGCTAGGCTGTACCTTTCCAGCTCTTGGATCTGAGGCTGCACAGAGAATCCTACATCAGCCTCAAAGATCTCCAGTAACCTTACAAGTCCCACTGACCAGTGTTGTCACCTGACACCTCTCCAGTGTGATTTTCTTCCTCCTAGAGTGAAGCTCTGCTTTTGTAGTTGAAAGCTCTTGCTTATTCCTGATAGGAGAGACACACAGAGACACTCCTCGGAACTAGAACTCCCTGCTTTTTAGTAGGAGTTTGTGATGGGCAATACAGACAGGTCGCGGAGGGTGACTTCTTACCACTGGTTTCTGCACTTACTAATCTGCCATTTATGCACTTAAACATTTATACTGGAGCCAAGTAAGCCTAGCCCTTGAGATACTAGGTAGATGTAAGGAGCTGTCTTACAGATTTGTAAGTATTTTTTCCAGATTTTTATTTTTAAAAAATCTACCCCTTCTTTATATTTTCGGATCTCTTCATCTCTTCTGCATTCTTTCTACAAGGTTTTTATTAAACAGTTCTGGGATACCAGCTAACATTTTATTAACACAGTACTAGTCTTCCTATTATGTTTAGTTCAGCAAAATATTACTGCCTCAATTTAAAAGAAAACAAGCTTCTGCTAAAAGCTCATTTTGGATCTTTGGTGACAGTGTGGCAAATATTTAAATTGGTAATATTTTTGGAGGGTGAGGCACTGGAGATTAATCCCAGAGGATTAATCTGACATGTGACCGAAGTGTGATTGCTACCACTGAGCTATCCCTGTAACCCCTAAAGTCACAGTGGTCTTAAAAATTTTTTACCTCTTTTGTTCAAATGCACTTTGTCAGAATTTTAAATGATAAACTAAAATGAACCTTCTTAAATTAAGCTCTGTCTCAAAATAAAAATTTAGTGTCCATAGGAAAATAACATAGTGTATCATCACTTCCCAGTCAACCTTATCAGTTCTATTTCCTGCATCAATGTTGGGATAATTGTACCTGAATTTGTACATACCCAGCTAAGAAGAAAAACCATTTATTGAGCATCTGTATTCTAACCCATCTTATGCATAATTTATCACTTAATTCTAATTTTCATATATGTTAAATATTTATTACATGGCTTGGGATGTAGCTTCGTGATAAATCACTTACCTAAAATGTGAAGGTTGTAGGTTCAATCACCAGCACTGAAAAAAATTACTGCATAACCAGCATTGTTGTAGGCGCTGGCAGAGACGGAATTAAAATAGACAAAGGTCCTTGCTTTGCTAAGTTTGCGTGCCAGACTCCAAAGGAAACAGAAGATAACATAAGTAGATTACTGAATATATTAGATAATGAGGGTCAGGGCGAAAGAAAACAGGGAAGGTGCTGGAAAGCGTTGCTCTGGTTCCTTTTACCAGGTGATTTTTCCATTGTGAATTTCACAGTGGAACAAGGACACTCTGTGCACCTATTTAAGAGAACAACAAACACAGAGTTTCAAGGCAGGAGAACCCTGCTGATGGATCTGGGTGGGCAGGGAGATGTGTGTGGCCATGCACCTTGGGAAATTACTGTCTTCTTGTGGAGAATCGATCTCAGGGGTTGAGCAGAAGTCAAAGGACCAGTTAGAGGACTGTGGTAATAGTCTCAAGGAGAAGAGGCTTGGGGTAGACGGGGGTCCTAGGGCTTGTATGGTAGGGCTGTTTGCTATGAATGCAGTGTGTAGTTACAGCTGTCTTCTCACAGTCTGAGACAAGAAGAGCTAAGGATGACCCTAGCTTGAGCCCCATGGATCGGAAGAATGGAGTTGCCCTTTAATAAGAAAAATGTGGTGTGGGAAGAGTGGGGGGGAGGAGGAGGAGCTGGGAAGGCTGTTTAGGAACCTTCAGGAAGGGATGCTGTAGGACGTGAGCACCAAGCTCCAGAAGAGCTCAGTGACAGCAGATACACATGGAATGGAAGTGGCACTTGAAGCCTTGGGCCTGGGGAGGTCGCCTGGGGTGTGATTGCAGAGGAGGAGGTTGGAGGGCTGACTCTGAACACACCATGAGTGAAATACGGAATCTGGGTCACATGCAGGAACCAGCCAGGGCCAGTCAGGCAAGAGGACAACAGAGACGCAGTGCCGCTGACCCTGAAGTCAAACAGTGACAGAGTCTTAAAAGGGAAGGGCAGATCTTCCGTGTGTGATGCTGATGAGTTCCAGCAAGTTGAGGACTTGAAGCTGACCAGCGGATTTCCCAACAAGGAAGTCACTGATAGCCACCAGCCCGCCCGTTTGCCTTGGCAACTGTGGGGCTGACCTTCTGATTATCGTGGGTCCAGGAGAACAGGAACAGGTTCAGTCTTGTTCCCTAGGTCGTAGTTACACCAGGACACTGAAGATGAGAGAGATTCAGTCACCTGTGCAGTCACAAAGCCAGGAAATGTCAAAAGTGCCGTTTAAAGTCAGATCCATTTGGCTCTGAAATCCTTGGCCTTTGAGAGTCTTTAAATTTATTATCTTCTGTGCAGGATCATAGCATTCCTTCTCTTTTCAGTTAATGTCTGTGTTACACAAAACTGCAAATCTTCCAATCCAAGAAAGAAAAGAAGCTTAATTACGTGTTTTGAGGAACTGGAAAGCCCTTGCTCAAGCTTAGATCTGGAGATAGATTTTTATCGACACAGCCTCATTACCATGTGGGAAAATCAGAGGAATTCAGCTTCAAAAAGCTATGGTTTGACTCACTGTTCAGTTTGATTCTTTTCTAACTTTCTGGTCATGACTTCTGTTTCTGTTTGCACCTTCTCCCTTTTTACCGTATCTTAATGCTGGTGTCCACTCTACGTCCATCTTCTCTCTCTCCACATTCTACGTGTTTGGTGAGGCCATTTCATGTGCTCCTGTGGGTTGAAGTAACACCATCTGCTAACACTACCCCAAATCCTATCTCTAGCCCCATCGCACTCCTTTAGCCCCATGTAGCCCTCTCTCTCCTGGGCAGTTCTAGCTAGATAACTCACCCATAACTCCCTGGAACGAAATGTCTCAAAACCAGTCTCCACTGCCTTTCCCTTCCTCCCCACACTCCCAAGGTCCTGTTCCTCTTCTGGCATTTTCTGGTGCCCTCAGACACACCCAGGTCAGAAACATGGGGCTTATCACTGAGTTTTTCCTTCCTTGCCTCCACCGTGTCCTTGCAAATGGACACCCAGGCAGTCTTTGGGGCCGCTTCTCTACCTTCCTCCGTTTCTGCTGCCCTGTTGCGGGCTCAGGCCACATTTCCCATGGATTCCAGCAATCATTTCCTCTTTGGTCCCAGGGCCCCAGTCCTGACTGTCTCAGACCTATTCCCCATACAGAGCCGGGGTTCTTTGTACAGAGCAAGTCTGTTCTGGGCACTCTGCTCCTGAGTCTTTCCACATCTGCCTCCTGTGCGTAGAGTGTAGACTTGGTACCTGTGTTTGCATGTCTCCGTGTGACCTGACTCCTCTCGTGTGCTTTGAGCTTTGTCTTCTTCAAGCACCCCTCAAACCTACAGCCACATTAAACTTTGTTTTCTTCTCTGAACTTTGCACGAGGCTCTTACTCCACCATTTTTTGTTTCATAGCCTGCATTTCTGTCTCACGGGAACCTTCTTTTTCTGCTGGTGGCTCCAGCTCTCTTGGTCTCTTCAGTACCTGTAAATGCTCTCAGTCCCAGCTAGCCGCTCTTCTGAGAGACCCTGACTCCCCAGCCTGGGTTAGGCCCCCTTCTTGTATTCCTGGATAACCTTCTTTACTGGAGGTTTTCACACAATGCAGGAATCTCGCTATAGCAGTCCACTTACTTCACCATGCTAAGATTCCTCTTTCCTGCTGTGTGCTCCCATCAGACAGTGAATTCAATGCTTGTAAAAAACTTACTCGTCTTGTTTTTCCTCATTATTTTCTGACTCTTTGAGTGCCTTAGGCATGGAGTAAGTTGCTGTGAAATGAGCTTATTTATCCTATAAAAATGTAATACCCTGAGGACTGTCCATAGCGTTGGCGTGGATAAGGAGGAGGGAAGGTTGATCCTTACTCATGGCTTCAGAGGTTTCAGAACACGGTCACTCAGCCATGGTGCTCCCTGTGTGTGCTGTCACCATGTGTCCCTCAGAGAACGAGGCAGAAGAGTCTGCAGTCGTGGCAGCCAGGAAGCAAGAGAGAGAGGGGAGGGTCGCTCCTTTGGGCTTGCTTGTCCTCCAGATGCTAGGTACTGACAACCTGGTTCCTGGCCTCAGCACTGTGGGGCTTTCAGAGGTGGAGCTGGGTAGAAGGAAGTCAAGTCTTTAGGGGTACCCCCTGGAAGGAGACTGGGACCCTGACCCTCCTCTCTCTCTTGCTTTCTGGCTGCCAGGACTGCAGAGTCCTCTGCCTTGTGCTCCGAGGGGTGCCCAGAGCACCATGGCTGAGTGACTCTGTTCTGAAACCTCTGAAGCCATTTGTCAGGATAAAGCTTTCCTCCTCCTAAGATGATTACCCCAGGTGCTGCCACATCTCAGGAACAGAAAGCTGACTAACACAGGTCTAGGTCTTTTAAAACTTTTCCATTTCTATTAGTCCATGCATGCAGTACGAAGTGCTCACAGTCCTTGTGTGGAGTTGACCCGTGTTCTTAGCACATCTTGATCTCTCTCCTCATCTCTTCTCTCTTCTCATCTCCCCTTCCTCTCCTCCCTGTCTCCTGCCTCAGAAGAATCTCTCCTGCCTGAGAAGAATCTGTCTCACTCCATACTTCCTCTTGCTTCTTATTTTGCCCTGTATTTATCATTTGAGTTTCTCATCTATGTGAAAAGCTGTGTGTCTCATTTGATTCCTTTAACCTTGTGGTCTCCAGGTGCATCCCTTTGCCCAGCGATGCCTCAGGTTTATCTTTCTTTTTGGCACAGTGTTACTCCAAGGGCTGTGAACACCACACTTTCTTTATCCACCCATCTGTTGATGTATGTATAGGCTGCTTCCAAGATTTAGCTGTTATGAATTGTGAATGTTTAGAATGAAATCTCCACCTCTCCATTCTCTTGCTTAAAAACCTGTAAGGCCTTCCTATGGCTTCACATGAAGATCTCAGTTCCAGGTGCTTGGGACTTGACCCCTGCCATCCCCGACAGGCCCTTCTGTCATCTGGCCTTCTCTCCAGCCCTGGTGCCCTTCCCATGGTCAGTTGCTCCTCAGCTTTCAGATCTCGGTCGCCAGCCCTCTTCATTGCCGTCCTGGTGTCATTGACGGCGGCGTCACTTGGTCAGCTCCCTGCTCTGGCCCTTGTCGTCCTGTGTTTATGTGGCGATTGATGCTCCATGAGTCGTCTGCTACTGGGTCCTTTGCCTGTATTGCTTTGATGCCAGCCACCTAACAATGGCTAGAGCAGGAGGAGCACTCCGTAGACACTTGCTGTGGGAGAATGATTGAAAATAACGAGAATGTTTTGGTAGATAGGAAAAGTAAGGCAAGTGGTCAAATCTAACATCCTTCTCTAGGACATGTTTATAGCAGAACACTGTGAGGCACCAGGACCAAGGTGTGCACCTACAGTGTCCTATCTGTGTCTGGAGAGTTTTTCCTCCTCTTGCTGCTGACAAGCTCCTCTGGGATCCAGGGGCCTGGGCAGACATTTGATTTTTTTTTTTTTTTTTTTTGTCTTTTTCCTTTTTGTCGGTACTGGGGATCGAACTCACGACTGCCTGCTTGCAAGGCAGGTGCTTATGCCGCTGAGCTAAATCCCCAGCCACCAGACATTTGATTTTGCCCCTGACATTGAATTAGGAACCTTGGTGGTCAGCTCGCCACTGGCTTCTTCAGTGGCTGGATGCTTGGTGCAGGGTGAGCACTGCAGGCTCGGGGCTTCCAACCAGGTCAGGCTTTCTAGAGGCCAGTGTCCCAGGGGAGCTGGTGGTGGGGATGCAATCTTCTTTAGCCCCTTTCAAAGTCCCTGGCATCCTGTGGGCAGAGTGGTCACAGCCTGCCCGGGTTCCAAGGGGGAAGGGATGTTGACGTCAGCTTCTTGGGCATGTGTGCCTCAAAAGATTGGGCGCCCTGTATTGGAACTACCGCTACTTCAGACAGAGCTCGCAGCCGACGTGAACTTTGGTAGCAAAGCTTTGAAGCCTGAGTTTTAAGTCTGGTTGTAAAATATTTTTTATGCCTTGTCAGACTTTTAATTAAATATTTCCAGCTCATATCTGTATTGCTTAATATACTTTAGAGTTGTGGTTTTTGAGCTTGTCTTTGAATAATTTAATAGGTAGTCACTTCCTTTTAAGCCAAGTTTATAGAGAAGCTATTCTCTTTAAAAACTATGTCTTAGATTCTGTTGTTGTAACTGAAACATGTAAAGGTCAGGGTCAGCTTCTGATTATTTGGATTAATTAGCTCTGTATAAAATTAGCATAGTATAATTTCCTTTCCATTATATCCAAATTTCACTAGTGGTTGAACTATTACTTGAAAAATTCAAGACTGTCTTTTAGGATTAAAAAAGAGTTAATGTAACAGATTTTTTTGCAGTTCAGTCATGGTCTGTCCAGAAGTATTGTTATATTTAATGACACTGTCGGATTGACCATTTCAGTCAATCTTTATGAAAGATTGGTCCGCCGTTGAATTTTCACTGTTGACTCCTTGTGTGGAAGATTTTGTTGTTTGAGTGATGTCTTCCTAAAAAGGTAACTGGTATGTTTCCAGAATCATGTACGTCGCACCCCAAGTTTCACCCTGGCTAGTAGCCCGTGCACCCTGACATAGAGGAACGGTCTCGCTTTCACAATGTGGCCTCTTTTTTGTTTTTTCATAGTTCAGGTAACTAAATTCGGGGCTTAGTCATTCATGTGAATGACTAATCCCTTTTTAAATCTTCCTAAGCTATTTGCCTCCGTAATATTCTCCACTGTAAGATTCAGGAGGTAATTACAGGCCACCTTGCAAATTACTTCCCTTTGTGCGGGGTTCATTCATGCCCGTTTCCTCATGTGACCCCTGGACCCCTTATTCACGAGGCTCATTAGTTCCAAGTTGAGCGTGGCAAGTTCATATACCAGGCTTTTCCTGCTGGGTTGCTTAACACCGTAAGACTGCAGGGAAAAATGAAACAGTTGCCCATAAGCCTGTTCCCTGATGTCTGGAACTGTGGTTAGTTATTAGTCCATGTCTGTCTAAGCAGAGCTGATGGGTAAAACCAGAAGCGACTTGGATGTGGCCACCTTGGGCTGCCCACATCTTTTCTGTGTGGATGTCTGGCCTGGGTGGGAAGGTGGATTTTACCGTCCAACAAGAGGTGTCCTTGTGGGGACCTCGGGAGCTTGTATTGCACCCTGTTCTTTCTTACCTAGTTCTGCAGGTAATTATTGTTCCCATCTCTGTGCTATTATTTTTCTTCCTTGAGGTTGTTTCTTAAAAAAGGAGGATGAGTGTGAGTTGTTATGGGAAAGCATGTGCACCTTGAGACTATCACAGGAACGAAACAAGGCAGACACAGCTTAAATGTCACGTGGAGTCTCTTACAGGAGAAACCTGAAGTATAAATAAAGAACAAACTAAAATCTGGGTCATAGGATGAGGCAGCCAGAGCTTTGGAAAGGAGACTCGACCAACAGATGGAGGAAGATGAGAAGGAGGTGAAGGAGATGAAAGGAGAAACTCCTCCCAAGGGTTGTGATCACCGTGCTTTGCAAACATGCACTGAGAAAAGGTAAAAATTGGAAAGGAAAAGCAAGGTTGTTTCTAAAAGAAATACTTAAAATAACAGGTTATGAAAAATAGAGAAAGTGTCACTCTGTGTGTATTAGTGCCTTATGTTAAAATTATATATGTGGAGGGTTTAGTTCAGTGGTGTAAGCATCTGCCTGTTAAGTGGCAGTCCGGAGTTCAATCCTCAGTATCAAAAAAAAATTAATTAATTAAAATAAAAAATAAAATTATATATGTGTATGTGTATACTCACACACACACACACACACACACACACAAATATAAATAACCAGTTTACCTGCCTGTCAACTTTTCAGAGTTATTTGTGTCACAAGAAGAATATCACTTGTTTATATGTTTCAGATGTAGTTTTGATCAACCAAAATATGTAATTGTTGGATCTACCTGCTACTTTTCTACTTAGAAGGAATAGCAGGTAAAGAAAATACTACTGAAAGGGTAGTACTTAAAAAAAATTTTTTTTCTTAAGGCTTTTCTTATATTTGTTTTTAGGATTTTTTGGGGGTGGGGGGGAACAGATTTGTCTAGTTTTTCTCTTTGAAAACCAGTAATATGTCTAAAGACTTTAAAAATTTGGAAGTAGAATTTTCTCCTGAAAAGTCACCCAGAGGAAGAACTTTGAAGTGATTCACCTACTTGTTTAAAAATTTAAAATCATAGTTCTTTCTGTTTCGTTTCAAGAATAGTTGGTTATCATCAGAGAAAAGAGAGATGTACTGGCTGCATTTGAACAGTGGGTTTTGCATAACTGATAGATGAGACAGAAGCAGCAAAGGGTAACAGTTGAGCAAGCCCAGGCCGCAGGGCGCTGCTATGCACCCTGCCCATCAGTCCAGCAGTTGTTAGAAGTGTCAGAGTAGAAGGGACAGAAGCCCCAGGCTCTGAAGAACTGGGTGAAAATTTTCAAAATGAAGGAAGCCGGTTTTAATAACTTTGTCTTGATTGCAATCACTTGTTGCCAAACCTCCTTCTGTCATTAATAAAGTTTTAACTGCAAAAATATGATCGGCCCTTTTGGGTGGCTCCTGTCAATGCCCTTTGGTTTGTTACAATCTCCAGGGCTTGGATGGAGCCTGCTGGTTTATACAGGATGCTAAGGAGGCCGAGGTCAAGCAGGGACCTCCCCACAGGCTGCTGATCTGAGGCTGAGCTGCCCTGGTCCCTGCCCAGTTCTGTCATCTGACATGGCTGCCACATGTCTTGAGCTCATGGTCTTACAACACCGAGGGAGTGAGGTCTTGAACCACAGAAGCGGGTTGGGGCTTTTATTGGAGACCAGAAGCATAGCTCCTGGTCTCAAGGAGGGGTCCCAAGTGAGTGGCCCCACAGCCCCTCTTTCCAGAGCTAACCTCAGAGAAAATAGTACAGGACTTGCTCAGGTGTCAGGCGGCTCTGTGCATTTAAAGTGACCAGTTCGAACTCAGGCTTCTACCCCAGCTCTTTAACCTATAGTGTTTAAACGAAATGGGATTTTAGAGAAAAGACCTGATTATTTTGCATGTTAGATTCCTCGGCATTCAGCATCTTACTAGGCAGGGAGTGCATTCCATGTCACCTGGGAAGGTTTATCCTTGGTCCCAAGTCCCTGTTCCCTGTCAGTGCTTGTTTCAGTTTCCATCATTACAGCTGGTCACCCTTCCCCTAGCTGTGGTCCTGCTCATCAGCTAACTAAACCGTTCTTCACAACATGAGACAGAGGAATTACTGTTACTCTTGTTAACATCATCTAGAATATAAACAGTGGAAACCCATGTTGAATTGAAAACTCACAAACCGCTTCCCCTGGGCACACTTTTTCTTCTTTCATTTTAGACAGAGCTTAGAGAATTTTTCTTTAGCATGCTCCTCCTAGTTACTTTCTGATTCCTGAGACAAAATACCCCAAACCCACAAGGGAAACCAAGAAAGGTGTATTTTAGCCCACAGTTTGTAGAGGTTCCAGTTCATCATTAGCTGGTGGAGTGACATGGCAGAGGGGGACAGCAGAGGAGAAACAGTCCATGAAGGGCAGACAGGCAGCAAGCAGGCAGCAGTGAACCTTTCTTTTCCTTTTATCCCTTCCAGGCGACAAGCCTGTTAGGGTACCAGAATGGGTGAGGTTCCCATTACCTACACCCAGAACTACAGTAACTCTATTAGTGGAGGAACTCAATACCAGCATCACACCTTTAATCCTCCTTCACACACCCTAGATCCTGCCAGCTCTGAAAAGCCACACTTATGAGAGCCTGAGGCTTTGGGGGACATCTAGATAGAAGCCATAACATCCTATGCAAACCATAAGTAGTTTGTTTAAGGGCCTTAGCGAAGACATAGAGCTATTCTTAGTCTATTAAAAACATTTACTGAGCACAAAATATTTGCTCAGCATTATGCTAATCAATTTGAAAAGAGACAGTGTCTTTACATGGTAGCCCATGATCTATCTTCTTAGAAAGTTTAGAAATTCAGGTGGTGAAAGAGCAGGCTCTCCAGGCAGGGATTAAATGATAAGCTGTGACTAGATTATATGTTGCTGATTGTGGATTTAAGTGGTTTTAGGCAGGGGTGGGCTGTTTATAGGAATCAGAAAGGGACTTGGCTTTCATCTGAAAAGCAAAAGTGATACTAGACTGAAAAAGAAAAAAGAACAGTATTTATAGGAATTGTATAGGAACTTAGCATTCATCAGAATGGCAAAAAAAGGGAGGTAGGAGAGAGTTGGAAGATGGGTGGTTCTCTTAAGTGGCTGGGGTGAGCTGGCACCCACATAACTTGTGGAAACAGAGAAAGGTGAGATCGTGGACATGTTGGGAGAAAAGCTCAGAGTGTGGGGTACAGGGGTGAACAGACCAGCGCCGCGTGTAAAAAGCACAGCCTGCAGGAGGAGGAGGATCTGGGATGCAGAGCTGAGCTCCGCAAGTGGGTCCCCTGTTAGCATACAGAGTGGGTGCAAGCACGAAGTGGTCACGGAGCTCATGTGGCTTGGGCCACATTGTGCACTCCTCTGGAAGCCATAGTTTATTCCACTTGCCATGGGGAGACCTGGGACTAGATGGAGTTGTAAAATGAACCTCAGTGCTGTTGTTGGCCCTGGATGATGAGGTCCTGACTGGATTTCTGGGTTCTTAGGTATAGCAACCAAAAAATTAGACATGGCATGCAAAGGCCAGGAGAAAGCACAACAATTTTCAATGCTCAGAGTGAGTGGGCTTTCTGTGAGCAGTGAGGAGACCTGGCCAGAGATCTAAAGGCATTGAGTTAAAGGATTTAAAATTTGCACCAGGTCTAGGGCACTTCTACAAGGTCTTCCAGAACATGATTGACAGTGTGATCGACAGGGTGCATATCCTTTCCCATAATTCACTCTGTCATAATTATATGCAGGAGATGCAGTGCATATGCATGAACCTTCAATGAGCTTGAAGTGAAGAGAGGTCGCTTTGGATCCTGCAGGAGAATCTGCCATGCACATACTGGTCCTGGTTTGGGACTTTGGAACGGTGTAAGGTGTGGTCAGGGTTGCTTGACTTTCTCTTCTCTACCTCTGGGAGATGAGCCTTAGGATGTAGGTGGGGCTGTTGGGTCTAGGGCCGTGTATGTTTTTTTAAAAAATGTTTTTCCTTTGAGAGATGCTTTGTAAAACGCTTTGGCCAAAAACAACAACAACCACAACTGTGTAATGTTTTTGGAAAAACGTCCGTAGTTGTTATTTTACTGTCAGAACCAATTTATTAAAGCAAATTAGCCATTCTCTGTTTCCTTGTTTATTTTGTTTTGGCATGTGCTTTTTTTGTTTTGTTTTTTTTTTTTTGTTTTTTTTTTTTTGGTCTTTCCACAGTGTGATGCTCAGCAATTTGTCTTGTTCCTCATGCAAAACAAAGACGAACTTGTACCCTCTCTCTGTCTTAGATAGCAGGCATCTCCCAGGCAACGCCCTTTACTTCCCAGAGGGTGATACTAGAATTTTTTTCCAATTCTATTTGATGCTGCTCCTTACTTTGTTGAACTGCTTTTGTAACTCACTTGCTTCCTCCCTCCAGCCCTATTTAATTACAGATGTGGCTCTTCCCCTTCTAACTCGCCTTTGTTAGCAGTTTTCTGGTCTAAGTTCCACTTCCTCTGCTTTTCATGGCAAAGGCCCTGGGGTCCTGGCTGAACTGTGCAGTGCTGTTTTCCTTTGATTGTGGCTGTCCTTGTCTTTGTTTCTGGTAAGAGTACAGAGATAACGGAACTGCCCAAACAAAGACCTGCTTGTGGGCTGTGTGGCATAACTAGGTTCCTTTTCCCTCTAAACTTTTACAGTCTGGAAGTGTTTCCTTTAATGATATTCTTCTTTCTTCTTGATTTCTATTTTTATCAGTCCATGTCTGCAGGCCCTAATGATTGCATTCATTGTGGGGAGTTGGTGGTGTCTGTAACACACCCTCATTCTTTTATGTCCATTTCTCCTAATTACATTCTGTACTGACAATGAAACTAGCATTATTTCAGATAAAAGGTAATGTCAGTGTGATTTTTTTTAACTTATGAGAACACCTCACATGTTCATTTGTAACATGGATTTGTTCCTCCATGTGGCTGCCTAGATTTTAGAAGGACTTAAAAATATATATTGGTTTCAAGTTTGTTTTCTCTTCTTACAACCCTTGCCACTTGATAAAAGTAACTTAAGTAGGGGCAATGTTTTAAAAGATTTGAAATACTTTGAGATTAGATGGTATGATCAGTCCCATTTACTAGGGAGAGTCTAAGAGTACATTAATATCTTAAATGCTTATAAAACACTTTGGAAAAAATAATTTAAAGATTTAAGGTAACATTTTATGCCCTAGGCATTCATTATATTTGCCTATCTCCTTTTAAGGAATTTAATTATTTGGAAGTAATTTAACTGTCTTTCCCCAATATTAATCTTCCTGTCAAGAAATAGCTCATCTTAAATTTACAAAAAAAAAAAAAATTCGAATTTACAAAGAATGCCTTCATAACTATGAATGGATTTAACTTTCGGTTCTCAATGGTTTAGCATTTTTCTTCAAAAGTACATATTTTATTGCAAAATAGAAGACATTTCATAAGTGATACAGATACTTTTTAAAAGTTTATCTTATTTTATATATACAGTACTTTGATATGTCCTATAGCAAAAATATGGTCATGGAACTTTATATTGTGGAGAGATTCCATGGCCTAGAAACTGCATGTTTCATCAAAACACATGACTTTGTTATATTTTGATGAAGTAACACATTTTACCTAGTAATTTACACCCATTGCCATCTTATAGATTGTTTACCAGTAGTATTAACATGATCCTGTACTACAGCCTACATTCAAAGAAATTAAACAGTCACGTTACCTCCATATACCCCTTCTGAAGCTTTTCATTTTTCTGTGAGCCGCACTTGTCTCCCACTGATCTTTGGTGCACCCCTGATAAATGTGTATTGAGGAAACTGCAAAAAGTCATGACTTTATGGTATATGGAAGGATTTGCTCAGTTCCTCACTGTAAGAGTGGAGATGGTTTTGCGTTATTCACATGCTACCTTTGAGAAAGACTGGAGAATTGCTAAGGGAAGTCATCCATCTTTCCCTGGCTGGCAAATTTGCTGTTGATTCATGGAAAGATGAGAACAGGAAAAGGACAGATTGAACAAGCATAGCAAAAGGGCTGCCTTGTAGACTAGTTTGTTTTAAAGAAAAAATGCTCCATATAAGTGGTCCCCCTTGTCTGTGAGAGAGAGTTTCAGGGAAGTCTGAAGCTGTAGGTAGTACTGAGCTCTGTATATTGCTTTAAGTTTCTGTGATAAAGTTTAGTTGATGAATTAGACACAGTATGATTAACAGCAGTGACAATATCAAAGTTTTAACAACATACCGTAATTACAATTATGTGAATATAATCTCTGTCTCAATTTATTTTACCACACTCTGCTCACCCTTCTTGTGATAATGATGTGAGGTGACACATTGTCTGTGAAGTCTCACAGGGGAACATGTAGGATTTAGGCTCTGTAAGATTACTGTGTGGACACAAGCACTCTGATTCCCTCCGCTTGATCTTATCACAGAGAAGGCTGCTTAGTCGCTGGCAGTCAGGAGTGTGTGGATTGTGGTTGTGCTAGTTCAGCTGATTACTCAGGTCCCAGAAAAGGCAGGACAAGATAGCATTACTCAAAATAGTGCACCACATGAATTGTTCGTTTCCAGAATTTTCCATATATTTTCTGACTATGGGTGAGTCAGGTAATTGTGGAAAGAAAAGCCATGGTAATAGGGTAAAAGGAGACTACTGCATCTCCTTGTCAGTACCCCCTGAAATGTGCATTCTCAACTTGGGAGTTGATGAGTTCATAGATTGTCTTCAGAAGGATTATAAACATCTGGAAATCTTTTGCAAAGTCCATTTTCCTTTGTGATTATAACATTTGTTACTACATTTTTGGACCAAAGGCATCTGTGTCTTCTTGTAAGTGGAAACAATCAAATATCTTGGATTATTTGGGTTTATGGTAAACACAGTGTAGTTTAATAGAATGTTCAGTTAATTTAATGTACTGAGAAAGCCACAAAATGAGATTAAGGTGGTAGATGAGATATTGCCAAAACAAAAATAAATTTAGAACCTAAAGGAAAGGATTTATGTCCTAAAGCCTAACTGGTAATTTTAAAAAATGTTTTTAGTTTTATCTGGATGTCCTCCTGAAGCCTTGTGGGGCTTTTTTGGAGGTGGCTGCATCTAGGACGTGTCAACATGGGTTAAGGGTGTGTGATAACTATACTGATCAGTTTGATATGGCTCTGCATGATGGAGAGTGGCAATGCGTTAGCCTGATGGAATGAAAGGGCGAGCAAAGGGAAGGCTGTTGCCTTCTGCCTGCCTGCCATGGACTGTTTCTCTGCTGCGAGGCCCCTCTGCCCTGCTACTCTGCCTCGGGCCAGCCGACAGCAAACTGAACCCTCTGCAAGCTGGGTTAGAACAAACCTTTCTTCCCTTAACATTGGGTGTTGGGTATTTTGTCTCAGCAGTGAGAAAGACAAGGACCTTCAGATTGCCTACAGACAGATTTCTATGTATCAGAGCTACTTCTTTCTAGTCCTGTGCTTATGTGAATGGAGATTACTAACAAGAAATGCTAAAACTAATGTGGGTCACTTCATTCCATCTTCTATGATAGCCGTACTTTTTTTTTTTTTTTTTTTGTACCAGGGATCAAACTCACAACCTTGCACTTTTTAGGCAGGCACTCATGTCATTGAGCTAAATCCCTGGCTTTTTTTTTTTTTTTTTTCTTTTGACGAGGCATACAGAGATTTTTTAGGCAGAATTTTTTTTTTGTCTTTCTCCTTTTTATCAGTACCAGCGATCGAACTCACGACTGCCTGCTTGCAAGGCAGGCGCTTATGCCGCTGAGCTATATCCCCAGCCTTAGGCAGAATTTTAAAAGTACACACACAAAAGAAAGAGAATGCAAGTTCACATAAAGGAGACAGGCTCTTTAAAATCTGGAATTGGGAATACATGTACTTTTTCGAGTGTAGAAATCTGTGGAATTCGTGAATCTATAGAAAGTTGGGCTTGGTTTACAGGGCAAAGTGATGGTACACTCAGATAAAAATATAATGGCTTATTTTACACGAGAAAGGATAGCCAGTTTCATAGGAGAGAACCATGGTCCATCTGTTGTATATTTTATTTGTTAGACTAGGTGATCTAAGATGTTTTGCCTAAAGACAGTTCTTTTGAAACCTTTGGATCTGTTTCTCTATCTTCAGGTCATGTTCCAGTCTTCATTTTACCAACTAAGCTAAATCATCCTCCTAAAGTATCTTTTAAGGCATTCTGGGTATGATGATCCTAGAAGAAAGGAAGCCTAAATGGGCCTAGAGTGGAGATGTAGACAGCCGTGGTAGCTGTCCTGATGCTACAGTGTTAAAAGTGCAGACTGTAACTTTCGATTTTCGTTGTCTCTTGTCCATCTTTATTTCTTTTCTCCCACCTTGTCCTTGCTGCTAAGGTTTTGGTCTCTTATTTCAGGTGATACTGAGGTCTGTCTTAGAGCTGCTTCAGGCTGGGCTGGGTGGGGAACCAACCCTATCTCCACAGGAGGCACATGCCTTCTTCTGACTGATCAAAGGAGACAAAGAAAAATGAGTTTTGTAATTTAGTGAGCCACCATTCTTTGATAGTCTGGGAAAGAAGATAGAATGTTAGCAAATCTTTGACTTTTAAGCTTCCCTTTATAACTGTTAAAAACTAAAGGGACAAAAATTAATAGTAGACTATTGGAAAATAGTAGCTCCAAAAAGTTTTGTAAGTCAGACAGAATTAGGTGGCATAAGCCTTTTGTTTTAAAATTACCCTCTATTTGTCCAGAGATATTACTCTAACTGTACCTGGAAGATCCTCCTGTTTTTTTTTTTGTTTTTTTTTTGTTTTTTTTGTTTTTTTTCAGTAAGAAAGCCAGTGTTCTATGTTAGTTATAACAAAGGACAGGGAATGCAAAAAATAAAAATGTCTACTATTTCTTATGACCAGTGAACCATCACATGTTCTCACTATTGGGGCCAGGATCTGGGTCTGGCTTCTATTTTGAGTACCTGAAGGGAAGACCTTTTGTAGTGACTGGCTCCAGCTAATATAAACATAAAAAATCTGAAAAAAATACCAGAAGGTTAATTTATACCATGAAGGTAGCAGAGCTATCAAGAATATTTATGCTGACAGTTTTATCCTCTGGGTACAACTGTACTAGAAGCCCTATCTTTATCTGAGGGGTGCTTAAGAGCACCTTGGACTAACAGAGGGGCTCTAACTGGGAGAGCCTGAGCAGCAGGTGAGGCCGGGACTGTGATCTCTTAGGGTTATCGGTTAAAATGTTACTGGTATAGCCCAGGGACTGCCAGGAATAACCAGTGCAATGTTTGTAGCCACCTAATCTAGCCTAGCTCTGTTTTCATATTACTGTTATTAATTCCATTTTTAATTACAATTTCCAGTTGGGAGTTTAGTACCTACCAGGTGAAAATCAAAATCAATCAGTCTCTATCAGTCTGTCTGTCTAAACTCAACAAAGTCAGGGGCTCTTCCTCAGGGGCTATTTGTGAGACCACAAGACAAACTCTTAGCAACTCTGGGTTTTCCTCTACCTCTTGTGTCATTCTCCAGAATGAGTTCTAGCCTGTTTTGACCACACAGCTTTCCTTGAAGCTGGGTACTCTTCTTTCTGCACAGTGTACATGGGTGGACTCTTGTCCTTTGGGGTCCAGTATATAACAAATAGAGAAATTTTGCTCCATTATGTATCAAGATGTGTCTCAAAGTAAACGTCTCTGTCTGTTTAGGCTCTTGGAATGTGTAAATGATAAACAGCAGAAATGTATAACTTGGGATTCTGGAGACCAGGAAGCCCGAGATGAAGACACTGGAGGTCAGGTATCTCTGCATGGGCTCCTTCCTTCCTGGCAGGTGACTTGTGTGCATCCTCAGATGGTGGAGGAGGAAACTGGTCTCCCCTGAGTGCCATTCACAAGGGCAGTGATGTGTCCCACGGGCTGGCTTAGTCACCTCTCAGTGAGCCTAGCGCTTACTGCTAGCGCTGTGGGAGCTGGGTTTCAACATGATCTTTAGGGAGAAGCAAACATTTTAGCCACGGCAGTAAGTTAATTACGATAGAACAGTATTTTAAGTAGATGTAGCTGAGTAAGTGTTACACCAAGTGCTTGGGACCAGAAGTGTTTGTGATTTCAGAGTTTTCAAAAAATCTGGTCCAGAAAAAGAAAATGTGGCCTTTAGGAGTTGGTTAGGGCAGGAGGGCTTTTCCCTGGTGAATGGGATTGGTGTCATCTTCAGAGAGGCTCAAGGGAGTTTCTGCCATCTGAGGCCACTTAGTGCCACTGGGGCAAACAGGTCCTTACCAGATGCTGAGTCTGGTGGTACCGTCATCTGAACTGCCGGGCTCTGGAAGTATGAAAAGAAAATGTCAATTGTTATAAGTTACCCAGTACTCAGCAGATTTTGTCGCAGCAACTGAACTGACTGGTACGTTTGCTTTGTTTTTAAGTTCATTTTAAACACTCAGAGGTCTTCTTGTCAAATAAGGGATATGCACACCACAATGCCCCAGGTTACTTCTGATGTTCTAAAGTAATTATTCTGTGTTACATCCTTGGTGACAGATCACACTGATTTATTTTGTATGTAAAGTGGCATTTTTTTTCTTGATAACACATTTTCACAAATTATGGTGTTGTGTATCACATTAGAGACAGTTGGGTTTCCACTCACCCTCATGGGTCTGCCCTGCTGTGATGGCCTGTTAACAGAAGCCCTGGGAATTGCTCTGATAGAAGTTACCAGTGATGAGCCATAGTCCTTCATGCCCGTCAGGCTTTTCATTCTGTTTAAAAGTGAATTCTTCAATGGTCACAAAAGTAGAAATGCTCATGAGCCTTGCAAGAGTGGAATTTAAATGTTTTCCTCAATTGTTCTTACAAACACAAGTGTGCACTGGTCTTTTCTACTAAGGTTGGCTTGCTTCTTCAACTTCATTTCTGGGTGCAGTGTCAAACGCTACTATCTTTGTAGGTGTTTTGCCTTTTGTCATTTTGTTGTGGTTATTTACAAGTCGATTTCTCTCCCACACTGAGCAAGGTGCAGATTTGTACATTGAAGAAGAGGCAGAAACTTTCTGCTAGTGTTACTTCCAGGTGCAGACTCAGAGTGTCTCTGGGTTTTCATGAAAATACTTCAGCCATAGCTTCTGTCTTTGACCTCTCCCTCTAATTTTCCTCAGGTTTTGTTTTTATGTGTATTTTGATTACTACCTGAAATTCTATCTCCATGCTGGTAATTGTGCTTGGTCACTTAGAGGTTTGAAAGTCCATTTGAAACCAGTCATGGGTGCAGTGGCTTACCAATAGAATGATAATTTTCTAACAAATACCCCTTCTGTGTTCAATGTTAGGGGTTGGCAAACATAAGGTATAAAAGGCCAGATAGTAAATATTTTAGGTTTTGCAGCCTACGAATTAAAATCAGGAATATTATTTAGGCATTTATAATGTTATAAGAGAAAAAACAGTAAAATTGCACATACTTTTATCAGCAAAACCAAAAATACAGTAATGATGCTAACAGAACATTTTAAAATTTATAATGCATATAACAGTAATAAAATTCTTTCTTTGGAGATAATATTTTGCTTGATTAAAATAGTTATTATCCTCAAACATTATTATTAGTGCTTGATTAGTGTTTAGTTATTACCCTCAGTATTTATTGCAAATATTTATCCTGCTGATCTTCATCTAGGTTTTATATTTAATCCTTGAAATATATATCCTTTCTTACATGTAGTGCCAAGTGTTGACATGCCTCCACTGGTTTGTATGCAGATTCATATTTCAAAGCTCTTCATAGAACAATGTCAGCTACCATGTAAAGAAACTCCTTCATGTCTAATTCAGCAGCAAAGTACTCTACATCCCTCTGTGTCTTTAAAGTCTTGAACACGTAAAGTCCATTTATCTGCGTTTTCTGACACATATTAAGAAACAAATAAACCTTAGTGTCCCAGAGAGGCTGTAGCGTGGTGCTTGTGATGTTGTCACGTTGTAACCCATGTCACTGTGATGGCTGGTGGGAAGCACTTGGTGCGCAGCCTGTGATCTCAGTCGCAGCTCTGCCCTGCTGATGCGGCTGGGAAGCAGCCGGGATGAGTTTTCCAGCAAAGCTGTGTGTGCAAGGCCTCTGAAGGTGAAATTGGATGTGACTTTTTTTTTTTTTTTTTGTCTTTTTCATTTTTATCGGTACCAGGGATTGAACTCACGACCACCTGCTCGCAAGGCAGGTGCTTATGCTGCTGTGCTAAATCCCCAGCCCCTGGATGTGACTTTTGTGTATCTTGAAATACTCTCTTGGTTTTTCTTTTCTACCACTTAGAAATCTCTCTTAGGCCATTGTCTGCACAAAGCTGGATTTTACCATATGCATTACTGATCTCTGTCTTAGATCAATGGGTTTTTCTCATTACTGGATCTTCCCATCGGCAGGCAAATCAGCTGTTACTACTTTTCTTTAAAAAGGAAAAAGCGTCACAAAAACTCTTGCTGTGGTGTTTCCCCTCTCGCTGTGACCTTTGTGCCTGTCCTCTGCTGTCCTAGTAGAGGCAGTGCTAGGTCCTCTAGTCCTTCTCTGCCATCAGTTGAACCTCCTCTTGTTAAGCCTTTTCTCTCTGTTTCCACTACGGAAAGATCACCATGGACTTTCCTGTGACTTAATCCCATGGCCACGTCTTTTGTTCTTAAATCACTGAATTTTTCAAGCTTTTAGCAAAACTCCTCAATTCCTGCCTTGAAGTACTTTGTTCACATGACTTCAAGGATTCCGTGGTGTCTTGCTTTTCTCTTCCATACTGGATATTTGTTTTATTCTTCATTCATTCTTTCTGAGTTACTTCTTCACTTTTGGTTTACCTCTTTTCAGTCCTTGTCCCCTTTGCACGCTGGATGCTCAGACACGATCCCCGCCCGATGCGAAAGAGGTGTTTCGAGCTGGACGGCTTTCAGTTTCCTTCGAAGCCTGCCCTCCGCATGGTTGTCATCCTTTCAAGGAACAAGCGCACGGTTTTCCTGGCTGCTTAGCTCACGTCCTCAGCACCCACTCTGGCCGTGCCTGTTCCCGGGCACCACATTGCTGTTTTGTGTGCTACTGCGAACTGCACCTTACGATACACGGAACTGAGCCCTTTCTCACTCTTTGGGTTGCTACCACTCTGAACCAAACCAGCATCGTTTCTCCTGGTTGTTCAATGGCAGAATCCTGCCCGTGCCCTGGAGCTCACGGAGTGACCTCCCGTGAAGTCAGAGGAGGCACTGAAAACTCCATTCAGGGTAAATGTAGGAGGTAGCTGATGTGGGCAGCTCCATGGTCCCTTCTGCTTCTGTCTGTGGCTGCATCTTGTGTGACTTCTGCCGTGGCTCACTAAGATCAGGGCTCCGAGGCCTCTGGCCACGGCGGGATGGGTGCTCTCTCCGCCTTGGTGCTTCTCTGGCTGGCTCCTGGCTGCTTCTGCCGCCTGCTCTGTGCAGCTGCTGCACAAAGGCCACCAGTTCATTCTCAGAACAGCATCTTCACCCATTTCCTATCTGCTCTATCTTCCTATAATATTCGTATCTTCCCATAATTTTGTTTTACTTCCTATATTCATTTTCATTGTCTTTCTTTCCCTGCAAGACTATTTTAAGTCACGAGACAAGGTTTTTCAGGTTTTGTTCATTGACAAAGCCTGAATGCCAGCTGCATAGTAGGTACTTAAAAAAAAATGGTGGCTTGAGTAAAGTTTTGTAATCCATGTTTTATGTATCTAAAATTATAAGGTTTTTAGGGCTGGAAGGGATTTTGTATTGTAGTCTCTTAAACCTTTTCTCTAAGCCCCATGGTGCTATTTAAGTCTCCAGTAAAATTAATAAGAGTTAAAATGAATGACGTGGTTCCTCAGCGATGACGGCAGTATTTCAGGTGTTGGTGTCTGGAGGCGACTGTGTGACAGCACAGGTGTAGAGTATCCCCAGCCTCACGGGAGGTACACTGCTGAACCATCACCTGATACTTGACCCCGGATTTCATGAGCTCTGGGGCTGATGGTTGGCAGCCTTAGAGATTTGAAACTCACTGTCTGAAAGAAATAGTTCTCAAGTGATCAAGGGTATCCGACAAGAATGTTTGATGATCCAAGAATAGATGATTTAATTTGGAATCCAAGCCACTCACAGTGTGCAAAATTGGGAGGCTGAGTATTCAGATATATCTTAGTGTAACACGGTCCCATCAGATGGTATTGAAACAGATTACCACTGGTTCTTGACTGTGTCTGTAACCTGGAATAGAGGGACTTGTCAGTTATTTGTACTGTCACCCAGAGTCATAATGCATGAAAGATCAGTCTACTTCCACTGGCTCTTCTGAATCCTTTTCAAAATTGGGGTTTTTTGAAATAGCCTAGCAGAAATGAGTGCAGGTAACATGTGCTCAGAGTTTTAGAAGCGGTAATAAAATAATTGTTTGCATACCACCTCTGTGCATATGAAATAACACAACAGGTTCACTAAAGATTGCCATGCTGCCTGTGCAGAACTCAACCTGTGCTTTCAGTGTCAGAGCTGATCGGCACCCTAGTTTTTATGGACTGGTTATAAATACAGTTTCACTACAAGAGTATACATCCATGAACAGTGTTATAGAGTAGCCTGATTCCACCCTTGTCAAGATGAAAACACACATGGTGTATCTTTTATGGGAAGGTTATTTTATTCAAATTTAAGTTTTGGAGATTTCATCCATATTGAAGTACGTGATGGCAGTTTGTTCATTTTTATACCTGTTTGGTAGTTCATTTTGTTACGTATACCCTCATTTACTTTAGTTACCGAACATTGGAAACCATATGAACTGTGTCTGTTCTTTTTACTTCAAATATTTTTATTCATGTGGATGCGTATTTGCACCCATACTGCGTGCACGCGTCGTGGGGAGTTGGTGCCTGTACATACCACATATTAATTCTTTTCTTGCGCCCTGCCCTCCATCTGTTACCCCTTCCCTTTTGCAGAAGTTCTGTCTCATTGCTTCCTGTTTCTCTTACGCGCAGCCCTGTGCACAGACATTTTTATCCAGGAGTGGGGCTGCTTCAGAAGGCTGTGCTCTTCGAGGTGCTTCGGTGTTGCTAAGTTGTTTTTCTAAGTGGATGTGGCAGTTGATTTGTGTGTCATCGCTGACGGGAGCTCTTGTTTCTCCATAACCTCAAGATGCTTCATCATATCTTACTTTAAGTGTTTGGCCAACATGAGAAAACGCGTCTTAGTTTTACATATGTATTTCCATGACTTTTAATAAAGTTGAGCTTTTTTGGTTGTTTTTGAAGATTATCATTCATTTATCTTTTCTGTGTTTTGCTTTTTTTTATACTTAGCCAATTTGTTTTATTTCTTGGCCTGACTCTTTGTTGATTCATAGGAACTCTGCTTTTATACCCAAAATATTAATTATGCATTAGTGTAGTGTGTTCCTTTCCTGTTAAGGACATCCTGATGGTTTTCAGTTTCCTTTTCTATTATATCTGTGATGTACCTTTTCATACAGAATGGGATGTTATTGTTGTTACTGGTTTGTGTTGGTGCCGTACTTGGGATGGCACCCAGAGTCTCATGCATGCTAAACTTGGGTACTGTCTGCCACTGTGTTTTGCTCCCCACCCCTTCTGAAGTGTTTGCATTTTCTTTAATCCATTGTAGCACGGAGTCCTATCCCTGCTTTCCTGCTGGTATTACTCACCAGAAGGCAAGATCTGTAATCAGGGGTCAGACTTGGGCAATCTGAATTTTATATAGTGTAGACATCATGTTTAAGGCAAGAAATACTAAAACTTAATTCTTTCCTTGATTCTGGTCACAAACCAAATTGGATGAGAACCCAGTCAAATGCAGTGGATTCTGTTTGCAACCAGAATCGTGGAAAGAATTATGCTTGTGAAAAGAGGCATCACTGCATAGAGTCAGGTGAAACTGCTAGATTGGGAAAATACATCACAACACTAACCAACTTAAAGAGCTTCCAGATTCTACAACAATACAAATTTAGAATAAGATGACCTTTTGATTAACTTTGTGCAGCCTTACCTTACTTCTCTCTCTCTCTTGCTACTGCATGGTTTGCAATGTAATTTTGGAAGATAGACTGTAGAGGTGATCCTGGCTTTCCTCTATAGTTGATTACTGTATATTTCAGTATCCATAGTTGAGGTGCAGTCCATAAAACAGGTGCCTTCTCTCACAGTGGGCTTTGCAACATCCCTACAGGTTTCTGTCTTATAAGCACAGATGCACTGATGAAGTCTATCTGCTTTCAGTTCTGTCAAAAATAGTGCCTTCTGGTGGGGTAAGCTTTTCACTGTTACACTGAAGGCAGCTTCTTTTGATCAGACGTCTCGGTTTAAATTGTTCTTTGTTTGCTGGGTGGAAGATTTTTCTGCCTGGCAGTTTGTGCCTCTGTGTGCTCCTGACCTTGTTTGTCCTTCACCACTCGAGCTGTGCCCCGCTTCTCACCCGGGATCTGAGTCCTGCTGAGTCAGTGCAGAGGGATTTGAGGCATGTGGGCAGTTTTTCCTGCCCTGGGCTCACCCAGCCATGACAGCAGAGTCAGGAGAGCTACCAGAACTCAGTGGCCTGTGTGTGTTCCCTGCTCCCACTCTGCTTAGTGGCCTGGGAGGGGCTTGTGCACCATGGGCCCCGCAGACCCTGGAAGGGGAGCAGTCAGAGCGGAAAGTCTCAGGGCTTTTGATTGATTTGCAACCATGTCTTGTTTCTGTGACAGCATGTGACCAAAAGGGTCCTTGGGTGAAGTCTGCATGCCTGGAAATACAGGATGTGCCTGTGTCTTGGGGGTACGCTCCCTCCACAGCCCTGAACTCTTTGGTCTTTGGTCCTTTCCTCTCCATCCTCATCACCCTTCACTTCTCTGCGGTCTCTGTTACTTTGTTTCTTCACTGTCTTCCCTTTAGCTTTTCTGCCTAGTCAGCATCCTGTGACTTCCTTGATCCCATGCCTTCTGCTGCCCTTTCTCGGAGATGGTGCAGGGCTTCCATACCCCATCCTGCTGTGACCCCACATCTCAGCACCCTTTTCCTGATGCTGAGCGCGAGCTGCTCCTCCTCAGAGACCCCAGCCTCAGCATGTCCAGGTGCAAGCCCTTCTGTCCCCCAGCCCGTCATCTCCTTCTCACAGCTCCTCCTGTCCAATACATCATCTCCCAGGCTCTGGGAACCCCTCGCCCTTCTACTCTCCACCTTATGGATTCCAACTTGGTGTCCCTCCCTTCTGCCACTGTGGGGTACAGATAATCGGAAGTGAGGACGGTTGGTCCTGGTTTTCTCAAATATTCGTACAGACCCCCAACTCGACCTAGATTTTCACTGTGCCCCTTCAGTTGTGAGCTGCTGTGTCCCCATGGACCTCACTTTTGTCTTAATGAACTTTGAGGTGACCATTTGGCCGCATTTAACTGACAGTGCCTATAGGGTTGCATTCTTATTTTGGTCCAAAACAGTACCTGGTGTATAATAGGCACTGAATCAATACATGTTGAATGGACTCCTTCAAAAGATTTGTTTTGTTTTGTTTTTTTTTCCTGTTGTTTTTGTTTTCAACTATAGGTTGAGCATCACTTATCTGAAGATCAGAATTTAGAGGGTTTCAACATCTGAAACTTGTTGAGCACTGACTCCATAAAGTTTCAGATTTGAGAGATTAAATCTCAGATTTCAGGGTAAGGTGAGGAATGCAACCCAGGAAAATATTCTTTACCCTGAGAACCAAAATCTGTAATGCTCCTAGTGCCAAGGCATTCAGATGTGGGGTCACCCTGCGTGGGTAAATCCACTCACACCTTCACATCTGGTCTAGAAGCTGCAATGACTGGTGGACAAATGAGCGCCCACACTGCACACCAAAACCCGCTTCTTTATCATAGGGTCTACACCGCAAGCAAACCTGAGTACTGAGGCTTGAGTTTAAAAAAAAACCTCACGCATTAACATTTTTTGTCTTAAAAACAATTCACGTGCCATACGTTTGCCACCACCGTCTTGGTTTATGCAGCGGGTTCCTGTCATACAGGACTTAACTCCCTACATGTACCTCTCCATCCCCCTTTCCTGTCCGCAGTTGGTGGAAATCTTGGTACACCACACCATCATCTTAGTCTTAAATGTTTTACACATTTAAGAATCTAGAGACTAAAATATCTGGAAACCAAGGACATGTCTTGTTTAAATAGTGTTAAGACCATTTGTATCTTAAAAACTGGTTTTAAAAAAAACAAAATAACTGACTACAGCATTAGTTACTGTGTGTTGGAATCTTGTTTGAGAAAGGGTGACACATTCATATGGTCATTACATAAAATAAATGTATAAATGCAGGGACATGGTATAGATTTTGGAAGACAGTTACACCTGTTCACTGTCACTTTCATGTGAATACAGAATGATGTGAAGACAAATTTGTATTGTGGTTTTTAAAAACACAGCTATTCTTTAAATATTTATTCATTCATAATGTCCCAAAGAAGTTTTGGTAGTTTTGTTAATCAAATATTTTAGGAAAACATGGTATGTTGTGTGCATATTAGAGAAATAGACACTTCAGAATACATTTTATCTAAATATGTTGTCAGAGACTTAAGGGTATGTGTGACTGCATTTTAATGTCTTCTTTTTCTGTCTTGAATTACGCTTAGTCTAGCAGCATGCAACCTTAATGGAAGAGATATTCCTAAATGGATTTCTCCAGCAAGAAGAGGTTTGTTTGTTTGTTTGTTTGTTTTTAAAATACTTAAATCCTCAGGCTTCAAGAATAGCATACTTACTGTATATTCTTTTTTTTTCTTTAATGTCGTAAGGTGTTCTTAAAGTGCCTCTACTCAGCAGCACTATAGTGTCTTTAAAATATCTTCTAAGTGCATGTAATGAAAACATTCCAAATTGATCTTGGGATGTAAAGTGTCAGATTTCCAATTGCCATCTTGGAGATGCCTTTCCCATACTGATTTGGCATTTTGCAGAATGCTAATTTTAAATTGTGCTCCAACGTTTTTCTGGATTCCTAGGCAGTGACTGCAGATTCATGAGATTTTTCTGAGAGAGGAGATAAAGCAAAAGCTTGGTTAGAGTTCTGCTGGTACGTACATGAAATTCCATGTAGACTTCCTGGTGTTCTTTGGGTGTTTTCTGATGTTATTGGTCTTGCTGTGTGTTGATCCTTGACTGCTCCACCTTGCCACTGTTTGCCTTGGAGGCCGTGCCTTTGAGGTGGGTGGTTAGCGCCAGTGTGGGTTCAAGCTTCTTGGGCTTCTCTTGAGAACTGTGGGGCACAGGGTCTAGCCCAGGCTGGTGTGTACTCTGTTATGTAAACGTCACACCTCTCAGTGTCTAATAACGTGCCAGATATCATCGTCACATGTTTTGTCTTTAAACAGCTAATCTTTTTTTTTTTAGTACCAGGGATTGAACTCACGACTGCCTGCTTGCAACACAGACACTTATGCCACTGAGCTAAATCCCCAGCCTAAACAGCTAATCTTTAAAGCGTGGCAGCAGAGATACATTTTGGACCATTGTGTAGGTCTCTCCCCAAGAATTCTCTGAAGTGTGTTCTTTTAGTATTAAAATTAGGATGCAGAGCTTCCTCAGCCAGATTCCTCCCTCGTCTTAGTTTTCTTTCCTAGGTTTACAGTTTTGGGCAGAGTACACGATTTCCCCCATGTGTGAAAGGCGTTTGAGGGGTGGAATCCTGCATGCATCAGTGCAGATTGTGTGGTTAGTGCTGAGAAGGGGAAACAGTGATTACTCTTTAATGCTGAGCGGTGTGATTCAGAGCAGTGATAAGTGGGGAAATACACAGCAGATGAAGATTAGTGTGGCTGTCATCAGTGGTGCCCAGCCAGGAGCTTATATTCGAGGCCGCCTGTAGAAAGACTGACTGTACCATGCAGGAGGAACTGAATAATCTCTGTGTGTAGACTTTCAGTCCTGCTCTACTCACAGTACAAAACAAGCTCTTTAGTACAGAAGTGCTCACAAACTCCAGGCTCCTAGTGGATGATCCATGTGGGCGATTCCGTAGGGTTGAAAGCTCTAGACTGGCTGTAGAGACTAATGATCTCCTCGTGGCCTGTCCCCAGGGGCACATTTGTCTGGTGCCCCTGAAGGAAGTATCTGTCTGTCTGTCTGTTGCTGTCGAGTGCCAGGAAGCTGGGTGGGCTGCTGAGGAGCTTAGCTGTCCCTTCCCAGGCGCTGGGACAATGTACTCATAGTGCAATCAGCAAACCCTGTGACCTCAGCCTCCTAACCCCTCCGTCCCAGGCACCCCTGGGTTGGGTCGTTGTGAATTACTGTCCTGCTTTTGCTTCCATTTCTGAATGCCACAGGCTCCTAGTATCTCTCATGAGATCTACAAAAATTGTTTGCCCCTCTGTGCTGTGTTTTGGTTTCATTTCCTCATCCACTTCCAACCTGGATACCTTCCTTGGCTTTGATCCTGAGGGCATTCTTTTTAGCCTTATTATCCACGGCTGCTGTCACCCTGTTTTCCTGTTTGCTTTCTGCTATCTGCCTCGCTCTGCTCCAGCGCCTTCCTGTTTGAACTCTCGCAGGGCTTCCTCTTTTCCTTCCCACCCTGTGGCTGTGTGACTTTTGTGCCCCTTAAGAAACTTGGTCTCCCTTTTTGCAGTGGAACATTCCTGGGACAATATTTTTATAACTAAGTAGCTAAATAACAGGGTGGACTCTCTGGTTCCATTGTGTCTAGCTGAAGGAGAGAGTTGCAGAGTCAGAGCAAAGGAAGTGACTGGGCACCTCGTGATAGCTCTGGGTCGGTGGGACAAGGCGAACATAGAATCAGAGCAGCGGGGTGCTGTGGAGTCAGGAGGCTTGGGAATGGAATATGGGAAAAGCTTTATAAAGGGTATGTGTTAAAAACATTGATTTAGGGACAATAGTAGCCAATTTTAAATGGCCTACCTTAGTCAGTGGTGAGCTCTCTGTCACTTTATTCTTTCTGTCTCCATTCTCTCAGCCATACAAAGTAGCCAAGAGTCAGATATATCCACACAGTAGATAAGGTTTAAAGTTCTGACTTTGAAGACAGATCATATGCCTTAGAGATTTGCACTCATATTTAGTTTACATGAATTGGAATGAAACTGAATTTTATTCTTTTTTCTTCTCAGTTGAACGCTTTTCTTATTTTGTTTTTTTTCCCCTGTATCAGTCACCCAGCTGTCCTTTTGGGCACCAATTTACATAGCTGTAATTGGACATCTGTGACTTAGGCTTTTAAAGCCAATTTCAGATACAGTCTCCTGTAGCAGAGTGTCTTAGTTACTTTTCTTTTGTTGCTGAGACAAAATACCTGACATCCAAAGTTAAGGAAAGAAACCTGCATTTCTCCCTTGGACTGTACACAGGCCACCCCCACACTGGGTAGGTGGAGCACCCACACCACCTCCTTCATGGAATGAAGATGTTTTGGAAGTGAGGACCCTGCCCCCTGCTGAGTCTCTTAGATAAACTGCTAACTTCTTAGGTTGATACAATGTATTCACCATTTTGGAGGCTTTTGCAAGTTTGCTTCTGTTAGCTGCACAGTCAAGAAGCTGCCAGTTTCATTGCTCAGATGAAAAAAATGGAGCAAGTGGGTCAGGGTGAGCAGCAGCCCTGGCTCAGTGGTCAGCTGGGTTGGGAATGAAGCCTGGCTCTGCCCTTGCTGCTCGCAGCTAGAGAGCTCTGTGGCTTTTCTGAGCCTGGGAATCCTGGGGTCACCAGCAGATAGTGGGAGCTCAGGAGTTAGTAGACCCCATCTCCATGCCCAAAACAGCAGTACCTACACCATCATCTGCAGCAGGGTGAAAGGTGACATGGTCCTGGGGTCCCTAACCCCAGCAGGTTTGCAGGTTCCTTGAGTCTCCTCACTGAAAAAGAGTTTTCAGGATGAGTGGAAGAGGCATAAAGGGATTTGCCAGGCTGGAATTGGAAAGTGCTCACTCAGAGAAATGGTGTGGGCCAGAGAGAGGAGAGAGGATCCTCACGGTCCAGAGCCAGGTGCATTTGCGGGGACCCGGGGCATCGCCCAGATGAGCAACCTGGATGTGTGTTCTACCACCTGTCTGTGCCAGCCGCTGTCAGCTCGCATCCCCACTGCCTTGAGGAGGGCATAGTGGAGAGGAGAGGATAGGGGCTTCTCCTGGTGAAAGGGGCCAGTTTGCAGCTGAGGATGGGCAGCTCAGGCTTCCTAGGTCTTGGGAGAAGAGAAAAAAATTTAAACTGGGTAAGTGCCTTTCCTTCCCAATGCTGCAGTTTTGTCTTAAAAATACAATTTTAAGATTCTGATTTTCGGTATCTCCCTTCTACTGATCTTTCTTTCTTTTATCCTGCCTCAGTTGCAGAGTATAAGGTTAGACATTTTGCCACACAGCATGGTGATTGGTTGATTATAATTATTATGCACTTTCAAATTTCAAAAAGAGGTTTTCACCTCAATTCTTAACACTAAAGTAATGGCTATGTTAACTGTAATTTGTATTTGTCAATAAAAAGTAAAGATAATTGTAGAAAAGAAAAAAACAAGTATTGTTGAGTGTCTATTATCAGATCATTTACCATACCATACCATTTACCATACAATTTCAGCTGTGCTATGACCTTTAAACCTTAAAATCTCCTTCTGAAGCACTGTATGCTTGTGTGTGTGTGTGTGTGCCTGTGTGTGTGTGTGTGTGTGTTTGAGACAGGGTCTCCCTATGTATTTCATGCTGGCCTTAAACTCACCATGAAGCCCCGGTTGGCCTCTCAAGGAGATCCTCCTGCTTCAGCCTCTGGAGTGCTAGGATTACAGACATTTGCCACCATACTTGGCAGCGCATGGTCCCTGGACAGTAATTTGAGGTTCAGAGAAATCAGGAAAGGCTTTGGATGAGAATTCAAAACTAACTGCGCCTGACACTTACAGTGAATATCATTATCAAGCAGCCAGGTGAGATCAAGATCCAGAAAAAGTCTACATGTTTTCAACTAGATTTTTGATTCGCATCATCTTTTTAAAATGGTGAGCTAACTTTTTTCCCCTTTAAAATTGAGCGATAAAAGTAAGGCTCCCTTCCTCAGAGGTAGTTTTGAAAAGCAGACTAGTCGGAAAAGGTTAGGCAGACTCCAGGGTTTACCAGATACATGAGTCTTGGTACAGGGCCTGGGGCTAACCCTGGCCCTGGTACACACACCGGGACATGGAAGCCAGCCTGGGAGTGGCTGTCACCAGGTGCTGGCTCCCTGTCCTCTCAGCTCACTTTCCAGCTTGGGACAGGTGTCTGCCTCTGATCTGGTAGAGGATGATATGAATGGTGAGCATAGCTTGCAAACTGGGTGACCCAGGGCTGCTGGGCCTCAGGTGTTGGGGTGCAGGAAGGGTGCAAGGGGAAGCTGGGATGCAGGAGCAGAACAGAGAAGCTGCAGCCAGGGAGGATGAACGAGTGATGGATTCACCATCAAAGGAGGGACTGTCCTGCACGCCTGGGGAGGTGTCCTCCAGGGAGCATGCTGAAGCATTCTGAGCGTGGCGGCCTCTCTGGAGGGGGCAGGGCTCCAGGGAGCCTCCTTGAAGGACCATAGCTTTTCAGATGGTCCTGTGTCATGTTAACTGCAGAGGTTTCATGGAAAAGAAAACACAGTTAGAAATGCATAGAGGCAACACACAGGACAGGGACCAGCACTCCAGTGCGAATCTAGACTTGTTTCATAGCCTCCTACCCACAGGCACGCTCAGCCTTCGAGTTTCTTCGTAGTAGACATAAGGAAATTATAGGTTGCTTTCTGGAGAGTCGGCTGTAAGCTTTCTGGCCCCGATGAACAGGCCTTGTCTTGTGCACTCAGCACCCTGAGTCGCAACAGTGTTTTGCATTTCTGGACACTGAAATTTGAGCGTATTGAGGCCTCAAGGTAAAATCTGTGCATGGACTTCCTGAGAGTCTGCAGTTTACAGACGGGTGCTGTATAATAGAAGGTGAACTCCCCAGCCGCTGCAATGGCGAGAAGGCAGAGGAGTTGCAGTCCTGCAGGCTGTGGGGCAGTCTGATCAGACCTCTTCAGGAGAGGCCAGAGGACGCAGACCGCTTTACGGTCATCCAGTGGTCACCACCGAAGTGTCTGGAAGGTCTGGCTTTAAAGTCTTTTGAGAGATTTTGTCCATCACCCTAAACTTTTGAAATCTTGAAAACTTTTTTCGGAAGTAATGCTAAAATTCTATATACCGTGTTACATCCTCAATATGAATCGATATCAGCACAAAAATATGTGTTACTCTCTTTGATTAAAATATGCAGTAGACAGTTTTCAAGTCTAGATTATTAGTTAATTCAGTATGGTTTTCTGTAGAACAGAAGGTGTTGGGGCACAGTTAGGAGTTACGGAAAATTATTTTTTATGTGAGAAATTCAGGCTTGGTTTATATCACTTTTTCTAGAAACTATTCAAAGTGTGCTTGAAGGTCATTTATACCATTCCTAAATTCCTGAGGAATAGGTAAGAAAAACTGTGTTTGTGAGCACCTGGTGGTGGGTTCCTAATTGAGAAGATGTTTTAGAAGGTACTGGGCTGGGCTCTGGAAAGTGCCTGTCACCCTGAGTGTCCTGCAGGTGGCCAGAGCATGAGGTCTTTCCTGGGAGCTCTGCTTTGGCAGGAAAGCTTTGTCCACAGGGTACCTAGGACAGTGTGAGCCAAGAGGCTGAAGCTCACAACCAGAGCATTGCTTTACCTTGTAGATATGTGTATTGGGATTGGAAATTTTCTCTTGAGATTTGGAAAATTTCTCTTGAGATTCCAGAATTCACATTATGATGACTCAACAGTTGAAACTCTAACTCAAGAGTTGAAAATTTTTAATTAAAGAAATTGCCTAATGCAGGCAATTAATACTTCTTAACTCCTACCTAGAGGGCTACCGAAAGAAAAATATGGTATAATTGCACTGTCTCTGCTGTCATGCTAGTTTGCGGATAGTTAATTTTTCTGTACATGTTATTGAATTGCAATTATTGACAAGTTTATAGCATGCTTTTTCCCCTTAGATTTACTTCATATGCATGTTCCAGTTTTTTCAGATGTTGTATTTCATGTTTTGGTTTTTTCAAGACAGGGTCTCACTGTGCAGTTCCGACTGGCCTTGAGCTCACCACATAGCCTAGGCTGGCCTCACAGTCACAGTGATCTCATCTGATTCAGCCTCCTAAGTGCTAAAATTACAGGCGTTTGCCACCACACCTGGCATACACTCCATTTTAATTGAAGCATACTATTTGTCTAAGTGAATGAACACTGCCATTATTTCTGAGTTTTGAATTTTACGTTAAAATTGAACTCATAGTAAACATCTTTGTGTGTAAAACCTTGTCAGTATTTTGGATTTGTTTTTTCATGAGAAACATACACCAGCTGGATATATAGAAACCTTACTATATATGTTTATTGGCATGTATGTATATATTAAGTTGTAGATAATTTTATGAGCTTAATCTTCCAGTTTACTTATTCCGCCTTCAATTCAGTCTAGCCTATAAATCAACTTGTCAGTGTAATTATTTTAATGGCTGTGCTTTTTATGTAGAATCTCTTTTGTTTCCACCTGATTGTTCTGTTTAATAGTTTCTATTCTTCCCTCTATCTCTTGAAAGGTTCCTATTTGTTTAAAGTCTCCCTTTGTTTTGTCATCACCAGTGTGTGGGGTGCATACTTCTTGTGCTCACTGTGTTTCCTTGTCCTGGGTCCTACACTCATGTCACCTTTGCTTTTGACACTGTGATGTGGTGTCCCTCGTGGGTCAAGCTGGAGAAGCAGTACTCACAGCACAAGCCACTGCTCAGTCGAGGATCCACCATGTCACCTCCTGTGGGGTCCAGCTGTGATGACAGATGTGCTGTGAATGTGACCATGCCAGCCCCCAGCCCTGTTCTGTCCAACCTAGATTCCCTGCTTCTAGGAATGGAGTTTGTCTCAGTTAGGGCTAAGGAGAAACCTCCTGCACTGATGGGTACCATGTTGTGGGCCTCAGAGGCTACCCAAAGGGCCATATGTTGAAGTCTTGGTGCTCTTGGGTATCTGGGAAGCCTCAAGAGGCTGGACCTAGAGGAAGGAGTTAGATCCTGGGATGCTCTGGAGGTAATGCTGGGAGGAGACCAACCTCTGCCTGCTTCTCCTCTGCTTCAAGCGGTCCTCAAGTGAACAGGCACCTTGGCCTGCCTCCCCCTTCCAGCATGATGGCTGCAGCCCCACGGCTGGCAGCCATGGACTGAACCCTCTGACACTATGATCCCAAATGCATCTCTCCTCCTGTGAAGCTGATTATCTCAGGTGTCTTGCTGTAATCATGGAGAGTTGACTAATACATAAGAGTATTGTGAACTCTAGCAAAACAAACACCTCTTTAGTATCTTTGGCATTTAACTCAGGCAAAGACCTTCTTGCTCCTCTTTTGATTGACCTTAGCTGTTGTGTGGACCTGGCCCCTGCCTTGGGGCTACCTTGATTTCCTTTTGTTTTGTTTTATTTTTTAATCCTAGAGATGTTCATGGTTTAGTTGAAGCTTAATTAGCTAGCACAAATATTCTATTGTATTTAGTACTTTAATGAGTTTGTGGCTAGTGGAACAATGCATTTTATATGTTCAATTCATAGTACTGAATGGAAATCAATGAATGACTTCCCTAAAAGGTTTGTAATTTGCTCTTCCACTAGCAACACACCAAAACATTAGTTACTCCTGAGTGACATCTGCACTGTTGTCATCCCCCCCACCTAGAAGTGGAAAATGATACCTTGTTGAATGTAACTTTGTAGCTCATTCCTGTAACTTTATATCACTGGTTCCCAGGGAAGAAGTGAATGGGATAGAATGTGCTTCCCTGAGCAGAGGTGTCAGATTTTCTGTGCGCGGAAAGGTTTTGTACCATTTTCTCTGCTCATACTCAGGAGACTATCGCTGACACCCCAGTAAAGCTACACATCAGGAGATCGGGGCTGTTGTGTAATTAACTCTCTTTCCCCCTATGCCCTTAAGCCATCTCTTGGAAGGGCAGGAAAGGTAGGTTGCAGAGAAGCAACACACTGATTTTTGTCACAGGTGCCCTTGTAATTTCTTCAGACACCTCCAGCCCAAATGGCTTCTGTACATGGAGCGTGCAAGAGCTGCTGCTTTATTTTTTCACTTACCTGGAAGCAGAAGAATTTTCTTTTAGACAATGCCATTTCTTTCCAGGAAAAATGGGGAGGAGGTTAAATATGAATGAGAGAAAGTGACCATGAGAGACAGAGAGAGAGAGACAGAGAGAGAGAGAGAGAGAGAGAGAGAGAGAGAGAGAGAATGAGAGAATGAGAGAATGAATGTGCACTCCCCGTGGAGCTACAGCTGTGACATAGCTCTGCCCTCCACTTGCATCATATTTGCAGTCTGCTTTCCTGCCTCCCTCTCTCCCTCCCATCCTCCCTCACTCTTCTCTCATTTTCGTTGTTTCTTTTCTTTCTGTTATGTGTTGGCTCTGAATGACATGGACAAGCTGGGAAGCCTGTGCTTCCCCTCTGTGATCAGAGGTGAACCGCGAGCACCATCTGCACTGGGGGAAACTTTAGCAAAAACTGCGGGTGCCCTGAACACGGTATTTTTCACACACCTCACCCATGTTATATTACAGACCCTGCTAACAAGTTTAGATACCAGGTGGCTCCAGTTAGTTTAGACTGGCTGCAGTAAAGAGAGGAGCACACTTTCTTACCTTCCTCTCCAGTATTTGCTTTAAAGGAGTGAGGATGGAATTACTGAGAAGTGAACTTCATTTATTGTGACCAGAAATTATTTCTTTTTCCCAGCAACTACAAAAGGATAGTGATTTACCAGGTTTTTGTTTATTTTATTCTGGGCTCATTCCTGATTTGATACAGTCCACTTTAGTTTTGTTTCAGCCTTGTTGGGCGCTGATCGGGTAGAATGCATGAACTGACTTAACTAAGAAGTCCTAAGGGGACAGGAGAGGTCTGCAGTATTCTGGCTTCTAGATAAGCAGCTCATGAGGTAGCTCAAGAGAATGTGGGTTTCACAGATTTGCGAGCATCATCACTCTGGCCTCCTGATGTAAACCGTTTCACAAAGGCTCTCTAGGAAACTGATCAGAAGTTCATCAATCAATAAAAGTTATTTGTTGAGTAGAAAAATACTTGACCTTTGCAAATTTAAGGGGAACAAAAATAACTGCTTTTGTTTAGTGTATGCTGACTCTTTAGGACTTGGCTGCTTAGCGCCATAAGCAGAATTTACTACAAGGGCACTTGGGCTCCTCCCTCCTCCGGGGGGTTGGGGGCAGGCTTTCAGGGCTTGAAGTGACTTTGGCATCTTCCCTGGCACTGCCTTACCTGTGTGCAGGAGACCGACCGGAGACTCCACCGCGGTATCGAACCTGTCCATCTCAAAGTCCAACCTTCCCCATCTGACGTGGTTCTTAAAACTGCCACCAGACTCAGAAAGGTGAGGGTGAAATTCCGCGCTGATGATCTGGCCAGGGGAGCACACTAAGCCGGGGGGGCAAGCCTGTGGAAACTCTGTGAATATCACCACCCACACAGAGAGCCGTTGATTGCACGCAGGATTAGATCCTTCAGCAAGAATCTTCAAATTGGGAAATCACCTCGGAAGACAGTGAAGCTCAAAGGCAGCGCAGCAGTGGGAGGGGAGTGAAGAGTGAAGAAGCGGGCAGGGTGAGAAAAGGAAGAAGCAGAGCCCAAGGATGACATTTACTCCCAAGTTCTGTCTTGGGCTGACTACACTTCAGGGAGAGAAGAAAACCAGGGCCCCAAGGCACAGACTGTCATGGGCTGCCGGCCTCTGGGCACACACGGGCCGTGGCCACCGCTCACTTAACATTGCTGTGGTCAGGCACCCTCGGTCCCCTGCTGCCCTCAAGCTAGCCTCACAGTGGAGGCCTGGTTATGTTTACCTACAAAATAACGAGCCCAAACTCGGAGAGACCAAATGATTCCTTTCTGCACCAGAATAAATACTGAGTTGAGTTTTTAGACCCAATACGGCCTGACCCCGGTTTATTCCTCTCATCTTGTGATTTTCTGTTTCTTATTCTCTTATTTCAGCCTTAGTAGTAACTTTTATTAGATTATCCCCATCACGTACTTGGCTGCTGCTTGAAAGCATATACTGAGATGCATCTTTTGGTAAAATAGACACAGTAAATTTTCATGAAGAGCAAGGGTGTTTTGGAAAAGTCATCTTTAATTTAATTAAGAAGGCTTAGTTTTAGTTTTGAGTCCTTTAGCTTTTGTCTTCATAAGCATGGTAGCCTAAGCTAAAGGGGTTACAACAGGAGGTGCTGGCCAGATACCTTTGTTAAAAATCAAAATCCACATCGTTTCAAAGGAAACACTGAGAATCTACTAAAAACCTATGTTAAATGAAAACAGTCAAAGGTAGCTGAATACCTGGAATCTACTCATTCAGAAAAGAAAGTGAGTGTAAAAGGAAGCATTAAAAACTATGAAGGAACAAAAAGGAATTGGGTCATTTTAGATATTTGCAAATATCTAAAATAATGTACACATAATCCTAAAGTAGATAGTATAACTAAGAACTGTCCTGCTCAGCATAGAAATGAGTATTTTTCAATTAGAATAGCTAACCTGACAGAATTTTTTAAAGAACACAGTATTCCCTGAGGTAGCATTGGAAATGTACTCTGTCACTTCCTGGAAGATGTTTTTATCAATCAGTTGAGTTAGTGCCTATTAAGAGTATTTGGGCTTCTACTTAAAATACATTTTCATGGTGACTATAATTTTATATGAGCCACACTTACAAAGGTAGATTTGCAAGCAAGGTATTGTACTTCTCAAAAGTGTTAGTTTCCTGTTTCATAGAAATGTATTCTATTTGAAATTTTCAGGAATTTGTTCTTAACGTTTTCCCTTGTTGCTCCTTAACAAAATATGGTAGCAAATAACCTGAGGAATTAAAATCAGTTCTACTTTTATAATATGCCTGTATTACTAATATTGTCATAAGTTACATTTGATGATTTGATTTGATTTTTTACTTCGAATCTCTCATTCATGTGCAGTATGTTTGATGTTTATATTCCACTCCCTTTCAAATCGCTATTTCAAAGCTCCTTAAATGTAAAGTATTCTTTCAGAATTTGTAATCAAATATTTTTGAACAGCACAGTCTTTGTTATGGGTAGGTTTTCAGATATAGAATATTAAATATTTGTTCCTTAAATCACTTCCATCTTGATTTTTCTTAAAGACTTTTAAAAAGGATGTAACATATTAGAAATAATTGACATGTATGTTTGATTTTCTTTATTGAGTCAGTATATGTTTGTGGATCACCTACTCCATAGATCATAAACTGTTTGTGGTTTATTTAAAACATAGTAATGCTTTTTGAAATTTTAAATCCCTGCTTGTTGAAGTTTATCTTCTACTGGAAAGAAACAGGAAACAAATGTATATTACAGGTGGTGACAAGTGAGTGGTTATTAGGAACAGAAGAGCAGAACCAAGGCAAGAGCAAGGTAGAGGCGGGTGAGTTGGGGGTGCACGTGTGTCCTTGTCTGTTTTTGAGTGTGGTAATTGAAGGGTTCCTGGAGGAGGGCATAACTTGGTTACAAAAAATTAAAAATTTTGACTCTCTTTATGCAGAGTTTTTCATGTTATATTTCTTGCTCATCTGCCATACCTAGTTCATATTAATATAGTAGAAGAAAAGTATGTGACTCCTGGAGTAGTGATACAGCAAAATTCTCCATGTTTACTCATATTCCAGTTATTCATTGCATTACCTCACGGAGAGGCAGCCGGAGAAATCAAAAAGCATTGTGCCTCATAGATCTGATTTTAGATACTCACTTGGCCATTTTTCATCTCCACTTTTCAATAAATGGCATAAAGAAGCCCAGCAAACAAGGGCTGCTCTTATTACTAATTTGTCACATGTGTTCGTACGGAGCCTGGACAGAGCACTGTCTTGGGTACATGCACAGGTTATCCTGCCAGACTGTCTCCACGTGCAGAAGGGATTTATTTCACTTGAGATGTCTACGTGTCTGCTGGTGGCTGACTGAGAATGGTTTCTGTGCTAAACTTAAGGCTTTGTGTGTATGTAGTTCCACAGGGTGCTGCTTCCTGGGCGGCTCAGGCAGTGCCTGTCACGGGACTTCCCAAAACGGGGGACAGCGTCTGCTGTAGCTGAAATGGGCCATCTTGAGAAAGTCCGGATGGTCCTCAGCTCTCATGGGCATCCCATAGTAGAACAGGTGGAGAGAGTTTACATGTTGATGACCTCGATGCCTAACAGGTACTCAGTTTCCCTTGGAGCATGCCAGGCTGTGCTTTGAATGCCATGGCAGGGTGGGTAGGGGGCTTCCAAGTTTTGTGGAACAGCTCTGCCATGTTCTTGTGGATAAGAAACAGACGGAAAGATCACTGACTCACGGAAAGGCTTGCTTCCCCCTGCTTCATGTTGTGGTTAAATTACGGAGCACAGCTATTGATCGAACAGTGGATGTGCACTTCTGAGGCACATGGTGACAGCAGATGGGATCATCACACTTAAGAGAGAACTGAAATTTCACTAATTACAGCCAGAAGCAATTGAGCACCAAACCCAGTGCCCAAGACTCATTCATTTATGTGGGTACCATTTGCTGAAGAACCCGTTTTAGTGATGGAAGGAAAATTACTTTTTAAAATTAAAAGCAAATACCATTTCAGACCAAGGTGAGGCCCCACCTGCTTTGTAATGTGGGAATGTTGAGGACGCCATCCTGTGTCAGTTGAACCCTTGAGCATATCCAAAGCTTTCTTAAAAGTCCTGCAGACACTGCTCCTCATACTCACTCCTGGGGCCCCCTGGGCATGGACAAAGCGGTCCTGTGGCTGTGAATTTCCCAGCTCCATGCTTCTAGTCTCCCAGAAAACTGCAAACCTTGTACTCTGGATGCTTCATCTTTCACCCGCCCCAGACCACCACTTGTGTAGTTTCCTAGGCAGCAAAATAAATGCCGTGTGAGTCATATGAGGTCACTTAAAACTGTTGATATTCCAGAAAAGGAAAAAAAAAAAATGTGACACGAACTTTGCATTCTGAAGCGGCAGCTTTAGAACACTATCAACCTGAGTGTATTGGTATTTATCCCTGTGAAAAAAAAAATCTCCAGAAAATGAGTGTTGATTTTTAAAGTAGCCATATCTTATATTTATTAGGTGTCTTATAAAATTCATACTTTGAGAGTTAGCAGTTTTCCAATTTTCCTAAGAAATAAATAGAAATGCACACACATAAATACAGTAAGATGTTCTAGGATGGTATAATAGAGGACACACAGAAAGCTTTAGTGCTGGAGGGTAGAACTTAGGTAAACAGAGTGGAACACTCATATATGTAGGTGCTTTGTAAAGGAAAGTGGTTGTGATCTAAGAAGCAGAGATGTCAAGTTATGACTACATAAATATACTACGATCCTTCTTTTACTTCATTCTATGTATGCACGTTATAACAGTTTATAAAAATACATACTGCATCAATAAACATTTATAAATATGGGTATTATTATATGTAGTTCTATTTTCTATACTCCAGCTTTTTACATGCTCTGAAAGTTTAAAAGACACGTAACTCCCCCCTAAATTCAATGATTTCACTTTTGGAGATACTCATTTATACATATTTATAATATATACAAGGATATGGGATATTCATGGCTACACTACTTGTAAGAACTGATACTTAGAAACAGCCTCAAAGTCTACTGGTAAAAGAATAGATTAACAAAATACGGAATGTGATAAAATACAATGCAGCATTTCAACTGATAAAAATGAAATCTTTGTTTCCCAACATAAGCAAGTTTCAAAACATGTTGAATCTAAAAAATACCACACAGAACAATGCATGTTGATTGTGTATGTGAATTAATGGTGTTTTAACGTGGACATATAAGAAGGTTGACCAATAGTGACGATGGGTATCACTGGAAGAAGAAATAGGATGTGAAAAAAGGGAGATGCTTAAAGTGAGAGGTGGAGAGAGGGAGGGAGAGGTGATACTGGATAGGACAATGTACTTAACTGTTCTTTGTATTTTTCTAGATTTTAAGAAATTTTTCACAAATATTAAATGCTGAATTATAGGTAAGAAAATGAAGACAAATATAGAAAACGCCTAAGAGATTCTACAGTGAAGAAGAACAGAGAAAATTAAGGGGCCAAAAGAGCATGTAGTGTTGACAGGAATTTTTAAAAGGGGTGAAGGAGATCCAGTGATCCAACAGCTGTTTTCAAATTGAATTTGGACTCCTCCGCGGATTGTGAAATTGATTTATTCAGTCCTCGGTTAGTTCTGAAGCGCGTCTGCAGGAAGGAGATGGCGAGGTTCCTCTGCTGGCCTTAGGAAGCTGCCCCGCCAGCTGGCCCGTGGTTGGCATGGGAACAGGAAGGAGCCGCAGCAGTGACTCACACTGATGGGAGCTGTCCCTAAGTGATGGTGATCCCTGCGCCCCACTTGTTTCTGCACATGATGAAGTTTATGCTAAAAACCCACCTTTCTTTCTCAAGTCTGGGATTGAATGCTTGCTTGGCAGAGCCCCTGTGAACACCGCGGGCTCTGAGTTCCTGAGGAATTTCTTAGAGGCCAGCACTTCCTGAGCCTCTCTGCTGAGGATCCTGTACCTGTGGTGGGGCTCTCCTGAGCAGGCAACATGCTTCCCTTACTTTTCCTTTGGCTGTAAGAAGTCTTAGCTGTAGTGAAGAAAGTGACATGCCAGGTGCAGACACTTTTGCAAAAGTGCTTTGCAACCGTTTCTGGCAACAATGTCTTCCAGGCATTGAATGTGTTTTATCTGAAAAGTCACACAGTTTCTACAGTTTCCTTGGGATTTCAGGTAGAAAACAATGTTTCTCTTTCTTCCTGAGCTATATCTTCCTCTTTAGACAAAGCAGCTATGCTGTGTTTTGTTTGCTCTTGCCCTGAGAAATGAAATGAGGGGGTTAATCTTGAGCCTGTGTTTAAAACAGCGATGTTAGCTTTGATGAACCTACAGGTGTTCTCTTACGGCTGTGTGTGTCTCATTATGCACTGCCCTAAGATTGGTCTGTGGAATTATAAATTAGGTATAGGACACAATTATTGTATGATTGTATGAAATACAAAGGGGAAAATATTTGTATATAAGTAACTTTATTATGTGATGCACACACTTTTTTCCCCCATTTGATACTTCGGTCTTATTTACATGGATAGGTATTTAAACTTAGCTCTAGTGTCTGTAATCCTATGAAGAAGACAGATTTAATTCCTTCCTTAATTGTTATGTGTAGTTTCAAATATCATTGGATTTTGAGATTTTTTTTTGGTCTTTTTCGATTTTGGGAATTTATTAATGCTTAACTGGATGTATATTTTTACAGTGTGGACAACATATCCTTTAATCTTTCTGTTCAAATTGTACTCAAATCACTAGGCCCAAGCATAGTATGATAAATGATCTAACACATTCAGCAGCAAAACATAAAAATGAAGCATAGAATTACATAGCTAGTGATATAGGAAAGCACTTAATCCCTTTATAATGGAGACATGAGTATTTTGTTCACTTTACAATAGAAGTTACTATCTATTTCCATTGATCAGATTTTTCTAATGCATTTAAAATGTTTTACACCCAATCTTCTAGTAGTACATAATCAACAGAGGGTTACTGTAAGTATAGCCGTCTCTAATAATGGCTGTTCAAGTTTGAAAGTGATGTGAGACTGTTAAGCTTTCTGTTATTTATAAAGACATGGTACAGGGGCTCCCTACTTTGGCTTTAGCACAGATTAAAGTCAGTACAAAACCATGAAATTCTTCTTTGATTCTGTATTTTGTGCAACATTTTAAGTACTGTTTTGGACAAGACTCACCTTACATTTGAGGAAAGTTTAATTATTTCTGTTTTTATGAACTCAAGTGCTTTGATAGAAATCCAGGGGGCACCAGTGTTAGGTAAAAAAAGTATAATTATTTACTGGCTTTTCAGAATTTTATTTAATTTATACCTCAGTCTGATACAATGGAATAACCTCATTGTATTTCAGGGACAAATATCCTTGACTTTAAGAATTTTCTTTTTTTTTTTTTTTTTTTTTTTGTACCGGGAATTGAACTCAGGACCTTGTACTTGCCAGGCAGATACTTGTACCACTGAGCTATATCCTCAGCCCGAGAATTCTCACTGAAACTATGACTTCTTGTTTTGTTGGAGGTTTCCAAATGCTTAGCATGAATGAAACTAGAGTTTTAACCCGCAAGAATGAAGAGCAAAGGAAAAGGCTAATGGACCAGAAATCCATACTCATTTTTAGGAGAGAAGTGGCCAGAGAAATAGTGGACTTGACAGAGCTTTCTAAACCTTAGGTGATTGAAGAAAGGGTACCAAGAAGAAAGATGCTAGCTGCACCCTTGTGGCTCCCAGAAAGTCCTGGGTGAGGATAGCACCCAAACGGTCAGAAGGTGTGTTGTGGGGCTCAAAGTAGTAGGATTTGTGGAAAATGCAAATAAAGAGGAGGAAGGTCACCTCCCTCACCTCTGCAGACTAGAGCACCAAGCGGTCCCCTCTCTTCCAGGGTGGTGCAGGCTGGAGGTCTTCCGGGGCAGTTGAGATACACCCGTGTCAGTTATGTAGGGTAGAGGAGCCCAGTGGTCCAAGTGAGATTGGTGGGAACTGGGTAAACTGAGGCCATGTGTGTCTTCATCTGGCCATGGGAAGGACACGGCACCAAAAATATTCAATGGGAATTGACCCATCCAGACTATGAGGTGTTCTACAAAACAGCTGCCTTTGGTTTTCACATTTTTAAAGATCAATTACTGTATTAAAAGCTGGTGATGATAATACCTGAAAGAGAAATGACAGAGAAATGGGTTGTGTGATCCTTGATTAGTTGTTTTTTTTTTTTTTTCCCCACCAACTACAAAGAACATTTCTGGGACAACTGGGGAAATACAATGTGGAATTTATACTAGGTAACAATGTTGTACCTGTGCTTTCTGATGAGATGATTGTATTGTTATTAAATAAAGTCTTCTTATTTTTTGAACTAATTAACCTTGAGGTGGAGTAATCTTATCTTATTACTAGATTATGGCCAAGTTATATGTTCTTTTTTTGAGAGGGGCTTTGAAAATGCTTTGCTAAATACAAAGATTTGGTTTTTATTTTGCAGAAAACAGTGTAGAATAGAAGGCAGTCAGTTTGTTTCTTAATGTATGGGTTAGGTGTTAGATAAGTGTTGGGAAATGTATGTTGAAACCATTTTAAGACATTAAAATCAAAATCTTCCTAACTTGCCCCCCGAGGTGTTTTGGGATCTGTGCCTAGATCCCCAACCCCTCAAATGGGTGCACAGTGAAGGCTCAAAGGAATGAGACATGGTCTTTAGGGCTTCAGGAGAAGTGAAACCCTCAGCAGAGCTTGTAGGGCAGCCCGTATTTATCAGAACAAGCAAGGAGTCGATTTATCAGAACAAGCAAGGAGTTGAGTGGACAATGGAAGAAACTTGTGCGGGACCTTGGGAGGGGTTCAAGGACCCCCCCGCAGAGCAACAGAGGATGCTAATTAAGGAAAACTGTCCAGAAAGTCTCCAGGTGTCCCCAGCTGTGGCCTGTCTTTCCCCCTGAGGCGTCTCCTCATTCTCAGTTCATCCATGCCCAGGCCACGCCACAGCACTGCACATGTTCCCAGTTTCAGCAGAAGTATACTGTACACTCACTGAAAATCACCTTGGAAAAGCATCTTTTTTTTTTTCCCCTTTTTCTTTATTTTTTTTATAAAAGGAAAAAATCGTCTGCTAAAACAAGATCCATTAGAATAGTGAGCTGGCACTTTTGCCTATACTATTAGTCACACTTGCCAAGGGGCAAAGTGGAGCACCGACAGGAGGACCCAAGAAGCCTGAGATGCCACCTGCCTGGGACATGCTGCACTGTCTGTGCCAGTGTCCAGCTTGGGTTTCCCTCTGTCCCAGTGTTTTGTCACAGCCACAAACACCTGCTGGTCCCGTGAAGAGACACCTTCTGGTTGGAGGAGCGGATGTCCGCCCAGGTTTTAAAGTTTGCATTCAGTTTATTTCAGTGAAGACTTGCTCTGTGTGGAGCGTATGTTTCCAAGAATGCCAAATTAAAGAAATGCGGTGCATGCCCCCTGGAGGAGCACATGCTGGGCAGCAGTGGGTAAGAGGCTTGAGAGTGCACCTTGAGAGTGCAACAGAACGAGAGGAGCAGGCATGAGGCTCACTGCAAGCCTCTGTACCAGGGCCCTCCTCGGCCAAGTGCTTGTCATGTAGTCTTTCTCCAAGTGGAGGGTTTAAGCCCAGTCATCCAGATGGTTTGGACCTTCCTAGGGCCTGATTCGGGGATGTGAGAGCTGCTTGCATGGTCTTTTTAATTGCTTTGCTTTCTGATGCTAATTACTTCAGCCAGACTGCCAAGTAAACATCTGCTCAGGCTTGGACTCTGGCTAGAGGCTGGCTGCTTTGGTTTGTCTCACTGGAGATTGTTTTTATGTCACATAGTAAATTATATAACGTCGATGAAACCTGTGTAGTGGCTATCAAAGGTCAACCTGTGGCTGGACAATCCAGAAAAAGGGAAGACAACAAATAAAATTTACAATCAGTAAAATAATACATATGTGTGTGTGTGTGTGTGTATACACACACATATATATATATATATATATATATATATATATATTTTTTTTTTTTTTTTTTTTTTTTGGCACTTAGAATCCACCTCGTGACTTCACACTTGCCAGCCAGATGCTATGCAGCTGAGCTACATCCCCAGCCCAGGCACATACATTATTAAAATAATACATTGCCATTTTTGCTTACCAGATTAAAAGCAAAAGCTGGGAAGATTTTTTGGTATTGTTTTTGTTTTATTTTAATAATAGTCCTCCTCAGAGCAAAATATAATCCATTGGTTACTATGATGGATAAGTAAATGTGGCCTTTGGAAAGTAGCTTGGCAATATGTGATAAGACTTTTATAACACTCATTTTCTTTGACCTAATAATTCCAGTTCTGGGACTCTATTCAAAGGAAATATCTGAAATATCTGACTCTATTCAAAGGAAATATCTGAAAAAACTTTGTGTGCCAAGTCATTCATCCTGGGTTATTGAAACAGCATTAAACTGGAAGCAGCATGTGTTTAGGGGTTCAGGGTGGGTGTGTTACAGGCAGTGGGAATAGTGGGTGACGGTGCTAATAATCACGAATGGGCTTGCATGGTGTTGCGTGGCGAGCGAGCGGCCACGAGAAATTTAGCAGGCACACAAAATTAGCACAGTGAATCCTAAGAGGAGATGCATGGAGAAATTCATAAGGGCAGCATTTGGCTGATAATATGTAAAGTCCAAGTTCCCCTGTTCTGGTTTCCAGATTCCTTTATAAAATTGAACCAAGTTTTTAGGGTGGGGTAGTTTCTGTTTTCTCTCATAGAATGATGAGATTATTCAGTGGGTATGTATTACACACAGTAGAGACCCACTGAATTTTTAATAAGCTTTTGGCAAGTAGGGCATTCGTAAAATCTTACACCTGTCAGTGCATTGTCTTTTCAGCATCTGGGGAACAGTCTGTGAGAGTTGGATGAGGAAAGATGGGCAGAGAGGAGGCCAAGGTGGAAGGCATCAGAAGGGTTCCTGCACCTGCCCTCCCTTTCCCTTAGCACACTGGTTGCAGCCTGGGGGCCATAGCAAGCCACAGGCTTGGCTCTCTCTTTGTGAAGCTGGGCTTCCAGCACGGATGAGGTCCCTGCCCCAAGACTGATCCTTTCTAATCTTTTTGTAACTACTGATAAAGGCTGTTGCTGGTCACCTCTCCCTCCAGAGCCCCTTAAAACAGTCCAGCATCAGACACTGACTGTTCCTCCCTCAGGGCCATGGTTCACACTAGACAAAACAAAAGGACAAAAACACCTTCCTGGCCTGCCATTAGTGTTAGCATGATTTCTCTGACCTCTGGGTCATTGCTTCAAACTGACCCCGAGCCCCTGGGACTGAAGATCTGTTATCTGACCCGTACCTGGAAAACCGCACACTTCTATCTGACCCGTACCTGGAAAACCCCACACTTCTACTGACCTTTGGAATTATAATGAGTATTTTTTAAGCACTCTTCTTCCAGGTGGTAGAGTATTAGAGATGCAGTAATAGCCAGGCAGGGTTCCTGCCCTCCAAGAGTTCAGAGTAAATAGAAGAAATAAACAGTTTTTCCAGAGGAAGATAAATAAAATTACTTGAATTAGCATCATTTTGCAACAGAAGCATATATTAATAGGAGCACCTGATGTACTTTTGAGAAGTCATGAAAGTCATCTAGAAGATTTGTCTTCTAAGCTAAGACCTGAAGGATTTCAGTAAGAAAAGTGTGTGTGAAATGGTTACTGGATGTCCTTCACACACATTTCTCTTACTGAAATCCTTCGGGTCCAGGCAGAAGGAATAGTATGTCTAACAGCCCAGATACAAGAAATTAAGGTGTGATATACGTGTACACAGAATAAAATGTCGGGAACAAAAGAGCCTAGAGGCAAACTGGAAAGAGCTAGGGAAATAGCCCAGAAGGGAGGCCAGGTCATGAGTTGGGTCTTTATTTCACATACGAGGGTGTTTTTACTCTGTCTTGTGCACAAGGATATTGGTTATTTCAAAAAAATGACATGTCATGAAAGAACTACCCAGGGAAAAGGGAACCCTTACCCTGGTAGTAGGAATATAAGTTGGTACATCCACTGTGACAAACAGCATGGCCTCTCCTCAGAACATTAAAAAGAAAACTACAGCATAATCCACTAACTCCACCATGGCCTGTAAAACCAAAAGAAACTAAATTGGTGCACTGAAGAAAAACCTGTGTTCCCACGTTCACAGCCACTAAGATGTGGAAACAGCCTGGCAACTGTGAGTGAATGAATAAATATGTTATAAATACACAATGAAACCTCTTGAAAAAGAATGAAATTGTTTTATTGGCGACACCATAGATAAAGCTAGAGGACGTCATGGTGTAGAATGGGCCAGGCATAGAAGGAGAATCGTCGCAAGATTGCACTCATGTGGAATCTGAAAAAACACAGAGCAGAAATTAGAATGTGGTTTCCAGCAGGTGTGGGAGGGGACACGGGGAGAAGCTGGCCAAGGGAAGGAGCATGCTCAGAAGTTCAGAGGAACATCCCGGTGGCTGACACTAATGACCGTGAATGATACACTCGCAAATCTTGGACAGCCTATTTTAAGTGCTTTGACCACAAATAAATCAGTACATGAGATAAAAAGAATACTCTAGAACCCAGATTTAGTGGTCATAGAGACCAGAATATGTAAAGGGTTCTTCCAAGTGTTAGTAACCCAGGATTTTGCTAGATTTGAGAGAGTGGTGAGGTGGGGAAGTCAGAAGGTCACACTTTGTTTCTGCTTTCTGTGTGACACTGTGGGATAATTCAGAGCATTGAAGGACACTGGCCAGTCCCAGAGACCCAGGAGGGTGAGTTTGGTTTTAGACCAGTGAGTTTGAGTCCTCCGAGTGGACTTCAAGTAGGGATGTCAATGTAGCTCTCCAAAGTACAGTCTGGAGATCTGGGCTCTGGTTTACTGTGGAAGCTTTCAGTGGGTGTGTAGAATGGAAACTACAGGGACAGGAGAGGGACACTCAGGTAGATGACAGTCTGTTGTGAACCTCCTCAGAAGCCTTAGGAGATAGACCCAGAAAAGTACAAAAGGGATAAAAAGAAATGAGAGATCCAAGAGGGTGCGATACCCTAGGATTCAACAGAGACGCAGGTTACCAGTGTCCTATGGGCATTGTAGAGTGACAGAAAGTGAGTGAGATGAGAGCGGCAGCAGTGGGTTTTTCAGTGTGGACATGGAGACAGAAATAGTATTTTAAAATCTATTAGCTTGATTGACAGTGGAAGGAGGATGAAAGCTAGAAACCAAGGCTTGCAGGTTCCTGTAGACATTTGGTTTGTGTTGCTGCGTGCCTTGATGTGTGCGGGTGCTCGTGGGGAGATGAGTGCTCCTAAGGTGGGTGGACATGGTCATCCTGGGAATCCTGGGAGTCCTGCTTCCGAGGGTGGTGGTGATGCCTGCTGTCCAAGTGGGGAACAGAAGTTGGAGGTGCTCTCGGCTGACCACCCCAGGTTGCACCTGGAGTAGGAGGCGAGATTGGTGACGGTGCAGGCACCACTGGGTGACAGGAGAGGTTAAGAGGGGCCTGAGGAGATGCACGTGAGTAACCGAGAGGCGAGGCGACCTGGGAGATTCCAGAGAAAGATTGCCCTGAGTGACAGCAGCTTAGGTACACACAAAGACCATTGTCTCATCTCCAGGGCTGAGGGGCACGAAGGCTTGTGCTCATCGATCCTCCTGCACAGAGTGGCCCTGGGTGCTCTTTCTTACCCTGAGGCTAATTTTGCAGCTGCATGGGTGTCTGCCATGTCCCAGTGGTGACCGGTCTAGGACCTGGCAGTCACTGGGTGTGAAATGAAGCTTCAGTGTATTTGTATGTGCGACCTTTTCCCATGCCTGGTATTCTGGTCAGATTTTATCAGGAATAACTCGGTAATGGGTGGAAAGGCTTAGAATCGTGCCTGGCAAGTATGGGACAGTCAGTCAGGGTTAGCTGCCCGCCATTCATTGTCATCCAGTGCATTGTGGCCATGGCAAGTTTCTGCTGGTTCACAGTTGGGGACTTTACTCTAGAGTGCTAGCAGTTGTTTATGTAGACATTTGTGCGGTAAAGCCACCACTTCCTGGGACAAGGCTTGCAGCTCTTTGTCGGTGTGTGAGTAACCAATCCACTGGAATCTGTCTTCCTTACTGAAATTTATAAATGTGAAATAAAATAAAACATAATGCCATCAACATAATTAGTTAATCATATAGTAGTAATAGTTTCACTGGTAAAAAATAATATCTGGGGCCTAGTTGTATTTATTAAGTGAACTTGCTCAGTGACTATGATATCATTTTTCTGATGTTAAATAGTGTGAATTATACTACATAAAAACACTGAAATTGTGTAATTGTTCTCTTTATACTTGTACCTGTGTTTCATGTACAGGAGAAGGGTGTAAGGGTTTTTGAGACAATTTAATTTTCACTTCCATGTGCTTAAGACATTTAAATATCGTGGTGTTTCCCAGCACTCTTCCTGCTCACCTAAGTCTTCCCATGAGGTCTGTATCTTCCTATAGGTTATTTATCTTAGCCAGTTTTTAAAAGTGAATTGTTATTTCAATTAAAGAACTCACTTTTGATCTACCTCAGCACCGATGCATCAGGAAATGTTTACCATTTGTTGGCTAATAGCAAAGTCAAGAGATTTTAATTGTTTTGCAATCACCCAAAGAAATTAAAAGGCTCAGTTAAAATAGAGCATGTCTTTCCAGATTTATTTACGGGCCATGAAGACATTTTGCAATGAACTTTTTCATCTAGTCACAGACTTTACAGTAAGATTTTAAGTAAGTCCCTACCCCAGTCATGTTTTAAAGGAATTTGTTTCCTCCCTCCATTGACGGTATTAAAATTCCAACACCAAAAGAGAATATAGTTTTTTAAAAACATACATTCTTTCCTCTTTTCATGTTCAAATACATTTCAGTTCAACTACTAGGACATAGGAAAATTTGATTTCTCTACACCAACCAGTATTTATATCTGGGAATAATATGCAAGAGTAAGAAAAAAGGAAATTATTTCTTTCATTATTGAATCTAAAATCTCCAGGTAGTGAACAGACCACTGGGGAATGGGTAGATGGTGCACAAGCGTACTTTGTTTTGGTATGAAAAGGCTCTGTTGAGAGGGCTGTTTTTAAGTTTAAGCCTATGTTTAAGTGTGTTAATGTGCAAGAAAGCACTGGTACTTGCCAATTTCAAAATACCAAGACTTGTGGAAATAGCAAATTCATTCAAATGTCAAAACTTCCATCCAGGAAGTATCAACTCCCAGGAGTCATTTTGTTGCTCTTAAAAAAAATATTCTGAAGAAGGAAAGTTTTTAAGTTTTTTGTTTGATTTTTGGTTTTTTTATGTGAAAGCTGCTTTGAGATCAGCTGCATGCAAAGAAGATTGTGTCCTGGGAGTGAGCGGAACGCCTGGGGAGGACTGCCATCCAGTGAGTGAGTTCAGTTGAGATGCAGGTGCCCTCGGTGCGGTGTGCTAATGGAGGTCAAGACAGAGCCCCGAGTTCATCAGTGTTCATCAGTGCTGCGGCAGGGAATGCAGACTAGAAACATATTTACCAGATTGCTCAGATCTGGGTTCCATCAGCAGAACCAGCCAGTGCTTGTTAGTGTCTTGGCTTGTTTTCAAGACCAAGTTGGAGACTTGATTGCTGCCTTTGCTGTCAGTTCTGTGTCACCTGCGTGGTACAGCAGGAGGCCCACCGGTTCCAGTCCCACCTGAACAGTGTATCAATGCAGTGAGAGCCTATCTCAAAATGAAACATTAGAAAGAAAGGGCTGGGCAGTAGCTTAGGCCTTGGGTTCAGTCCTCAAAACCAAACAAATAAATGCCAAGATTTTACCTAAAATACCAGAACAGTAAGAAAGAAGGAAGTCATTCTGTAGCCTAGAAAATCAGTTTTCAGTGCTTCCTCCTTCCTGGCTCTCAGCCCAGGTTTCTTGAGGCATGCAGTCACATCCTTACTATGTAAATAGTTTCATTACGCTTCCTTGTCTAACATTATGGCTTTGTGTCGCTTCTTTCTTATTTTTTTCTATGTAAGACCAGGTTATAGCTAGATGTCAACAGTGAGATCCTTCTCATTCTCCCTGGCTTGGCCCATGACCAGCCACCGCTATTTCTGTGTGCTTCCTGCCCGGACTCACTATGTGCTTATTGATGCCTGTCCTGTCTCCTAATGAAGCAGAACCACCGCAGAGCAGCAGTGTGTTCATCTTTAAGTCTCCCAAAGCATCTCCAGGGCTCCTTGACAGGCATCCAGTACATCCGTGGGTACTGAAGTAAAACTCATCCTTGCACTCGTTACAGCAAAGGGATTTAGTAAGAAGTAGAGGTGAGAAGAAGTGAGCAGAGGCATAGAAAATGCCAGTACACCAAGGAAGAGAACTGTGAGGATAATTGCAGTGGTGCCTCGGTTCACAAACTTGATCCTTTCCATGATTCTGGTCGCAAACCAAGTCAGACGAGAACCGAATTCAGTGGTTTTGTTCAATGCTGACTTTATGGGGAAATTTGATTTGGCGCTCATCCAGTTTAGTTTGTGACTACAACCGAGGAGAGAATTATGTTCATGAACTGAGGTATCACTTGTACTGGTCAAGTGCAGGAAAACGTGAATCTGTGAGTTTTAATGGGCAGATAAGTGACCCAGAACAGTGCACTGCACACCTGTGTCTCACCACCAGCTCCTGTCAGTCTACCAAGTGTCTGTGTAGGCTGGTTTGCTCCGTGCTCTCTCCTTGCATTGTTGGATGCTTGTTCCTGTGCACGTCTTTGTCATTCCTGTGGCTTCACCGTTAGTCTTGTATCTTGTGGAACAAGTTTTACTGCTTAATTCCTTTAGATCAAGAGTGCAGTACTAGCTTAGCCCATGCAGGCTGCCGTAGCAGAAACCTCACACTGGCTTTGGATTGTGAACTCCCTCCCACACCCGCCCCTGTATTGAAGTTTGGGCCAGGCCCCTGAAGGGGTTCTGGGACCCATCCTGTTCCTTTACTTCTTCTCTTCCCTTGACTTCCAGCTACACTGAGGTGGACAGGGTTCTCCACCCACGTGAAGTCGCCATAATGTTCTGTGCTGTGTGGCCTCGTAGCCAGGGACTTTCCCTGATGGCAGCTGTGTGTGTAATGTTGGTCTTATTTCACCCTCGTGTACCAGGTGGAATTTACCAGCAAGGCACCGGGAGCTGAAGTTTTCTACTTAGTCAGGCGGCTCTTTCATGCGGTCGCTTATTACTGCTTTTTTCTTTGGTTTTTGTCCTTTTTACTTCACGTGCCTAGGAGTGGTTTTCATCACACTTAATCTTACTTGGAATTGTGTTTTTCTTCATTCTGTTTCTTAGATGCAAAGGCATCTGTTGCAGGGTGCTGCATTAGCTGCAAAGCGTGTCGGTAGAGCTCCCGTCTTCCTGCACTCACTGCTGGGAGAGGTGTGGGGGTCAACGACCTGCAGAGGGATTTGCAGCTGTGGGGCTCCACAGAGTAATAACGCGTGCACGCAAAGTGCTGGGACCAGAGCATCGCCGGCAGCAGGGACTGTGTGTTCCGTGATTACCGTTACCGTTTGGTCTGCGCTTCTCCTCTTTCATGCTAGTTCTCTTTCTCAGAACGAAGGAAATGTCCATTGGTGTCAAGTGAACAAAAGACCAAGCTGCCCTGGAAATTCTCGTGAACACTCTGAACCAAGACCAAAGTCATTAACTATACACTTGACAGATGGGTTTCGGGGCCCAAGGCTTATACTTTTCTCTGTCTTTTTCTTTGGAGAATTTAGCTAATGAATCTGCCACTTCAAAGGTCCCCTTCAGCTGAATCACTAAATGACTTCTGAGCTCTCTTAGGTGGTAAATTAGCCATGCAGCTCAGGTGGTAAAGTGGATAATAATATCCCTTACTAACACCTTGGAGAATGTTTTAGAGTTAAGTAAATTTTTCCTGCAAGAACAGACATGCTGTTCTTCAGAAAAATTGGAAAGTGTATTTTGCAGTGATACAAGTAGCAATATTTGCATGGAATACAGCTGAAAGGCAGAATGACTTTGTTTTAAACATAAAGAGTATACAAGGTAGGTGATTGTAATTTGACACTAAACAATTGATATTTTAGGAAATAACATGATATTTTAAAAATCATGGTTATGATTCTGAGAAACCTCATTTTTTTAGGCTCATAGGGAAACATTTATGAGTGAAATTGTGTAATACTTGCTGTTTGCTTCAGGATGATCTGAGAGGAACATGGTTAGGGCACAGGAGAAACAAAGAGGGCCAGCAGTTGACAACTATTTAAAAAGGAGAGTGAGATTAAAGGACCCAAGGTACCAATTGGTCAGCTTCTGTATACGTTCTTAATTATCTCTAATAAAATATATTTTGGAAAACATTGGGTAACTATTAAGTAATTTCATATCATCAGACTCCAGATTGGGAGAAGAAGCAAAAAAGACTAAATTTCTGCATTTTCAGGTTCCATCAAGACCCTCCCGTGGCTTAATTTCCTTTATGTCACAGGCTTTCTGTCTCACCCCCCAAATTGTGGGAGCTCTGTGTATTTTTGTGATGTATCAGTGATCTTTATGCCTGTTGCTATAAAAATTGACTAATTTCCGGCAAATATTATATCTGTGAGAACTGTTTTTTATTACAAGTTTTTCATAAGTAGTAGTCCCACCACGATGTTTGATACAAAAGCCTAAAGTCCTCCTGGACTCGGCCTTTCACCTCCTGCTGTGTGGTCTGTCACCAAATCCCCTGTGTTCCACTCAGGAGAAGACAGACAGATGAGCAGCAGTCCATGGAAAACATGCCTGGCCTCTGTAAGCCATCAGGAAAACGAAAGGTAAAGCCAGGCAGCGTGTTACCTCCCACGCTTTAAAATGCTCTTTCCAAAAAAGTGAAAGGTACGGGTCTAAGGGGATGGAGAAAAGGGAATGCTTGTTTTTAGCCGAACCTGTGTTAATCTTACCTGGAAGACAGCAGAGAGGAAAGGGTGTTCTCCAAGTGGATTCGTTTTTGGAACAGAAAAGGAACTCTGGCCCTCTGACAGCAAGAATACAAATTACCGCTGCTGTTACGGAGAAAAGCACAAGGCTCCTCAGAGCTACTGTATGGTCCACTGATTTCACTACTGTGGGCTTCTCAGGCAAAAGACATGAATATATAATAAAGGAAATGAAACCAATATTCAGAAGAGATATTTGCACTCCCATGAGCATTTCAGAGATGCCCACAATAGCTGAGATGTGGAATCCACCCAACAGGTGTTGGGAGAGGAAAACACTGCACACCCTTAGCTACACTGGAATCTAAGTAACACCCAGCTCATAGAAACACAAGAGCAGAATGATCTTATGTGAGGCCAGTTAGGGATGCAGTGTGAGGAATAGGGAGATGGTGGTCAAAGGATGCAAAGTTTGAGGGAGACACAGTCAGTTCCGGAGTCTGTTATGGATCATGGTCACGGTGGCTGATAGCAGTGTGTTGTAAGCTTGAATAACACTGAGTTAATACGTTTTTAGTGTTCCTATTACGAATGAGAAATGACATGCAGTGTTGTGTATATTAATTAGCTTGATTTAGCCATCCAGCAGTATCTACCTAGAGTCCTTTAAAACTATCGGGTTATATCCCAGAAGCACAGACAGCCTCTGTTACTCCTGAGACAGCCCACAGCCCCACTCCCAGAGCACACAGCGTCCCGTCCTGAGTGGCCCTCTCTGCCACCCGCACAACTGACATGAAGAGGCTGCCACCAACCCTTCGCCCACAGCCTGCTCTTTTGTTCCAGTTCAGTGCTTTTTCCCTGAAGAACTTGCGGGATTTTTTTTTTTTTTAATGGCCAAGGATGAACCCAGAGGCTGCACTAAGCTACAGCCCCCAGCCTTAAAAAAACAAAACAAAACAAAACAATCATTTTGAGACAGGGTATAGCTAAGTCACTACGTTTTCCAGGTTGGGCTCCAACTTTTGGTCCTACCTCAGCCTCCCAGAGTTTGGGTGACAGATAGGCACCACCATGGTCCACTTGAATGGTTCTTAAAATCAGGGCCATACATTCCTGTCCTCAAACAGTGACAGGGCCTTAGGTACAACCTAGACTCCTCCTCATGGCCCCCAAGGCCTGCGTGTGAGCGCCTCCCGCCTCCCGTTCCTACCCCACTGCAGTCTGTTCTCTCCGCCATCTGCATGTGCTCGGTCACTGGGTGAAAAACGAGTTTAAAATGGTGACCATGTGGACGTTTCCCCGCGTCCTGGTTCTGTGTCTGGATGGTGCCATCCTGGTCACAGCCTCCAGAGAGTGGTGCAGTCTTCTTTCATCAACATTGTGCATTTCCCATGGCTTTTGAAAAGGAGTCGCGTTCGTGCACTGTGCTGGAAGCTGTTCCTGCCGGCCGCTGTAGCATCCCACCTCAGCACTGACCAGGGCATTCTGCACTAGCCCACTTTTGTTTCCTGAGCTGGCTTTTATGAGCCTCTGAATAAATTAATTTTGTAAATGACCCCAGGAGCTTCCAGATCTTTTAAGGAATTGTTTTGTTCTACACCTCTGTGTTTGGATTCATTTTCTTAATTGCTCCTAAGAATGTGATGACTTGAGCTATTACTTTGCTGTTGGCATGAAAAACCTCAGGGAGAAGTACTCTACTTTGCTAGTGGTGTGTGAACTGCTAGATAGTATGTGTAAGTATTTCACAGGATCCCTCTTTGATCCTTTTGAAGTAGTCAGATGTATCCAAAGATTAGGGCTGAAATACTCCGTGGAAAGACTGAAAACCCAGAATCCTCTCAGGGTGAAGGCTGCCTCACCTGCCCTTCCAGAAGGGTGGCAATGCGCTTCCCTGGGGGGCCTGCTGCATAGGTCCCCTTAAACTCACCAGTGGAACGAGAAGCCTACGATTGCCTCTAAGGCACTGTGGAAGTATCCTGATGATGGTGCTGCCTGAGGCAGGCGTCTAAGTAGTTTCCAGTCATTGTGTTATCTTAAAGGAAGACAGCCCTTTATAGGGTCAGGAAATGAATGATACCATGTGCAAAAAGGAAAAGAAACTTAGTAACCGGAGCCTCCTTGTTTTCTCCCATCTGCTCTCTCTCCTAGGTACAACTTGGCCAAGTAGAAATCAAATGCCCTATCACTGAGTGCTTTGAATTCCTGGAAGAAGCAACTGTTGTCTGCAACCTAACTCATGAAGACTCCATCAAGTACAAGTACTTCTTGGAACTTGGCCGAATTGATTCCAGCACGAAGCCATGTCCTCAGTGCAAGCACTTTACAACCTTTAAGAAAAAAGGACATATTCCTACTCCTTCCAGATCAGAAAGCAAATACAAAGTAAGCATGTGCCCCATGCTGGGTCCAATGCCTTCTTATGGGAGAGCTGGAGAAGCCCCCGGGGCAGAGTTACCTGGGCTTCCTTGCCTACCCCTGCCCAGGGCCTGAGTCTTGCCTGGGGTTCCCACAGTGTGTGCTTTGGGAGGCCCGTGCAAAGAGTTTTTAAGGATTATATTCCAATTTTCCCTGTACTTTAATCGTGTTGAAAATTATTCTGATAATGCATTTGGAAAGCAGACCTTTCTGGAAAGCAAACCTTTACTACTGTTGCCAAATACTACATAAATTCCAAGGATTTTTTGAAAGCGTGAACTTGACCTTTTCGGTGGGCCCGGTGTAGTCTCGTGGAAGTAGAGCTCACTGTTGAGCAGCAGTCGAGTGCCCACCTGTGCTTGTGCTGTGCTCCATGTAGGGGACATGAAGGCAGACGTGGCACGGCCCCTGCTCCCTGGGGCCTGATGAGGTGTTAGGTCTGCTTTCTGTTACCCACAGTCAGCTCGGGAAGGCAGGGCTTGTCCAGCATGCGGGGCTGGAAGTATGGTCTGTGAACCACTGGTCCTGTTGGCTGTGGCCCGGGCAGAAGCACCAGGCAGTGCAAAGCCACACTTTTGGCCCAGAGACAGGGACAGGAGGGGTCCCAGTGGACTTGAGAGGCCACCTCCTCACCACCTCCCAGGAGCAGCACCTCGGGGAGGAAGCCTTGCCCACCATGGACTTTTGGGGACACTCAAGACCCGAACCAGAGCAGATGAGAGGGACACAAGCTCTAAGGTTATGACGGTTCGGTGTGTTTGGAAAAATGAACAAAATCTCATAAATCTGCATAGTCCTTGGGTCCTGGGGACCCTTGTGAGGGGCCAGGATGGCAGGAATGGCAGGTGGTGGTGCAAAGGATGAGTAGCACCTGTGGGTGCTCCCAAGCCCAGGCGTGTTGGGTCCTGGAAGTCTCCACACAGCAGCCCCGCGGGAGTCTGTCCCAGACTCTGCCTTACTTGGAAATCTTGGGGACACAAGGTGCCTGGCCATACCAGGACCCTCATCTTGCAGGTGTCTAAACCCCAGCAGATGGCTTAGGGCTGCAGTAGAGGGAGCAGAAAGCTGTGGGGCAGGGAGCAGTTTCTCTGTGTGGCTAGGGGCAGCTTGCCTAGCTTCTGGGACTGCTGGGCATAGCCTGCAGTCTGGGTGAGCCCTGCCAGGCTCCTGGCGAAGGGGTCCCTGCATCACTGGTCCTGCAGCCCCATGAGGAGCAGGCTGGCAGGCGCTCCCCCGTGCCGGCAGCAGTGAGCTCAGGATTTCTCATTTACTCAGAGCCCCGAGGTGACTGATTGCTCAGTGAAAGTGCTTAACTAGCATAGCGATTTTCATTTTTCCTTTTTTTCCCTATGATTTTGGTGCAGGCTTGTTTCTTTAAGGTTTAACTGTCAGGGAAAAAGGCTTTTTTGTTAATCTTACGTAAACCCATCATTTTTGAGGTCACAACATTGTGTGATGAAAATAAACTGTACAGTGCTCCTGGGATACTGCCCACATCAAGGACTGCTGTTACCTGGCTTTGTGTATCTTGGGGCTGTTCTAAGTTATGTTTAGTCCAGTCTAGGCTGTTAATGCTGACGGATGAGTTGCCTTTGGAGCACTTGTGTTCTATCACTTAGAATAGAGGTAGTTTGCTAAATTATGGTTAGAATGGGATACATGAAAAGTGAGACTCTAGTGTTGTGGAATTTGGGGTAATTAAAACGTATATGCAGCCAGGTGTGTGATGTAAGCCTCTAATCAAGCACTCTGGGAGGCTGAGGCAGGAGGATCACCGCACATTTGAGGCCAGCCTGGACTATGTAACTGACAGCCTGCCTCAAAAATCACCCTCTCAAAAAGCCAAGACCAAACCAAACCCCTGTGAAGCAAATTTTTATAAGTAAAACCACCATGATGAGCATTACTTTTTTGCTGCTCCTTATTACTCCTAGAAGAGAAAACCTATAGCACAAGAAGTACGAAATTCTCATCGTGTGTTGTTCAGCGTTTTAGGGAAGCTTTCGGACACTGATTTTTAATGTTTCCCACATAACATTTACGTAGTATTACTTACCACTCAACCCCAGGCTCTACCGTGACATGCTGGCCTCACAGGCCCTCACCTGCCTGGACAATATGGGTAAGGAGGGCACTGACAGGGCCACCCTGGCAGCCCCACAGCGCACACGGTGGCGGTAGACACCCAGAAGTGACAGAAAGGTCTTCAGTTTTTCATTTTGATGAGCACGTTCTATTTTGCTATATTTTTTAAACAATTCAGTCTTTGTAGTAATGAAGCCCATTTCCAAAATGGTGTAGCTCACCATGACTTTTATGAGTAGCAAATTCAAGAACTCAAATGTGATAAATTGGTAATAACAAGGAAAAAAAAAGGTTACTGCTCAAGTCTGACATTTCTGAGTGATTAGAGACTTTTATTATTTACAGCCTTAAAGGGGTTTGTACCTACTGATAAATTCCTCTGATGTTTATTTAAGTAGTACTACTTTTGACTTACCAAGTTAGAGCATCTTGATCTAAGATATAACTCTGGGCATTTATTACAGTTTTCTCTGGGAGCTCAGAAGCACTTACTATATTAGGTTAAACTCGTTAGAAAATGTCTCAGTGATCTTAAAGCTTGGGCGAGTGCTTCTCATGAATGTCATCTCTAATGTCGTCTCTAGGGTTCCATTTGAATAGTTTGTTGTAAAGACCACTTGTTGAAATTTCTGTACCCGGCAGAAAGAAAGACGATAAACAAGTTACATCTGTAAATAGAGGCGGACCCTCAGGCCTGTTGTGTCCTTCCAGGTCACCCCAACCGGGGCAACTCCCCTGGCAAGTGTTTGCAGCATAGAGCTTTTCTCACACTGTGTGAAACTGAGCCTGTTTTGAATTCCTTGTGTTTCTCTCCTTCCTTTGCTACAAGGTTGCCTTCAGTGTCCCATTAGCAATGCAGTTTCTAACCTAAATAGTTTCCCTGGAGTATTAGGGCAACACCAGCTGCTTATCAGTGCAGGGAACAGGTTAATGGTGGGAACATAACAATGTGGAGGTTGCAACTGCCCTGAGCTCATGAGATGCCTGCAGGCCTCACAGTGCCCTCCCTCCGCTTTTTCGTAGCAGTTACCATGTGGGGTCTTACAGTGTGTTAGTGGCGCCTTGGCCTTAAGTCTGTCTTTCTAACTCATCTCTAGGAGGCCCAGGTTTGCTTCACTCACTGCTGGCAACAAGCACTGTGTCGCACAGGGAATTCATTCAGGATTTATCTACTGAGTGCATTAATAAGAGGCTGACATTTTCATAGCAGTTTGGACTACAATAAAATAGGTGGGAGATGCTGTCAGCATATGAGAAGGATGGGAGGATAGGAGAGATCAGGAGGCGTCACTAAAGAGTGAACCCAGGAACCTGATGATGTGAGTTCACCCAGGAAGACGAACAGGGTTCAAGCTAGCTTTACACCCTCCACCTGCCGCATGTTAGCCCTGCAACCTTGTGGAGAGCTCGAGTACCTCCCCCTCGGGGCGGTGATGGTACCCACGTCCTCAGCCCATGGTGAGGGTTGGATGGAATCATACAGACAGCACTGAGCCTCAGGACTGACCTGGAGGCCGCACTCTGAGAGCAGAAGGGGTTGTGACTGTCATCACCATTGCCGAAGCAGGTGGGAGTCAGGAAGGGACAGGTGAGATGCATGAGGTGACTTTCACTCTTCTAAGAGGCCTAGGAGGGAACGGCTGGGTCAGATGGGGTTCCTGGCTTTAGGCTTCTGAGGACTGTCCACACTGATTTCCCTTCACCAGCAGTGCGGATGAGTTCCTCTCCCTGATAGGCTCACCGGCTTTTGTTACAGCTTCATTTCTTGACGACAGTTTCTCTGGGGTCATGTGGAATCTCAGAGTTGTTTTAATTTGCATTTCTCATAGTGGCGAGAAATGTCAAATATTTTTTCATGTATTTATTGCCCATTTGTACTTCTGAGAAGTATCCATTCATGGCAGTGTACAGTGGCACGCAGCCCTGGAAGCAGCCTGTGTGCCCATCAGCAGATGAGTGGGTGGAGCACTGCTGTGTCCTGAAGATACAGCCAGGCATTCATGGGTGCACTTTGAGACCATTATTAAGTGAAGTAAGTCAGATAAGCTTAAATACCACAATTTTTCCTCCAACACAAGAAACCCCAAAAAATGTTTATAAATGAAGAGTAAAATAGAAGGTAGATAAACAGTAGTAGGGAGACATTTTTCAAATGGATGGGGGAACAAACAATGGAAGAAGGGAAGAAAGGTGAAGGAGAGGACGGATAAAGTGAATTGAATAAAAAATGAAAATCGACCTTTTGCAAATGGGAAGGGGGCCGAGCATTGGAAGGGAGGCAGAGCAGGGGTAGGAGTCCAAAAAGAAAAACAATTAAGGATCACATGTACCAGCTCCCCGGGATACATGGAGTCATTACCTTCTGCAAACATGTAAGGCACAAGTGTAAAAAATGAGGTGAAAAGTGGATAGTGGAGGAAAGGTGACATGGCTTCATCTGGTGGGGCAGTATAGGGAGGGGAAGATGACCTCGCTTTGCAGTTGGCCTGTGGTGCTCAGCTAGCAGGTCTTTCAGGGGTCAAGAAGAGCTGCCCAGGGAACTGGGCTCAGGGCTGGGGTGCCCAGTACCTGGGGTCATTGGTATTGGGAGGTGGCAGAGGGGGAGCTCCTCCTGACCCCATAGCAGTGAAAAGAAATTGCTTTGGGAGATGAGAGAGGTGTTCTTCATGGAAAAGAAGGTAGGAGAGGATGGTGAAAGATTGAAGTGGGCTGTACCGAAGGAGGTGCAGTTCTAGGTTTCATTCACGTTCCAGGTATAGACGAAAAAATGACTTTTCATGCTGGTTTGGAGACAGAGTTGAACATCCTGTGTATCAATACAGGGAGTATGTTAAAGGCATGATTTCTCTTTATGGTTTCCTTGAAGAAATAATAACAATCTCAGTTCTCTTCACATGATTTTTGTTGTTTTGATTTTTTGAGGTGGGGTTGTGCTATGCATAGCCCAGGCTGGCCTCAAACTCACCACAGTCCTCCTGCCTCAGCCTCTTGAGTGCTGGGATTCCAGGTGTGCAGCAGCACACCTGGTCCTTTGCACAAGTTTTAAGCAGAACTGTGATTATGTACACAGAGATGTGTGATATCACAAGGTAGAAGGAAAGAAGTCAATAAAATGCACTGGAAAGTCTTGCTGTGTTCTTAAAGTGTGAGCGTTTTCCCTAGGAGCTCTAGGTAAAAAAAAAATCACATTTTATAAAGCTGCTCAAATATATTATTTGCTTATGTGGCACAAGAATTTCTGTGAGGCTTTCAAAAAACCTCTGCAGGTGGGGATTTAGCTCAGCGGCACAGGCACTTGTCTGGCAAATGCAAGCTCATAAGTTTGATCTCCCATACCAAAAAAAATAAAAAAACAAAAATACAGAAAGGCATTGATTGAATATGTTCCTCCTAATCCATATGCTTTAAAGTGTGTTTATGCTTCCTTTAGAATAAATGATTTGAGACTTTCTTTCCTTATGTGGAAATGCTTGAAGCCTGCAGAAAGGAAGGCGTAATTAGTATCCTCCTTTGGTCTTCTGACAACATTGCTTTAAGTTGACAGTGTTTACAGTTTGAAAATCAGCCTGTGAGGTTACCATAGCTTCGACACACACGGGGTTCTGCTGGGATTCGTGTATCATCGTGTCTGCAGACAAGAGAAAACAAGTGTAGTTTCATAATGGTTTGTTGGGGTAGATGCTGGAGGGAGGTGGAAATGAAGTCGTCTAGCCTGCTTTAAGGAAGCCAGTTAAGCAGAGGGTGTGTCACAGATGTTACCTTATGAGTCCTTGTAGTGCACAGCTGTGATGCAAGCCTACTGACTTTTCTTCCAGTGCATTTCTCCCTTCAGTTGCTAATGAGATGCTTTGCTAAGCTTTGTTGTTCTTTACTTGCTTGATGCACAACGTAGCTGTGATAATTTAGGTTTCTTGCACGAACTTCAGCTTTGCACAGAGCTTTCAGTAGTGAAAGTCATCTGATGTTTCGGCCTGCACCAGGCCTTAAAAAAAAACCCCACTGTAAACGATTATGGTAATTGAGACCTACAGCTACCATATTTTGACCTGCAGTAGAATCGAGGCCGTTTTGTTCGTATTTTTTTTTTTTTTAACTCCGTCACTTGTAGCTGTTGGTCGTTAGCAGAAGAAGCCAAATGAAGAACCATTTCTCTCTGCTGATCAGCTAGGGTGGGGCGGGGAGGGGTGCTAAGGTAGCCAAATCTGGTGCTTCTTATAAAATGGTAGAAGAGGAAGAGAAGCTGGAAGAGAAGCTGGCATGGTGCATCTCTCGTCTCCCAGCCTTGCGCTCCTGCATTTCCTGGTTTGCCCTCTTACCAGTGGACCTGAAGGAGCTGTCTGCACCTGGAGCCTCACTTCTGTGTTCCTCCCCTTCTCTTGCTGTGAGGCTCCCCCTGAGCAGATCCTTAGCTGGACGCTGGTTCCCTTCCTGTTCCAGAACAACACTGTAATGTGAGAAAATCCACTGTCACATTCAGGTCGAGGTGTCTCTCTCTTTCCTTTCTTCCCCTCTCCTTCTCTCCTCTCCTCTCCCCTCCCCTCCCCTCCCCTTCTCTTTCCTCTCCTCTCCTCTCCTCTCCTCTCCTCTCCTCTCCTCTCCTCTCCTCTCCCCTCCCCTCCCCTCCCCTCCCCTCCCCTCTCCTTCTCTTCCCTCTCCTCTCCTCTCCTCTCCTCTCCTCTCCTCTCCTCTCTCTAGCCACTCACTCCTCACAGAGAATGGCCCCATTTCTTCTTGCATACCATGAGAAGGGACCTTCTGAGTCCCTTCTCATGGTATGCATGGGAGCTCTTGGCATGGGAGCTCCTCCCGCTCCCTCCAGTGTGCATCTCTCCCTGCTGTGTTGTGTTCCAAGCAGACCCGTTGGAAGCACACGACATCACACTGACTGACTGGGAGTTCAGGCCACACAGGTCAGGCAGAATTTCCCAGTACCCTTTACATTGATCAGAACTTCAGACAAGAAATGAACTTCACCAAGTGTTTTCCTGTACTTTGCTGAGGAGCCTGGGTCCCATGCTTGAGAGTGTTTCCAGGTAGGTGGATATGAACAGTGGCTGCCAGGGTAGAGAGGGGTGCCTTCCAGATGACCCCGTCCCCAAGGCCTGACCCCCTCCACAGAAGCGCACCTCTGTGTAAAAACAGCAGCAAAGTGGAAGGTCTATGCTGCTCAGACTGCATTCGGTGTGGTGTGCAGAGCCGACACTGCGGGGTGCCCAGTCTGCAGGGATTCATGCGGATCCCCTCTTGATGGAGCTCAGCTTGTTCCTTCTCACTCTGTAGTTTTGTCTGCTCCCGGACCCTGGCCCTTAGGAAAGCTTTTCTTCCTTTTCCTAGCTTGATTTCAGCTCTGCTACTAGAGAGTAGGCAGAGCTCGCCTGGCCACCTCTGGGCCATGTGTGATACTGCCCCATCATCCATGGGGACCTTCCCAGTGTGTGGTACCTCAAGGAATAAGACCTGCAGCAAGAATCAAGTCGCACCCACCTCGTGGAGACCCTTAGCTCTGGCAGTGCGGGGACTCAGGACCGATGTTAGAAAGAAGCAGAGCTTCCTGGAGCTGTTTGAATTCTCCTCCTCTCTATCATGCCGCTCTTCTTCCCACCCTCTCCTATGTGGGAAAAGCCCCCTCGGTTCTGGAAGAACCTTTACTATGCTAAGGGTGCCCTATGGCTCCCTGGCCTGACAGCTGTCTTTTTCCCGAGTTCCCTAAGTAGTTGCTGGACCACAGTGTGTTTTTACCGGCATGTCGAGGTTCTCGGAACTTGTCAGCTCCTGTCTGTTGGGGATTTGAACAAGATTCGGCCTGAGCTGGCAGAAGTGATGCATCCATTGGGCTGCATTGGAACAGCTGCCTGCTCCACAGATGTCGGTGTTGACTCAGGCTGGATACAGCTCCTGCTTGGGCCCCTCGCTTCTCCCACCAACATTCCACTCACTGTCCAGGTCCCGTGCTCTCTGGAGACTTGCTCTCCTCCCAGCCTTGCTGAAGCATGTTTCTTAAGAAACTGGTTCGAGTTTCTTCTGCGGAGCAGTACACAGTTGCATTTGCTCTTGGGGTCTGTGTGTGGCCTTCAGGTCCTTAAGGTCAGGCTGTTCTCATTCTCTGTGTCTGCTGGAAATCAGTGTGGTCAGTAGCCTTGGGATGCTCCCCATAAATACTTGATGAATGGGCAGATGAACTGATAGATGTGTTTCATTATTGAATAGATTACTGAGTATCTGTTCGGCCTGAAGTTTTAAAAAACAAATTCCTCTTGGCAAACTGTTAGCTCTTATCTCCCGAGTACTTGATTTATGCATAGATGTTGTCTAATACCCTAAATATAATAAGCAATGATTTTGTGATTTAAAATGATGATATATAAAAAAGTATATAGAATTTAGTGGGAAATAGTACCTGAGGGGGAAGCTCTTTCCTTCTGACTCTGTATTTGTTTTGTGGTTGCTTCTTTCCTTGGCATGATACATGTCAGGAGAACACACTAGGTCCTTAGGGTGAGCAAGCTACTGTGTGAATCTCTGGAGAGTGCAGTTCCTGTAAAATCTAATGCAATTCAAAATTCCAAAATGTAAGCATGTTGTTTTTAGCTGTCCTGGGTTCTGGAGCAAGTGAGTCAGGATTTTTAAATTCCAATAACTTGATTCTGGAACCATTTGGAGCTTTGCCTCTTCTAGAAGAATTTTCCCATTGATTCTGACACTCACTAAAATGTCATTGTGACAAAATAGTTTGTAAGCAAAGTGTAGTAGTCTAGGAAACAAAGTCATCCCAGCCGCTGGTAATCAATTAGATGTTAGTTTTCCTTTAAATTCACTTACTTCATTAGGTGAGTCCCATCTTGGAATGGTTTTGCTAATCCGCCTTACCCTGGGAGTCACGCAGGCTAGTTCAGTGCGCCCACGATGGGCTGTAGCTCCTGTGTCTCACTGCTGGGCAGCTCTGGACCACTGTTGGTCCACACCTGACAGTCCTATTGGGCGGCAGTGGGCAGTCTTCATCGGTGGTGTAAGCCACCCAGTGGGACAGCCAAGCAGATCCCCCCAGTGATTCCAGCCAGCGGGAACTTGATAACCCCCCACCAGGCTTCACGGCTGCCGCACTGTAAGCTATGAGTCGTCATGAAGAAAGATATTGAGTGTGAGTAAATGTTTCCGCACAGCACATAACACGCGGGCCTTGGAGCCCAGCAGGTGTATTTCAGCTCCTTCCCTGCATGTACTTAACGGTCTGCTCACTCTGAGCCTTGGTTTCTTCCTCTCACCTGCCTTCCTGCATAAGTGTGAGGGCCAACAAGAGCAAACATATGGCCACTGGTGCCGTGGAAAAGCCTCCTCCCCGGGCAGCAGCGTGCTGGACCTGGCAAGGCCTGCAGCATCCCCGCCACCCTGAATATTCTTCTTCCTCCCTCAGGTCCAGTGTCCCGCCTGCCAGTTCGTCTGGTGTTTTAAGTGCCACTCTCCTTGGCACGAAGGTGTCAATTGCAAAGAGTACAAAAAAGGAGACAAACTGCTGCGTCACTGGGCCAGTGAAATCGAGCACGGGCAGCGGAACGCCCAGAAGTGTCCAAAGTGCAAGGTGAGCAGCCTGGAGCTGGAGGGAGACCAGCGGTACAGGGCAGTGGGGAGGGAGCCCTGGGGACGCTGGGCAGGTGCAGGGGAAGGCGTTTGCTGTGTCCACAGCGTCCTGGGAGAGTTAAGGGAGAATTCACCCCAGTGGCACTGCCCAAGGGGTGCCTTTGTCCCTGTTCTAGCCTGTGTGTCCCTCCGGCCAGGGTCACTTCAGCCAATCCAGTCTCATACTGAACAAATTTGATAAGATTGTCATTTTTACATTTCCTGTTATAAACATTATCTTGTAAAAGAAAAATAGGCAATTTTTGATCATCCTGTGTTTAAAATAATTGGACTAGAAAGCGTTTTTAAAGCTTTGCATTTTCTTATGTAATGATCTTTTTCTGGGGAACCTTAAAACAATATTTCTCCCCAGAAGATATTGCTATATTTGCAGCAGATATTAAGAAAATACACTGAAAAAATTAGTATTTGTTGTATACCCTAAGGCCTTTTTCATACATGCATTAAAATGTATAAACAAAACAAAGATGAGTTTTATTAAATAAAGGTTTCACACAGAATTCCTTCATATGAACAAAAGTACTACCCTAAATCTTCATATATAGTCTTTCAATTTTGATTATCAGTTGTACTTAGTTTTTTTTTTAAGAGAAAAAATTAAAAATAACAAAGTGGAGTTTCCAAACAGGCTAGTAGGAGAGTAACAACGATTAATACATTGCATATTGTTACATTCACGGTAGTTGTTCAGAGTACAAGATACAGGCACGTTGTCCAGACAATATTAGCACAAGCTTTTCTTTTCAGTGAACTGAGAGATCCCAGCTGTGTGACTGTCCTAACTACCTTGGGGTGTGTATATATATATTTCCCCCTTTTCTTTCCTTCCTTTCCCCAGGGTTCTGTCACAGTTTTTCTTTTCTTTTGGATATATACTTTAGGACATATACTGCTTTTTGCACCTGCAATGGGTACAATATCTCTTAAGTTAATGCATAATTGTAATGGTGGTTTTGATTATGATTTGCTCATTTTATTTATGAAGATCATAAATGTGTAACAGATATTTAAGAAAAAAAAACACTCCCCCACACCTGCCGCTCTACTACACTGTTGACTTATTAGTGCCTCTCCGTGGTCTTTGCCCTACTTAAATTATTTTTAAAGGTTTTAATTGTGTTATGCTAACCATTTGATGCCATTAGGTTTTTCATTTAAAAGTCCAGTTAATTCTCATGTTACTAAAATAGATTTTAAATGCTCCTTTCAGTTAAGTGTGTGATACTTGCTTAAATACCCTTCCACTGTTGGATACCAGTTCTGGTTTGGTTTGGGTTTGGATCTGTATGTTACAGTGTGTTGATGATGTTTGTCTTGAATGTATCTTTTTAAACATATTGTGCACTTCTGAAACCTGTACTTCTGCAGATACAATCACTGCATGAGAGGATATTGGTGTTCTGAGCTGTGGCTACATATCAATAGTGCTTCCTGGTGGAAGTAAAATAATTTTTAGTTCCACCCAATAAAAGTCTGAGAAGCTGTGTGAGCTTTTCTTGTTACCATTAAAATAGATTTTAAGCATTTTAAGGATTACAATTTAAGTATTTTAATAATTTTTAAATTTGTCCTTTCTTTACTTGCTTATAGGCTGAGTATGAGTGTGTGTGTGCTTTGAGTTTGTAATACGACTTTGTCAAATTTTCTGATAACTTCCTTTGGCCATTCATGTGGCTTAGGTTGGGATACTTTTTTTTTATTATCAAACTCTCTTTCTGACTTATTTTCTCCATGTATCTTCCCTATCTCCTATCTATTTCTTCCTACCCAGTTGATGAGTTTATTTGGTGTTTAGTTTGGTTTGGTTTGGGTTTTAATTTAGTTGGCTTGCAATGAAAAAAAATTTTTTTATCTGGCCAAAATATTTCCTTTTGGACACAAACATCGTTAACGCATATTTTAAAAATATATTTACTTACCTTTTATATTTTGCTTCTTAAGTTTCAAAAGTCATTACCATCTACAAGTTTGAGTAGAAAGGTCTTTCTTCCTTTCTTTTAACTGATTTCTAAATATTTTATACTTTTAATCTACTCACAATTTTTGGAATATATTAGTTATCAGATACTAAACTAACATTTTTTCAAAGGAAACCACCTAACGCCATGGTGTTTAATAAATAACACTGCCCCTAAAAGTTGGTTTATAATTTCTCTGTAAGCAAATATTAAATTATAATTATGTAACTTCTTTTCTAAGCCCTCTAATCTTGACTGTAAGTTTTTAAGTAAATTCTACATTTGCACTAGTAAGTTTCAAGCGCTTGTTTCTTTGCAGAATTTACAAACTCAAGCAAAGTTTGATAGCCTATTAATTCCTTGTTTTTATTTGAATTCTAAGTAAAATAAACTCTTTTCTCTTTTTACTTATAAATATTACTTTTTCCATGATAAATTTTTACTTTTATTCTCAAGCTGAATGACCAATTTGATATGTGGCATGGTAATAGACAAAATTTAACTTACGCTAAGATGTCAAAATTATTGTTTATAATTTTGACAGGTAAAAAGTATGTGTATTAAGTTTTTCTTCTCATTTACTATCAAGATACTTAATTCATAAGTGTGATTTTTTATATTAGGATAAATAAAAACAGTTCTGGAAATTACTTACTTATAAAATACTTTTAAGAAAATTTAAGGACAACCTATTAAGATGAACTTAACTACTTTTGTTTGTATGTCATTGCCTTTTAATGCAGTTTTCTTCTATGAGTTATGAGACACCATTTTAATCTTAAAAATAAATTTTCTACTTTATATAAAATTCTTCACCCTACAGAAAACACACACTAATTTTAAAATATCTTGTTTGAATTTAGTTATCACAAACTAAATCTAGTTTGTGATAAATAAATTCTTCTTAAGTAAAATTAAATTTAAAGCAAGTAGAGAATTAAAATTTTGTTGGAAATACAGAATCTGTTCAGCTTCATGGAAAAATTCTTTTTGAGACAGTGATTAGGTGAGATACTGGAATCTGAGTTAAGAAAAACTTGCTAGGTTAAAGTGAAAAGTAAACCCCACACTTAAAAAGAATAGGTATGAAAGTATACAACATAAAACCAATAAGAAAATACCATTGTAGGCAGTTTTGTACACATAAACGTTAGCCTGCAACTGTTAGTGAAACTATTAGTTTTTAGTGCCTGTTTATTTTTTAAAACAATGTTGAGAATCCAGTAATGCTTTTTAAAAAAATTATAATTAAATAACACATACTATATAATTTATCAGCCTTACTATTTTAAATACAAATCGTGCTTTTTAAAATTTTGTGTTTTAATTTGAAATTCTTTTTTAAAAACTAGTCAAATAATGAACACTCTGTGTGGTTCTTTGAGTGATATAGTAGTATACCACCAGTCAATGCAAGAAACAAAGTAATATTTCGTTATTTCCTTTTTTCAGAAAATGACTGCCTATATCATTTTGTTTAATGCTTTTTAAAGAAACTTTTAAATAAAATACTCATTTAATTTATTAACAAATGTGTCTCGGGTAATATCCTGCCAGATACTTCTAAAGGTGTTAATAATTTTGGATTCTAAAATTAGAAATCCCTATTGTTATCTAATATTCTAATAAACATCAGTAAAGGTAAAGTTAAGAATATTTCAGGAATGCAGGTAATAACCTTATAAGAATGATAAATGAGCTAATCTAGTTGTTCCTTTAAAGCTCTACCATTACCCAAGAACAGTAGTGTTACATGTCTTCTAATGGATAGATTTTTAAGTCTAGCCTTAACCATGTTTTTCCTCTCTGTAGTCTCACACTGGAAAAACCCATTTTTCTAAAGGCCAGATCTCAGACCTCCTGAGTATACAGTACTTTCTAACATACAAATTGTTGAAATACAGGTGGACATTTCAGGTCCTTCCATCTGATGCATCAAGGCAAATGTAAACCAAGCAAAAGTTAAAATGAGAAACATTCACTAAACACATGAGGCACTGTCTCTTTGAAACATTGCAGTGTGTTATCATTAATGATGTGGGTGGTGAGTCTGTGTGGCTGTTACATTGTTATCTACACTTTTTTAAATATTTGAAATAGTTCCTGATTAAAAATCCATAGACTGACCAGGAAGCAGGAGGACTGTAATATGACATCTTTTTGGAGCCTGCATAGTTTACAGAAAAACAACTTAGTTTGCTCCAACAGCCTCAGGGACTTGGCTGGTTTGGGCTTTGAGCTTTTGTTTTGTTTGTGTTTTGTTGTTTTTTGGGTTTTTTATTTTCTTCTTTGCGTAAAGATTAAGTATTGCTCAGCAAACTGAGCTAACTAAGCAAAGTTGGGGTTAATACTTCCCCAAGAAGTTTACTTTTTGTTAAATTTTAGAAGTTAAAATGGAATTCACCAGACACTGCCCTACAAATTATCTTCTTTAAATGTCTGATTATAGAAATATTTACATAAACATTTATGTACTGGGATAGAATGACCGCCCTGACTTGCTCTTGTATAAATAAACTTACATTTCTATTTCAGACATCTCACAAGGTACTGATAAAGACAAATCACTGGTAATTAACACGTCTTCTTTGATTGGTTTAGATGTGTGTGGTTTTTGAATTAATGGCTCAAAATTAATTAGCTCAGTAATGCCATCTTTATTTTATTAAAAGAAGATGCCTAAGTCCAGTGCTGTTTCTCAGTGGTGTTTGCACAGTGTGTGTTATATGGGGACTTGTACTAAGGTGGTTCCTGAGGCGTCACTCCAAGAGGCTGATTTCCCATGTGCCACCCCGATCTTGGTCATTACCTTTGGGTAAAAGTTTAAGGCGTTACACAGGAAGAATATGAATGACAATCTCAGTAGTGTGTAAATTGTTATCTCGGTTAATTCACAAAAGAAAGTTGTAAGGAAGGGGTAATTACTAACATTCCAAGCTGTATAACCAGTTTCGGGGAGTTCAGGTAACAAAACGTAGGTAAAAGAAGTAAGTCCTGTTCACTGATAATGTACTGTGAATTTGCAGTTCTTGTGGTAGCTCCCTACAGATGTTTTGTCCTCTTAAATCCTGTCACGTGTAAACATCAGGCAAGAATGTCCTGATTCCGTGAGTCTGCTCATGGCTCTCTCTTCATGTGGGGTTAACACAGATGCTGTGTCTGTGCCCTCTGAGCTGCAGCACAGCTAGGTAGCCCATGGCTAGCGGAGTGAGGTGTCGGGGCTGTTCCTGTTGTATCTCACAGTTGTTGCTCTGTCCTTTACTACTTAATTTACTGCCACAGAAGCGCATGTGATGGCTGCTTCCAAACAGTGCCCGTTCAGGAAATGAAAATGCCTTCCCTTCCCCTCTCTCATGTTTCTACCCTGCGTGAGATCAGGAGATCTGGAGGAGTGTTGGTCGCTGCCTCTGATTTCTTGGTGTGATGAAGTAGAAGCCTCAGTTGGAAAAAGAGCCTGATGGAGTGACGCCGGAATCTTTCTAGGGTTTATAAATCGTGCATACAACACCCTACTATTTTTGTGGCAAAAAAAAATCAATACTTATTTACTATCATGGAATCAAATATATAATGTAAATACATGCTACATTTTATTTTCAAAAAATAAATCAGTTCTGCTTATGATGAAATAGAAATAAGTGCAAACTATTTTAATGTAATAATAAATACTCAGCATGTGAATAATTAGGTACTATGACATCAAAAGGAATAATGAAGCAGATTTGTACATGTTTGCATTTAAGAAGCCTTGAAGTGTACTTCAAATATTATGAATATCCATCCTTTATATTTAAAATAATATCCATCTTTTATATTTAAGATTTTAAAATGAAGATGCATGTTTATATATACTATGTATGTATCTAAATGCATACTGGTATGTATGTCCGTGTGTAGGTATAGTGTAAGAAAATTCTGTGTTCATTAAAGCCATGCACCGTATTTTGCCCTTCTGTGTACAATGGAGTTGGCTTCTAACTGCAGTCAACCCTTCCTCAGTTACACTGGAGTCATGTCACTTAGTGAGTCATTGCATGGAAAACCATGCAGACATCTGTGTGTGTGTGTGTGTGTGTGTGTGTGTGTGTGTGTGTGTGTGTAGAAAGTGGGGTTAGGGTCTCAATTTAAATATTTTAAACAGATTTTCACTATGCCAGCATCCAAAGCACGTGGAAGTGCAGGAAGAGCCAGTACCCTGCTGTGCGGGAATCCTGGGTATCACCTGTCACCCGCAATGCTGGCCTCTCCACCTTCGCGACAGCCACACGTCCCTGGTCGCTGACGAAATGAAACCAGACCAGCACCCGATTGAGGGTCCCTCGCACAGGATAAGGGTCCCTCAGAAGGATTAGGTCCCACTGTGAGCTGTGGAGTCAGGGACATGCTCAGGTCTAAAGCTAGAGGCCCATTTTCTATGTGGATAATATTGGAGCCAGTGTGCCAAAGGATCTGAAAAGTTCATTAATCTTCAAGAAGTTGGTAAAAGTCTCTGTGTCTTCCAGTGGAAAATTCAGCTGCGCACTGAGAAGAGGCTGGAGAGCAGCTCAGAGCAGAGTGTGCCCCGCGGGTGCCAGGGCGCACTTCCTCCCCAGTCATCCTCAGGGCAGGGCCACCATTGCCTGGAACAGCTCTCAGCCGGTGGATCATGAAGGCTTAGGGACCTGTGAGACAGGACACGGCGGGGCCAGATCCCTGCCCAGCACCTGCACTCAGCACTGATGGACTTCTCCAGCATGGTGAAAGCTCTCCTCCGCAGAGCAGGTCTTCTGGTGGCCCCCCTCTCAGTCATAGCCACTCCCACCTTCCCACTCTTGGGCCAGGAACTCTGTGCACTGCGGACACCCCTGGTTTCCTGCCCCACCTCTTGTCCTTAGTTAGGTTTCACAGACACACCGCTGGGTTGAATTCAGATTCTGACGTGTCTCAGCTACCCCTCCCAGGCATCCAGTGCAAGACATCACTGTCTTTCTCTCTGCAGGACATTTCCAAAGATCCCAGTGGTTTGCCTTCCCTCACAGTGTGGGAATCCAGCAGCCAGAGCAGGGTTGATCATAGCCCCGCCCGCTCAGAGCTCTGTGGCTCCCAGCTTGAACAGAACCAAGCCAATCCTAACAACAACCCTGCCAACCTGTTACAGCCAGGGCCTGCCTGCACTCTGGGTGTCCTCAGGCCACACCTGCTTTCTTCAAGCTGCTGCAGCTACTTGCACCCCCAGCTGTGTGTCAGACAAAGCATGGGCCCTCCTGGGGTCTCTACCCTGTTGTTCCCCTGATGCCCACATGCCCAGCAGCCTGGCTTCCTGCAGCCTTGGCTAATACTCGGTTTCTCCACAAGGTTCTCCTTGGGCACCTTATCTATCAGACCATTGCAACCCACCTCAGGAGGTGATGAGGAGACAAGGTAAAGTCTGTACCCATTGAGCCATCTCTAAGCGAATGGATGTATTTTACAGACATCAGAGCAGAGATTTCGATTGACTTTGTTCTGAGTTACTTTAGAAGAGCAGTTGCTGAACATTTAGCACTATAAACAGAGCTTGAATGAATCCACTGCAGTTTTTAGCATGCCTCTTTATGTTTTGCAGTCGTGTTAAGAGGTTCCTGGTGAAAGAGCATCTGTTGGGTAGCTTGAATGATGTCGCTGAGGACTGCTGTAAGGTTTCTGGCAGGAGGGATGTCTAGGAGAGGGAGTCTTGAACTAAGGAGCAGAGGTTCACAGCCAGGAAATGTTTGTGGTTCCCTGAGCTTGAGGTTCCCGGAAGGGGTGAAGGAGAGGTGGAGTTGCAGACCACACCTTGACCTTTGCACATAACCTTAAGACACAGGTTTTCCCCTCCACTCCCGGGCTTTTGAGAAATCCTGAGCAGGAGATGTGGTGTCGACTTTACTTTTTTTTTTTTTTTTTTTTGGTCTTTTTGAGACAGGGTCTCGCTATGCAGTTCAGGCTGGCCTTGAGCTCGGTCTGGAACTTGCTATGATCCTCCCACCTCAGCCTCCTGAGTGCTGGGATTATAGGCGTGAACCACCATGCCAGGCTGACTTTACATTTTACACTGATTGCTGTCGATTTCGAGGAGGAAGTTGTAACTAATCTAGGAAAAAACCATGATGGTGAAAGCTAGGGTGGTGGTCAGAAGGGTGGAGAAAAGGATTAGAGAGACATTATGGAGTTCAACAGCCCAGCCTCCATGGTGATGGGTGTGGGAAGTTTACTTGGATGAATGCGAGCCCACACACCAAGGCGAACGGGAGACGGAGCTGAAGTTACTTTGCTTTTGGGGTAAAAGGCCATAGAACCATGGTGACTTTGACTTTGCTGACTTGGCTATGGATCGGTTGTGAAGCCCAGGAGCCAGGGCGCAGTGGAGATCCAGCATTGACACTGGGAGAGGCAGCAGATTCCCCAACCAGAGGGCATGTACCACGTGCTGGGACTTGAGTAGGGGTTAAGGGACAGGGAACCTGAGGGGAATTGGGGGAGGGTGTCAGCAGGGTGGGTACACCAGAGATCCTGTTGACTGACTAATGAGGCTGAGAGATGCAACATGATACAAATAAAAAACATGCTCATTGGATTTGGCAATTATGGCATTGTGGATAATTTTCATTTATTTTAATAAGTTTTGGGCGGATGCTTTGAGTCAGGACATGTGCAAGGCCCTTTAATAAAATAATGAAAACATGGGTGTGACTTGGGCCTTCCAGATTTTGTACATGGCCGATAGAGGATTTAAACAAGGGAAGACAAACCTTGCAGTGTTGAAATACACAGTGATGGTTAAGTGAAATAAACCAGGCTCTCAAGCTTAAATATGGTTTCTCATATCAGAAACCTAAGTTATGAATAAAGAGCAAATTAAGAGATAACAGGAAGTAGAGAAATATCTTTCTCAAAGGGAACTGGATCAAGGGATGGGGCGGAGAAATAAGAATTTGGCAAAGCTTTGCCCCTGGCCCAGTGCCAGGCCAGCAGTGGCGATGTCCTGTGCTGCTCCCATGGGCGGATAAAGCATTGAAACAGTAAAAGAGAAAAGACAGAGTGAGAAACGCGAATTCGGGGCTGTTGGCAGTGCGTTTGACTCCACAGATGGGGTTCTGGGGTGCTGCAGCTCAGTGCCCTCCTTCTCCTGCCGCCCTTGATGGCTGAGTGGCTGCTCGTCCTGGTATTGCAGCTCAGCTATCACTGTCCCCGGAGCCTCTTCTGACACTGGTGCCAAGGAGGCATCTCTGCTGGGGACCTTTCCTCCCTCCTCCTTCTCCTCCTTCCTCCCCTGGTGCTGTGGGGCCCTTTGACTATACACACATGAAGGGCAAGAGCCATGTAAGGTTTCATGCACAAGCAGGTAGTTTTTGAGGGAATGGAAGACACCTGGCTGTCTCCTGTGGGACTGCAGTCACCCAGGAAGCATTGAGCCATGAGAACAATGAGTTTGTATTCTCCTAAGGAGTTTGGTGACAGTGGAAGGGTGAGGGTGGTCGTCCACCAAGGACCCTGTGGGACAGGAGGAAATATTTACTAAGATGGAGGTAAACAACCCAGAGGCAAGCTGTGAGGATGAGTGCAAAGGCAGGGAGTGCTGGCCTTGAAGATTCTCGAGTAGCCGGGGACACGGGAAGAAGAAGAGAAGGAAGCAAACCAGGGACTTAGCTGTAGTGCAGCCCTGCCTGTGTCCCTCTCTTCCTAGCAGGACTTTGTACCACCAGACTCTGATCATAAGAGTTGACTTGAAACATGCATGAAATTGGCCCTAATAGTAAAAGAAAGCACTGGAGACAAAGCTGAGTGTTGGTCTCCTGCCTCATTGTGAGAGATGCCAGATGACTCTGATCACCATCTTCATCTTGCCCAGGTGGCGGTCCTCAGTGGCGCTGCTGCTTCTGGTTTCCTTGCGTTTGTCTTTCCAGTAACCATCTGTGAACAGTCAGCTTCTCACTCCACCCTGGATGCTCTCCGTGACTCCTGATGCAGTGGTTGAGGATTCATTTCACCTGTTTACCCCCTTTCTTTCTTCCAACTTTTTGTGCTTGTCACTTTCTTTGATCATCTAACAATTTTAAATAGTATATGGGCACATTAGGCCTCCTGCACTCTCTTTAACTCTATGTCCTATAGGTTGTGGGTTTATGGTCTAATTTAACATTTGCATGCTAATCTAATATTCTTAATGCTTTGGGTTTTTTATCTTAAAGGCAGCTAATATTTAAAAAGCAGTTGGTCATTTGTTGGAGACCATTACAAAGCGGCTCTGAGCAAGATTTAAATTTAGCTCATTGGCTTTCTATGTTTACCTGTGAGTCTGTCCTAGGCCTCGGCCCCTTGCCTAGCGATGGGAGCTGATTTTAGTAAGTGAACCTCTATGAATCACTGGTCCTGGCTGAGGCCTGTAGTGGCCTGTGAGTCCAGAGATATTTCAAAGGGCAAGATAAGGCCACAGCTGAGGGCTCCTGGCTCTAACACCAATTAAGCTGTAGAGACTACAGCTACAGGGATCTCACTCCTGCTGCCTTATTCCCACCATAAATGTCATCATGGAGATAAGACAGTTCTCCCTAATGGCATAATTTACTACCTAGAGAAATCTTTGAAGTCCTACTCATTTCCCATGCTTTGTGCAATATCTTCACTCTTTGTTTGGACCTAATAAATATGGGCTTCCCAGAGAAGCTCCCTGTCTTAGCCCTCCTGATAGCTGCAGAGTCAAGAACTCTGCAGAGGGTTTTGATCCTCCTGGAACCCTAAAATCATACCACTTGTCTCATTTACTTAAGCTTTCACAGTATACTCCTTTGGGAGATTGGGGATCTAGGTCAGACCCCAGTAGTCATTTACATAATAAAGGACATTTTGTGAAATTAGGGTTACATTTCTTTTTCTGTGAGATCACAACTTCCACGACAAAAAATAACGTCTAGCTCCTTGTTGAGTCTTCAGTCGCACCATGTGCTGTTATGGAAGTTGTATGCCTTATACCCTGTTTTTCCTGCAAATGGTCCTGATTTTTCTTTTTTCCGTAGTGAGTATAGAAATACCCATGTTTTTATCATGCTGTGAAACAAATAGCTCCTCCTCTAGTTGGTCTGTAGTCCGCAGTTACTCGTAGAAATGCTCTGGAGACTGACTTCCTATTTTAAGCAGAACCAATTCCCCTCTGGTTTTCTGGCCTTTGTTGAGGGGCTCCTTAGACCTTTGTTGTGTTTTGTCTTTCATATGCAGTAACAGTGTCCCTTCCTGAATTTTACACTGCTCAGATGAAATGCTGCATGGTGATGTTGCCTAGGAAGGGAACAGTGAACTCAACATTTCTACACAGGTTTAGCTTTGCTCTCACATTTTATTTTGTAATTGGACAAGAATGCTAGGTTATCATATTTTACCATATCTTTAAAGGCTTTATCTATGTATTTTTAAAAATTTTCCTGAAGTACAAAGAGTTGGCGCAGTAAGCTGAGTAAAGAACTGAGCTTAATTTGTGGATTTTCTTAAAATTCCTTATAAGGGTTTCTTCTGATTAATTCTCTCAAATGTCAGAAGCCACTGATGGAAATATATACATAAAAATACTTTAAGGGTTTGGTGTCATGCCTATAGTACAGTATTGATTTATGATAATAGTATGTAGCAATTCATTTATTTCTTATTTCCTATTTAAACTGTAAAGAATGACTTTATTTCCTGGTGAAAATAGAGAAACACTGATGGACAGAGGTGTATTGATGTAATTCTAAAATAGGCTGAATATTTAGCGGTTCATGTATTGTTAATTCTTTTGATTAAGTGGATCCTGTGTGAATTAGAAGACCATGTTCTGTTTCTGATTTAGTGTACAGCATGAGCATGGGATTAAACTCAGTGTGAAGCACTTGAGGAAAGATGCACCTGTTTTATTTGTCTTTTGTTTATATATAATAATACCTCATACCAGGTCTTGACCCATCCTGTGGAGAACTCTGTGGGCACAGAGGTGCTCCTTTGTGTCATTTGTGTCCATTACAATGGGAGCTTAACCTCAGCCTCCTGTTGAGGAAATGTGGTACCTGTCTGCTATATTCATGTTGCACCTCAGGCTTTTAAGTGCAGAAAAGTGTGAGCACCATTTGGCACATGAATACCTGATTCTTCAAATAGCCAACCTTCCTTATTACAAACGGAAGGAAAGCACTGTAAATTGTAACTAAGTAAATAACTCTTGTGATTTATGAGTCATCCATTTAATTTCATGGGTTAGGAATACCTAGTCTGTCCTCATCGCTCTGTTTTTATTGGCACCAGGAATTGAACTCAGGACCTTGCACATGCTAGGCAGCTGCTGTGCTGCTGAGCAGTCTCCCCTGCTTGTCCCCATTGCTTAAGGGAAAATAAATTTTAATGCTAAGTATAGCTACTTGGGAGAGCAATTTTTTTAGCAGAGCTGAACTGGTGAATGATTTTAAGCAACAAGAGAAAATAAAAAGCTTCATGGGGTAGGGGCTGGACTTTATGTAAATATAATTTTAACCTGTGTTTTAGGGCTTTCCATATTTACAAAAATAAACAGATGGCATTGTCTTGGATTCATTTAGCATCTGAATCTTATGCTCCCCTAACTGTCAAGAATTCTGAATTGGAACTTGCTAAGCAAAATGTCACATCTTCCATGCACATGGGCTTGCATTACCAGCTCATCTCTCTGTATCAAACAGTAAAACACTTGCATGCAATCACAAGATATTAACAGGCGTGCTAACGGAACCATGCACACCCCAAGTTGGTAAATTGTGACACAATTCCCATGCCTTTATGAACATAAAATATTCAAATTGATTTATAGAACCATATCACCCTGAAGTATTCAGTATTACTAGGGCGCATTTTCGAAACTTACAATTTTCCATTTCCTCTGCAGGAACTGATCCACAGGACTTGAGCTGCTTGCCGGGTGCTGAGTTTTATATTAATTAGGGAAGACTCCTAGAGGGAGACAGAAATGGGAGCTGTTGGTAGTTAAATGCAATAATAAATGGACCACATGAAGATTTTAGGATGGAATGAAGCAGCATTACAGCCTGACATAAAATGACAGTTACAGTTGTATGTGAAGTTTTGACATATGTGTGCTACAGTGTCAGCCACGTACTGAAGAACTTTGGGGAGCCATCTTGCTGTTGGGAAAAGTTTCAGTAGCAGGAGGGGAGAAGGTGGATCAGGCCAGGGTGACAGAAGTGGGCAGAAGGGCTCAGGCACCGTGGAGCTGACTGCCCTAGACACCAGGCTGGGGTTCCCAAAGAGGCTTGAGCTCAGCCCCACCTTTGCCTTCATGGTGGGAGGCTCTTAGCACTCAGCAGAATGAGCAGACAGAGTTGAGATTTCGTCCTCCACTCTCTAGGATTCCCACGCAGCCTGCTTCCCGGGTTCCAGGTCTGAGGGCAATGCCGGGTTCTTGTCTGCATTTTGCTCTTTTCTTCTCCACATGTACAGTTGCATTTGGGCTGTTCTGTCACTGAGGCAAGTGTATGAATGTTGTTATTCTCTAGTTTTATTACGAAAAATTTTGATAGAAGAGTGCTTTCTTATAATTTCTGTATTCATATCTATATGTTTTATATTAAAAATTGTTTGAAGAATTTAAAAATGCCAGTGTCCTGGTGCAGAGTGCTGTGCAGCATGAAGTATCAGGCGTGCGGAGGGCTCTACACAGACGTCAGTGCTCTTCCCTTCCTAGATCACTGACGCTGCTTCTGTATTGGCAGGGTCTCTTGCCTCCCAAGATCAAACCTAGTGTGCACTCAGCTTCGGAGCTTGCAGTGTTTGCTGCTCAGCCTTACCTAAAACACACTCTCTCCTAGCAGCCACCTGACTTGCAGAGGGCTGACCTGGCTCCAGGGTTGGACGAGCCTGGCCGCTGTTTCTCCTCAGCGCCATCCACTCTGCAGTTGTGCTGGGTCATTGGTGACAAGCAGCACAAAAGGGACAAAGTAGGGGCTGCCGAAGAGTTCACCAGGCAGGTGAAGGGGTGCACCTTAGAGGCCCTCACCTGCATGCGCCCCTTCTTAGGCCTGGTGTCTCATTTTTATTTGTAATTTATATTCTTTTCTTTCAAGAAAGCCCCTACATTTAATGATCTACACACCCCGCAAAACCTGAGTTCCCTGCAACTAGACTATCATGTAAAAAAAAGAATCAATAGCCATATAAGAGGAAAAGGTAGCCAGCAGTGAGCAATGGAAATTTGGCTTTTGTTGCCTGTGTCTTAAGCACTCTTCTTTGCTGAGACAAAATACGTGAGACACACAACTTAAGGGGAGAGTTTATTTCAGCCCACAGTAGAGATTTCAGCCCATAGTCAGCTGGCTCCCAGTTGGAGCAGCCCAGCAGAGGGCATCACGCAGGAGAAACATCCATGGTGTGGGGGCAGCAGGCAGTGGCAGCAGCGGCGGAGGCAGATCCAAATCTCCTCCTTGCCCTTCTTACCCAAAGGCTACGAGCCTTTTGGGCGGTACCACCCACACACAGGGTGGGCTGTCACATTATCCACACCTAGCACTATGCTAGTTCTAATCAGCAGACTAGTTTGGTACCACAGTCTTGACCTAAATATCACACATCCAAGATCCAGCCGGCTCTGGAAAGCCCATCTATGAGAACATGAGGCTTTAGGGGGACAACTAGACACAGTCATAACAGCCCACATCGTGATTTGTTAGCCAGCCTGGAGCATAGGCCCAGATACCTTTGGCCACAAGCTGACTCAGGCCTATCTGGGAGGTGCTGCCTGGTCCAGCACCAGCCCCAAGAATGGGAGAAAGAGGACTACCCGGCCAGGAAGGGGCTTGCAGCTCCATTACACAGGGGATTCTTTTCTTACACTTGTAAGTGGGGAAGGGAGAAGGGAAGATTGGAACTGACTTCTTCATATTGATCTGACTCAGTACATACCAGGCTCAAAGCTGCTGTATCTCACACTGCATGGAAAAGAGCATCATTGAATTTGTTGCTAGGGAGATGGGAAGTAACTTGGTTTTAGGCAACTAATGTAGCCAGACCCAAGACACAGGCCTCCCTGAATCCAAAGACCCCACGCTTCACCTCCTTGCAAACTGAGCTTACCTGTGAGGAGCCACTCAGCCTCCAGAGCCACTCCCACCTTTAAACACAGTTCCTGCCACAATTCTAACTTCCCGAGGTCTTGCCAGCCACTTCCCAGGCCTTTCTCTCTTGGTTCCTTCATTTCTCTATTATAGGAAGTGCTTGCCCATAATATGCTTCCCTCTATTTATTGTTACGTCTTTAAAATTGTCATAATCCCCTGGTAGGTAGACGATGATAGACAAATGGATGCCTGTGTACGTGCGTTTTTCAGAGGAAACGTGTCCCTCTGCTGTGGGTACTGTCTGCTGTTATTTTCTAGTCTCACAATTCTTGTTCAAGTGCACATTTCTTTAAGCTAGAGCATGAGGGGTTGTAAAAAAAAAAAAAAAAAAACCAGATGTGCCGTGTACATGTACCGACTCTGCAGTGAATATAATCATTACGCGCTGCATACATGGATTAGTAACATTTTTAAAAAATGCTAATGCAGGGGGCTGGGGCTATCGCTTAGCAGCATAAGTGCCTGCCTGGTAAGCCCAAGGTCATGAGTTCAATTCCCGGTACCAACAAAAAGAAAAACAAGGGGGAAGATTTTCTAAAAATGTTAATGCAGTTTAATCACAATACTGCAATGCTGCATATGATCTGGAGTTAACAGTTTCACAAATCTGTGTTCCCTAAACATGTATAATAGGTATATATTTCAAAGTGAATCATTTTCTTCAACTCTCAACCTTTTCATTTCCCTCTTCACAAGATCTCCCTTTTTTCCTGAGTGATTTTGTCTCACCTCTGAAATCACTGACCAGCTTTTTTAAAAATACATTTGTAACTAGCTTTCCACCAGAGTTTATAGAATTCCCACTGTGTGTTAGGCAAAGAAGAGAATCACTGCAAATGAGTCAGGAAAATCTGTAAACCCTGGCCCAGGCTTCATGAGCAGGAGTTGGACAAACTCTGGAGGCCTCTCCTGTCAGTCATTCCATTCACGGTGGCACTAAAATACTCCGTGTTACCAGACAGCATCACACATATACGCTCACAGGATGAGATACAATTGCTGAGTGAAAGACCCATATATGTAAATATATATGCACACATACAGACACATCTAGGACGTATATGCCCCATGGTATGCCTTTTTTATTATAATGGAGTGGGTATTCAAGTGCACTCATTGGAAACAGATGTGAACAGATGCAGAGGTGGACCACTTGTGGAAAGCACCTGTTCTGTAACCAGACAGAAAGCCCGGAACTGGCCAGTGTAACCAAAGTGTCTCTCTCTCTCTCTGTCTCTCTGTCTCTCTGTCTCTCTGTCTCTCTGTCTCTCTCTCTCTCTCTCTTTCTCTTTCTCTTTCTCTCTCTTTTTTTTTTGAGACAGGGTCTCACTATACAGTTCAGGCTGGCCTTGAGCTCACTTTGTAGCCCATGTTGACCTTGAATTCATAATGATTCTCGTGCCTCAGCCCCCTGAGTGCTGGCATTACAGGTGTCCACCACTGCACCTGGCACCAAAGTATTTTTCTTTTGATGAGACCTTGTCAAATAATAATGCATTTATTATTCCTCTGACACATATTTGAGTGAGCACATATTTGAGTACAAGATGACTCCAGTTTATACACTGCATCCCAAAGGACTCTGGTCACATGGTTATATTTCAAGGAGCAGTAATGGGCTTATTCTGTGACCCGGGGGCTCGAGACAGTGTCCTTGGGTTTAGGAAAGGCTGTCCAGGAGCACAGTCCTCATTATATCATGGGGGGAGCTGCAGTTGTGTACAGCTGGGCTGTGACAGAGAAGGGTGCAAGGTTGCAAGGGAAGCATTGTAGAAGGGGTCCCATTAACAATACATTGACAAGTCATCCTGCAGTTAGAAATGAAGTGAGATTGCAGATGCGTGGCTGTCTACTATCGTGTGTCCTTTGGTGGGAAGATCTCTGCCACCTGACATTCACCAGAGTTTCACATGATCCTGTCTTTTACGACTCACCCAACTCACCTTACCCCTGAGTCACCCCATGCTTGCTGATTGTAAACTTAAAGAAAATACAGTTGCACAGTATTCTGCACTGTCCAAATCACAGAGTTAGGCTGTGTGTCAGGAAAGACCAGCGAATCTTCCCTGGCATGGTTCATATGCTGGTCCACACGCGCTGATACCACGAATGCGTTAACCATTACTGTGTTTTCCACACCCAAGAGTGTCAAGTTAAAATTGAGTCCTGGAGGTCGTGATGAAGAGGCAAACCCACAGCCTTGGTAGGGCAACCCTAGACTTCCGTGTTGGTGGAGTCTGTGAATGGTGGTTCCATAAAACGGGCCATGTTTCACTGTCCAATGACTGAGATAACCTTTCCTTGTGTTTGCCTCTCTCCACTCCAGATCCACATCCAGAAGACTGAAGGGTGTGACCACATGACCTGCTCGCAGTGTAACACTAATTTCTGTTATCGGTGTGGGGAGAGATACCGCCAGCTCCGGTTCTTCGGAGACCACACATCAAACCTCAGCATATTTGGATGCAAATATCGCTACCTCCCAGAGAGACCTCATCTACGGAGATTAGTGCGAGGGTCCGTCTGTGGTGCGTGTCTGACCTGCTTGTGGGAATCCTCCCTCAGAGCGAATGAAGCGGTGGTTTTAGAACTGGAGAGCTGAGCGCTTGCTGTGTGCTGGGGATTCTCATAGGGCTTTGACTCAAACAGGTTTATCTCTCTCTGTCTCTCTCTCTGTCCCTCTCTGTTTCTGTCTGTCTCTCTGTCTCTGTCTCCCTCTCTCTCCCTCTCTTTCTTTCTGATCCAACTTGAATCCTTAACCAGGTGCTGAGATGTGCTCCTGTCATCGCAGCCACTGGGAACCTAAGGCAGGAGGATTGCTTGAGCTGCAGTTTGAGACTGGCCTGAGCAGGATACTAAGATCCCTATCTCAAAAGCAAAGTGAAAACAAAAATATTTCTAAAAATTGAAAATTTGAAGTCATTAGATTTTTACATTTCCAATTGCTTGATCAGAGGAACAGAGTCTCACTGATTTTTGTATGGGCAGCATCTGGGGGCATGGCTCACATACAGCAGTAATACCTGCAGTACTATACAGTATGGAACATGGTCCCCAAAACCAAACAGAAAGAAGCAGCCACCACACATGTTTCCGAGTCCTGCAGTAGAGTTGCTCTGTGTCTGTGGAGTTTCTAATGTATGAATCATGAATAGTCAACAGCTAAGGGGGTAAGCACCAAAAGCTCCCAGCACACGCATACCGTGTTCAGTTACCAGGTGCGAATGCCTTGTACATTGCCTTTTTACCCTCATCAGAAACACAACCTGATACAAGAGTCCTCACACAGAGGGAGACAGATGGGAGCAAACATGAGTGGATACCTAGCTCTCCGCTTGGTGAGCTGACCAGGTTTCCTACCTGCTACCTCAAATGTGTTAGTCCCTTTGTAATCCTTCAACAATCTGAGAACTAAAAGAGAGAGATCTAAGAGAAAAACCCCCAACACAGTTGTTCTGGGTGGAATGCACTGAGCTGATCCCTTAGGAATATCCTTCAGTGATGACAAATCAGTGCTGTGTGAGGTGCGTGACGCATCACCCACCTTTGGGGGTTGTTCCTGAGGTGAGGATCCGTGAACTTACATGTGGGCACCTGCGTTCCGTATATTTCTTAGAGACCTCACTTGTAATCCAGCTTACTAAATTGCATTTGCCGTGGAATTTAAAAAGCTTGCTGTGATTGTTTGGTAGATTCCTTTGGAGGCTGTTCATTTTTTTTTCTTTTGTTTTCCAGCTGGAAAATTATTCATTGCACCTCTAATCCTGGTTTTGGGATTAGCACTGGGGGCCATAGCAGTTGTAATCGGTAAGAAACACGTCAAGTGTCTGAGATTGGGGTCCACTGGGGCTGTCTACAGTGTGTGTGTAACTGGAGTCATGGGAGTCTTTTACCAAGGGATCATGGTGTCTGTCCCAGGCCTGCTTTACACAGTCTGTGACTCACAAGTTCAGAGGAGCACTCTCCTGGAGGGTATGTTTGACTCCTTTCAGCCTAGGGATACTTTATGTAAAAGCATTATTGTATTAGCCTGCTTTTAATACCAAGTCAGTGCAGCTAATACTTTAGTGAAAAACTCAAGTGAACTAGACTTGAATTTTTCAATTCTGCATTTGAGCTGGACCATCAAAGAGGCTGTGTCACATGGCTGAGTGTGTGAGTCTGTGTAGGGTCTGTGTCTTGTACGAAAAGGGAGCCTGGCCAGCTCCCTACATAGGCCCAGACAGCCGGCATACACTTGAAGGTGGACCAGTAGAAATCTTACCAATAATTTGCAGAGCTTTATACATACAAGCATATTAAAATATGTGTTTTAAAGCAGTAGTTCTCAGATTTTAGCATGCCTCAGAAAAACCACAGGGCTGGTTAAAACACACCACTGCTCCCCACCCACCTTTCTTGACTCAGTGTGGTGTGGGCCTGGGAATCTGCATTTCTAGAAAGTTTTCAGGCCAGCCTGCTGTAGTCCCGAGGTTCAAGGCCCGCACTTGGACAGCGATCACTTTGGCAATTGTGTTATATAGCAGGAAGGACTTGTTTGGCTGAAATGAGTCTTGCATGTAAACTGTAGCCACTGATACCTGCCCAAGTCAGATAGAATTATAAGGTACCTGATGGTGGCTCTGGTGGGTGAGTCAGGACTTTTCAGAGTCGATGTTATTATCTACATTTCCCACATGAGGACACAAAGTGGACATCGTAGCCATGAAAACTGGGACTGCAGACCCGCAGCTCCGCGGTCTTTGCTCCTCAGTAAAATGATCCTCTGCATGTGACTCTGGATCTGGGGCTGAAGCCGCGGTGTGGTAGTTTGGTAGGAAGCATTATTCCATCTTTAAACCGGTATTGCTGCGTGTGTTACACAGGAAAGGGAGCTACAGCAGAGGAAGTTTTACCAGATAAATGCATATCGTAGGTATTTTCCCTCTCCCCTACGCAGTGCTAAGTAATGATTACTTTACAAGTGTTTGCAGATAAACTAATGTGGAAATTTTCAAATATGTGTACCTGAATGCCTCTGTGGCTAACTTCCTGTGTTTCTGTTTCACCCCTAGGTTTATTTGTATTTCCAATCTATTGCCTTTGTAAAACACAGAGAAAGCGGTCACGGACAGGCATGGACTAGAGGGGTGCAGATTTATCGCCCGATGTCAGCCTGGCCGGCGGGACAGCCTGCATCTGCGAGTCACCCCAAAGCCACCCTGGGAGGACCCTTCTGCCACCCGCCGTTCCCCAGGGTCCTCTGTCCACCACGCCGCTAGCTACGGTGCACTCCCAACGTGGTATCCTGCCCTTTCCCTAGGCAAATTGCTGCTTTTTAAAAAACGGTCACTTTCATAAACTCTTAGTACCTGTGTCATAACTCAGACCTTCGTGGTTCTTGGAAGAAAACATTTTAATTAAGAACTGGTTTTCCTCAGCATTGTTCCGAGGGCCTGGGGGACCGCTGAACCCCGAACCCTCCGGTCTGTCCAGCAGACTTGGTGTGCCTGTCCTGTCTGTCCCAACCGGGCGAGGTCACTTTTCAGGATACACGAGTTGGCTGAAAGCACCTGTTGCTGTGTGTAGCCCAGGCAGTGGGTTCCTTCATGCTAGAGATGCTGCCATTGCTGAAAACTTCCATGCCCAGAAGGGAACTCATGAAACTTAAGTTAACGAGAAAGAATCGTGAGTCACTACAGTGTGTCTGCGTCAGGCTTGGAGTGCGTGTGTGTGTAAGTCTGTATTAAATGAAGCTCAGTAACCTCCTGCTCCCCTATTTCCATGCCTCTACGCTGTTTTCACACTTTCATGGGCCGGTTTAGAGATGATGCTTCTGTAGTGGGCCTAGTTTGGGAATGTAGTGAATTAAAGTCAGTGGTGTAGACCACAGGCTGTTTCCATGGTGGTGACCCTTCCATTGTAAACTGAAAAAACAGGTAGGATGCTCTTAGAAAATTCTCCAGTCCCAAATACTCCGTCTTCTCAGATTTCTTATATTTTAGTATAAATGCTGTCCTCTATGAATCATATTTCACAGGAGATTACTTAATCCAGAGAACAAGTTGGCTGTAGCTCTGTTCCACTGGTTTTTTAATTACTAACTTGTAATCACAGGGAACTCTGCTTTAGGTCAAGATTTTAAATTATTTCATACTTCACCTTTTTCTCTTCTCTGTTTTTTTATCTGTTCCTGAGTTTCACGAAAATAAATACTACTCTCAAAGGATTTTTATTACGTTTGCTACTCAGATGCATAATAATCTGGGGAATCTTTTTAATGGGGGGTAATTTAAAAACAAAATTTTCTTTGTTCACAGAGTCACTTAAGATATAAAGTATTTTTAGAGAAGGAAACAAAAACAAAGTATTTTCAGGATATTTTCTAAGGTGTGACGTCTTTGGAACAGAAAGACAATTGATGAAACTTACATTCGTTCATTCTCATCACCAAAGTCCCACTACTTATGTTTGGAGAAGACCCCGAAAATTCCCACTGACTCCTGAGACTCCAGTTAACCATCTGCATAAAAGCATGTCAGCAGCCTCACCTGACCCGAGATAGATGATACAGTAACACACACATTGCTTTGAATAGCTTTTTCTTTCTTGGGCTCCAGAGTGTGAAAATAGTTTTTCACTTTTGTTTGCGGTTCAAGCCCCGGTTCAAGGCAGTTAAGGTCACTCCTAGCTCACAAGCCAGCATGCTTGCTTTCTTTGGCGTCACGCCGAGTAGCACCACAGTCTCTGGGCTGGTGGTCCATTGCAGGTGGAGAAGGGCTGGACATCTGTGTCTCTGGAGAGCATTTTTCCCAAGAGAAACAGGAGAGGGGAGGAGGGATTCGCATTCCCAAGTTCATCGTTCTGTTCATCCGCCTACCCGTTCGGCAGCTGTTTGCTGAGTGCCTGCTGTAGGTGGGTCCCATACTATTCAACCAAAAGAATGAATCTCTAGCCCAAATACATAGTTCTGTCATAAAAGAGCTTCATCTTTTGAAATTCATCTTTTCTGGTTTTAGGCATAGTTTGGCAGCATATGAATAAGTGGAACTCCCACTCTAGCGGTCTGTGTGTCTGTAGCATAAAAATATCTACACCAAGTCTTTATATGCCAAGTAGCTGAAGGTGTGCTCTGGTCCCAGATCGTCTGTTTTCCTAGGTTGTTCTGTCTGTTCGTCTTTGGCCTACTCAGGGATTTTTATTCCTTTCTCTGGATAACTTATCTTTTAGACCTATTTTTATATGATTTGAAAACTTTCCAAGTGTGCCAGTTTCAAAGCGCTGTGTGCCCTAGCCAGAGTTGTTTCCTCAGTGTGTGAGAGGTAGCGTCCTGTATTGCATGGAATTTTCATTTTTCTATGGCATATATTTTTAAAATAAATACATGCATTTTTCTCTTTAAAGCTTGATAGCTATTAGGCTTTTCTCTGCTGGTAACTTAAAGTAGTTCTTTGTGAATTTTTTTACTGAGTTTCTAGATCTTTAAAAGAGAAATGAAAAAGAATTATTTATATGTCAGTGCCAACTTTGAAGTTAAAACAATAGTAGTGACTTTATTAGGATTAATTCTGAAAACTACTTTAGAAACAGATGTCTGCACAGTAAATAAATATCTTTCTATCCAAGGCTTGTCAGTTTTATATGTTTTTATTATAAATTTAATATATGTTCCCTTAAAAATCAAAACTGCATATAGAATTATGAAGTAACATATTCCTGTTTACCCCAACCTTTGTTTTAGAGGGGCAGCCACTGTTAATGGTTTGGTATGTGCTCTTTAATCACTTTCTAAAAATTTACAAGTGTATGTGTGTGTGTTGTGTGTGCATTGTGTTTATTACAGATTTATACAGATGGAATAATAATACTTTTACTTTGCTCTGAGTCTTTTTCATTTTATTATATATTGATAGATGCCTTTCCATAAGAGTTTTATCTAGAGTTACCTCATTCTTTTATAAATTACCACATAGTCCACTGGAGGACTATACTTTAATCAACTTAATCTCCGGTTAAGTAGACACACCAAGATTGTTTTCACATCTCTCTTACACGATACAGTGAACATCCTTTCTCTGTATATTTTTCACCTTGTGTGAGCACATCCATAAGTTTTTAAATTTGGCTTTTATCTGATATTTTTAACTAAAAATTAATACACTTTCAAGAAATGAAAGCATAAAAATAAATGCATTTGACAGTGAAAGGAAGGCTTTTGGAATAAAAGCAAGATTGTACAAGGAGTGCATAAGTTCTGAAGAAAAGCTTCTTTGGAAGGATAACTTCCTGTCTGCTCAATTCGCCAAGGAAGTACCTTGCCAAAACATAAATAAGAAAAGTACTCATTTTGCCGAAAAACTAGTATGTCTCACAGATAAAGTGAGAAGGAAGAATTGATGTTTGGATTGCCAGTTCTTAAAATGTTGAGGGAATGAAATGAATGCTCGAGCCAAATTAATGATTCTCGTCACATCTTTCAAAGCACTGTCCAACTGCACGCATGTTACACCACCCAGGACCTTGCAAGTGCCGTGGTGAAAAGCAGGGAAGAGTCGGTTCACAGCTGCAGGGCCCACAGTAGAAGAGGCTCTATGCATGAATTAGGGAACCATCTGAAGCATCCATGCTTCAGTGAGCACCCCACTCTTCCTCCCCGAGGAATTCCCCACTGTGGAGTTGGGAAAGGAGCGCAGACAGCGAGACCCCAGTCAGGCCACAGTGCCAACCTTTGCTTGCACTTTGACACCGTAGGGGCCGGCCTTAGTGGTTCCTCTCCCAGTGTCCCTTGCTCTGTGGCTTCAGTCCTAGTGCCCTGATGGGTGATGCATTCTGCCCATAAAATGCCTGTGAGCTGCTGCAGCTGCCATACCCTGTCCTGGGGCTTCCCAATTCCATTCTTCTCCACCCCTCTGCTCTTCTAGCTGCTCCTTTCCCCAGAATGGCCCGGAGCGGGCCCTGGAACTGGTCAGAGGTGACCGCGCATGCCAGGACATCCCAGACTCTCTGCCCTTAAACAGACGCAGTTGTCCTTGACATCTTTGTGCTGCCTGAAGGATTCATAAAGATGCTCGTGGTCTGAAGAAGATCCATTGCTGTGCTTTCTTAAGTCTGAAAGCCAGAACATTGGTACCAAAAGCCGCTTATGAGCAAGCAGACACATCCGTTAGTGTGAGCAATCACATCAGGTAATTTGCTTATCCTCCCGTGTCAGAGGCTGAAGTCCATCCCTTGCTATTGAAAGTCATTGTCCCACTGGCCGGCTCTGTATTTTTATGTTACTGTTTATTATCAACAGCCTTAAAAGTCTACAGTGCACTGTAGAATATTCATGCCATTTAAGCAACTAATGCATACATTTCAGTAGAGTGGAGTAAAAGCATTGTGAAATATTTGTTCATTGCTTCAAATGTGTGGAGAATCAGCAGCTAAAACTTTGAAACAAGTAAAACAGTTTTAAAAATGCAGTACTTTGTAAAATGATAGTAATCCTGGAAACTGGTTATTATCAGTTTGTTGGGAGCTCAGATTTAATGACTAATACTTAAAAATGTTATCTAATAACTTAGTTGGAATATTTATTTAAAAACTGTTAATGTCTATTGAAGTTTTTAATTGCATTTACATGGTTCACAAATTTTATGAAAAGAAATTTCCCTGTCCAGAAACATGGAAAATCAAGACAGCTCAGGCACATTTTATATTTGTCAACTCATAATTTAAAATGGTATTTTCCTTCCTAATAAGAAAACAGATTCCAAAATCACATTCTAATAAGTATATCTACAATTACTACTTTGCTGAAACCTGAAATAATTTTGTATAACCATAAAAGTATGATCTGAGCAAAATCAAACTTTAGGCAGTGTCTCAGATGGGAAGGCTGCAATGGCATAAACCTTTCAGAGAAGAATGCAGAGGAGATCTGATCTTGTGGCTCTGAATTTGAGGACAGACCTGAGCATTGGGCGGAACTTGTGCTGTCCCTCTCTGCTGGGTGGCCAGCGTTGTGGCTTTTTCCATGTCCAGTAAACAGATTCGGGAGTGTGAGACTATTGTCACTGCCATTGTCATTGGAGGGTTTGCAGAGGCCATGACGTGTCATGCACCCTGTAGATTCCTGCACAGAAGCCCAGTGTTACAAGCATGCTGTTAACCTATGTTAGAAACTGTGTTCTTTTGGCTGAAGATGTGACTGAGAATAAAAGAATTTGAGCTTAAAATGCAGTAAATTCTTAAAATACACAGATCACTGCCACTGCCTTTCTTTGTCACTTCCTTTGGCCTTCTGAGACTTCATTCACTGTATTTGACTGTGCGTCACTTAAATTACCCAGGCTTACTAACATAGGTAACATCGTTAGTTTTTCAATTCTGTGCCACGTTTTGTCACTCTGATCCATCGTGAATGTCAGACAGCTTTTTTCCTGGTCTTTGCAGTGACCCACCTATACCTCAGCATCAAGAACGTGTTTTCAAAATCTCAGATTCCTGATCTGCTTTTCATCTCTGCAGTTCCCTTCCCGTCTTGCCCAAGTGAGAAAGAAGTTTTCTCACCACTGCCTCCTTCCCCTCTGATGAAATCCTGCATTGAACAGAATCCGTAACTGAACTCTGGTAGTGAGTGCAGTTTGTCTTTGTTTGGTCTGTAAATCGGCACACATCGGGAATGTGTGAAGCACTTTTCCTTCTTTTTGGTAGGAGTTAAAGGACTCTGTTTAGCCCTCTGCCACTAAGTAGGTGAAACCAGGGGTCTGGTGGTACTGTGGGGCCAGGCCCCTGTTGCCGTGAGATCAGTATTTGCATATTGGTTGGGCAGGAAGCAAATGTAGACCCCTCCCCAATCCAACCTGATGCCGAGGTGTTGGCCCTCATCCTACAGAGGTGGTGGTTTTGTTGTTGCTGTCTTAGCAACAACAAATTCCGGGATGAATCTATATAATGTAATTTATATAATTCTGTTTAGCAACAACAAATTCTGGGATGAATCTGTATAATGTAGCCTTTGTATATAGTCATAGTCTTTGAATATCATTGGACTTTTTGGAAGGGGGATCTTGGGAATTGAACTCATGGCCTCATGCTTGCCAGTCAGGTGCTGTGCCACTGAGCTATATCCCTGGCCCATCTTTAGACTTCTTGATAATCAAAAATAAACCACGTTGAATGGAACTGGTTCTCACCCTTCAGAACTGCCTTTGTCATTTGTGAAAGTTCAGCTTTTTTACTGATGGGTTTTAGATTTAAGCCATGCTCAAGATGGGTTTAGTGTGGGACTAGTGCATATTACAGAAAAGAGAAGAGATTCCTATGTGGGTGTTAAAAAGCCCTAGAAATTGTCAAAGTAATCCCGTCAGGTGGTTCTTACGATACTGGTCATCTGTTCCCTGGACATTTGTGACATGTTTATCCCAGGCCCAGCTAGGGAAAGTTCTCAGTGATCTAATCAAATCACTAAAAATAACAGTTTTTGTTTAACGCATTACTTCCTCTAAATCCAATATATTGTTACTATTTTAAGGAAATAGTAACAGAATATTTTATATACATATCTAAATTTTTCAGTCTTTTAAAAGCATGCTTTGTTTCTTTATGAATAAATTCTGCATAAATTATGGGTTTTTTATTGGCTGACTGCACATCTTTTGCTGAAGCCCTCAGAACTGTGGCAGCCCTCTGACAGCTTACTTTTACTATCTGACCATATTGTGTAACTGTTTTCATCTTAAATTCTGTAGATTGTGTTAAGGAAAGTAGACTATCCTGATAGTTCATATGAAATCCATTTCCCTTGACAAGGACAATTGGTTACAGATTTTTAATCTGAAAATAATTGACAGTGTTACAGCTGATGAAAGTAACCATTAATATATGAAGTAGGAGATCCTATGCAGTCACAGAAATAACTGGGGAAGAAACACAAAAGCAGCAGCGAGCATTACAGTCCTGTGAAGTTACACTACCTTACTACATACTTCGGAGCCATAAAAGTTGTTTCTGTTTTAAACAAAATTGATTAGACAGTTTCGTGGAACCCATATATCTGTGGCAAAACTCCAAGGCGATTATTCACGTGTTCCTTTTCAAAAAAATGTAAGATGCTAAAACAGCGGTTTCTTTAGTCTGTTGTTATGTATTCAGAAATGTGACTTCCATGGACTAATGGTCCTCTCCTATTTAAATGGCATGTGTTTCACTGGAAAGAAATCTAAGTTTAAGGGGAGGAACGGTCACTAGTGGTTTACACAAAATTACCTGTAAAATTTGTAGTCATTTTCCAAACTGTATTTATATTTTCATATTTAAAATGAGCCTGATTGAAGAGATTTTTTTAAGTTTTATGTTTAACTCTTTCTCCATTTCAGTAATAATACTGTTCACTTTGATATTTAGAAAACTGCTTGGGGAATTATTCTGAATGTATTTTAGAAAAGAAGCTGGTGGACATAAGGCTTACAGTGTTAATTTGTAGAAATCTCTGAAAAGAAATTAGAAGGAAAAACAAATTTATCTGAGATAAAAACGTTAGGAAATGAGTTGCCAGCCCTAATTTCATCATCAGCTTAGCCAGCTTCTTACTTCCCAGTGATCGTTTCATGCGGTTGGCTCTATCAGTTCTGCCTGCTGTATCATCTCCCTTACCACTCTGGTACTTCTACAGTTAACTTATGAAAAGAAAGGAAGAAACTAATGAATGAAAGCCAGGGTAGCTGGGCTTACTTCCACTTTCCAATCGCACGAGCACACCTTCTGTACGGTGCTTTGTGTGATGAGTATAAAACATTTCTATCTGTTATTAGTGCCTTATTTTTTTCACTTGACTTTATTTCTTATCCAAAAAGCCATATATATTTTTGTGAATGTTCTTTGTCCCTTCTATTTAAAAAGTGGTGATGAGACAGTGTCTCCACCTGGCCGTGTGGAGACTATTTGTTACCCCATCTACTGCATGGTCTCCGGAACGGCAGCTTAGCCAGTGTATGTCCCCTAGATTCCTTGTTCATTTCTAAGCTACAGTATGAAAGTGGAGCATAAATACCGGAAATTGAAAACATTGCATTTGAGATGTATTTTAAAACCATGAAAAAGAAGGTTGAGTGTAAAACAGGAATTGGCGTGTTCTATCAATAGATCCAAGTCAGATAAAATTGCGTTTCAGAAAGCACTGAAAAGTAAAAGTGATGCTGCCGGAATTTGACTAGTTCTCCACAACTCGTCTTTGGAAACCCGTTATGAGTAATAAATTTCCCTGCACCGCACTGTTTGCAGATACACGTTTAACTCCTTTGCGGAGCGCTCTATCAGCGCGGAGCCATTTCCTGTCATTTCTCTCTTCTGGCTTCGTGCCTTTGGTTTTGCTTTATATGGAACACTGATTTTGTTCTACTCTTTATGTACCATAGTATGTAATTCAGCTTTTCCTGATGAATGTATGATGGATGATTAAAATAAACTATGTGCTTAGAAAAGACAGAAACACGAATTGTATATGCAAATATATGTAAATATTTGACGCAGAAAAAAAAAAAAGAATATTCCTGCCAACAGACGGGTCCTGCTGGACAGGACTTTGAAATTAACAGTTTTTTTTGTTTTGTTTTGTTTTGTTTTGTTTTTTTGTTTTTTTAACCAGCAAAGTTTAAAAAGCTATTACCTCAAGAATTTCCAGTGGTGTGTGTGTCATCGTAGTTTAATAAGTACCATCTTGTTGCTGGTGGTGTAAATAAGCCAAGTGTCCCATCACACGCCTATTAAAGACAAGATTTGCAAAGTGTGGACACCTCGTGGTATTGTAGGCTCTAATTCTGGATTTTGGGTAGCATACCTATGGCCTTGCGTTGTGGCTGGGCTTTTTAAAAATAAAAGTGTTTTTGATTAGTCATTTTGGAAGGGGAGGGCAGTCTTAATTATGAGATCAGATCTTGTGGGTGAACATAACGACTCAGCTTGGGTGAAAAACCGTAACGGGAATCAAACTGTTGTAACTGTCACTGTGTGTGCTGTCTAAGGTTCCTGTGGAGTGCTGTTTTCTGCGTGATGTGTGTGATAGATACATCATGCAGGTTCTTCTAGCCGTGCCTAATAAAAGGTTTTCAAAGATAAGACTCCTGTGTTCTGTCCACAGAGGTAGAGCGCGAAGTCATTTCTACGCTGTGTGTTAGGAGAGGAGATTTCGGAGTGAATCAGAAGCTGTGGGTGTGGAGGATGTGTTGCTATGGCATGTTTGGGGAAGGCAGCACAAAATGAGAGTTCACTCCACATTTTCTGCAGTGGACAGAGAAGTGTTAAGAAAGAAGCCAACAGTATGGAAATAAGAGATTGGCATAGGGTGGTGATCACTGTGCTCAGAGGCAGCGGGACTGCAGAAGGAACAGTTGAAACCACGAAGTTAGATAGATACACCTACTCTAAGCTAGCGGTTCTTTTCCTTGGTCTAACCCCAGAGAAAAAGGGGTGTCTGTCGACCAAAGGCATATATAAGAATTTCCATCAACGGTGAAATGGATAAGTATACATAAAGGCTGAATCATGCAATGCAATGTTACAGTGCAGTAAGAACAGAAAAAGTTACTGAGCAATCCAAGCAAAACTGGCTGAAAGCCAGAGGTATTATGTTGCACACATGAAGCCAGGCACCATGCAGTGGAGGATGACATTTACCTGATCAGAAACAGAAGCAATTGATGATAGAAGTCAGAACAGTGGTTACTTTTGGGGTGGGAGTTACTGAGAAGGAGGAAACTTCCTGGAATAAAAACACCCTGTGACTTCACGAGGGTGTGTATATAAGTAAATGTGCTATCCACTTAAAATCTGAACACTTTAAACAAATGCATATATTTTACACGTCTGTTGAAATTTTATGGAGAAAAATGATTTGGTAAAATTTAGAAGATAAAAACCACCTGTAATCCCAGATAGAGATAAAAATGTGACTTTATAATTAAATGTAAAATTGAGCCTTTTTTCCTTTTATTAGTGTATTGTATTTCTTGGATTATTAAAATACTTTGAATCACGGTACTTGACTCTTCAGATGTCATGTATTTCAGCTGTTTGCAGTTGCTGTGGGAAGACCACAGCACACATTCCTGAATACAAATTGTAGGGTAAATTCTTAGTAGTGGAATTTCAGAGGCCGAGAACAACTGAAGGCACACACACTGTCTCATGCATGCAGATGGCACCGTTTTAAAGTCGATGTCAATTTGTATTCCTATCACCAGTTGGCAAGAGTGTTCATTCTACTTGATCATAACCAAAATTTTTCTTTTAAAAAATAATTGCCCATAGGACAGGTGAAACACGTGTGACCTGAGCTTTTCTAATCATGGCGCACTGGCTCTCTGCACTGCCTGTACTAAGTTTCTGTTTTGTATTCCCTTGCATCCATTTGCACTTAGCTTTTTTTCATTGTAATGAACAGTGATAGCTATCTTGGCCCCAGGCTATTTTTAAATGCAAAAATGGTGATATCCTTTATTATAGCTCCAATTGCCAACCAGCATGCGCGCACACACACACACAGGATGCAGAGGAAACACTTGCACAACTCACCACAGATGCCTGGCTTCTGTGCAATACATCATCAACTTGAGCTTGGTGATTGGCACATGTCTCCTGTCACTTCTGTGCTTGGGGCTGAGGAGGCTGAATGTTTACAGGCTTCCCAGCCCCTCATTTTGAGCTACTATGTCATCTAACACTTCAAAATTGTCCCCGTAATGCGGGCAGGGCAGTCTGTTGAAAGAGGATGGTGATAAGGAGACACCTCATGTGAAGTCCTGTGCTCGCCTCTATCTGTTACTCCTGTGAATTACATTTCTGTCTCAGCAAGCTGCTACTCATATCTTCCTGTTAAATGACCGTGCTGTTTGAGTGGAACATACAGCAGGCAGGCTGTGACCATCAGGTCTCCATTGAGGGGGGTGGTGAAGGTCAGGGGACACACCCTAAGTCCAGGCTGTGGATTCAGACTCCGGCTCTTCCTCAGCTCGCCTGGGTGATGCTAGCTGCATTAATAACTCTGGAATCAGTTTTCCTTTCTGTTAAATGGAGAGCACAGTCAAGCCCTCCAAGGGCAGTTTAGAGCATGCACTGGGGTCAGTGCATGTGTGAGCACTTAACCGGTGTCTTGCTCTTCACAAGCTTTCAGTGGACTCCAGCTCTTGTTAGTGACCATTTCCTTAGGAACATGTTAGCCACCAGCAACAAGGCTGACTTAGACACAAAGTGTCCCAAATGGTGAATCATTTTGGGTAGTGCCTGATGGGTAAATAAATTTCTGATCAGCCTATTGGTTAAATATGAAATACTGCTCAGTTTTCATGTTTGTTGACACTTCTTTTCTAGCAGAGTAGCTGCTTTATCCACACCACCATGCTGTCCATTTGGGACAGCTCTTGCTGCCACTGTCAGTTCAGAGAGAGACTCCTGAGGCAGGCTAAACCCATCAGCCTCCTTTACCACGGCCTTGACTTGAGACCACAGGGAGCCTGTGTAGGAGCTCAGATTGCACAGCTGTGAGCCTGTGAGATTCCAGATGCCGTGACTTCGTGTCTGGAGGAGATTATCTGGCCACGGTGACTGGAAGGGTGCTCCTCTGTGCGGAAGGTGGTCAGCAAACACAGGCTCCTGGAAGGAGCTCAAGGATTCACCTCTTAAACACCAGAAGGAGCTTGTCCTGCTGCACCTGGGCTTCAGATTCCAGCCTTTACAACGGAAAAGCAGTGAGCCTTAGCTTTGTTGCCCCCACAGTTGAGAATGAAGCTACTGATGGAAGCTGCAGAAGTCCTAGGGGCAGCCCAGAGATGCCCACTATTCCTGTTTTTCCCAAACATTCCATAACAGCCAGGTTCTGGGCTCTTTTTGACACTGGCCTTGGCTTCTCTGATCTGCCAGTGCAACAGGTGAGTTCCCATTGCAAATGGTGGGAAACCTAGAAGCCAGCATTGCAAACTGATGGGAAACCAGTCTGCCATTCACTTAAAACCTGGGCCCCCAGGCTGACACAGCACAGCTGTGTTCACAGCAGTGAGAGCAGATCACAGATCTTGGCCGCAGAGAGAGTATTATCTGAGGCATGGTCGCTATCCGTTCATGCCTCAGATAACTTCTGTGTCCCTAACAGGGACCAGACACTGCTATTGTCTCAGAGCTGTGTCACTGAACTGGACACTAAAACACCTGCGTCCATGGATCTTACACTTTGCAGTAATGGATAAGAGCCAGATACGTTATTAATGTGGAAAGGAGAAAAAGAAGGGGAAAGAGATGAACAGTGGGGTTCGTGGGGTTTGGGCTGAGAAAGTGTGATCGGATGTGTGGGAGAGGAGGGGTCCTGGATGAGCCCACGAAGCTTTTAAGATCCAAAGCAACAGCAGGGGAAAGGGCCTGGCCCAGGGCCAGAATGGAAAGAGGGGAGAGGAATGTGAGAGACTGGGGTGGAGGTGGTGCTGCAGAGGGAGGCAGAGAACATGAGGACCCTTGCACTGGGTTTCAGTGAAATGCAAAGCCCTGGAGCCTGTAGGTGGACTGGGAATATTAGCACCTCCGTGTCTCAACAGAAACTGTGGCTGCTACAGTGCAGTGAGAGGCAGGAAGCCAGCTAGGAGGTCACCACAGTATGGCAAGCTCTGGTGGTGGCTCAGAGTGGGATGGTGGCAGTGAAAAATGTCAGGCTTAGGCACAAAATGAGGAGGCTTTGTGGACACCGTGGAGAAGCAAGTCTTCTGTACCATTCAATGCGCTGTTTCTGCATTCACCCAGAATCATTATTATAGCAGGAAGAGTCCACATCATGCCATCAAAACTTGCACATCCCAGGAGCTTCCAGCCGGCACTGTGTCTACCCCAGATCATGGCTAGATAAGGCAGCCAGGGCCCAAACCAGCTGGCTTTCTGGGGTCCATGGAAAGTCCACTCTATGTTCACAGCTCCTAAACTAGGAGCTGTGAACTCCTAGTTTAGGGGCTGCAGCCCACAGCACTACATGCCTGGGCAGACTCCACCGTTCCTCATCAGACCCCTCATCCCCCAGCTGGTGTCCCCTGTAAGCAGGTGATTGGTGGATTTGGGAGAAAAGCTCTTGCAAGAATCATTCTATGAACAGAAGAAACATTATTTAAGAAAAAAAATCAAAAAGGTCAGAGTAAAAGGTTTTGGAATTCTTTAGTGGTCAAACTTGTATCCAGTGAGGAGAAGATGGGGGGAAGATTGCAAATCCATTGGCCTGGAGACGTGTGATGTCAGCTTGGCTGGAGTAAGAGACTCCTGGAGAGGTGACTGGTCATGGGGGTGGTGTACTCTGGGTTAACCCACTGCTGCTCACAGGTCAGTGTGCGCAAGGAAGGAGGGGTCACTGGGGTGCCTCTGTCTGCACCCTTCCTTCTGTTCCTTAGCTACCATGAAGCTTCGTCCTTCCATGATGCTCCTACCATGGAGCCTGCTGACCACGAACTGAAGCCTCTGAAATCAGAAGCCAGAATAAACCTCTCCTCCCTTATACTGTACATGTTGTCCCAGTGACAAGACCATGACAGGACAGCTGCAAAACAGAAAGTGCTCCTAATCTTGTTCCATCTATCTGGCCTCCTCTCATCTTCCAACCAAACCACTTCCTTGGTTAAAGCAATCATTTCCTCTTTATTCATTCAATAAATAACTGCCCACCCCAGGAGGACATGCACGTGACTGTGGAGCCTCAACAGAAAGAGTGGATCTCTGCCTCCAATACATAAGAAGGGGAGGTGGAGGCACTGAGCTATGTCCCTTGGGCCACTTCAGGGCCACACTCAAATTAAGGGGGAAAAGTCTTAAAAACGGGCAAGGGAGGATGCATGCACATCAGCTAGCTGAGAAGGAAATCAGGAAAACAGTTCCAGTCACAATACCTTGAAACATGAAAACTTAGAAATCAACCTAATCACGGAGGTGAAAGGTCTCTGCAGTGGGAGATCAGAACAGTAAAGAAAGAAATTGAAGAAAACACTGGAAAAGGGGAAGCACCCCATTTTCACAGGTCGGCAGAATGAATAAGGTTAAAATGGCCTTACAAGGGACAGTGACCCATCCCATCAATTCCAGCATTTCTTCAGGGAAACACTACCCGAATTACATGGGGACACGAAAGATCCAGAATAGCTAAAGAGGTCTAAGCCACAGAGCACAGTTGGACACACTGTGGTGCCCTGTTTCAAATTCTACAACAAAGCCACAGTTTAAGGGGAAAAACCCTGCTTCCATGTTTTTCTTTTTTAGTTATTTTTTTTTCTTTTTCCTTCCTTTCCCCCTCCCCCATCCTAGTCTTCTTTCCTTTTGAAAAATTTCTTCCCCTTTCACAAAATCTATTTTGGTCCTTATATGTACCTATACTTTGGTTTCTCACACCAGGCAGACAATGACATGTTTATACATGTGAGTCTGATACATTTCACTTAAGAGTATGGTCTCAACTTTCATCCAATACTTATAAATGTCTCAAGTTTATCCATCTTTATGGCTGAGTAGGACTCCATTGTATTAAAAAATCACAACTTCTGTATCCATTCATTGGTTGATGGGCATTTGAATTGTTTCCAAGATTCAACTACTGAAAATTGTACTCCTTTACACACTAGTGTGCGTATATCACTGTGGCTTTGTGACTAGTGAGGGGGAAATGGGTTGAGCAGATTGGGAAAAAAAGGAATCAAAATATGCAGGGGTAAATATTCCATATAATGAATATGATAATTATGTATATCTGAAATGTACCAACAAATAATTTAAAAACAGATGGTACTGGCAGAAGAATAGACCCATGGAACAGAAGAGAAGACACAGAAGAAACACAATAGCCATCTGATTTCAGACAAAGGGGCCAAAAGCATAAGGTGAAGAAAAAACATTTCTAACAAATGGTGCAGGGGAACCTGGATATTCACTTGCAGAAAGTTGAAATGACATTCCTTGACAAAAAAAAATCTCAACATCAACAACAGCAAAAACAAACAAACAAAAAAAAAAAAAAAAAAAAACCAATAAGAATTTAAAACCCAGGTGTAACACCAGAAACTCAGAACTTCTGGATAGTAATGGGGGAACCCTCAAAGCCGTAGGGACGGGCAAAGGTTTCTGAATAAGACTCCAGCACACAGGAAATAATACCAAGGCTCTACAAATAGAACTATAGTAAACTAGAAAGTTTTGCACAGCAAGGGAAACAGAAGGATGACACAGCTTGTAGCAGCAGTCGGGCATCCAGCAGGCTGTGGGCCTGTGGGCTGAGCAGGCCGCTCTTGTCCTTGAAGGCTCTGAGCACTCTGAGAAGATCTGCTGGCCACCTTCCAACAGGGGATTAGTATCTAGAATATATAAAGAACTCCCAGGAACCCAGTGCCAAGAAAACAAACAGCCACTCAATACGTGGGCTGATGAGCTGAGCAGACTCTTCTTTGGTGGCTTCACTGTCAACTTGGACAGCCTGGGAGCTGCCCAGAGGGTTGGTAGAGTACACTGCCAGGTGTGGCCAGGTGGTCAGGAGGGGGTAACGGGGTCCACACCTGGTCCTGAATTCTTCCTCTAGGCCCCTGCCCCTGCTCTGCTTCCCAGCTACCAGGAAGAGAGTCTCATTCTGCCGCACCCTTCCTTCCAGCCGGTCCTGGGCTGAACTCCTGAAGTGTGAGCCAAGTAAATCATTTCCTCCTCCAGGTTGTGGGTGTCAGGCATTGTGTTCCAGTGATGGAGAACACAGCTATTACACTTCTGGAGAGAAGCGCAAATGATCAGTAGGTAGAGTGGACCCCCAAAATTCACACTGCAAATTGTGAAAATTTCGAATTTCAGATATGGTTGAAAAATACCTGTAAATGACTGTTTTTATGGTTTAAACCTTAAATATGTCTTCCACAAATATGTAACTTAATTTAGTAAAATACTGTGTTAACAGAGCCTCAGAAGGTGCAGGACACTTTGTTGGCCTCTTAGGGATTTTCGGGCCTTAAGAGCAATGAAAGCTACACGTGGTCCAGGGACTGGTCTGCCTCACCCGTTGCTTTGGCCTCTGCCAGGGATGCCTTTTTGGGCAGCAGCCAATCAGCAGCAGGAAGAACTGAATGACACCCTCGGATTGGCTGCTTACAAACTTTCCGCCAAAAAGCAATTGTAGGGCACATTTGCAGTTTCCATGAACCATTACTAGTTAGGTTCTCAGGCAAAATCCACAAACGACTGAAGCCAAGAACACTGAACACAGCGTCGCGGGGGAATATATGAAAAAATGTTCAATTAGCCCGTGGGAAAATGCAAATCAAAACTACCTTGAAATTCCCTCTCGCCAAGTCGGAATGGCCATCCAGGGAGCAGGGAGGAAGAAAGCTTCATACAGAGGCGCTGGGAGTGTGAATTTCTGCAGCCAGCACGGAAAGAATATGGAGGAGCCTGAAAACACTGGGAGCAGAAATCCCCCGTGACTCAGCCATATTATGCCTCGCTTTGTACCCAAAGGCATTGAAGTCAGCATATTACCAGGCGCCTGCTGTCTAGTTTTCTTCACAAAGTTCACGATAGCTGTGCCATGGACCCAACCAACGCCAACCACAGGTGCATTGTAAAGAAAACGTGCTCTGCACACACAGCAGAGTATTAGTTGGGCATAAAGAATAATAAAATCATATCCTGTGTGGGAAAACGGGTGGAACTGGAGACGTCACAGTAAACAAAACAGGCCAGGCTCTGAAGGACAGGCATGTCGTGTTTCCTTTAATATGTGGAATCTGAAGAGCAAGAGCAGCAGGAAGGGAAGGAGAGACTCTAATAGACACGGGGAAGGGAAGGAGGTAGAGGTGGGGACGCTGAGAGGGCGCAGGGCTCTGGCTCTGGCACGTTGTACGCATGGATGAAAATACTGCTGAAGTCCACTGTTTTGTAAAATTAATAGGTACTAATACGCACGTATTATTAGAAATATAAACTCTATTGGGACACTACCAAAAACGTTAGAAAAAAAATCTAGAAAAAAAACCGTTACCCAACTATTTTGGTCTTGACCTAGAAGCCTGTAACTGGTACATGAAAGACCCTGAGGGGTGCATCCCACGTACCCACCCTACAAAGCAGTGACCTTTGATCTGCTAGCCATTCACTCCACCTGTCACCACCAGGTGACCCCAGGATCCGATGGAGGTGGGGTTCCCCTAACACCCAACCTGGGCCTCTCACAAGCTCCAGGCACCAGGTGGCCTGTGAGGTTTAAACCCCCACCATTGGATTTTGGGAACACACCTGAAGCTCCAGGCTTACACCACACCTGCATCAGGGCTCATTGTGGGCTGAGCACTGCCCTGCCCCAGTTCACGAGGAGTTGTCCTAAGCTGTAGAGTGGCAGACGGGAATTGAAGAATATTCCCTGCTCCTGGGAAGCCAGGACCGTCCTTCCACAGTCATCCCTACAGGAGTGGGGGCTCCAGGACTGCAGAGGCCACACAGAGAAACCCATGCTGCACCACTATGGGGCAATGATCAGACGCAGGCGCTGCTTTCCTGCTAGGAAATGTACCATCGCTTGCCATGGTGCAAAGCCAGCAGCACCACGTGGCAAGGTGTGGAGGCCCCTAATGGTACACCCTGTTCCACTGGGCTGCGGGGAACTGAAAATCGGGACCTGTCTGCAGAGCGGCCCTGACTCACCTTAATGAGGATGATGAGCTGGCAGAGAGCAGTGCAGAGGGTTCTATTTCATAAGAAAAGGACTGGACCAGCGTGGTCATTCCTGCAGGGGAACCGGATGCTTCAGCTGCTCTGTACTCTACCTTTATATCATCCATTGGTAACCGAGGAAATAGCTTAGTGTGTTGGCATAGGCCATTTCCTTTCAGACACGCACATCGTCATAAAGAAAAGGTACTTTTCCTTCCTGCGATCATGGCAAGTGGGGTTTTTCTGTTTTGTTTTTTCCTTTATGTGCCTCTCCAAGCCAGACTCCAGCATTGTATAGAAAGGTGTCCTGGGGAAGCACAGGGAGCCGTGACTCTGGAGTCTGCTCCTGGGAAACTGGAAACTGGATTCTGCGACCCGCTCCTGAGTGCTGAGGCCACGACCTTTCCTTCTGGACTATGGGAAGAACTGGCCCGCTGATACGCTGTGCCACCCCCCAAGATTGACCACACACAGTGAAATCAGACGTCAGTGTCTGTTTGCCTCTTCTACAACTTTATGGTGTTCAATGTTGCTTGCACAGCTGCATACTACAGCCAGATCCGCTCAGGATACCATCAGCAAGGCTGCCCCAGCCATTAGCCCCGAATGGAGACCTCTTCCTGCGGGGTGCACTGTGAGCTCAGGTCCCTGCACTTTCTGCACCAGCCAGGCACTGGGCACTGCAAGAACACGCTCACTCGCCAAAGTGGCGTGCGGATTTGCCAAGTTAGACCTGATTTCATGCTAGAAGACTTTTTCGTGGGGCTGCTTTTATTTTCCTTAGCCTCCTGCCTGTGTAAGCTGGGGACAGGAAGTGTCGGTAGGAGGAGGACAGCCCATGAAAACTTCCAGGCATCCTGCCAGGGAGGCGGGTGCCTTCCCCTCAAGCAGCAGGCACAGAGACCCTTTCAACACCCAGAAATAGACATGCATTGAGCCTCTGTTTATCTCCCCTGACCATAAAAAGCAGCTGGCTGTGGGGCAAAGGCTGGCAGCCGTGCTGGCTCCAGGAGGCCCCAAGCCGGCTCCCTCCCCATGAGGATAAAGGCTGCTCAGGAACTCTGAGGTCACCGCTAGCTCCTTGCTGGAGCTCTGCACACTGCTGTGTAAGAATCCGTTGCTGGCTGAGCCCTGCACCTGTCGCTTCAAAATCTCCTGCAACCCCCGGAACCCAGAATTTCTCTCATTTTTTGGAGTTGCACCCTAATGACTAGTTACTAACTACAGGCAGGTAGCTCTGTTTCCACTGCGTTTTGTTAAATGCAAAGCGCTTTTTCAATGATTGACAGAGTTGGCCTCATCTTCCATTACTTGGGCTCAGACTTTGCTCAGTGAAAAACTAGAAATTAGGAAAATAAACGTACAAGGGATTGAACTCTGTGCTGAGCTACATCCCCAGTTCTTTTTATTTTTTTATTTTGAAAAAGACTCTTGCTGAGTAACCCAGGCAGGGCTTGACTTTTCTGTCCTCCTACCTCAGCCTCCCAGAGTGCTAGGATGATAGGCCTGCATCACATCTGGCTAGGATTTCTTTCTTGTTTAGTTTTTTAAGGCCCCAGGAGGCAATCAGAGGTTTCTACTGGAAAACTTCACACATCAGGGGCTGGGGATTTAGCTTAGCGGTATAAGTGCCTGCCTTGCAAGCAGGCAGTTGTGAGTTCGATCCCTGGTACCAAGAAAAAGACAAAAACAAAACAAAACAAAACAAAAAAAAAACTTCACACATCAGCAATGATGACTGTGTCACCATCAAAGCTGAGCTTCAAACATCTTTGCCAAGAGAGCTTAAGAACATTTTTCTTTTGTTTGTGTTCTGTACCAGTGCAATCATACAGGCCTGGAAACCGCAGTCCTCCGATCCATCAAGCGTGTCTCTGGGAACAGAACCGGCGTGTAACAGGGTCGCCAAACACTGCTGAAACCCGTGTCCAAATGACCCTTCCAGCAGACTTTGGCACTGCAGCGAACTGGAAGCCCCAAGTCTGCAGCTCTCTTTAAGGCTGGACAAGTGTGGGCAGCACGTACCATAAAACCCAGCTCTCTGCACAGGTTCCCATTTCCCATCTGCAATGCCGTCCGTAAAACGGTGCACACTCTTGGGAAGGAGGGTGTAGGCGTCCTGCAGCCCGTCCTTCCTGCAGAGCACAAAATAAAGAGAGAGGACTCCAGAAGTGCCAGGGGGCGTCCTTCTGTGACTTACACTCTGCAGGGAGACCTGAGGGGCTATCCCTGGCCGGGCAGTGAGCAGAGCGCTGCCACTCTCAGCCACAGTGACCAGCCAGCTCCTTAACTGTGACTCAAACAAGACAGAGGCCAACATCCATTCTCTCTCACTGGAGGTAAATGCTGGGTGTGAACGGAAGTAGGAGGAAGTGGCCAGGAAGGGGGACCCTAAAACGCTGCCCCGAAGGACCTCCCAGGAGCCCTGTGATGCCTGGAAGTGGGGTGCCTGTTCCCCAAATCTGTCCCAGTCAGGGACGTAGGGTCGCAAGGTGCCACAGGTGACTCTGCTATAGCACAGGGCTCACAGGGGAGCTGAAGAGGGCCCTGCCAGGTGAGGCCTTGTTTTGTAATTTTTCATACTAGTCTGGTACACAGGGATCTGCTCCTTGTGTGGAGCTGGTACCCTGCACCATACATCCTTTCTCATCCACTTTCCCTGCCCTCCTCCCATCCCTTCCTCCTCCTCCTCTTTGACAAAGATCTATCTCCCTACTTCCTGCTACCTACAGTTAATTTTTTTCTTTATTTATACTTCAGGTTTCTCATATAAGAGAAACCATGCAATATTTAAGCTTGTGTGTCTGATTTATTTCTTTGTGGTCTTGAGGTGCATCCATTTTCCTATAAATGACTGGAGTTTATCCTTCTTTAAGGCAATGTAATGATCCATTTTGCATAAATATCACTTTTTTTGTCTTTAACTCTTTCGGGAAGATATCTAAAGGGGCATATCTGGGTCAAGTGGAATTTCCAGTGTTCATAAGGACTTTCTATCCTTATTTCCACCTCACCGAAGTAGTGAGATGGCTAATAAATACATGCAAAAGTGCTTGACGTCACTGGCTGCTGGGGAAATGCAAGTTAAACAACACTGAGATCCCACCAGACCCCAGAAAGAATGGCTGTCATCCAGAATCAAATCTTAACAAGTGCTGGTGAAGCGGGAAGCCAGGGCAAAGGAAGGTTCTAGGCACTGCCCTGCGGCCGTCAAGTGGCGACTCCTCAGATGACACTCTAGTCACAGACTCTCCTGGGCTTGCCGGAAGGCAGGAGGAAGGGGCCATGGGATGGCCCCAAGCAGGATCAGGGCAGAGTAGGAGGGATGAGGGCCACAGAGAAGAGCCCAGAGAATTCCACACGGAGTTCAGGTGAGAAGATGACACCGGCCCAAGCTCACCGCGTGAGCATCTGCGTGCAATCTCAGCACGCTTCCCACAGTGTGGAAGAGTGAAGCAGGAAGAGATGGTAGCCTTTACATTACAGAAGTTGATGAGCGCACACCTGGAATCCGGGGCCTTGGGAGGCTGAGGCAGGAGGATCCCTGTGCATTCAAGGCCAGGCTGGATGCAGAGAGACAAGGATGAGAGAGAGGAACCCCACAGACCAGAGGGCTGCGGGCCTGGGGCCAACAGAGGGGCGGCTGACAGCCTGCGCTCTGCCCTAAGTGTGCTATTCGTGTCCTCCTGCACCCGCAGTGGGGGATCCACACACATCAGCACCACAAATCATAGCTCACTTGTAAATTACGTTTTGATAAAGTAGAAGATACAATAAATTTGACTGAGAAAGAATTTCCTGACTCCCAAAGTGAAACTGTCCCCGAAGCCAGGCTGTAAAGAGACATGTAAAATAACCTGAACCATCCGGCTGCCCTCAGGGATCCCACATTTCTGTGCTGGCTCCTGAGCTAAGCTGAGGGGGCCCCGAGATTCGCACACTGAGGTCTTAGTCCTGGGAATCTCAGCACGGTGCATATTCAGAGGCAGGGACTACTAGGGGGTAACAGTGAAAAATCCGTCATTAAGGCGATTCCTAATTCCAGACGCCCTGTGTACCCCAGGATGGAGAGGGAAGCCAGACCAGGGATAAAGGAGCCGTGGACAAGCCAGGAACAGTCCAGGGATGTGGTCGCCTTGCACCTCTGCCCTCCAGAGCTGTGAGAAAACAACTTCCTTCTGTGCCAGCCACACAGTCTCCAGGGCATCGTCCACTGCCTTGGGGAGCAGCATCCAGTCCAGGCCAAGGCTGCAGAGTGAGGCCAGGGTAGGGCAGGCTGGGGACTTTCCGGTCCAGAGTGTGCCCCAACAGTCAGGGAAAGGCCAGCAGGCAGGGCAGGGACCGCAGGACCATAATCATGGATGGATCCAACAGCTGCTGGTTCACAGCTGCATGTGCTACTGCATGCACAGAAGAGGCGGTGCTGAGGGTCGCTCAAGGGTCCAGCTCCCTCCAGCACCCTCCCTGGCCCTCTGCTCCCTGCCTACTGAGGCCAGCAGCTCCCGCCCCGCCCCCCTCCACCAGACACCCCACCTTGCACCTGCTCAACTCTGGACTGAACCCTCTGTAAACTGGGCACCCAAAGAACCCTGTCCTCCTCAGAGTGGTGGGCAGGGGGCACTGGGTCTCAGCGGCAAAGAAATGACTAAGACAGAAGGCCCAGGGGAACCTAGCAGACACAGACAGGAAGGATAAACGGACCTCTGCACTTCAGAATCCCCTGAGAATGGAAGTGAGGTTTTCCAGTCAGAGGCGACCTCCATGGGGAAAGGGGGCTCCTGCTGCCCACAGCTTCCACCGTGTGCTGAGCTCACGTGAGGGTGGGACTCACAGGTTGCCACGAGTGGAAAGAACAATCTGAGGCCACTGGCAGAAGCTCTGTCCCAAGAGCTCATTCCCAGCACCCAGAGCAGACAAGAGGGGCCGCTGCAGAGTAGAGGAAGGAAGGGGGAGGGGAGGAGTGGGCGGGAGGGGAGAATCAATCCTGTTCTGCTGACTTTCTCTCATGTGATTTCTCAGTGAAACAAATATTCTAATAAAGTAGTACATCACATCTTCTGTTTTATAATTTATATTTCTTTTGAGATATTTCTAATCTCATATGTACTAAAATGTAAGCTTCTTGTGGGGAACACTATCATTTGGTGATAAATAGCAATGCCAGACTGAGAAATGCTTATTAAAATCATAATAATGACAATCATTACCTTACTCCCCCTCCCCATCTAGATACAAATGAGTTTCAAATTCCTGAGTTTCTAAAACATCTAAATCCCCCAGAGTCCTCCAGGTAACAAAGTCTCCTGTGCTTTCACTTTATGAGTCACTGTGTGAAGTCAGGAAATGGGCAATTAGTACAGTGAATGGCGAAGCTCTCGGCAGTGAATTTACTAATGCTTCTTTAATGTTCTGATAAGCATACCTAGTAAAGACATGTTTCCTTACCAGATATACCCATATAGGCTTTAAGTCATAAACTGTAGTAAATGCTCATCATTTGTGTCAGTGTTGCTGTGGTTTATAGGATTATATAGGATATATATTATATAGGATTATAGCCTTTGAAATGCTGACCTAATATTGCACGTGTACACAACATGTACAGTCTGCGTGTTAGACGCTGTATATCTAATGCATGTAAAAAGGGCAGGAAGAGATGGGAGAGAACTTATTCCCACATCTTGCAGAGGTCGTTTGACTTATTGTAATAAGACATTTTTGCTTCCAACAGACCTGTTTCTCTCGTAACTGCCTTCCTATATAATCTGGGACGAATTAAATAATCTTTCTAAGCTCCAGTTTCTTCATTTTCAAGTGAGAAATGCAATGCAGCACAATTCACAGGGTTCCTGCAGATTGCCACTCAGATAACTTCTTCAAACCTTAGCACAGTGCATGAGGCAATGTGAGCTGTAATGTTAAAAGCAAACTTAAACAACAACAAAAAAACCATTGCTGTTATTGGGAGTAATCTCGTCTATAAAATGGAGATAATAATAGCTAGTTTGAAGGCATACTGTGAAGAATAAATGAGTTTATTCATGTAAATTGCTCAATAAAAAATCAGAACAGATAATCAAGAAATGATAGTTATTATCATCAGTGGATTTACCTTTGAAATTAAGGCCACCCTGTTTTAAAGCGCTTATGATTTGTCGCCCTCTGGTATTTATTTTGGGTACTACATGTCTGAATCCCTTAAACTAGTAATTTGGGGGTCTGAACTTCAAATTATTTCCATTTACCAATTTTTCTATATCCAAACATTGCTTGTTTCCTAGTTTTGTTACATACTAAAATAAATGCATGATTGGCACAGAAAAATCTTACCGTGAGTACTAACCAAAACCATGCCTCCTAGAACACTTTGGAAAACCTAATTTATGTTGACCATGACAAACTGTCAGAGAAGGTGCTACACAAAAAAAGCAATTTTTAAAAAACAATCTTGGAGAGTCTTGGGAAGCTGGATTGGGTAGATGTGTTCCCCAGCAGGACTGAGCTGTGTGTGAATGCGGGGGGCTCTGGGGCCCCCCAAATCAGTGTACATGCTTGCGTGTGCGCATGTGTGTGTGGAGGGGGTTTAGCTCAGAGTGTTTTGATAAAAGTACATTGGCCACGGGAAAGGCAGAATGAACCACACAGCAAGACAAATGGCAAGTCTCTCTGGCTATGCAGGAGGAATAAAGGGTAGCAAAATTATTTCTGCAGGTTATTGAATTATGCAAGCAGTTTGGCAGCTCCTGTTTGCTTGGGGTAATTTTATTCCCCCCAGGAAGAAGAGCTGCTGTCTGAATTTGAGGTGACGGAAGTTACTGGGCATTTTCCAGACTGAACTGGCTTTGAATATTACACTGCTTGGGAGTTCCCGCTGCTTGTCAGGTTGGATTAGTTTCTTCCAGTTCCCAGTGAAGGCTTTAAGCTGTAGACCTGGGTGGTGAACAGAGCAGGCCTTTTCCTCCTCTGATGAAAACCAGGCAGTCGGTTAACAGGGATCGCTAGATACACAGAAAGTGAAGAATTCTACCACATATGTAAGCAAATGTAGGGAAGAAAAAGAAAAGGAACAGTTTTTTCTTTTTTCAAAACCTTCCATAGCTATTATGCAGCATTCATTTAAAGTAAATGTAATCCAATTGATTATGTTTTTGCTGAATGGTCCCGTCTACTTTTAGAGAATGAACTCTGATAGTAATTTTTTAACTCTTCCAGGAGTGGAGGAAAAGGGAACAAGAATCCCAGTCTTGGGCATGATGGTGAGGGAGAGGGGCTGATTGGTTTTTATAACCAGGCTCCCTCCCTGTGTTCCTGGTTTCCCCTCAGCCGGGTAATTATTCTAAGATTGCAGGGGTTTTGTCTGTAAAGTGTGAACAATAATACCTATGTCCAGTGAGTTTACACTCATGGGCACATAAGTGTGCACATACTTATGTGTTCATGTGCAGCATATATGTACACGTATCTCATTGTTACTTGCACACAGTCTGAAATAAAATTGCTAATCTTCACTTAAATCAGTGTTGTCATTTTGGATTGCTTTCTTTCAGAATGAAACTATATGGCGTTCTAGATTCTGTGAGTTCCACTTTCCTTCCCAGGATGATTAATTCCTGGCAGGGACCCCTTGTTTCCATGGAACCTGGTCCCCCACACCATCCTGAAGCTGCCCCCAGTTTTTCTCCATCTTCCTTAGGAAGCTTCTGCTTCTCCTGACCAGCACGGGTCCGACTCTGGAGACTTCCTCACATCCGCTTGTCACCCTGGGACACTCGCCTGGCACTCTGAAGTTTTCTGAATGTCAAATATACTAGCATTCAGTCGTGTTTCTTTACTATGCTACCCATGATGAAAGATGCTTCAGCAATGAATTTCAAGTATTTTCCAACAATATTTGGAACTCTTGAGGGTCCCTACTTGTGATGGGTCCCTTTTGCTTTTGACAGTGGTGCAAAATCATGATTTTATCTTTACTTTTCAGAGCAGTGTCAAATTCCATATGATATTTAATGCTATTATAAAATAGGCTTTGTGTCAGGTGATTCAGGATTAGTGTAGTCTAATGTAAGTGACGGCACCCACAAGGGAGGCAAAGCTAGGTTGATCGTAGTGAAAGCGATGTTTACTTAAGCTATATCAGATCTAATACTACCCTAAATCAAGGAATGTGTGTATTTTTGCTTGCTTTCTATGACTCGAACTAAATAGGAACTCTTTCCTCTTGGTCAGCATTCCATCTCCATTTTTCTCACTCAAACTTATCAACATGGATCCCTTAATTCTATTTTAGGACATAGGCATATTATAATGACTTGGTACACTGACACTGTTTAGTGTAAGAATCATGTGTAAGGACATATTTGCTTTTTACATTTTTTCCAGGCTCCCGGAGAAGTAGCTCACGGGAGGCGGGAGGCGTCTAAGCGGCAAGCCCAAAGGCAGAAGGTATTCTCGGCAATCCCTCCTTTGCCTCCAGTGGACTCCCGTTGTTAGGGTTTAACTCTAGGCTGACCCCTGAATCCTGCTGCACCCCAGGCAGGCCTTTCAGAGCTGCTTGGATGACAGCGCTGTGCTCCATGGCTGGGTGCACTGCTGGGGGTGGGACCTCCTCAGAAGGGGCAGCTTATCAGGGATTGGCCTGGAAGGCTGCGTCTCCTTCTGGGGACCCCCTTTCTCTCTTTGCTTCCTGGGATGCCAGCAGCTGTCTGTCTGTCCATGCTACTGTCTCTGCCGTGGCGCCTGGGAACCACGAACTGAAACTTCCCAGTCTGTGAGCTAAAACAAAACCCGCTTTAAGTTGAAGGCGCTCAGGGCCGTGTTTCCGGGATGAAGGCAGCAACTGGAACCCTGTCTGCTTTGCCGGTCTCTCAGCTCATCCTCCATCAATACGGCAAGATGTGGCTGTGACTTCCACTGCTTCTGCAGTCTAGGAAGTGAGGAAGAGAAACAAGACTGGGGAAAGTTTGTTGGAATTGGGAGTGAAGCCCTCGGAGTCTGTAGCTGATCCTGTGGTAGACTAGGCGGCTACTACCGCACTCAGTACAAATGTAAATGCTATTGCAGTATTGCAATGTTAAATATAGCTTTTAAATAAGAAGATGAGGCAAATAGAGTAAGGGAAACTTAAAGACAGAAGTAAATTGTGAGTTGTTGTTCAGAAGGGTGAGGAACCTTAGAGGAATACGCAGATTCTTCATTTCCATGCATCAGAAAGAAGGGCCTTGAAACCACAGGCAAGGATGAGCCCCGCAGGAGAACACTGTGTGTTCCCCCAAGACTGGACCTGCAGGAAGAGGAGCATTCAGATCACCTCTAAGTCTGTAAGGGAACAGTTCTGCTCTACCTCTAAAACTAAAACTGTTTTTCCCAAGAATTACACCCAAAACCCCCACTTTCCTTGCCTGGAAGGAGGAGTCGCAAGCCCACTCCCCGCACCACTAGGAGGGCACCTGCTCTGGCAAAGCACAGCTCCCCTCCGTGCAGCCCTGGCAGTGAGACAGACACAGAACCCTGCGGGGCACACAGTGAAACAGACGCCACCCCTGAGAAGAACGCAGATCCAGGCTGTTTCCACAGCTCCAACAGTCAGGCCGAGGGCTGCCTCGTGGAGGTGTAAGCTGGGCAGTGACCGCCCCGGCTGCGTTCACCTCTCGATCCTGGGCCGGGGTGTTTTCCTACAGGGCAGCACAGGTTTCGAGATGACTGTTTCCCGGTTTAGCCAGCTACCCCGCAGTATTCCCAGCAAGAGGCTGAAAGGAAGGGCTGACACGGAAAGGTGGAAAGGAAGACGGTGGTGTGGCCAAACCAGCAGGAAACCAGAGATGACAGTGACCTGACCACAGAGGAGGCCGCTGCCTCCTGAAGCTAGGAAGAGCAAGGGTCAGTTCTAAGCGGTCATGGCGGGGCTGCGGCCCTGCCAACAGCCTGCTTTCCAGACACGCACACTGATCTTTAATTTGCAGCCTCTTCAGGGCAGGAGCTCACATTTCCGGTTGTCTCACGCATGTGCGTGTGTGTGTGTGTGTGTGTGTGTGTGTGTGAATTCATTTCTGCGGCCTTTGAAATGAATGCAACTAAGGAGCAGGAGACAATGAGAAATAGGGGGTGGCTTTTAAAAGAACGAGACTGAAGTTTTAGAAATGAGAAGATATGAAACTGAATATTACATGTAAATATAGAACTATAAAAGTTACGTCACACACTTAACTTGTACAAACCTTTAAACACATACATTACAGTAAATATAAGGAACAAAGATTAGGCCTGGTTAAAGAAACACTTAGTTACTAGAAGATAGAATTGAATAAATACAAAGAAAATGAGACAATAGGCAACAGTTAAAGGAAGCTTAAAATACGCAGGAGCTGGAGTGGGAAGATTACCATTCACAATTAAGAAATTGTAAATAGGGAAGGAACAACATTCAAAATAATGAAGGTTACTGAGCCTCGAAGAAAGAAGATAACAGTTCCAAGCATAAAAATACAAAGAAATCAAAACATTAATGAATATTGGAGGAAACATGAGATACAACACCAGAGAAGCAAGAAAATGTTAGCAGTAGCCAGAATATCAAGGGATGATTTACAAAGAATCAAAATTTGTGTGCTAGCTGGCCTTCAGTTGCAGAGACCATAGGCATAAAACAGGACAATAAGGTTTTAAAATCGTGCAAGAAGTAAAATTACAGCCTAGACTCTAGTGACAAACCTTCTTTCTGCAACTAGTAGGAAAGAAATTCCTAAGAGATCCATATCAATACAAACCGAAATGTCCCCCGAAGACATGCAAGAAGGTGGAGTCTTTACAAAATATAAGACGACATAAAACAACAATAATGTTCAACCCAAAAGATAAAAATCAGACAATACATGACTACAATAGTATCTAAAACAAGGAGAAAGTAATTAGCGTTAACGACTTCTTAAATTCTTTACGTAGCATGAGAAAAAGATAAAGAAACCATTTAACCTTTTGCCTCTTTTTTTTGGTCTTTTTTTTTTTTTTTGTCTTTTTCCTTTTTATCGGTACCGGGGATCGAACTCACGACCGCCTGCTTGCAAGGCAGGTGCTTATGCCGCTGAGCTAAATCCCCAGCTTTTGAGACTAGGTCTCACCATGCAGTTCAGGCTGGCTTTGAGCTCACTTTGCAGCCCAGGCTGGTCTCGAACTTGCTACAATTCTCCTGCTTCAGCCTCCCAAGTGCTGGGATTACAGGTGTGTGCGCAACACCCGGAAATATCATTTAACTTCTGATTTTCTTAGATATGCCTGTTAAAATATGAAGCATGAGCACTGAAAGAAGAGAATTATTGTATATATATATATATAGAGTCAAACAATTGCAATAAGTGAATAGGCAAATGGACTGGGACCCCTTCTTCACTGTTTAAGCAAAATTAAATTCACTTAAATTGCAAATGATTATTTAAATATGAAGAGCAAAAAATTATGACCTGTAGTGAAAACTATATAAGAATATATATATATATATATATATATATATATATATATATATATTTTTTTTTTTTTTTTCTTTTTCCTTTTTATCAGTACCGGGGATCAAACCCACAGGCACTTATGCCGCTGAGCTAAGTCCCCAGCCCCCAAGAATATATTTGTAATTCCATGGTAATAAAATGTTTTCTTTCACAAAAGCAAAAAGACGAGTGAAAGCTGATCAACTTACCACATTACCATGGGATGCTTATCAAAAGATGCAGAAAAATGTAGGAAGGGAAGCACAAAGTGTGGAAAATGTTTGCAGCACTGATACCAGACAAAGGCTTGATGTACAGAATATGCAGACTCCCAAAGGCCAACCAGAAAACGCCAACTGCACAGATCCATCCTGCGGTGGAAACTTAGTCAAGAAATCACAGAAAAGTTATGTACCTCACTATTATTCTGGAGGCTGCATACTCGAAATAAAATCAAACATGTTCTTGAATCCACTAAATTAGCAATATCTAAGAAACATAACAATGACTGTTAATGACATGTGCAAATGAATGTAAAGAACCAAACAGATCATACCAGCCCATTCTCTTTGTTTATCCTGCATAATTTGCAAATGAGAATGCCCTTGTCTGTGTTAGCAAAAACTGCAAGCCACTAAAATGACATTTAGGAAAAGAATGGACACATGAATGATAGCATCAATTTGTTCCCATTCCTAAACACAGCTATCTCCTTGTTTGAGTCTTAACTGAAACAAACCTTCCTCCCAGGCCAGGCCATGAAATCTGGTCTTACAATGGAGCCCCTCTAGCCGAGGGTGTGCTTTTATGATTATATCATATTGTCTACCAATAGAAAGATTAAGTTTGAACTATTAAGAGTGTGAAGGTCATGCTGAAGATTTAAAAAATCATTATTTCAGTCAGTAAATAATCCTTTGCCATTTACAGTCTAGTCCATGATCCATCCCTTGGCCATGGACAACAGACTCACAGACCATGGTCAAGCCATCACCTAAATGTCTGTCTGCTAAAATAAAGGCACCTCTTGTCTCCTGGAACTGTCCCTGATGACCACATTCATAATCTTCGTGGTACTACTTTTAAAGATTCTCTAATTTTTCTATGTCCCTTATAAACAGTGAGTCCAGAAACAGGCCTTTTGGTTTTTTAAAGAATCTGACAGTAGACGGCTTTCTGTTTTTGTTACACAAGGATAGTGTGGTAATATGCATTTATCCACAGGTCAGATTCCGCAGGGCAGCCACTGGACTGATACTGGTACAACCAGCAAAAGGCCATCCTGCAGGAGTGAAAAAAGTTGCATCATGGAATAAATAAGTAAAACAAATCTTTTAAGAAGTACAAAAGACCAAATAACTGGCTGTCCGGCAGAAGACTGTCCCTCATTCTCCGCTCCCCCTGCCTGTCCTGCCATGTCCCGCACTAACCCCACTTAGTTCTGACACGTTGATCTTTTTGATTTCCGTCGTGCTGCTGAGCTCAACATTTTAAAAAAGAAATTCAACAAAAACTTAACAGAGTTTATATTTTTAAAGTAAAAAAAAGAGATGCAAACAGCCTGACAGTAACCGGTTTTGCAAACTGCAGGTTTGGGAATTTGAGAAAACTGAATATTCACCACCATCTACCGCTACAGCCGGGGCTGCCCCTCCCCCAGCAGCTCAGATTCTGGGCCTCTGGCCCTCGCACCCCAACCCAAAAGCCCAAATAAATGACACCGAGAACATCAGGTACCTTGAGTTGAAATGTATCCTTCCTTGGACAGAGTTACAGAGCTACAGGCGCCCCAGCCTCGGTCCCCTCCTGGAGCTCTTCCCCTCCGTCCTCAGTGGGGAGAGTGAAGGGGACAAAACTCCAGGGCCGCCTGTTGGTGGAGGCCAGGGACCCCCCCCAACCCACCGCGAGCTCTGCCTGTGCTGCTGCTGCGGGGTTTCCCAACCCTGCGCAGGTGGACCTGACCTTCTTAACGAGCTGGAGCCTTCAGAGGAAAGGGAGCCTGGTCCTGTCCTCCAGGAGATGACGGTGATGACTGTCCCGCCATGCACAGATGTTCCTCATTTAATGACCTACTGGTTTTAAGGACTGTCTGGACTTACACGTAGGACACAGGATGGTGGCTTCTTCAACAGTGCAGGACAGGACTTTTGCTGATTATACTCTGCAGTACCCTGCTGTAGTTTGCTGTCCTGTTGTAGACAGAGCTTTGCAAACAGAAGCAAAGTCATCAAGTCGGGGTTTCTCTGACCAGTTCTGTTTTGAACACTGTCATGTGCATGCCATAGACAAACCCTGGTTCAGAGATCAAGTCATTCACCAGGCCCATGGCAGGAAGGGCTCCCGGTCATCAAATGATTTGTGTTCCTGCGACCCATATTCAGATTTAGAACAGAGAAACGTGAGGGCAGTGCGGCCCTAGGTGGCTTCCTCAACAGTGGGTATTGTAACTCTGGCTGCTTGCACTGGGTAGTGTGACTACATGTAAGAGTGACGCAGGCAGAGGCCAGGTCAGCAGGCCGGAGTCTCTTCTGACCGTTTCTTTGTGCTGAGCCTTGTAACATACATACGACAGACAGCTCCTCATTTAGCGAGCGACCTGTTCATTTAATAAACACAACCCGCGGTTAAACGAGAAATGTCCACAACTCCTACCAGCAGCTTCTGAGGAAGAGGAGCCTGTAGTGTTCCTGACAGCCCACAGCACAACGAAGAGGTTTCTGATTTTAAAAAAAAGATGTCAATAGGACCAGGTCAAAAACCCTGCAGGAAAACCTCAAAGAGCTCACACATTTTAAAGATCTAAATATTTTTTTTTATTTAAAGAGAAAAACAAAACTAAACGAAGCAAGACAGTAAAAGGCTAGAAGCAACACAGAATTTCAAGAGAAAAAACATACAGTAAGAGTTCACCAGTTAATAAATCACACATTGTCATCTTACAAACAGCTGTCCAGATTACAAAATTAAAGCATACAAAGTGGCGATTAATACAGTGAGATTGCAGTCAGTTCTGTTCAATGATCCAAGAAAAACTCAGCAATATGGTTCTCTTTCCTACACATGTAAATAAACTTGCAGTTATATCCTTGAGATATAACTCTTCCTCTCTTTTTTACACTAACAATCACGCATTTTAGTTTCCATTACTTCCACAGTTTTTTTTTTTAACTTTTTCTTTGAAGAGGAAAAGAAAAAAGATTGAAAAAAAGGCCAAAAAACAAAACCAAAACAAGACGGACCAAAGAAAAACCCAATGTGACAAAACAAAACAGAGTCATTTAGATCAGGAGGATGGACATAGCATAAAATGAAAAAAAAAAAAAAGGGGGGGGGATTACTAGATGATCAGCAATGGTTACCATTATGCCTCTTGTTATCCTAAAAAGAGTAGCCTATATCAGCTAGTATAAAAGAATTGAACAAAACTGTACATAAGACCAATAAAACCACATTTTAAAAGTATCTTAGACACTCCCATTGCAAAGTGATTATAGAATTGGAAGTTTTAAAGGATAACCTTTAGTCTGTAGTGAGCCCAGGTTACAATTAAAAAATGTTTCTTTATAATAAAAAAGAAAAACACCTACTGTCCGAATTTTTTTTTTTTTTTTTTTTTTTTTTGGTGTATTTTCCTTTTTATCGGTACCGGCGATTGAACTCACGACTGTCTGCTTGCAAGGCAGGTGCTTATGCCACTGAGCTAAATCCCCAGCCCCACTACTGTCCGAATTCTTTGGACATCCACAAATCCCAGATCCACGGATCTTGGAGGTCTGGAAATTTTGGCACGATGCAGGCAAAGCAGAATGCATTGCCTAAGCTTTGTGGGAAGAATTTGTGATCTGTCTTCTGTGGGGTGAGTGCGGGACGTCCCCCCTCCATAGCTCATGATCCCTTGCTGCCTTTGGGGGGCTCATTTTGGTCCCAATTCAGCAATTTGTGAAGTTTTTAGTAACATTTGCATCTTTTTTATCAGTCTATGTTTTTAGTGCACAATGAGCACATCCACCCTGGGGCGCTGGGGCAGGTACAGCATGCACCCCGTGTCCTCCTCACCCCAGTCCTCTCCACACCCTCTCTCCTCACTCCACTTCCCGTTTCCCTTCTTAGAGAAGAGCTCTCTCCCTGCTTCCTCTTGCCTGTCTCTGTTTTTACTCAGGTTTCTCATGTAGAAGAAGCTGTGCACATGGAAGCTGTGTGTCTGGTTTACTTCATTTTATGGTCTCAAGGTGCAGCCACTTTACTACCATTGACTAAATTTACCCTTCTTTATGGCTGTATAGTACTCCATTCCGTGTAAATACCACTTTTCCTTTATCATTCATCTGTTGAGGGACATAGAAGCCTCCTCCAAGATTTAGATTTTAGAGCTGTGCTGCTATAAACACGGGTATGTGTGTATGACTGTAATACACTGTCTTAAGCTCTTTGGGGAAGGAATTTGTTTGTTCCGAAAATTGCAGTGCCTGTCATCCTTGCTGTGGGCAGTTCCTAAAACAGTCATTTCCCATCTTGGCAACATTTCAGTATCACCGTGAGGGTTTGCAGGAATATATCAAATCAGTGTCTGGGGCTGGAACCGTGTCGCGGAAGGGCTCCAAAGCCCCGCAGGGATGCTGACGCTTGTACACTGGGCGCACAGTGGCGGAGGAGGGCAAGACAGCAGCGCAAAGGAGGCGGTGGGTCAGGCCAGGGAGGCTGAGAGCCGGCGTGCGCAGGAGGAGCGCCAGCGCCAGCGGGGAGGGGCTGCCGGGGTTCCGCTCAGTGCGCTCTCCCACAGCGGCCTCCGCACCAGCACGGCAGGGACCAGGAGCAGGTTTAGGCAGGGACCGAGGTCCACCCTCCCTTCGGTGCTGCATCCTCCCAACAGGAAGGTCATCTCCCGAGCCACCAAGGTTCCCGGACTCGGGCGCGCCTGCCTGTTTTCCCGCGTGGCAGCCAGAAAGAGGAGAGGGCAGCGCCCACTGTGCAGCGGGCCATGAAGAAGCGAAGGAAGCCGGGTGACACATGCTGTAATCCCAGCCCTAGGGAGGCTGAGGCAGGAGGATTCTTACAAATTTGGGACCAGCCTGGGCTACAAAGGGAGCTGAAGGCCAGTCTGAACTGTATAGGGAAACCTTGTCTCAAACAAAACAAAACAAAGCAAAACACACAAAACCAAACAGACAGAAAAAGAAAGAAACGAAGTGATCACAGTCGCTAGTGACCAGGTCAAGGGGATAGGGAAGGCAAACTCCTCTTTTCCCTTACGCGCTGATGTCAGTGCATCCCTCAGCAGACCCACAGCTGTGTCAGGGCGATTCCTCGGCTGCTTCGAGTTGGGTGTCATGCACAGTCCTGCCATCGCAGCACTCTGCAGGCCGAGGCAGGAGGATCACAAGTTGAAACCCAGGCCGGACCATTTAAAACCTTAGTGAGACCTTTCCTCAAAATAAAAGCAAAACAAAAAAATGTAAAAAGGGCTGGGGTTGGAGCTTAGTGTGAAGCTCCTGGGTTCAGTGCCCACTACTGCAGGAGGAAAAGAAAAGACGCCTGCTGAAGTGAAGCCTTTTCCTGTCTCCGCTTACATGTCGGGCACGTGGGCCTCCTGGGTTACCGCGGTGGTCAGTCCCTCCTGCTCAACAGATCCCGGGCTGCTGGGCAAGGCAAACAGAATAAACTAAAAGTCGCATCCTTTATATGCAGCCCCGCCTAGCACAGTCTGTGACACACTGAAGATATTTAGAAACGATTTCTGAATGAACCCAATAGCTTAGTATTATAATCAGGGCTAAAAGTATTAGAGGGCAGTAGCTTTAAGTTTCATAAACCAGAAAACTGAGTCAGAGTGTAGGTGAGGGGCTGATGACTGAAGACGATGTCACTTGCTATTTCTAGCTCAGTCTGACAGCGGGCAGTCAACCTGACCCGGGTGTTGAGTTCCCAGGGTTAAGAGGGACAGAGTAACCCTGAGACATGGATTGACTCTCAGTCACCATCTGCCCCTGCCTGGCTGCCGTGACCATAAGCCAGCCATTCAAGACAGGTGGACCCAGAGGCCGCTCTGGAATTCCCACAAGGAGATCCAGTGGATGATGGAAAAGGAAGCTTGGGAAGGGCCGCAGGGGAGCCAGAGCTGACCACTCTCACCCCTCTCTGCGCTTCCGGAGAGGTCACCTGTCAGCCAGCCTGGGGACAGCACACCCCCACCCCTCTGACCACAAGACCCTCCTGAGCCCACCCTCCTGGCCTGCAGGCTTGGGACTAGAAAAATACCCATGAAGCTAGTGCTTACTGTTTGCAAACCCCATCTCTGCGAACCCCCTTCTCGCTAAAACACATGATACCAAAATCAGTGCCTCCATCCTCCTCCCTGCCACAGCTCACTGCCATTTGCAGGCATGGACAGAGGTCCCCAAACGCACAGACTTCCCCCTGAGGCAAGCAAGACCGTGAAACCTCTCTGTTTCAGCTCCTGGACCATAACCCAGAGCCTCTGTGCGGGCCCTGCACAGACCACTCTTTGGAATACTCATTTCTCTGTGGTGACTTTGCTATTTTGGACGCTCCTTATGCCCAGCACCAGCTGCTGCCCGGTGCACCTGGGTATACGCGCCTCACAGTGGATTCGCGCTGGCCACAGGCTCGCGAGGGCTGCGCTCAGTGCAAAGCGCCCACCGGCACAGAGACAGCTTTGCACGAAGATCACCTCAGCAGCCTCATGCACTGGGCAGTTGACAGCGACTAAGGAAGGGGGCTCCGGGAGCCCGAGCTGCGCTGCAGGCCAGCCTCGGCCCCACGCAGGCAGCTCGGGTCGGGCGGCCCGCAGGTGGCGCTGGCGAGCTGCGGCGGACGGGGCCGGGGCGGGGGCTCGGGAGGCGGGGTCGGCATTGGCGCCCGCCCCTCCCCGCCGCCGACCTGCGCCCGAGTGCGGGAGCCGGAGCCGGAGCTGGAGCCGGAGCCCAGAGCCCAGAACCGAGAGCCCGAGCCGGGCGTCCCGCCCGCGGCACCATGGAGGCGCAGGCCCGAGGTGAGCGCGCGGGCCCGGGCGGTGCCGGGCTTTTTCTGCCAAGGCTAACTTTGCCCTGGACGGGCTTGGGGCGCCCTGGGGAGGGAAGTTGGGGGGACTCTGCAGACTCGGGGTGTGCGTGGTGGGGGACGACGGGCGCCCCGAATCTGTTGTGCAGCCCGGCATCCATCTGGGGTCGGCGCCCTAACGGGGGGTGCTTGGGGCTCGGCCACAGTACCCCCAGCGGAACACAGACTCGCGTGGTCGGGTTCTGAGATCAGCGAGCCCCTCGCGGCCCCCCAAAGGGCGGCTTCGGGTCTCGGGGTCGCACTTGGACCAGGGTTGGGGGAAACTTGGGAACCCTTTAAAACGAGAGGAAATGGACCCCAATTTCCTCTGGGGCGCACATGGAGCGCCGCACAGGTAGGAAGGACCGGGACCCCCCGAGGCCGCCTGGGGAGCAGCACCCCGAAGGAGTGGATTGCGGGGTTCAGCCTTTCGGTCTGGAGCCCACCTTGTTTCACAGGGCTGGAAACGAGTGCTTCAGCGCAAACCCAAACCCTTAACTGAAGGGGGGTGGTCGTGACCCCTTGCGTGCCGCCAGGGCGGGAGCGATGGGGACGCGGGCAGTGGGGTCATCAGCAGGTTTGCTGCCCGGATTAAGTGGCCTGGGCAGCCTGAGCCCAGCTCCCCGCTCCTGGTTCCAGCGGCCAAGATCCTGCCAGAGAGCTGTGCCCAGAACTGGCCCTCCTCATTATGCAAACAGGAAAGGGAGCAGAGGAAGGAAGGCCGGAGAGCCCTGGACATGAGGGAAAGTTCCTCGGCGCTACTTGTGCGAGCTCCTTGAGGGCACTTCATTCCCAACATGGAAAGAGAGGTCCCTGGGGTCGGGGAGGGAAAGAAATGGGGCTCAGTCCAAACCCTACATGAGCAGTGGGAATGGATAGCTGGGGAGCAATGGGGCTTCTGGGGGGGGGGAGAGTCCCAAGGGAAAAGTGGGGGCGGGGGATGAATCCTGGCTCAGCTGGCCCAGCAGGATTCTGGCTGAAACCAGGCTATGGAGATGAGACCCCACAGGAGTGAGGGACGTCCTGGAGGAGGAATCTGAGGTGCTGGTGTTTTGCTAAAACTGGATTTCCTGGAGGAAGTCCACAGATGGGTTTAGGAGAAGGTTCAGAACCTGACTGCGGTTGGCAAAGCACAGAATCTTTGTCTCTGATCAAATGCAGATGCAGAGGTCGGAGCCCCGAAGCACGGGATGGTGCCTCTGAGCTCCACATCTGGACTGCCAGCCTGGAGCCTTGGGGAGTCTAACATGATCTCCCTCAGCCGTGGGGGCCTGGCTCTAGTACCCCGAAGATACCACAGTCATCTAGAAAGCCGTGTGGTCTCTGGAGACCCCTAGGCATCCTTGTGTGCTCTGAGTCATCTCCAGGTGACTTACAATGTTTGCTACAGTACAGAGGCCACGGGGACTTCTGTCTCTGTCCTGTGCTGTGTAGAAAATGCTGACAAAGGAGAAAGCCCTGCACATGTCCAGAGGAAATGTATTTTATTATATTTGTGATCCTTGATTGTAGAGATTGAGGGTGCTGAAACCATGGATGCGGATGCGGTGGATGGGGAGATCCATAGCCCTAAGGATGCTAGGGCTCTGGCCCTGGGAATGAGTGGGCGGGGTCTCTGCCCTGGGCAGAAATGTGCCCGAGGGTGCCAGGCCAGGTGAAGATGTGGTCAGTGAAGCTGAGAATAATTCTGGGAGTGGAAAACACTCTTCCGCATTCTAAAGACCACCAGAAGGGCAGATTGAGAGCCACTGGCCTTTCTGCTTTGCTGAATTTTACTTGCTCTCCTTGTGTGCAAATACTTCTGTGGCTTCCTTGGCCAGGCCCAGTGCTAGACAGAGAAAGAGGAGGCTTGATCTCTGCAGAGTAGACGGGGAGACAGATAGGAATCTGGTAGCTGTTTGGTTAATAAAATGTGATACTGCTCGTGTTCATGGTAGGAAGGAGGAAGGCTGCGAGGGTGCCAAGAGTCCCTAGGCGGTCCCGAGGCGGTCCTGGCGGTCCTCTGAATAACCCATTGCCCCTGTGCTTGTGCCCAAGGACTCATCCTGCGGGCCAGAGGCCCACCAGTGTGCGGGGGCTCCTTAATGTTCTACCAGGAAAACAGGCACCATTTTTCTTGTTTGTGGCCGACTAGACAATGAGTAGTAAAGGCTGAGAGTCCTCATCCCACTCCAAGCCTGTGACTTTCAGGGGAGGGAGAAACGCCAGCCCCAGCGCCCCTCCAAGCTGCCCTTGGCTGTCTGCCTCAGCCACTGACCCTGGACTGCAGTGAGCTAACTCCATCTTCTGGTTCCCCAGAACCTGCCCGAATGGCTGTGGCTGCAGGAGCTGCCCTGGCTGGGCTGCTTGGGGTGGAGCTACCCAGAGGTTTCAATTTTCCTTATTTTGGGGTCACTGCTCTCCCTACCCCTTCGTCCCTTCCCCTCCCTCCTAAATAGACACAATAGCTGTACAGAGACTGCTGCAAACTTATGTGTCTTTTGTGGATCCATTAGCGTGAGTCAGTGTTGAACTGTTAAGATTTTGGACCTCTGCTGTGCTCTGTAATTTTATAAGTCAGGGCTGGAGGAAAAGTTCAAAGGAGGGGTTTACAAACCGTAAGCTGCCTTGGAGCTTTTGCTTGTGTGGACAGATATATAAAAAAAGGAACTTTATGAAAGGGATTGGATGGAGCTTTCGTGGGTAGCGACACTAAGTGAATAGTTGTCTCCTAGACCCTAAGACAGATTCACCTATGATTCCCAAGGTATAGGCGTCTATCTTCAGTATGGTTTATTTTGGAATGATCTGGAGTGGAGTGGCTTATTTCTCTGCCTCTCTTCTCCTCTTGCCTCTTGATCTAGAGGAAAGTCAAGCTCCTTGAGGTCAGGCAGCATCTGCCCACAAGATGTGCCCATCCCCCTGAGGTGGCCTGCAGGTAATTTGTGCAGACGGCTGAGTAAATGCGGCCGCAGCTGCTGGACACTTGCCCTTGAGTAAAAGTCCGGAAACAGAACGTGTTATGCTTCTGTGAAAGAGTAGATTACTTCCAGCAAAATGAGGAAACACTCTAGGGGTTCACTAGGACTGAGGAGGGTCTGGGAGCAGCAAGGGATGGGGAGGACAGGACCGCACAGGAAGACAGCATTCCTGCCTGTTCTCACTGGTGCCCGAGGATCCTCTCTCATGAGATGAGTGTGCTTGGGGCTTCCAAAATGGGCTGAAATCACCCAGGGAGACACTGATGGTCTGCAGTTTGCAATGAGCTACGATTCTTGGTGTCTTAAACACAAGTCTGAGCTGTGACAGTTTCCGTTTAGCATGAGTTTGTTGAGTTACAACCCAGCCTAAATCAAGGGGCATCTTGGGAGAGTTTGGGGAAGAATGGATTCTTTTCCTGAAACATGTGCAGTCCTTTAAAATGGCATCATCTGCTCTATTTAAATTATCCTTTAATATCTTATTATTCTAAATGGAAAGGACATTTTTGTTTTTGTTTTTTGCCTTTCACAAAACCTTTAATGTCAAAAAGAAAGCTTTCTCTTCCTTGAAGCCTTGTAAATATTCAACTTAGCAGCCAATATTCACATTCCTGTGGCTGCTGTTACAAATTACACAGACTTAGTGGCTAAAAAAACAACAGAAAGGTATCTGGCCCTTCCGGACGTCGGAAGTCCGAAGTCACTGTTGCTGGGCTGCTGTTGTGGGCCAGCCTCTGTCAAAGCTGCCAGGATACAGCTGCCCCATCCAGTCTGCTCGCCTGTCCCCAGCAGTTGCCAGGTTGCTGTCCCTGCCTGTGGCCGCTTCTCTTCTCTGTCTACTGCAAGCCACCCCCTTCCTGTCTCGAGAGAATCCTTGTAATGGCCTTAATCATGGGGAACCGTTTCCCCACACCCAGACCCTTCATGAGTCCTCTGTGTGAAGGGCACTTTCCACCTGAACTCACGTTTACAGGCCCAAGAGCCTGGGACCCGCTGTCTAGGGTGAGACATTATCCGGCCTACTGTAAACACTATTGTTTCTATTCAGATATCTTACTTAACAGAATTCTTAAAAGTTCGTGAATGACACAGTGTCATAAACACTGGATTGTTCCTGCCTGCTTGCTAATCCCATCAAAGTGAAAATGTCATATCGCTTCATTTTGTTCTTTGCTCACAGAGCAGTTATTTACTTTTGCTCCAGACAGGACTTAGAGCAAGACTTGCAAATCTATAAAGCATGAGAAGTTAATGTGAATTGAAATAAGTGAGAGAAGGTAAACACCAGGAAGTGCAGCGAGGGGTGGTTAACTGGAAAGGTGCATGCAATTCTATCATTTAGTGGATGTTGCATAGAAAGCAAATCCTTGCTTTCTGAACAAAGGATGGGATTTCATTGCAAAACAGTGAGCTGCTGCCCCTCCCTCTTCTTTTCTATTCTCATATTATGGGATTCAAATTACCCAAGGAAAAATTTTATTTTGGATTTTATATTGCATTTCAGGCAATATAAGCATAAGCCTCAAATGATGAGAGGCAGCCTTGATGCATTTCAATTTGTGCTTTCTTTCAGAGCATTAGGCTATTCAGGTTGTCTTCAAAGCTACCTATTGTAGTTCTGTCTTCCCTGGACAGAAGCATTTTAAAGTAAGTGATGAGATATTTGCTAGGTGAAGTCAGTCATGTGCAGCAAATCTTGAGCCAGTATTAGAATTCAACTCTTCATAAACTCTAATCATACCGTGATGGATGGCAGTAGTATTTTGAGACTCCTTGTAAAGTGCTTCTCCTCACGTACACCTTGTTTGGTTACTAAACAGGCAATCTCTGAAAAGTTTCTTCAAAATCAAATTTATAATCTAAACAATCCGCTTTTGTGATCATTGGTAAGATTTTCTACTTAGTAAGATATGGGAAATAATCACTATCACAGCAAATATGGATGTGTTCAAATGAGTGTTTCAGCAAATCCTTAGCGATGGGCAGATTTGCACCAGGTGCTCCTATTTCTGACTCCGAGAGGCAGCAGGGTGTCCCTCACAGCAAAGATTCTGGGGTCAAAACAGACATCCTCGATTCTGACCCTGTTGCTGCCACTGAGAACTCAGCATCCTGAGCGGGTTGTTCATCTCCCTGGGCCTTGTTTTCCCCGTGTGTAAGATGAGGGTAACCCTGAGCCATCACGGGCATTTGACAGTCAGTGCATTGCTGCTGCTTCTGTTCCCGTATGGCAAGAACTTTGTGTGCATCATTTTACCGAGACCTGGGATCACATTGTAGGTGTCTTTGCTCTTAACTCATTTGAGAAATGCAAACTAACGATCTAAGAGCTTAAGGGAGAAAGGCCAGATTCACGTCTGAGTCCTTAAGTCTGGAGTGTTAGCTTAACCCCTGACTGCACTGTCCTCAGTGTGCACCGAGCAGCAAGCGCCAAACGGGAGAGGAGGACGCATTGGCCAAGACCACAGAGGAGACCTGAGCCTCGCTGCTGGGAGCCACAGCGCGCGCGGAACTTGGGAGGTGGCGCCTGTCCCTCCGGGTGCAATGAGCAGGGCGGTATGGGCATCTTAGTGCGTCCCTCTTGATGAATCCGTCTTGTAATTTAACGTGTACAGCACACTCGCAAGAAAGTAGCACTGTCTGTATTTTACTGAGTGAGGAGGGAACTGTGCTGCTTCCTGGTCGGACATGTCTGAGCCTAGACTGAAGTCAGAGAGTCTGACTTCAGGCCCTGGAGTTTAATTGCTGCTGTGTTCTGTCTTCCGAAATGCTTACGCAGGGAGCATGTGGAGTTACAAATCACGATTACACCTTAGCTTCCATGAGGCCAACAGGCTCCCAAAGGGTGGAGGTTAGCCGGGCTGTCCACTTCATCTGTGGGCAGGGAGGGGTCTGGGAACTGGATGTGACTCTGTCCCCGAGACCTTGGGGAATGAGCCTCATGACCTGGCAGGGTAGGGGTGGGATAGTGCTCCTCTGTCAGTAGTTAGCTGATTTTGTTCTCTTTTTAAGGGGAGGAACCCTTTACAAGTCACACAGCATATGATTCTGAAGGAAAGGTCAGTGAACATACGGGGTGGCTCGATAAAGCTTTCCACTTATCTCAGTCCCTTTAAAGTAAATAAATGTTGGGGTCTATGTGCTTGTTTTGGAAAGTACACTCTGTACTGTTCAGGCGTTGAATGAGCTGGGTGTGGAGGCATAAGCTTATAACTCTAGCACTCCGGGAGGCTGAGGCAGGAGGGTGGATAAATTCAGGCCCAGCCTGGGTATCTTAGTGACTTAATGAGACCCAGTGTCAAAGTAAAAAGCACGAGAGAGGCTGGAGATGTACCTCAAGGTAGAACGCTTGTTTAGTATCAATGAAGATCCTGGGTTCAATCCCCAGTATGCCAATCAAGCAACCAACCAATCAATCAGTCCAAAAGAAGGAACCCTAATGAGTGCCTGCCTAATTTATACCCCATGAGCTATTATGGTCGTTTGTTTGTGTGAATCACTTTCATTCAGCCGAACACTGCCCACACATATTAGCGCAGTGGTACTTTAAGAAAGAGCCTGATAAACTTGGGGGGAAAATGAGGAGTCGGAGAAGTTGTCCTCGGCCAGTTCTGTCCCTGTGGATTTTGTTTTCCTGGTCTCCAGTGGCACCAGATGGAGGGTGACTGTTCCAGTAACCCGGAGCTGGCTTCCTAGGGCCACAGACACTTGCCATCCCTGCTGCTCTGGAGTCCCCCAGTGACAGAGCCACTTACTAAGTGGACTGACCTTCAGTGCAGTGAAGAGCACGTGAAAATCATTCATGGTGGTGCAGGCCTGTAACCCCTGAACTCAGGAGGCTGAGGCAGGAAAATGGCTGCAATATGAGGCTACACAGTGAGTTCAAGGCCAGTCAAACTACATAGCAAGACCCTGTCTCAAAAGTGTTGAGTTTCGAGCTTATCTTGAATAATTATGAAGTAAATGTAATTTATTTAATTATGTATTTATTTAAAAGGCTGCAGGACATTTTAATGCATTAGCAGGAAGCTAGAGTCCTCAGGGAATGAGGCTTTTTGCATAGTTTCTCACCGCGTGGGTCCATCTTCACATGCTGCATTTTGAGGCAGAGGAGGTAAAATTTCCAGAACATTACCACAAATCCTCGAGAATGCCCTTAGCCACCAACATTCTGATTCTTCTATAAAGGCAGAGTTCAGGGATGCTGCTGTGGCTGGTAGTGCATTGTGAATGGAAAGTGAGTATGTTTATCACACTCATCTCCAGATGTGACTGTCAGCCCCTATGTCTCAGACAAATTGCATTTCTCAATCTGCCTGAAACATGGAACCTGCTGAGCCCTTGGGAAACTGCCAAGTGTTTTTTTTTTTTTTTTCAATTGGAAACTTCTTCTGTCAATCAATAGCAAGCACACCTTGCCTAGGATCCTCAAAGTAGGACTGATTCATTCGTAAGACAAAGACAGTTTGGGTTGAGGGGCATGAGATGGCAGCTCTTCAGATTTCTCTGTTTTAGAGCCTCTCCATGTTGCATATGGGTGGTTTTTCACCCCCCTCACCACCACCACCATGTGAAGAAGCCCTAACGGGAAGGACCAAGACACCAGCCCCTGCAAGGCTGATTTTAGACCCTGCTGGAAGTTTCTCTTGAGCAAGGCAGGAGAGGAAAAGCTTTGTATCCTAGTCGGCTGTGTGTCTGCATCCACAGACAGGTTAGCAGCAGAACCGTATATATGTGCTGACTCAGGAGTTTTACCTGCACCAGGGCAGGTAAAGGTAAAGTCCAGAAGCCCCGGGCATGCCCCAAGGACTGATGAGATTTGAGGGTTCATACAGCATTGTAATGTGGGGGAGTAGGTGCCCTGCTCTGCAAAGGTGAGCAAGTCCTGGGGGCAGCTCAGGGTTTGATGGCGAGAAGCAGGTCAGGGAGAGAGGGCAGAGCTGCTCCCAGAGAGGGACCTCATCCCCACTGGTTCTTCCAGGAGGCGACTTGTTGAGGCAGGGAGGGGATTTCAGGAATGCAAATTCCTCAGAATAATGTTACGGGCAAAGTGATGCGGTTTAGGGTGACATGGATATATGTTCCACCTGAGGAAGGTTGCCAGCTTAAATAGAGATGTGAAGAGGAAGAGTAAGATGTTATGGGCTTCGCTAAGTGTTGCTGTTTGAGCTGTTGGTTCTCCTGGAGGAGCTTGTCATGACTAGCTTCCCCAGTGTGAGTTCGACCATTGAGGAGCTCTGGGCCTTGGTGGTGAGAGCAGCTGTGGTTCACTTTGGAAGAGCTCTGGTCCTTACATCGAACATTGCTTCCTGGCTCCAAAGGGGGAGAGGTGTGTTGTTTAATCTCCAGGAGAAACTCGTCACACTGGCTTTCTGACATGTACTCAACTGTTCTTATCATCAGAGGAACTTGGGACCTCCACGTCACTGAGGATGGCTGTGGTGCTTTTCAGGACAGTCCTGGTTCTTATTTTGAGTGTGTCTTCTTGGCTCCAGCATAGAACCCTCAACCTACCAGCACAGCTCCTTCACCCTGCTGGCATAGACTTTCTAGCTTCCACTGCTGACCTTTGAGCCTTCCCAGCGCAGATCCATAAAACAGACTGGCATGAGTCCTTCTTGTGGGCTCTAGACCTGCAGCTGGACTCGTGGGAGGCATTGTCATGGGCTCTAGGACTTCACCTGGACTCATGCAGGACATTGCTGTGGGATCCAGGCCCTTGGCTGAATATTCTGGGTCTTAGTGTTGTGGACAGATTTCCTGCACTTTCTTGTGTTTTACTCTGGGTGACCAACATAAAATAATGTTATAAATTCTGTGTCCTGATTCTAATTATTCTCCTCACAACCCCTGACTTCAACAGTAACTAAATGAGAAATTGGTGCAGTATGTACAATACAATATTCACATCAAAAAAGGGTCCAAAGAAGCTCCAACTTGAGGACTTTGTGTTTATTTGCGTCTTACATGCGATTCTGTAATGTATAATGGAACACAGAGCAACTTAATAACTTGCAGTACCATCCCCCCGAAAATCACAGCATGGGGCGCAGTGCAGATGGAGCCACCATGTACAGCTCATGTACCTGTGTCAGAAACCTGAATGCAGGTCGTGGGCCCAGGGTCCTTAAGCAGGGTGTTAAGCAGGGAATACCTGTACAAGAATTACTCCAAATCTGACGATTAGACCCAAAAACATTTTTTCTGAGCCTTGCTAGTGGAGGACAACACTGAGGACCCGTTCCTATCTAGCGCAGTGCTCCGGGGCCTTGAATGTTTGTTCCAGGTGACCTGGGATGCATAACCTTGGTGGTGGACGAGCTGCCACCCTTGGAGAGTTGACTTCCAGGTCCTGGTATGCTGCTTAACCCTTGGCTGCTTCAGGAACCCTGTGCCACCACTGAAAAGCTGGCCTCTGTCCTCAGATTTCTGTCTGTTTCTTGAATTTCTTCCCCAAGGCTGAGGGCAAATAAATATTTCATTTTGGTGTAATAGCAGCCGCTGTGTCTGTTGGAGACAGAATGGTTCTGAGGCATCATTTTGAAATTGCTTTCCATTTGGTTTGGAGAAAGAGGCTACTGCTTCCTACCTCTCGTCTCTCATCTCCGCCTTTGCCTCTCTTTCCCCCAGGACCAATCTGGGGCTCAGTCCTTCCTTTGGGCTGCCGCGGTCAGCAGGGCTTGCCACCCTAATGCCTCTCCCTGAAGAGCTTTGCTCACTCAGTTTCCAGGACACCGGGCTGTCTGTCCTACACCTTCCTCTCCAGACTTCTCTCCTTTGCTACTGTGGGGCCTCCAGGGGCCTGCCCTTGCCCTACCCCTGTCCCGTCTACACCTCTGCTCTCTCCTGGCAGGTACCCCGCTGCATAAACGGGCAGCACCTGGCCGCTTTACATTTGCCTCTTGGAGTCAGAGCTCCGCATACTGCCGGAGTGGCGTGACTCTGGCCGCTGCTGTTGGTAGGAATAAGTAGTAAACTGTCCTTTGTCTGTGACCTAGGAGTCCTGTGTTTTTTGCCCACATCCATGAAACTACACATAAATTCATCGCACCACGCAGCAGAGTCTGGTCCTTCAAGGTTCATGGCCCTTGTCTTGAGCCTTTGGTTCCAGAAGCACTGCTGCCGTGTGGAGGAAGCAGGGAGCCACAGGGCACTTCTACAAGCTCCTAGAAGCTGCCATGCTTTGGGGACCCAAAGAAAGCAAAGTCACCCAGCATCTTTCAGTGCTCGTTTCATGCTCTTCTGGCAGAGCCTTCCTATGGAGTAAGAGGTCCTCAGGCCTCCCAGGACCCTGTCCTCCTCCCCTGGCTGGCTGCCTGTGACCCCAGAACTCCTAGCCTTAGGAGCTTTGTGTGCTGCCAGGCTTGCAGGTGTGCCCCATGGCTAGAAGGTCCATGCCTGTCCCCCGGAGGTGAATGAGGGCTGGTAATGTTGGGGAGCAGCCTGAGTCCTGGAGCTGGGGCACTCATTCAAAGAGTGCAGGCCTTTGACAGCACCACTGGCTTTGTGTGAAAACTTGTCCAAAATGCAGACTCAGAGTCCTCACCAAAAGCCTCATGAGTGGGAGCCTTTGCGAATGGGCCATCTGTGTGTGTCACACCTCCTGCGTGGCCCTGGGTGCTGTGCCAGATCGCATGTAGGTGCACAGGGCCCCAGTCAGGGCTGGCAGCGGACGGACCCTAGGGTGACTCCCAGCGATTTCCAACTCACAGGCTTGTGGATCTCACCCCGGGGTGTGGGAAAGCCCTCTGGCTCACCTCCAGCCAGTAGTGATGACACATGTGACAAGCCCAGGTCCCACAAAGTGTCACCCAGGTCCTCATCTGAGCAGCTGGATTCAGGGCCCTGCTGCCGTGTGGAGGAAGCAGGGAGCTGCAAGGCACTTCTAGAAGCTCCTAGAAGCTGCCGTGCTTTGGGGACCCAAAGAAAGCAAAGTCACCCAGCACCCTTCAGTGCTGAAGATGTGGGGGGCTGGGTTCTGCGGCACCGACTGTGATCCCAAACTGTGATCCCAGGGTGGTTCTGCTGGCCAAGCCTCTGGGTGAGCACAGGTGCTTGCTTGATCGCCAAGCCTGGATCTCTGCCCACAGGAACTGAAAAACATTAACATAGACTGCTGTAAGCCACTGGCATTGTGGGACTCTGTCCGGCTTCTTGCCTTTTTCTGAACATGCAGAGTTTTCTGTAATTTACTATGTTCTTTCTCTCTTCCCCCACCTTCTACATAAAGTTCAGGAAGGACAAGATATTTGACTGCGTTGTTCTCTGCTTAGCCTCTGGCACCTAGGCCAGAGCTCAACAGCATAATTTTTTACAGTATTTACAGGAGAAATGAAGTGAGCTTCACTTGCTTTTGAAAATCTTTCTGCAAGTCAGCTGGCTGTTCCGACTGTCTTTGCTCAGTGTTAGGTAATGGAATGAAAGGTAGAAATAAACATAAAGGAAATAAATTAGCCAAAATAATTAAGTGAATGAAAAAATTGGTTCCATTCCCTGACCTCCCATTAAAAAAAAAAAAAAAAGACTAATTCAGCTTGGGTTTCCTGCTGCTGTCCAACCAGAGTTCACCGTCAGGGTGACTGAGTGTGGTCCTGGAAGTCCACCAGCTGATCTCTCCGTGCTCCGAGGCTGTGTCTGGCAGGAGTGTGAGCATGTGGCCACAGAGGGATGGGGCACTGGCCAAGGATTGCTGATCTCCTGCTAAGGGATACAAAGAAGGAATAAAGCACAGATAACTGTATTCTAGTTAGGAGAGGACCCAGAAAGCCCGACAAGGACTAAGACTCCGAGGCATGGTGTCCCTGCCTCTGTTAGGAGCACAGCTGAGGGGGTGTGCTGGGGACCTGCAGGAAGCAGTGGGGTCAACTCCTGATTCAGGCAACATTCAAGAATTCAAAGAGCAAGCATTTTTGGAAAAGCCCCCAGGAAGAAATCATGGTTAACTAGTAACGTGATTGTCTACTAACTAGACAGCTGAGGAGTGGGGAGAGGAATTCAGATGAAGTTACAAAGGTCCTTGGCTGCCGGGCAGTCTTACTTTGAGGTACCAGAACCTCACAGACTTTCTGCCAGTCTCACTTCTGGCCACGGCTTCAGGATTCACCTGTCTGTAAACCAGCTGCTGGGCTTGCCACAAGTTACGCAGCCTAAGACAGAGACTCCATTTACTTTTGTGCCGATCTAGTAATATTAATCACTGCCCGCTCTACACCACGTCAAACTGGCCTTGGCCGATGGCACTGACAGGGCAGCAGAATCCAATTTCTCTGCCTGTTTCTTCCCTGATTTGAAGGTTGTGCCCCGATCCATCGTTCTCCTGACTTACCACAAGGCCCAGGTACTGCTTTGCAGAAAGCCTTGCCTGTCCCTCTAATGTCATTCTGATTCCCTCTGGGCAGTCACTTTCTGTCCTCCGTCTCTTGATCACATCCCCTTTGGGAGGCTGCATGGCACACAGAGTGAGTATCCGCCCGGAAGCTGGGAGTTGGGAGCTGGGATCTGGGGTGTGGGAGCCGGGAGCCGGGAGCCGGGAGCCGGGAGCTGGGGTTCTGATCCCGGCTTTGTCACCGCTTTGCTGCTTTGTCACGTCTTCCCCAAGACAGCTGGCTTATTGCCCTGCCAACCCAGGCCGTTCTTGAGCTTTTAAACACGTGCACACACGTGTGTATGCCTGCTTGTGAAGCTGTTCCTTATGTTGTGTTTGCTTCTGTTTCTTGTGTGGGAAGTTTGAGCCACGTTAGATATGGTCACTGCCTAACATGATTTCCCAGGTCTTACTCAGGATGCTGATCTGGGGCACTGAAGAGATGCCTGCGTAGCCACGGAAGCCTTTTCCTGTCTGAGATGACTGTACTCTTGGGGGAGTCAGGAAGGGAAAGTGAAAAACTAAATAAAGGTCCTGTCACATGAAGGCTTATCACCTAGTGGTGAGGGGTCCGCTTCCCAGCTCAGTTATTTCTTGCTATGAGAGCGTTAGCCGGGGTCTCAGCTTGCTCATCTGAAACAGGATGGAACGGCAGCTCCCGTTGGGTTTCCTGATGATGGAGATGCTGCACCTGAAGGGTGTAAGTGCATGCTTGGGTTTATTACACTAGGGAAAGAGAAAGGTGAAACTCTGTCACCTCCCCGTGAGGGCCCCATGTTGGGCTCTCAGGGAGGCTTATGGAAGCAGACGTGAAAGCACCGAAGCCCTTCCTGTGTGAGCTGACTGAGCTATTTTCACTACAGCAATAGGTGACAAGCAACTATTTTGAATGTATTGTTTTATCAAAAAATTCTTTAGATTTTATACACTACCCACCTACCACAGAGTTAAAAATAGCTTTCTGGAGCTAAGGAAAGAGGAGACGATTGAAGACAGAATAAATATATAAGTTGATGGGGTTTGGTCTGCACACAAGCTTCTTCTCTGAAGCATAAATTTTACCTATTAGACCACATTGATATTTCACTGACAAGACAGTGATGTTTTAAATGGTTGTTGCTTTTGGTCCTTTACTTGCAGGATGAAAGCTTAGAAATATGGACAGCGGATATGTGAAGCAGTGCCCATTACTTGGGCATATCTGAGGAAGAATGAGCAGCTTGGGTGCTTTGCTTCTCACAATGATTTCCTGGAGATGCGGGAGCGATGCCAGTGGCATTTACCTTTCCCCAGAGCTGATCTCATTTCTGATCTCTCGAGGCTCGGGTGTGATGACTGGAGCGCAGGCTTATAAAGGACAAGGTCTGGGACAAGGCTGAGATCGTCGAGTACTCAGAGAAGCTCCGGTGACAAGTGGACATTAAGCTCTTGCCATTTCAGATGTTTTAAAAATCAAGGCATGAATGAAAATTTTTATATGTATATGTGTGCGTGTATACACTGGTGTACATATATATGTGTGCATGCCTTTCCTCTACTGATCTATGTATTTTATGTGGTGCATAATTATTTTTGTCTTTCAACTGGCAAAAGAGGCCGTGTGAGGGAACGGAGTTTCACCGTTCTCTTTATTGCTGCATCCTCAGCACCCAGAGCAATGCCTGATTCATGGAAACCAGCCCATTAAACAGCTGGGTGAACAGTGAAGGAATTAAGGAAGGACTGGACAGAGCGGATACCACATCTCAGACAGTCTCCGTAGAGGGTATCAGGCGATAAACATTTCAACTTTTATGAGAAACAGTAGGTTTTTAAAAACTTTTTTACTGTGACATCTTGTAAGAGCTCCTAAAATGAAAGCAGAGCGATAGTGAGAATTTTCAGTGCTCAGTGAACATTGGCCAGAAGAAGGAAATCCCGAAGACAGCTTAGGACTTGGGCAGCATCAGCCTGCAGATGGAAACCAGAGTCGGTCTCAGCTGCTCTTCTCAAGTCAGTGCAAGTGGAGAGAGCAAAAGAACGGGAATGTGGGAAGGAAGGGAGAGGGCGGGATCCACAAAGACTGCACCTCACTGCAAGAAAGCAAAATAGGAAAGGAGAGAGCGAGGTGCCTGGAGACTGGAAAGAAACCAGAGCGATGCTTCTGTGACATGTTTCCAGGAAATGCGACAGATCAACTGCTAGCTTCCTGATGACATCGTTAGTCAATTATTCATAGTGCAATGAATTTTTGTGGATTAGCATTTAAGCAGTCAAAAAAATCACTGGGCAGTCAATACATGCTTAACAAATAAATCGATCTTCAGTTTTTCCCCATCGCCCTTACACAGACACTGAGGGAAGTCACATGGAAGAACCAGGTGTGTTGGTTTTTCTAGCTGTCCTGGTGAAGAGGTTCCCACAAGGTGACGCAGGATGCAGGGGGCACACAGCAGGGTCACCATGGCAGGTATTTCCTCGGTTACTGATTTTTAGTGCAGATGTAGACTTTGGATAGGCCATATCTGCTCAGATTACTCAGACAAACCAAAATCTCGTGGATAGAAATAAAAGTTATGATCACTTAGCCAGGTTATCAGGATTTATGAGGAAGCATGTCTGTATTTTACCTCCTTACAAGAAGCTATGAAGAAGGTACCCTGGTGTCTTGGTTATTTTTTACTGGTTGCTGAGACAAAGTACCTGATACCCAAAGTTGGGAAAGGAAAGGTTTATTTCTTACAGTTTTTGGAGATTTCAGTCCATACTCAGTTGGCTCCAAGGCAGGGTGGCAGGCTGGGCCGCAGTACATGGTGACTGCAAGCATCAAGGCAGAAACCTGCAAAAGAGCGAGACACCCCTTCTTCCTGCCATTACATCACATCCTGGCTCCACCCCTAGGCCAGTGTAGCACTCACACCCCCAATCCAAGCGCTAGACAAATCACAAATGTACAATGCAAATGCATGAAGCCTGGGGCCACCGACATACCAAGACACCTGGTGAGATGCTGATTTCTCTCTCCAAATGTGCTCATCCTCTTCAGGTTCTGCATGGTGGGCCGGCTAGAGTTTGAAATATTGATGAGTCAGAATCCATTCATCTTGCAAGCTCACTGACCTTTCATTGGAAAGTATTTTTAGTTTTAGAGGAGTTTAGGCAGAGGAAGTCGCCTACAGAAATATCATCATATGCGAATATTCATTCAGATTCATAGAACTCAAGATGGATTCCACAATGAATACTTATCATTATCCAGTTCTCAACCCAACCAAAGACCTTCTAAAGTAAGCTGTGAAGAAAGTCATTAAAAGTATACCTTTCTTGCAAACTCCAATATGAATTCAGAAGATGTGCTAATTCTGGTCATTGTTTGGATGCTATTGTTATGTCATTAAGCCCTCCCGGTGGGTGGGTGAGATGACAGCTAGGCCCCTGAGAGCCTGGCTTTCAGAGCTGTGAGCCCTGTTCCTCAATACTGGAGCTACCCAGCCGCTCAGACTTGAAGGCCACCTCTCCTGGCTGCTGGGCGCTTTCTCCTCCTCCCCACTTCACAAGCCCACTTCACCCCTCTGGCAGCTTTGCCCCCTGGAATGCTGCGCCTCCACATTCTTGTATTGATTTTGTTTTAATTTCATGTTATCCTTACCAGTACATGTGTGCAGTACATAATAATCACATTCACCTTGGAGCTTGTGGGGTCCCACCCAAAACTGCTGCCAGTGAACTCCTGATGTTTGCACTGAAAGCAAAATCCCTCTCTTCCACTCCCACGGCACTGTGAATCAGTTTTATGTTCCCACAGCGCAGTGGAGTAATTCAGAGTTGAAGAGGCTTTGGTAAATGGGCCTCTTTTTGTGGGCGAAAGCGCAGGAGACTGATTGGGTCTGGACCCAGAGCTGGGGCTCCTGTCTTCTGACTCAGTCCTTCCTCTCTGGGGTGAATACACTGTGCACGTGTTTGTTTTTAATTTAAACATTAGCTTTGCATTACCTGTAACTGCAGATGCAGAAAATTTGCAGTTTCACTCCTATGTGCAAGTCTTATTCTATTTATAACACTGGCAAATGTTAATAATTAGTTTTAAAACAACTTTGGATAGTATGGTGTTCAAACAGTACATGAACTGGCAGATTTAGTTAATACACTTCTGAGGGTTTTTGAGAATCATCATAGCTCAGTCTCCTGCTCGCTGTTGGTTCGTTTGAGGCAGGGTCTCGCTGTGTGGTTCAGACTGGCCTTGAGCTCACTGTGTACCCCCGATGGGCCTCACCCTCTTGCTAACCCTTCTACCTTAGCCTCTGAATGATGGGGTTACAGATGTGCACCACCATGCCCGCTCATTCTGTCCCTCTAAATAACTACCCTGCAGGCCCTTGTTTATTTCTGTGTGCTCTTAACATCTCATCAGGTATTCTATTTATAAAAGCCAGGGAGGTTTGTGGAGAAAAGGCAGAAGGGAAGGAAGGAAAAAGAAGGGTGCGCTTGTATGATTACTTTTGAAGACAGATTGTAAACAAGTCTTTTCCCAGAATTCCCTACCACCTGCTGTGGTCAACACAGGGCCATGCAGGGGTCAGAACTTTTGTTTCTGCTTGTTTTGGTGCTGGAGATGTAACTCGAGCACCCATGCATGGTAAGGTACTTCATACTTGGCTTATGTTGTTTTTCACTGAGTAAAATTTTACTTTACAATGAAGGTCCTGGAATTAGCAATCCGTAGAAATTTGCAAAGTGAATGAGGTCCAAATCTTCAAGTATACATGTTCGGTATGCATAGCCATCGGCTTTCTTTGGATCAGAGGGCATAGAATATTCGGGACTGGGCTTTGGAGAGCTGAACTTAGAAAGAAACCGTGAGAGGGTTCTGTTTTGCATCTGTGTGTGGCACTTGCTTCCTGGCCTGTGTGTGACACGTTCTGGTACCGGGACCGTTTCGATTGCCCCACTCAGAGCTCTGTGGACCAAGGGAGCAGTGAGTCCCCAGCTTCCCGCTCTGGGGCGCCGAGTCCCAGCCTGACACCGATCCATGGCTCTGTGTGGTCATCCATTGCTCTCCCTCGCCTGGTCCTGCCCGTGTGCACTGCTCCCTTCGGTGCTGTGAGGGAGGCTGCTGTCGCCCCTCCGCCCCGGGCCCAGCCCAAAGCTGGAACAGAGGACAGGAAGTGACACTGTGGCCGACACTGGTGGGAGCCTCACACCTGTGCTGCGTTCTTCTCTTTAAGATCCGGAAAGGCTGAAGGATCATATGATAATGAGTCCAGCAATAATACGATGTCATAATCAATTCATTGATACACGGTAGTGATTAATTTGTAGCAAAACCAGACCACATGTGATCTAAATGATTATCATAAGGAACTATCTAGAGACCAAGACTCAGAGGTCAGTTTATAAATTACCTCTCTGGGAGATTCAGGAGTAACTAGGAGGACAGGAGAACAGAGCCGGGAGAGCAAGCTGGGAAGCAACTGACAAGGCCGCTAGGGCTTTAGCCACAATGTTGAGGGAGCCAGCTGCTTCGCCCTGCTCTGTGCGCAGTCTCCCTAGGAGAGCAGAGAGCCAAGAAACCAAGCAGGCTTCAGCTGCACCGTGGAACTCAGTATGAAGCTGTGTGCTGAGCACAAGTGCGTGTGGAACCCAGACCTTGTGCCAGGCTGTGCTGTGGGCACTGGGTTTGCACACTCGCAGGTGTCCGACTTGGTGTGGACTCTGGGGTGCTGGCTGAACTAGGCGCACGGTAGACATCCAGGCTGAGTAGTCGTGGCAGTATCATGTGAGCTTCGGCTCTTGGGGCCATTTCATTCTCCTCCCTGGTCATCAAAGACCAGGATTTTCAAGGAGAACCAGGACTGAGGCAGGACCTGAGGTCACTTTTGTGCAGGGCCTGAGGTGACCTGGGGACAGCAGGATGGTTCTGGGGAGCTGGGTTTGGTGGGTTCCTGGCTGTGCCTGTGCCTCTAGGTGATGCCCATCTAGAGCATCTCTTCAGGTCGTTCTTCTGGGCACCTTTGACCGGTCCAGTCTGGAGCCCCCATGTGCAGGTGTTGCATTTGGGGAGGTAGTGGGAGGGAGTAGCTCCCCTCTAGGGACTGCAGGTGGCTTGGGGAGACGGTGGGGATGGAGGGAGGGGACCTGCTGGCTGGGTCTATAATAATGTGTGTGGCTTATGCTCTTGTACCACTGGGTAAGGGAGGCGGGCTGTTAGAAATCATCACCTGCTTGTGATCTGGGACCCTGGACCATGCTTATGCCTGGCCATGCAGGGCTCCATTCACTCTTTTTCAAGACACCCTGTGTGCGGCCACAGTGGGGCCATTTCACAGATGAGCAAACAGAGGCTCACTGGAACAATTTTAGTAATTTGAGGGCCAAACACTCAAAAATTACTGAACTGAAGGTTAAACCCAGTACCTCTGCACTGAGCCACATCCCCAGCTCTTATTTTATTTTTTATGTTGATAGAAGCTCTCATAATTCACTGAGTCATCCAGGCTGCCCTGATATTGTGATCCTCCTGCCACAGCCTCCCAGAGTGCTAGGATTACAGGTGTGCACCACCTTGCCTGGGTTAGAATGTTAATTTTTAAGTACATTACATCCATCACAAGGTCATGAATCAGGGAGAACAGTCAGAAACACAAATCACTCTTATCTGAGGAATTTCTAATATACTGGTCCTTATACAATAAGTAAAACTGAAAATAAAAGAATAAAAGGAGTATTTGGAAGCAGCAATGAAGAAGCTGAAGCAGCCGGAGAGACTGTTCATTGCAGGACTGATTTCTGGGCAGGCACACCCTCCCCAGAAAAAAACCCAATAAAACATCAGTCGAAAGGGCAATCTCTGAATCCTGCAGTGTTTGTTTATCATGGATTAGCGGTCATTTAAAAGAAAGAGTCATCCCTGCAACACTCAGCACAGAGGTTCCCTGCAAATGATGAAGTTGGAACAGCAAGATGGGGAGGATCGATGCTCTGATGCCTTTTGTTTTTGTTCCTGGCAAAAATGTGTTTTATACACACACACACACACACACACACACACAGCCAAAGAGTACACAGACACTTGTGTTATCTTTTCTGGATACTGTCAGAGGGAAGATACTGAATTTAACTACTTCTCAGGCATGCGAAATGAAGCTGAGGGTTTTTGTTTTATATGGTGTAAAGAATAAAAGGTTTTAGCTGGGAGCTGGCAGGAGACAGAGGGAAGCGGTAGGTTTAGGAAGAGTTGGTAGAGATCGTGTTTTGGGTGTTTCCATTGAGAGCCTCCCTGGTTTTATGGCATCACCTGTGGGGTAAGAATGTCACCGTGTCTCCCACCAAAACCTTCACAGTTGGTTGGGTTTCAGGAGCAGTTTCCAGGCCTGACAGGAGCCCGTGACTCAGAGGGGAACTTCACCTGTGTCTCTGCTCTGTGAAGGCCATCAGCCCCTGGCGATTCTTCCTCCCACAGCTGTGTTCTTCACATGGCCAGACACGGGCTCCCCCATTCGTCCACTGCCGACTCAGCCCGTTAGAGAGGGAATGAGATTCATTCAGAGCGGGTGAAAGTGTGCATACTATGTCAAACAACAAAATTAAGTGTCTTTCTCCTTTTAATATGTTTTTAATTTTAAAGAGATAAAAACCAAGCAAAATAAAACAGAATAGGACCAGTCAAAACAAAACAGTGAAAGTGATACAGGATTTCAAAATAAGAAAATAGAAAATCAACAATGGTTACCATATTCGTCTCTTGTTGTCTTCAAAATAGCTGCCCATTCCTTCAGATACAGGAAAATCAAAGAAAATGGAACAGAATAGAAATAATACAAATACAACAATGAATGCAATACAGGGTTTCAAAACATGATGAGAGTAAATCCAAAATGGCTATCATAATATATCTTGTTATCTTTAAAATAGCTGTCCATGCTATTGTATATAATAAAATCAAACAAGACAGAATAGAATAAAACCCACCAAACAAAACAATGAGAATGATACAGGACTGTAAAATAAGGTAATAGGGAATTAACAATGGCTACCACCTTCAGAAGGAGGAAACCCCATAGATGCAATACTGCATATTATTGTTGTCTAAATAGATGATCAGACCACTGGCTTTAGGCCTGCACAGTCCGTGAAACACTAAACACTTCAGACATGAAGTTGTATTTTACTTCCATAGCTATGATCTCAGCCTGCGTTTCTCCAGATCACCCAGTTGCTTACAGGGTAGGGTTGGGGTGGGGAGCTGTGGCTCGTCTTGTCTCCCAGCCTGCACACTGGGAGGGGCTGGCTTCGTGTTCTCCTCCCTGCGGCCCATGCATCGTGCTGACCTTAAGTATCTTTCTTATATATGTCTTTGAGTGACAATTACTGTATTGTATTGTGCTGATACGTGTCTCTCTTTGTCTGTCTTTCTATATGTATATGTTTTTTCCTAAAATGTGACTTGCCCTTAGTATGTGCACTCCTTATAATTTATACTCTATTCTAATCCATTTAATTTTATTTCATTAAAAATACTCCTCACAGCTCACTGAATTGACTTCATGACCCTTGAAATGGGGTAGGAACCTGAAATTTGAAACATACTGCATCAAAAAACTTCTCTCAAAATTTAAGGCCTTGAGTGCCAACCTTAGAAGGTTTCTGCCTGGCTGGTGGGAGCCTAACTCATCTGAGTGGAAGCAGACCCAGACATGTCTTGTTTCATTTCCTCTGCACGCACCAGGCCAGCGTATGCAACAGAGACTCTGATTGTAACCTCCCTAATACAGTTTGAAGTCTGGCTTAGGCAATGCACCACATATTCGAAGAGAACTGGCTTAAACTGGAGGTGACTTGTGCCCATGGCTGCAGCCGTGGATTTGCTCTGGCGGGAGCTGGGCTGCACCAAGGAGACTGGTCATCTCGGTTTAAATAAGAGACATCTGCTGATCTTACCTCTGCCCGTGCTTTCTCGTATAACTGCAAAGATTTTAAAATGATATGGCCAAGTTAGAAAAAGAAAACTTTCTAAACAATAACATTAGCATAAACATTGTTGTGTATATTATTTTATGATGATCACCCCACTTGGGCACTGTGCTAACTGAATTCTTGTTGGGCCATAGAGATCAGCTGGATGGCCACTTCCACACGCAGGGTTCCAGCACACTGGTGACTGACCTGGTGGCATTGAAAGCAGGAGTATTTGAAAGTCGGATACCATAAGCACCTGCCTTGCAAGCAGGCAGTCGTGAGTTTGATCCCCGGTACCGATAAAAAGGAAAAAAGACAAAAAAAAAAAAAAAAAAAGAAAGTCGGATACACACTTTGATACCCAATGAAAGTTACATGTGACAAGGGTTTAACAGGGTCAGGAGCAAAAATTTCAAACTGCAGGTAGGAAATGGACTTTGCTTAGGGTAATGTTTACAGTTTCCCTCCTCATGGGGGATTTTTCAGATCCCTCTAAGAAGAGAAAGGCTGTCATACCCTGCCAGTGATATTTATTTCTTTAACCTACTGTGTTTTTTTCCTGGTGGCTAGCATCAGCGCCTGTGAGTTCTGGGGTGTTATTGAAAAATGATTCATCTCAAGGGGGCAAAGCATCGGGGAGACCCAGCCACCCTTCAAGGCTAGGTCTTTCTCTATGAGCTTCCTGTCTTGGCTTCACGGCCCCTTCCTCTCCAGTAGACATGGCTCCTGCTACTGTAGGAACTTGATTTCATTCCCTGACTACGTGAATGTTGGAAGTAAATGGAGCTGTTGTGTGTTTAGATTTATTTAATCAGTGCCACACAGAGAAGGATGTAAAGTAAAAGCAATAGCAACAATAGCTTGAAAGTTGTCAAAACATGCAACAGGCGTGTGGCAAGATGCAGGAAATCACGTTACATGATTTCATTTTCCCCTTCTGTTACCAAGACTCTTCCAGCTTTGAAGGCTAGGAGACTGGAGTGGCTGGGAGGTGTGGAGAGAGCTCCCACCTGTCCAGCATTGGCCGCTCCCCTCTGTGCCTAGGGCAGTTTGCCTCCACATAGCTCAGAGTGCCAGGCTGGCAGAGCTTTCCCTGGACTATGCTGTCCCCGATCTGAGCTGTCTCTCTTAGCTGTGACTGAATGGCAGGGACGAGGATGTCTTTCTTAGCTTGAAGGACGGGCCAAATACACAACTCAACCTTGTGTCCAGCCCCACCTGCAGCTGACCATTGTCCCTAGCTCTTCATTTTCTGTGCACATTTCCTTTGGTCATTTCCTACGTCATTCTCCCTGGAAAGGGCACTGATGTAGGCACCTGAGGTGCTTGCTACAGCAACCAACTTGGTGACAGGAAACCACTAGGACAGTCATCACTATTATGTCAGCGTGCATTGGAGTTTTTAGGGCGCATTTGATGTACTGTTCTCTTTTGCTAGGCCTAGGAAACACTGCGTCTCCTGACGTCATATGGCACCTTAACATGACTTTAGATTCAGTTGTCTTCCCAACTACAGTAAATGTTGTTCTCTGAAACTGAACCGCTCTCTGTTGAAGTGAGGTTTTGCTTTATGGTTGACGATGGCTGTTCCTTGCAGTTACTGTGTTCAAATCAGAGTTTCTTTATTTTCAGGAATGAACAAATCCCACTGAATGATTTTGCAGAACTAAGTGCCTACCACATGCCTTGGTCTACTGTCCACGTGCCTGGCGTGTGTCAAGCACACAGACACCAGGGACAGGAGCCTGGTGTCCTTTTCCTGGTTCCTTCACAGTGCAGATGCTGTGCCTTATCCTTGCATGACCTCCCCAAAGCTTCATGTACTCAGAGGTGGGGACTTGCAGAATGTGATTCCATTAGGGGGTGCCACAGCCATCTTGGTGTTGGGAGGTGGGATTTGGGCAAAAGAGGGAGTCAGTAAGGTTGAGACCTGGAAGGGTTTCTCTCTTCTGACTCCTTTTCCACACTCAGCTTCCTGGCCACCACGATGTGAGCAGGGCTCCTCTGCCAGACCCTTGCGCCACCACTTACCACCCCAGGGCCTCCTCCCATGGGCTAAAAATTGAGCCAAAATTAATGTCTCCTTCTTTCATTTATTGGTGTCAGAGGATATTGAGTCCTATTGACAAGAAACTGGCTAAGACAACAGGTTGAATTCATTTCTTGAATTTGAAAAGGTAACAATGGGTTTAAAAACGGGTACACAGAATTCTTTCTTCCAACTCAACAGCCATAAAGGAGCCCACCCTTGGACAGCAGTTGTGCAGCAATGTGTAGGCACAGAACCCAGCTGTTCCCCGGGCTGGCAGCTCCCCAATGCAGCTGGTGCAAATGGAGAAACAGAAAAAGGAGCTTGAGACCCAACTCCCTCCCTGCACTCCTCTCTCCCTGTCATCCAAGGGGAGGGAAAAGCCTGGGCAAAGGAGAAACAAACAGCCCTGGGCACTCACAGTTCTCAGGTACCTCTGCCTTTCCTCCTCATGCCCAACATTGCTTTTATTTTTATAAGTTCAGGGCAAATTAAAAAAATTAAAAGCGAGAGCCAAAATTCAGTGTATTCCATAGCATGTGGAACACGCTGTCCAGGGACAGAACCTCAGTAGACTCATGGAAGACTGGAATGGAACCATGATGAATGAAGGGTGCCATCGGCAGCTCCGAGGGGGAGGGGGCTCTGTCCCTCAGCCCCTCTCCTGCCGCTCCCAGGGTTTTGCTGGCTGAAGTCCTGGGAGACACTGAGGTTGGCTTTGACTTCAAGTAGAAATTTTTGTTTTCTAGATAAACCAGCATGCCAGCCATAGACTGCCACTTGGTTACAGGGTCCAACACCTGGACCCCGGCAGCATGGAATTCTTTGGGGTTAATCTACAACAATCGGAATTTGAAAGCCTAGGGAAATGTAGCTTTTGTGTACCTAGGGCATGCAAGGCACGGGGATCCTGCTTCCTGGAGCACAGAACCTGGATCTGTTGGAGAGAAGCCAGCTTTGCGAGTTGTTCGGGTTTACACGGACTCCTCCTGCCGTCCACCTTCATTTCTCATACGTAATGAACATTCTCTTGGTTAACTTGCCAGCTAGGGCTGGGCCTACATTTCTGAGCTGGTAAGAACCTAGATTGAATCTGTACAGACTTCCATGGATGCGCACACACGCACGCACACACACCTTGTTAATAATGCTGGGCCCCGTGCAGCCACCCACCTCTGCTCCCCCAGAGCTGGGCCTCTCCCAAGTGCCCCACCTGACCTCTTGGAAGATTTTGCTGGCGTCTGTGTCCTCTGCCACAAACCTGTAATTACCAGGTGCTGAGGGGCTGAGCTGTGCTTGGCTGGCTGTGCGTGGTAATCACTGCCAACCCCTGTTCATTGTTTCCCGGCCTGCCAGCTCATGCAGCCGGATCTCACACAGTCCTCCAAACAACTGCTTGAGGTGGTCGCTGTTATTTTCTGTGTTACGTGAGGGAGGCTGAGGCTTTGGAGAAGCCAGGAGAGGTGGTCATGGTCGTTTGGCTGGTAACTGTGTTGCTAGCACTGAGGCAGGCCCATCTAACTTTCGGGGTGGAGTGGAGTGAGCCGGGTGTGTGTCCCCACTCCTGAAGGTCCTGGCCCCACCAGAGTCCCTGCTGCTGATAGGCAAGCCTCAGCCCTCAGGAGGTCAGTGATGCAGAAAGTCCAGAGCCAGCGGCTGAAGGACAGCTGGAAAATCCTCTGGCCATTTCTCTGTTCTATCATCTGTTCCAGTCTTCTCTCACAGTTCCAACAGCAGAGTCCAGCACCTCTGGATTCACAGCAGGGTGAGCTGGGGAGAGGATGAACAGAAGATGAAGGGTCTGCCCAGGGGCCCAAGGAACTCGCAGCCCAGGGCGCTTCCTCTCCTGGAGGCTCGCAGTTCGATGTACACAGCAGCTCTCCTGGACATCCCTCGCGATTTGGGCCCAGAATGCTGTGGAATTTGCACCCAGCAATGGTGGGAGGCCCTGAGGAGCCCAGCGTTTGTGCTCATTAATAGACTAAGAGTGACTTTTTCTTTGTCCCTTGGCAGCTTCTAGTTTGGAATCTATTAGAAATGGCAAAGGACCAAAAGGAAAGGCCTGAAGGAACACTGCCTCTCTGTTCTCAGCACTCTGACCTTTTCGTTGAAAGGTGAAGACCTTTGATCTGGGGCAGAGAGCCGGCATGCAGGGGGTGCTGGTGGGCTCCTGCTGTCCCAGCTGCTGGGGAGGCTGAGGCAGGAGGGCCGTTGGAGCCCAGCGCTCAGATGGACCCAGCTCCGACAGTGAACCCATGAAAACTCCGCAGGTGTCCCGAGCAGGGCACCTGAACCACTTGCCACCTTTCTGTAGAAAATCCTTTCTCTTTGGAATTTCTGTAACCCGAGGACAGAACCATCAGCCTGCCTTGCAGGGGTTTTCCCTGGCTTCTGACTGGCATCACTGGTCTTACAAGATGACAGTGTTTTGAGCCCCTTATCACAGTGCATGCTGGTGCTTCGGCAGCCAGGTGAGCTGCCGCTGGTCTGTTCACTCTTGTCTTAAGCCCTGATAGCTGTCGTATCGCTAGGCCTAGACTATTGCTGGGCTCCCAGGTGGGCTCCTTACAGCGGATCGTATGGTTTAAAATTAGTATTCAAACTCATGACTTTATGCTTGCCAGGTAGGCGCTTACACCACTGAGCTAAATCCCCAGCCCTAGGGTGCAGGCGTCTGTCTCAATGCGAGACCAACAGTCCTCTAATTACTTTTAAGAATCTACTGTGTTGAGTACCTGTTGAATTAGTTTTCTGTTATCTTAGATGACACTGAATAACTTGCAGCAGATGTTGCTGAATCTGCAAAATGTACTTTAGTAGTTACCATAGTCCATGAAAAGTATGCAGTCCATTTTGGGGACAGCAGAAGCTCCCCTTTTTCTTCCCATTTCTGCCTTCGACATCAGACTGTTTATTCCTACACCTTCACCTCGCACTCATTACCACGATACCTAAACAGACCCTAGTGCCCTGCTGACATCCTTGGTATCCAAAACAGAGCCACATCCCTAAATGACTGAGAAGCAGGGGAAGGACAGAAAAACACTCCCTTTAGAGCTGTCCGGCCAGCTCTGCACTTTTAATTACAACCAACGAAGGGGGGAATCTCCTGTTAGTATCTCTAGAAATATTTTCCCAACCTATCATGCAGAGCAATAATTCATTTAAAATCTAAAACTGTTTCCCACAGTGAAGCCTTCTTGTTGACATTTTTGCACATATTTCTTATTGCTTGCTGGGGAAAGAGTTGCAACCCCTCCCTGCCTCAAAGAAGCTCCTATGTCCACTCAGGCCCTGACCGCACCCTCTCAGGTGAAAGCTGTATGTGCTTTGGTCAGCCTTCCAGACTCTGGACTCCTTTGCCTCGCTGTCTTGGAGGTCTGCTTTCATCCCAACCTCTAACCTAACCTTTAAAAAGCTAAAAAGCTTTGCTTTACCACCATCCCCTCCAATAGGGAACAGGGGTGCCTGGAATTCACCTGCAAGAGACGTACCTTTCCTTACTTTTCCTTATTTATCAGTTCTTTTTCTACCAGAGAGAGTTACAGGGAAATATTTACCCCTGATAAATCGGGAGACTCTCCCTTCTTTCTGACAAAACTAAGATGCATTGTATATGTGGACCAAGTCTCCACCATGAGCATAGTCATTATGTGCTGCAAACCTGAAATGTTAAATAAATTCAAAAAAGAAAGTATTGAGCAACAGAAGAATAACTAGAAATAACAGCTGCCAAGATATAACGCCCCCCAAAGACAACCCAAAACACCAAGGATTGATGTTGGACCCCCACCACCACCATCTAGCACACATCGCATGTGTAAGGTCCTTGACCATGTGTAAGGACCAGAGAGCTCTGGTAGGAGGGAGAGGAGGATGGAGGAGAGCATTTCCTTTAAAATGAAGTGAGTGTCATATTTTATTAATGAATTTGAGCTCAGAATAATATTACCCTGGAGTTTTCTTGTAATGTAAATGAGATGATCTGCTTGCTTAGGGCTAACGTAGGAGACTGGTGTTGAATTTGAGGCATATCCTTCATCAAGTTTGGCCTCCTTTTTCAAGCTGGATGAGAGGTGAATTTGAGTTTGCACATGAATACCGGAGGCATGTGTGGAGGGTAGGATGCCGTGCACAGGAGGACTTCCAGGATTAGCCAGCCGCTGCGGCTATTTTTGGCTGGAATAGGCTTTGTTTTTCCTCATGTGACTTGGGGATGTGTTTAGAGGAGGAAGTTCCTGGAGTCTGTGTATCAGAATGTTAAATATTTGTTTTGTTTTTCCATAACTGTTTGCTTAGCTTTTTTTATTCATAAATGTGTGACTAGTGTGTTTTATGACTTTATTTTGGGAGTTTTGGTGTGGCTTGTAGCCTTAATTAGTGTGTATCCATTGTGTGTTTCCAGTAGAGCCTTAAATAATAACTGAAATGAGAAAATACCCCAAAGCCATAATCTTCTACTGGAAAGGCAGGAGAATTGAGAATCTGAGATTCGTGATAAGTGTTTTGCATCTTTTAGTGGAAACTGGCTTAGCGTTTTGCCCTGCTCTTGAGAGCAGATGCTGAAGTGATAGAGACAAGCAGCTATGGTCATGTGACCTCCCATCAGGTATAAAAGTTCAGGCCTGGACAGCCAGCTCTGGGATAGATCCATCTGGCTGAACCAGAAGCCACCCCGAGGAACTCGCCTGGCCCCTGCCTGCGTAAACAAGTGTAAGCCTCTCTCTTTCTGTCTTGCTTCCGGAAGCCCAGTCTCTCCTCTTCTGGTTCCCTCAACTTACTTCTAGAACAGTGTCTTAAAAATCTCTCCGCTATTCACAGTGAAGTAAAGCCTTCCTTTGTGACACGTCGTGTACAATGTTAATTAACAAGACTGTACAGAATGTAACCCAACAGTGTTGTGGCGACCTGGAGACGCCTGGCACCCCACTGCACAGGGTCCCCCGTGAATACCAGTGTTCACCTTTGGAAGCAGGTGGGTGAGAGTCTACCATAGTGGCCTTGAATTACCAAATAGAACAAAGGTCATCTATGGGGTCACAAAGAGCCCTTCTCCCCTACACACTAGGAGCTTTGCCAAGGAGGGAGGATTTAGATTTGTTTTATCTGAGAACATAAAGACATAAGACAGAGCATTGATGCCATCCGCAGTCATCTCGGGGTTAAATATAGTCGTTGATGCAGAAGCAGACAGGCGGCTGGTTCTCTCACCCATGTGTGTGTCACTGTTTCTGTGTCCTCTGGGGTTAGCCATGTCTGTCTGACCATGGCATTGGCTGTAAATCTGGATCATTCAGTCCTCAACACTATGGAAGAGACCTGCCTCTCTAGCTGAGCGTCAAATTTAATTTGCAGTCATTTGATTAGCATACATAAGGCCAGAATGGCTAATTAGTTTCCCAAATAGCTATGATGAGCAAGGCTGGGAGATACAAAGACTAAAACATACCATCATCTAAAGAAGAAAAAGGCGCTGGATAATGCAGTTAAAATATGGCAGAGTAAAGGTACAATATTTTGAAGTCATCCAATTTTCTTCATTCTTCACAATGCTTACCATGTAATTTTCTGCTCTTCATTTGTTTCTTCAGTTTGCTCTAGATTTTGTCCTAGAGCAGTAATAAGCATAGTCATCATCATAAGATCTGCCAGGCAAATCAGTCTCCTAAGAGATGTCTGGAAAGCCCCTCTGCTGTTGGCATCTTCAGTCCCTGATTGGAGCTAACCTTCTAGAACCATCCATCATGACATGAAGAGGCTGATTCCTCATCGACTTTCTCATTTTACAAACTTGTGGCCTTTCCAGGACATAGGGACTTAGACCTCATTATAGCTGGGATTCTGAAAGGAGTAAACTGGTACAATAAAATTTCTAAACCTAAGAAAATCAGCGAAGCCAGATTGAAATGTGATCTCTCTCAAATATGCAGCCAACCTGGGAATCCTAGCCCGAAAAACCAGCTAGAGTTGTGTAACAACGAGCACTATTTCCTAATAGAGTGGCATTTTCTGCTCTTGACCTGTGGCCCCAGGGCAGTGTTATTGTACCTAGTCAGCAGGTCCTATCCATCACCCTACTTTCCCTGAACGCTTTCGGGACCATCCTGCTGGTACAGGTTGGGCATGGGACCAGGAAGTCTTATTATGTAATAGGACCAGTTTGGGGCGCCCAAACATTATTACACCTGGAGATGAGGAGAAGTCCTGGTCAGATCACGAGCACCAAAATGATCAGTGAGATTTGTGTGCATTCTGGAAGCCTTTAACCATTTGAATTCTTAAAGATCTCCACTTTTCAGGGCATTTAGCAGTTGGTTAACAATTTGACATATTTTTTACTTTCCTTAGGATTCTACTGAGTTTTGGTGTCTATGACTGTCTCCGTGTTAACTGTCAATACACAAATAAGCTGAGCATTGTGTAGAATTGCATAGGATTGTCTCCTTTTGCAGTCAGGAGGCAGTCATCTTAGTATATATAGATGAATGAGAAATGAAGGGAAATTATTTCGTGTGATTGTTGACCTGTATCTGTAATAATCATGTCTTGTTCATCTGTACCCTAAGCCAGGTTTTAACTAGCCAGGAATTTCACATCAGTGATTAGAATCAATTTTAATCGGCGTGCAACTATTTGGATTCTTACCTAGCCAGCATGTTTTCTGAAAAGAAGTAGAAAGAGAAAGAAAAAAAGAGTCTCAGATTTAGTTTCATCCTCTATAACCTCAGAAGCATTCTCAGAGGACAATTCTTGATAAAAGCCTGAAATCTTTCTTTATTCAGCTGATTGGAACACTCTTAAACTGAACTTTACAGATATAATTAATTTCTGGTTTTAGGAACATTATTAAGTGAAATCAAACTTTGGAAAACAGTGCTTACTATTAATAGTAATGATTCTTGTTCTTCATATTTTAAGAAAGACCACAAATGTTTTTGGGATAGACTGCAATATGTTCTTCATAAACTTAAGTATAATTACTATGGTATTATGAAATATTGCATGTTTTAGGACAATTTATAATGCAATTTTGGATGCAGTTTATGTTAGGTATAGTAGAATCAAGTATACAGAAGGCAAAAGAGTCAATTTTTTAAACCCAGTTAAGGCACACAACTTGTTATTCTAGTGGTTTTGGTAGCTTGGTAGTATTCTTAGAAGCAAAGAGGAAGAAGAGAAGGAAAAAGGCTCTCAAGAGTAACAGTGTGACCTCAGCTTGGATGGAACAGACTGAGGGACACATCATGTGACAGCAGGCTGGGTTTGAGCTTTGGCGGGAAAATCGTGCCAATCTAGCTGCCTCTTCACTGCCAGCAGCCAGATGAACGTAGGTTGCTCACAATTGGGCTAGAGGCAATGGGTGCCTGCCTATGTGTTGTTTGTCAACTGGGTTCTGACGCCATGAAGGTAACATGTTCAAAATATTTATTGGCGGGTTGTGGAGATCAGGTGATGGGGAAGAATACAAGCAGGAAGAAATCTGCTATAGTTTCAGCAGCCTGAGTTTGTAGTGATGAAAGCCAAGTTATTCTCTTCACAGTGAAAGCTCAAAGAGAAAAAAAAAAAACTCAAAGAGATCCACACGTGGCGGTTATCATGGAAACGGTGTTCAGAAGATGTGACAGGGAATTAATTTGACAAACGATTGAGCATATCCTGTTAAGAGTTTGGGAGACAAAAGCCCTACCTCACTCTTCCCAGCAGGAAGGCCACTGCCACCATAGTTCCAGACCTTACCCTTCAAACGACCTTGACCTACTGAAGCCCTCATCTGAGTGAGCAGAGGGTTTGATAAGGACCTTGAACAGGACAGGGCAGGTTTTAGTTCCTGTGCAATTCCTGCATGCAGGGTTGTGGCCAAGCCAAAATTGTGGAGCTTCGTACCTAACAGATTTGGAGATGATCTGAAAATGTGAGAAAATCTAAGTACGTTCCACGCAGACACCAAGTCATTCTGCATAAGGAACTTGAGGGTCGGAGGACTTTGGCATCTCCATGATTCTTAGACCCAGTTTCCCAAGGGTATGTAGGATGGCACCATGTCTTGGTTACTTTTCTGTCTTTGCTAGGACAAAATATCTGACACCCAAAATGAAGAAAGGAAAGTTTTATTTAGCTCCACTGTTTGTGGAGGTTTCAGTCCATAGTCAGCTGGCTCCAAGGCAGGGTGACATGGCACAGGGGAAACATTTCAAAGCAGCAGCCAGAGCAAAAGGGGGAGTAAGCCTCTGTCCCTTATATTGTACTCAGGCCACCACCCATCTCCTGGGGCAGATGCAGCAGTCACAAAATCTCTGTGCCCTCCTCCTGCACAGGCTGAGGATGTTTACAAAATAAGGACCCTGGCTCCTGCTGAGTCTCTCAGTTAAATTTCTAAACCTCTCAAGTTGACACAATGTATCAACCATAACACTCTGTATATCATATATATATAATATATATGCTATATAATGTATGCATAATACAACTCAGAAATATATGTGTATGTGTATGGTTTTAAAATTAAGATGCCAAAGACTTTATATTATTATTTTATATACCATCATGTGCTAATTAGTTGTAAGCCACTATTGATTACAGGAGGTACCTTGATTTCTGAGCTGTTAAATTCAAGGAGATGTGTATTCTTCGGTGTACAGGAAAGCGTCTGCACTGATGAGTACAAGTGTGTTCATAATGGGAAGGTGAAGGATGCTTTGTTTCTTGTGAAGCCTGTGTGTGCAAATTTCCACTGTCACTGTCTCTGCCCCGTGCTGACTCCTGTCAAAGGCTAGAGGTCAGTGGAACCCAGACCTGCTTTGAAATCCCTTGGAGTGTCCTGGATCAGTGTTCAAGCCTTGGCTTTAGGGTGCAAAGTGTGAAGTGCTGTTGTTGTTGCTGGCATTTGAAACCTCTGCCACAACTCCAGGGTTCATAGGAAATATAATTCTGTAACAGAGTAGATAGAAGATACTAGGAAGTGAATGAAAAGCAGTTCAGGGCTCCAAGTGTGTGCAAACATTGAGATTGTTGTGGTAGGTGTTATGGTTTGTGTCTAGATGTCCCCCCAAAGCCTCATGTGTCATAGTGATTTGTCAGAGGTGGCTGGAACTAAAATGTGAGATGCTGGGACTAAGAATGTGTGATTAGTAACTCGGCCCCTTATGGCTATGATTAAGGGTGTGCATGCCACATCCACCCTAGGGCAGGTACCTTGCACACAATATAGGGAACAGAAAGAGGCTGTCCTGTCTCCGCTTGTTGCTTTTGCTGTCTTCCTCTGCACTGAACAGTTGTCTCTCTGCTATTTGCCACTCTGCCTTGGAATCAGCCAATTATGGATGGAAACCTCCACAAACTGCAAGCTAAATAACGCCTTCCCTCTTAACTTTGCATTTGGGTATTTTGTTTTAGCAACAAGAGAAAGGTAACTAAGACAATAGGTTTAGTCAAAGTGCAGAACTTGGGATTCCAAGAAATAAACTTGTTTTATAACTTTAATTTCTACTCTTCTAGAATTGACTTGCATTAGATTTGGTGTTGTTGGTGTTGTTATTGTTTTGCACACTTAGAGATAACCATAAATTCAACAGTAATGGGATTAGTTTGACAGCTATTCTTTAGAGAATATTATAGATGCTTTAAAGTTTCATGTTACAAGCATTCCTGAGGTTATTTTTACCAAACATTATGAAGAAAATATAATTGAGTAATGAATATTACAGTCTTAAATCTCCTACTTAAGAGGCGATGTATTGTCATTTAAGCTGCTTTCTTACATTCCTTCTTTTATTAAATTTTAGAATAACTTTGCATTCTTTTTGAATGTGTATGCTTCTCTCCTCTTGCTTGTTTAAAGAGCTGGATGTATTTAATTCCCAAATACAATACAGGATTGGTTTAGTATTTAAAATGAATCTGTAACTTTTCCAAATTCAACAGCTATACATCCTCTGGCCACTAATCCTGTCCAAAGGTTCAAAATCACAGTTTGTGATTGCTCATTTTAATTTATAACTGTCTGTAAAATTTCAATCATGACTATGACTGAAATGTGTGACCATGACTGAAACGCCCTAATGCATGGGGTGTTTGACAGGATTGTTAAAAGTATGTAGAGACCAACTGCGCCTGCTGCCACAGGCCTGTAATCCCAGTCACTTGGAAGGCCAAGGCAGGAGGGTCCTGAGGGAGACCCCATCTCCAGTAAAAAATAAAAAAAGATGAGAATGTAGTTTAGTGGCAGAATATCCTTGGTTTCTAACCCCAGCACTGCAGTTAATAAATGAACAGTGTGTGGTACCAACGGGTCATTTCCTTCAAAGTCGAATAAAGCGCTTTAATGTAAAGCTCACCTCCTTTCACAGTTGCTAACATTTCATTTGCTGTCTTTCACTTGGGTGTAAGATGGGAGCCCTGGAGTAGGACAATGACATCTCCCCAGAGGTCTATGTCAGAGATGGATCCCTAGTGCAGCCCTGGGGACAGCTGAGGTGACTGGGTCTTTGGGCCCCATCCTCCTGAGTGGACTATCGCTGCTTTGTGCAAGTGGACTGGTTTTCACCACAAAACAGGTTCCGGGTTCCACCTGTTCCTTCCTCTCTCATGAGTGCTGTCTTCCTCTGCCTTCTGCCAGGGGATGGCACAGCAAGAAGACACTGCCAGGTGCAAGTCCTTCAGCCCGTGGCCTCTTCACTGCTGACCCTATAAGAAAAGAGTCTGGTCTTTCTAAAACCTCAAACCTCAGGCACTCTGATTCTGCAGCAAAAAAGGCAAAGCCTGAGTTTTGGAGCTGGAGAGATCTTATAGAGTCCAGGAGCTTGGAGCTGAGGCTGGGTGCTCAGCAGCGAGGCTGAGACCAGACCAGATTTCTCAGTGGATCTGCACACATGCATGAAGTGGAGTCTCTTAAATGGCCAGTTGTACACATGGTGAAAGTGGGGACACTGCAGCATTTGACAAGCATTTTAAAACTACCTGCCACCCCGTGCACTCCCTTGGCCAATGGAGTAGTGCAATTCCTATATTATAGTCACACCTTTGATAATTCATTGTCTTGATAAAGACAATTCTATATATTTTATTGCTTGGAAATAAGAGTAACATAACAGTCATGAAATGAAAAATACCCCTGTAGCAAAGTTGCACTTTATTCTCACTGCCTCTTGGGGTACATACAGGTGCCTGATTTAATATAAACCATCTCTGACCTAGATGTCCATCCCAGCCTTCAGGCAGTGGGAGGAAAATATTGTGTTGGTCCCATTGGACTTAGTTACTTTTCTCATTGATGAGACAAAATATCTGACATCCAAAGTGAAGGGGGAAAGGTTTATTTAGCTCACAGTTTGCGGAGGTTTCAGTCCATAATCAGCTGGCTCCAAGGCAGGGTGGCATGGCAGACGGACCACCACTCATGGTGATGGAAGACAGCAAGAGCAGGCAAGGGAAGAGGAGCAAGTCTCTGTCTGCCCCTTGCACTGTATGCAGGCCTCACCCTTTGTCCCAGCACTGGACAATGAATCAATCACAAACTAGATACAGCTGCCTCTGAGCCCCCACATGACTGCATGAGGCTTCAGGGGGACATCCAGACACAAACCATAGCAGTATGCAAAGCAATCATTTTCGAAGCCCCCTTAACTAATGCTCAGTTGCTTGGTAAAATGTTGGCTCTGGTTTGATTTTCACTTCCCCTTTTCTTCATCTCAACCAAAGAGACTTATGGCACAACTGTGATACAGCGGCAGAAAGGAGCCACATGGGCTTTTGTGTTTCCTTTGTCTATTCAGGCCTAGGGGACCTGGTGACCTCTGAAGCTAAGGATTTCTGTAGTTGTCACTTACAAGCTTGTCTCCTTCAGCTGAGTGGTGGTGTGGGAAACTGAGCTGGCTCAGCCTCACTTTGGTTCTCCCTGCGTGGAGATTCCCTTGCCTCCTCCATTCAGATCTCTGTTATTGCCCCAGCCCCTGCTTTAGGGGCATCAATGCCTTACTGGGCAGCAACCATCTTCCCAGACCCTGGAAGTGCTGGACCCTCGCCATGACTAGCTGACTGCAGAGGAGTGAGTTGAGGGACTGAGGAGGATGAGTTGGGCTGCCCAGCTGCCCTGCACCTGCCGCGTTTGTGGTCCTGTGCCTGTGGGCCAGGTTAGTGTGGGGTTGGCGAGGTGTCGCTTGCCAGAGCTTTGAGGCAGAGACAGGAAATAGGCACTGGGTGGAATACTCAGTAAGGTGCCTTATTCCAGAGATCAGTGCCACATTGCTGAAAGATGGGTAGACTTTAGGGTTTATGGATCCCCTGGGAGCAACAGCAGTAGGAAGTCAACTCAGGCCCAGGCTGGAGGAGAGGATGGGGTCCTTAGGAGTGGACAAGAGCCGAGCTGCAGAAGAGGGCATGGTGACCAGTGGACGGTGAAAACGGAAGCTGCCAAATGCAGCCCAGCAGGGTATGAGGTGGTCAGTGGCAGTGCCCACCATGCTCCTCTGCCCTCTGATGTCCCTGGGGTACCCAGGGGAAAGGAACAGAAGGTTGAAGGAATCATATGACATCACCCTTAGTTCAGTCTCCTAGGCTCAGAGGAGGGCAAAGTGTGGGTCTGTGGGACAAGCAGAACCTCCAGCAGGCGCCTCTGCAGTCTGACACGTGGCTTCCTTGCTGAGCCAAAGCCCAAAGCAAGAGATTACACACGTGCCTCTCGTGGCCTCTCGTGGCCTCTCTGTCCTGGTACACTCCCCCTTTTCCCTTGCTTTACCCCCCAGGTGTGGAACAGGAGGCACCTACATCCTGGTATGTTCTGGTGCACTGTGTTCCAAGAGGAAAAGACAAATATGTAGGACAGCACCTCCTAAGAAAATTGATTGTTTTACAAAACTATTGTATTGCCAGCAAATCCAAATTTAAATGCCAGCATTGATATATTACTCTTTCCCTTGTATTTCTTTTACTTTTTTTCTGCCACCTCAAGGAGCCTTAGACTGACTAGAAATATATTACATTCTTTGGGAGGCTATAGAAAATAGAACACATTAACATTTATTAAAAATGATTACTCTCAGTCCCTGACTCTAGCAGTATGCTATTATAATTTGTATGAAAATTTAAAATTTTTGTAACATTTCTACCTATATCGCCTTATGCAGTGGCACTGAATCTTAACCACAATCTTGTAAGGTCATCACCTGACAAAGGGGATAATGGAGGTCCAGTGTTCTCTGCTAGCTCATGGCTACACCACAGCTGGAATTGAGATCGTCTGGCTTTCATTTCAGTGCTGTTTTGCTCTGTGCAGCCTCAGGGAGATGCCGAGTGTCCCACTGGAAAAGAGAACTAACACTGTGATGTTACCTCATACACGCTGGCACCTGCCAAACACTGATTGATTCCTGAGCAGTTCTGTCCATTGATAATTGTAGTCTTTAAAAATATGCTATTAATCTTCTTCAATATCTGCTTCCATGGTAACTAGATATTTACATAATTATTTTATTGCCTGCTTCACATTATCATCTATTACTGGATATCTTGTTCAATTTCCTTTTTTTTTCCCCCTGATTTGGCTCAGTTTCATTGTGAATAAACTTTTTCATCCAACTCCTCTTCCTACCTGCTCCTTGATTCAGTGATTACCTTCAGCCTCATAATGTGGTGACTGCTTCCCTAACCAGTGACCCTAACATTTTCTGCAGAACTGGGCAGGCCTCGTGTTCATGTTGTGTGTGTTAATGAAGTGTTTTCGCTGAACCACTCCATTGGGACCCCATGCGCCAGGAAGCAGCAGGGGAATACACACATGAGCTGAAGAAGAGAAGGAAGGAAACCCAGACTGACCAGCAGCCTAGTCTAGGTGGTTTCTAGAAGAGGTGATTCCTGGCAGGGAGATCTTGGAAGCTTCCCGAGGTCTCCAAGACTGGGATATGGGATACATCAGAGCTGACCACTGCAGATGACCTCGTTTTATCTCCGGTTTATTTCCAGCCTCCCCTCAGCTAAGTATAATCGGTTCCCCACTCAGGGGTTATCCATTATGTAGGATTTAAAATTTGATCTCTTCTCTAGCGTTTACTCTAAATTGACTACAGATGTTGATGTCTTGCAGAGTCAGTACCTGGAACTTTTGTGTCTATCCTGGACTGTGTGTTCTCCAGGAAAGGCTAACAGTTCAGGTTCTAGTGCAGTGCAAACAGCATTGAAAGTCCCCGGGCCAGGCTGAGTTGGGGAGAAGACCCCAGCATCTTGTGTTTTCCACCAGAGTGTCTTTCATTCCCCAGTGCAGGGCAGTTTAACTTTCTGGCTAAGCTGGGAGTGCTTCTGATTCCTGGTATAGACAGTTTAAGTAGGCCAATATAAATGTACAGGCTTACTGCAAAAATAAGACAGTATTTCCTGCTTTAAAGATTGTACTGAGTAGGGGCTGAGGATTTAGCTCAGCGGCATAAGCTCCTGCCTTGTAAGCAGGCAGTCGTGAGTTCAATCCCTGGTACCCATAAAAACTAAAAAGATTGTACTGAGTAGTTACAGTTTGTACTGAAAGTCTGTTCTCTAGTTTCTCTCAATTTGCTGGTATTTGCACGAAACTGGTACAGTCTTTATGAGAGATAGATTGGCATGAGTTTCATCCATGTCCTTTGAATAATTTAATGTACAAGATATCACCAAGGTTTTTACCAGTTAGTTTAAGAGATGATCATTGCACCTTCCCAATAAGTAGGGCACATTATCAATCATCTGTAAGACAAAACTCTGCAAATCACTAAAAACATACAAAGGTAAATATGTGTCTTTAAACACTAACGACTGTTCTTGATATCCTTTTTGCATAAATAAATCAGCTGTGCCATGGTAAATGTCATATGTGTATACAGAAAACTACGTGAAAGTAAGACCAAAATAATGACTCCTGCATAGTATTGTATAATTAATAGCAGCTAAGAATTTTATTTTTACCATCTTTTACAATGAACAGGTATTAGTTATGAAGAAGCAAGTTACTTGGCATTGAAATTGACCTGTGAGGTTCCAAGGATCTAGTGACCTTGGACTGAGTATGCGCCTGTGTGTTAGCAGAGATGTGGGCACTAATGGTCCATGGCTGACTCAGAAGGATGCAGGACTGGGAACTTGGTTTGGCCTCCAATGTCCTATATGAGTTTCAGCCAAGGCTTAAATAAAAGAGACAAGTAATATGTTTCAGGGACTCTGGGAAGGCCAGAACTCTCTTGGAACTAAGAAAGGACTTTTCTGGATCCCCTATTTTGACTGAGTTTCAGACAGAGGAAAGGGGTGGCTGAGGCAAAGGCGGGAAACTGAGCAGGACCTCGGGAGCTTAGATGGAAGACTCCCCAGAAGTGAGTTCTGCCTTTAAGAGAACCATCCTGTCGCTGAGGTCAGTGGTGACAGCAGGAGCCGAAAAACCGCAGCTGCGGTCTCACCCTAAGAATTGGAGTGAGAGCCAGGTGACCTCAGCTGTGACTATGTCTTGCTCTCTGAGATGTCACAGTGTCATGAACTGATACAGGCATCTCCTGTGACTGTTGTCCTGGAGGGTTGTGTTAGTGTGTGCCAGCTGCTGCTCTCTGAGCAAGTCACCTGGGCCTGGGGCACACTCGTAGGTAAACAGAAAGCCAATTGGCTAATTTAGTTCCTGCTCATAGCCACTTTGTAATGGTCTCCATCGAGGTGGATGTGCGGGACTTGGGATGGTGGCAGCATTTGGAGAACCTGTAGACGTGGAGCATGATATTCGGATCTGGTAGGATTTTTTTACTTTTAAATTATGATCAGTCCGTGTTTGCAGTCCATAAGGATCACATCCTGGAGTTGGTGGAAGCACATAACACACCTTAATCCTTTCAAATCCTCTTTCCTGTCCTTCCTTTCATCTCTAGATCCCTTTCCCATTTGTAAAAGATCTGTCTACCTGTGTCATATCATCTATCTTTTATTTTGCTCTTTAAATAATTAATACTTTCGGTTTCTGATACTTTAAAAAATGTAACATTTAAATTTGTGTGTCTGACTTATTGCACTTACTGTTGTGGTCTCCGGGTTGCATCCCTTTTCCTGGAAATACTTCAGATTTGTCCTTCTTTCTAGCAGGGCAGTGCTCCATAGTATTATTTATTCATCTATTGACAGACATGGAAGTTGTGTCACCTTTCTTTATTAACTTTAGGAAAAATCCATTTTAATTGTGTCTTAGTTTTCTTGTTGCTGAGACAAAAATACCATAACAATTAGTTTTATTAAGTGATAAATATACAAAAGAAAAGAATCCTTAAAAGGATGCAGAAAAGGTCCATGCACAGAACTTTGGGGTCCCAGACACAAAGCAGAGCCGTGAATCCTACTGGGATTCCTTGAGGGTCGCTTGTTCCCACCTCCTTCCTCAGAGAAAACCATGCTCCTGATTGTGCCTCCATTGCCTTTGCTTTGGGATTATTTTCCCTAAACAGTATTTTACTTAGTCTGCATAGTTTGGTGCTTCATGTAAGTAGACTCCTACTTTATCAGGGGAATCCTACTTCCCCTGAGTTTTCCCCCTCAGTTTCTTATTTCTGAGTTACATGGTTAGCTGTCGTCCCATCCACTCACTTAGCTGTTGAAACGTCTGCTGGGCAAATGCACCACACCATGCACAAGCTCTGCCCTGACTATGAACTTCATTCTGTACAGCTTTTCACGTATTGCTATTAGGAAAGGTTTCCTTAGTTTCCTGGGACCTCATGTGTAAAGTGGCTTGAGAAAATACTGGGGTGCAGAACTCTTGCACTGTGGAGTATGTGAAAGCCCTCTTCTGTGTCCAGCTTTCTTTGTTGATGCGGAGTTACTTTCCAAATTGTTTAAATTTACATTCTCAACAGCAGTGGCTGAGCGTGGAGCTCTGTGTAATTGCCGACTTAGAACGTTTTGTTCACAGCAAGTGAGGAACAAGTCCATTTGTGTTTCCCTGGAGAGCCATGAAGGTGGGCAGGTTTCCTTTAACCATCTGTGATTTTTTTTCCTATAAAAAAAATCTGTTTGGATCTTTTCACCTATTTTTATGTTGCCTTATTTCTGTCTTTTAAGATTGATCTATACATTCTGCCTATCCTAGGAAGAAATCCTTTGAAAGATATCTGCCCATGGGTGCCGGTCATCTCTTGCATGGCACAGGGACCTTCTTCATCTGCCCACACTTCTTCCCAGAGGTTCATCAGCGTAAACTGCGTCGCTTTCTAAAATGCTCCTGGCTTTGTCCCAGTGAATGGTGTGACGTTGTCCAAATTAGTTTTGCTGTATATAACTGTTTATTCGAGGACCTTTTATTAGAAGGCCTCCCTGTCCCCACAGCTGTGTCACACGTCATGCATTGGGTGAAGTTTCCACAATTGGGTGAAGTTTCCACAAGTGTTTGGCTGCTGTGCTTTCCGAACCTGCAGGCCTGTGAGTCTACCAGACACCATGAGTCCTTCCTGGAGAATCTTAAGATTTGAGGTTAGAAGGCATTTTTCTCATGTCACTATGCAGGTTTGTTTCACTGTGATGGTGTCAGGAACCCAGACCCTCCCTGTCTTTCTGTCTCCTGGAATGGTTTGTCCCTGGAGTTTCCCCTCAGCTGAGCTGCTCCAGGGTCCTAGTACTAACCGCACCTGACCAAAGAGTCTTCCTATTTGGAATTCGGGTCTCCCCCATGTTTGGACCACCTAAGAAGTGTGCAGTCAGGTGACGAGCTCACTTCCGGTCTCAGCTGGGGTCGCCTTGTTAGGGGCGGCAACCTGCCTTAGAGATCCAGGGGGGAGTAACACATCCATTTCAGTCACTGACTCTGGACATAGCCCTGTGGGGACGCAGGGGCCTCCATTGAGCTCTTCTCTTTCAGTGGCCATGGGCTTTGTTCTCTGTCCTGTGTACCCTAAGAACCAGGAGAAGCAAGTGACCCTGAAAGCTGGCAGTGTGATGCAAATTACAGTCCAGGAAAGCTTGCTCTGTATACCTCACCAGCTTCCCACTTCTCACTTAGCTGTCCGGCTTCTGGGTGTGCTTTGCTTTGCCTGTGGCTCATCTCACATTTAGGAAGTTTTCTTTTTCTTTTTTTTTCTGAACTTTTTCGTTGTCTTCCAGTGGGAGAGTCAGAGTATCTAGTCCTCTGGGCTGTGGAAATAGAAGCTGGTTAAAGTCACTTTTAAAATTGTGCATCACTCAGCTTTCCCACTGCTGAATGACATGTCTGATACCCACAGCCTGCAGGAGGAGAGGTTTAATTTGCTCAGTTTCAGTCCACAGTCACGGGTTCCAAGGCAGAGACACTAGGGCAGAAGGTCGTAGTGGAGCAAAGCTCTGCAGCTGGAGGCAGAGCAGGAGAACAGGGCTAGAAGGGAAAGACAAGGGACAGACGAGACACAGACGCACGGCCAGCCTCCATGACCCGCCTGTGCTACCTGAAAGCACGTTCCACCCATCACCAGGGTGAAATGCCACCCCAGCACCACCAAGCACATTATGTTTTACCAATTTTGCCTAAAGGTTTGCTGGAGACAGAGCCGCTGCAAGGAAGAGATGAGGACACAGTAGCCAGCACTGACTTCTCCAGCATGCTCTCCGAGGAGGAGAAGGAGGAGCTGAAGGCAGAGTTAGTTCAGGTATGTTCAGCTCTCTGCTTGCTGCCGTTTCTCCTCTGGACCTTGAGTGTTATGATTACCAGGATATAGGTCCCGTATTGCAACTGTGTTGTCTTTCATATCATGAAATGTGATAAATGAATGCATTGCAAGACGATTCTTGTGTTTCAGAATATTTTCAAAATACTAATTGTTCATTATCTGCTGGTTACAAAATAAATATTTGTGCTGCTTAATCAACAATAACAATCATGTGGAAATGTGCATAGTATCAGAATCTGATGGACTGATAAATCCCTCACAGACCTGATGGAGTTAGTTTAAAACCAAGGCATGGGTGCAGGCTCCTTTTTAAGGGTCAGCCTCAGTGGGTTGTAGACCAGCTCCACACTTTCTTACAGCACCAAATCCACATCAACTCTGGGGTCTGAAAGCCAATTCTTACTCTGTGCTTAAACGTCACTCATTCTCTGGGAAAGTGCACAGACGTCCTCTATGACGGACCAGCCACCAAAGAATGCCTTGATTTCTTTGGGCTCTGGGGTCCCCATGCTTGTATTTGTCTATGTATGTTTGCTTTTGTTTGTTCTGTATTTTCTATATGTTCCATGATGAGCAGAGATTACTTTTTTTTTTTTTTTTTGAGATTACTTTTATAACTAGAAAGCAGCATTGGTTTTAAAGGAATGCCCCCTAGATATATGACAAACACATATGGCAGAGTTTCAGATTCTTGTCTGTTGTGGCCGGGAATAAGCATACAGCAAGTTGCATTGCTAAGCTTTCTGGAGCCTGACTTCTGAAGGTAACCCCAGGCTGTTTGTTACTGGGTTCGAGTGCCAGGATTGGTGTATTTGCCCTTCACTCAAATTGGCCTGCGAAGCTTTCTGTCTCTTCTTTCTGGGTTCCTAGGAGATGGAGAAATGCGTGCATTGCCAAAAAAGCAGCGTGACCTCCGCTGGCACTTGGACACGGCTGTCTGCTCCCAGGCCAGTGAGGAGCAAAGTGCATTTTCTCCGCAGTTCTTCCTCTTCTTATTTCCCTTCCTCGCAGGCCTCCTGCGCTTTATACTCACTCTCTCCCTATCGTTTTACAAGCTCACACCCATGTGTGCCTGCATGCACACAGAAAATCGAGTCCTTTACTTAGTATAGGGAACACAGAGCCATCCCAGAAGATCTGTGACATCCTTGAGATGCTCCATTCCCTGGACACGCTCTGCTGGGACCCTGGGCCAAAGGAAAGAGGCCATTGGGTCTGTCAGCACTCAGGCACCTGGAGGCCAGCCTGTTGGGTGCCTGGGGCCTTTGTGTCTGTGACTGCTTTGCCGCACATGGTCCTCGGTGTGCCTCATCTCCAGTGTCGTCTCTGGTCCATGCCTCTCCTCTGTCCACTCATCTCCTCCTGTCTGTGGGGATCCCTGTCACTCCTGCTGCCCTCCCTGCTGTCCATGGCTGCTTTCTAGCTAAATCTCATAAGTCCATTCATACACATGATCACCGGATTTGTGTGTGCACCAACAGCAGGCTCCGCAAAGACTTCTTTTGGCATAAAATAAGCCAAAAGCATCAAATAAGACAGGTAGGTTCTATACTTCTTGTTTGTTTGTTTGTTTGTTTGTTTGTTGGAGATGGTCTCATGATGACTTTAAACTTACTGTGTAGGCCAGGTGGGCCTCAAATTCACAGTGACCCCCTCCAGTCTCCCCAGTGGTGAGATTACCAGCGGTGCCAGCACACCTGGCCAGATTCAGCACCTTAAAAGAGAAATATCTTTCAGCACCATTTGAGCTGTACTGTATCACTGTGGCCTTGCTGTGGATGTGATCCTCAAAGTCCCTTGGACGGGGACCAAGATAATCTCTGGTCCCTGGTGCAGTTGTCTAGAGAAGGTTACAGTTAGCCTAAACTATTTTACAACTTGAACAAATATTTATATTTGCAGATACCACAAGTAGAATATGTTTTATAAGCTTTATCAAGTACTCTTTCACTTCCGAGAGTTATTCTAGCTCACTACCAGCTGCTTTTCTGAAGTCTTGAAATAACTAATTCTCATTCATTCTCTGCCCCCTTTCCCTCCCTTTCCCTCTCCCTCTCCTCCCCCCTCTTATTAAGGATAAACCTCACTTTGCCACTCTACCATTGAGCTGCATTTCCAGCCCTTTTTATTTTTATTTATGTTCAAGGCAGGATCTTGCTAAGTTATCCACACAGCATTTGAACTTGTGATCCTTCTGCCTCAGTTTCCTTCATTGTGGGGATGGCACGTATGCACACCACACCTGGAGGCTCTCTTGCTCTCTCTCCTTCTTAAAATAAGCCTGGGCGATAGTTCTCTATTACTGCCATCTCACTCGGACTCCCTTTCACCGAGCTGTGTTGTATGCCTGGCATCCGCAGTGTGCCTTGGCTTTGGAAGGATGAAGCATTGGTATCAGTATTGTCTGTCTCTGGTTATATAACACTCAAATCCTGCCAGCGTCTCCTGGATAAACTGACTCAAGAAAAATAGGTACTAATAGGAGTCGGAAAAATACCAGACAGCATTATCACATAGGCAGAGTGTTCCAGCACCCACTTTGGATGCTTTTCTCTCTTTTGGGGTATCAGTCTCCAAGAACACACAGTGCCCGCCTGCTGCTGCCTGCCGTTGGCATGGAAGCCTTCGGGCTGGGCTGGGCTCTCTGTTCTTGCCCCAGACCTTCATTCTATCTGGGCTGAGACTGTGAAGTTTCTTTCTCACTGCTCTCCTGAGAGCCCCTGGGTTTTAATTTTCATTCCCAGGCACTCATAGCCAAAGGCAAGCGTGGCTCAAAGGGGCAGGCTTGAAGCGAATCATCACCTCCGTGATTAGTAGTGAATCAAAGCATTTTTCTCTTGTGTTTTGTTACAAATTTCATGTAATCTAGCAGATAATCTGAAAAAATAAATTTTCAATCTTCAAACATAAATTTTAAAATGAAGCGAGTTCATTACCTAATTCAGCTTAATTAATTCACTTCTTTGCATTCGTGTCAAAGCAAATTCATATCACACAAAATTAACTGTTTTTAAGTGGACGAACTCAAATTGCTGTCTATCAACTACTTTGGTCTGGTTCCAAAACTGCCACCCTGGAAGAAAACCACATCGCTTCTGACTCACTCTTCCCCAGTCTCTGCCGACCACCAGGCTGTGCTCTGTCTCTGTGGCTTCTCTTCTGAATGTCCCCTATAAACGGAGTCACACACTGTGTTGCCATGTGCCTGGCTTCTTCACCTAGCATGATCTTTTCAAAGTTCACCTGCGCTGTTGCTGTAGTCTCAACTCCATTTCTGTCTTGGCTGGTCAGTACTGTTTCGTGTGTGTGTGTGTGTGTGTGTGTGTGTGTGAGTTGTTGAGGTCCTCCTTCCCTGGCGGACAGCTGGTTCTTTCTGTTGGTCTATTATGAATGCAGCTGCTGTGAACATGTACAAGGATGGCTCGAGCACCATTTCTTGCTCCCTTGGGGTATACACATTAGGACCTCTGGATGTGAGGATTCTGTGTCTAACGTTTTGAGAAACCGCCAGACCATGTCCTGCTGTGGCTTAACCATTTCACATTCACCAGCAACTCACAAAAGTTCCATTTCCTCCACATCTTCACCAACACTTGATATCTCTGTTATTTATAGTTAAATAATCATGCTTACAAGCCTACTCTGAGCATAAAGATATATCAAACAAGAAGGTCTAGGAACTCAAGGAACCAAAGAACCATGCTGTTGGTTTTTACTGAATAAATAATTAACTTCTAGTTAAAAAAGAAAATTATTTCAGCCAATGTGATTTCCCTGCACTTTCTCATTCCAAATTTGATGTGGCTGACACAAGTATTACAATGTGGAGTTGCCATGCTACCTGCAAACAAGTATCTGGGGGTGCTTGTTTAATAACATAAGTTGTTTGAATCCACCAAATTAAGTCATCAGAACCCTGGGGCCTGAAAAGAGTTGCACCCCAAGATTTTACACTGGAAATATTCTCCGTGGTTGTGAATTGAAGTTGAGAACCACTGGCATGATTACACCCAAAACATCTCATGGTCAAATTTGGTGCTGGATTTCACACCGTCATCACTGAAAGGATCCAGGCTTAAGGTGAAGGTGTAGACGCAGGGCTTGCCCATCTTCAATCGTAAAATTTCATATAATTGAAAGTTGTAGTTCTAATTTCTGAGACTTTTTAAGATATGCCAAAGCTTTGAGAATATGAGTCTTATACTTGATTGAAAATGAGCAGAATGTCATTCTAGAACCGAAGACTAGGACCAAGTATTTGTTCACATGTCCATCACTATAGGACTCTTTTCCCATAAATGCTGCTTAATGCATACCCATGTTTTAAAATTAGTAGGTGTGGGAATCTGTATTACTTTCTTCAGCATCTTGTTGGGAAACTGGTCATCTTAGTGTTTCTATCACTTTTGGAATCAAGATTCATTAAAAGTTTAATGAAAACTCAATCCTCTACTCAGCACTCTCCCTCCCCCAGCTAAATAGTAAATAGCCCTGTGCTCTCATCACCGAATATACTTTGGGGTTCTGTAGGGAAGAGGTTGAAATACATAAGGTGTTTAAGATTTTTTCTCCTTTCCCACATCAATAATTTATTTCTGTAAGTTAAAGTTTCCCCAGTTATTTTTACTGTACAGTAGATACTACAGCAATACCCAGCACACCAAAAAACAAAACAAACAGAAACCAGACTCTCCGTAGTTTCAGTCTAACTGAAGAAAAGCAGAAAATATTTAAAGTGGGTATGAAACCCAAGCCTGTCTGTGGCCAGAGAGCAAGAGATCCAGTCCTGAGAGCTATCGGGCGGCAGCTGAGATGCAGGAGGGCATAGTGACAAACCTGAAAAGTGACAGTGTCACAGTGACAGAAACCAGAGGGGTTCAGTTTCAAGCTAACAATGTGTTGCTGTCCAGTAACAGTAAGACCAGAAGTGCGCTCCCTCCGTGGCTTTGAGCACACTCACTTTGCCGCCTTCAGCCTTTGCACGCAAGCTGAGTATTTTGGCTCCCTGAGGAAGGCGGGGCACTGTTAGCTCTGCAAGCATCCTGTCCCCGTGCTCTGATGTTTCTCTCACCTGTCCCTTCCCACCTGCAGCTGGAGGACGAAATCACAACACTGCGACAAGTGCTGTCGGTGAAGGAGCGGCACCTGGCAGAGATCAGACAGAAGCTGGGCATGAGCCTGATGGACGAGTTGAAGCAGAACTTCAGCAGGAGCTGGCACGATGTGCAGACCACAGCCGCGTGAGTAGCCAGGCCAGGTCCAGCGGGAGGGTCGCCTGCTCCTTGCTCCTGGCTACGGTTTGCACTTGCTTTCTTTCAAGCCTGATTTGGTGCTTGCAGTTAGAAAAAAAAAATACTTTGAAACAAAACAAAAAGCTATGAGTAATCACAGCTGATGCTGTGGTATAAAGGATATTCACATCAGGGGATGGTGGCCACATTCTAACACTCTGGGAAGCTGAGGCAGGAGGAGCACAGGATTCAAGCCCAGCTTACTTAGCAACTTAGGAAAACCCTATTTCAAAATAAAAAGTTAAAAAGAGCTCGAGATATAGCTCAGAGAGAAGTCTCTGTGTTTGGTTTGCAATAGTGGTAAAAAAAATAAATAAAAGAACTTCAAAAAGTAAAATTTGTTGGCTAAAATTTAGTTCCATTCAGCCAACTGTCATGGGATATATAGTTTAAATATTTTTCTCTCCATCATATGTTTTAAGATATTTGTTAAATACACATTTCCCTTCACTTTCATCATAAAAATTCTAAGTGGGCATCTTGTCTTAGGCCTAGTATGAGGAACCTCGGTGTCTTAGTTACTCTTCTTGTGGCTGAGAAAAAATACTTGACACCCAGAGGTGAAGGGATCAAGGGTTATTCAGGTCACTGTCGTCGAGTTGGCTGCAAGGCAGAGAGGATGGCTGAGGGGTGGCACGGAGGAGACGCAGTCTATGGCAGGGCAGGCAGAAGCAGCCGGCAAGGAAGCCCACCTGGTTCCTGTCCCTTCGCACTCTGTCCAGGCCACAAGCACATTGATTGGTGGCCCCCTACCCAGGGCTGGGCTTCATCCACGTTCACACACGCTGATCAGCTACCCTCGGGACTCCCCACCACGCCCCATGAGGCTTTGAGGGGGACATCCAGGTGCAGCTGTGACACTCCTTTCCTTTACACTCATGCTTTTATTGGACTGCCTTTTAAATTATTGAAAATGAAATGCTGAACTATGCTGGCTCTTTTCTAATGATTTCAAATATTTTACTTGTCAAGTGGTCTTGTAGCAAAGTGAAGAAGGCTCTCATGTGGGCAAACTTACCTTTCTTCTTCTTGTATGAGTTACAAGCTTTATCTCTAGTCTTACCTGGAGCCTCAGACACTACTCTCACAAAATGTTTGTCTCTGGGTCATATGTTTTCTTCCCTGGAATCACTCAGTAGGAGGGGAAGCTGCTGGGTTCCAAATACCCGGACGGGATCCAGTTTTCTTGTGGTCCAAGGGAGATCCGGTAGGAGACAGAGGTACCCAGGATAAATAGCATGTATTTTAGTTTTGCTAGGGTTGTTTTTGCCTGCTGGTTCCTAAGAACTAAGGAATAAGATATTCCGGGCCTTTGCGAAGATGCCCTGCTGAGGACCTGAACCTCCAGGACTCTGAGATCTCCCTGGTATGGTTTCCATGGTTTCCAGGCAAAAGGAGATTGTTTCTGTGCCCTATAGCATAGCCAGCTGTCCCCTGTGCTGTTCTTCGGGTGCCTCCAGGATTCATCCAGATGAGATGCGAGCATGGAGCCTGCAGCGGAGGCTCTCAGCCTGATGGTGACCATCAACCCACACATCAGTAGAACACTTGCCTAACCTGCCTCAGGCCCTGGGCTCAGTCCCCAGAACAGACCCCCCCAAAACAAAAGCCACGCTTCAATGTGCGCTGACTTAAAATAGCTATCGCTGCACTGTGTGAGCAACACCTGAAAGCTCAGCTCCAGTTAGCTCTAAATAGATAAGCGCGGCCCCAGTTGTTCTGGTTCCCATCTTTGCGCTTCGTGGCCAGCACTAATCAGTAACCCCAGCAGCATATGGCAGGGACAACTCCTCCTCCCTGCCTGTGGCTGTCTCTACATTTCATTCCAGTCTGGGGACTTCCTCTCACTGGGATCTGAACCCCTCTCTGGGATGTAAAAATGGGAAGGCTCTTTTCCTGTGTCTTCTCTGAGCTGCGCAGGATAAGCTTTGGCTGGGGCTTGAGGAGGGGGAGAGGAATGGAAAGGCAGGGAGTGTCTGGGCAGGGCTGAAGGGAACAGGCGGCCTAGCGGGAATCCTGCTCATCTTGGGACATGGAATTTAGATATGAAAGTTCAGGGGCTGGGGATATAGCTCAGCGGCACAAGCACCTGCCTGGCAAGCGTGAGGTTGTGAGTTCGATCCCCTGTACCCAAATGAATAGATATGCAAGTTCAGGGAAAACCTCCAGCCTGTTGATACTGGGCAGCATGGACAGTTCCTGTGTTGACAAATGGGTTTTGCAGGCAGGTGACCTCCTGAGCATGAAGATTTCAGTTGAATGAATAGAGATCTGCTCCCTGAGGTTGAAGAGCTCAGTCCAGACAAGGAGACAGTTTGTTTTGTTTTTATCACCAGCTAAGTGATAACCGTGAAAAGGGATGGGAGGAAAATACAGGGGGTGGTGGGAATGTAAAACAGAAGATAGAGCTGTTCCTGAGGGGACAGGGGAGCCCCTGGGGTGCTCAGGGCCAGGTGAAGGCCCCAGGCAGGAGGGAAGCTGCTGCTGTCCACAGAGGCCCTGTGCATCTGGTGGCGGCTGCTCTGCACCGAGCACCTGACAGCCACCTTGGGCCCAAGCTGCTGTTCACTGTGCAATGCCAGTGGGTATCATGTGGGCCTGGTCCAGGCCCTGGGGTAGCAGCAAGCAGCAAGATGGGCTCGGGTCCTCTCTGGCTCACTGTTGGAAGGGCAGAGAGCAAGCAGCAAGTGATAAGAAGACCTCAGGAGGGACAGGAAGTGAGCCACTTGAGAGCTGCTGCAGGACGCAGTGCCAGGCTGAGGCTGGAGCAACTAGAAAGACCCAGTCAGTGTGAAGGTACTGGATTCAATCCTCTTTCCTGGTGGGGGAGGGGAGGAGGAGGAGGAAGAGAAGGAAGAGGAGGAGAAGAGGAGGAGGAGGAGAGGAGGAAGGACCAGGCAGACAACCTTGCGACGGAGCATTCAAACCAACCTCCTGGGTGATTTATACCACGTCTTGCTCTATGAACCTGTGAGCTTCTCCCACAGCTGGTGTGGTCTCCAGGGGGCAGAGGGCTTTAGAAAGCAATCCCGACTATTCTACCTTTACAAGGAGCTGATGGACTTCACCCCACCCCAGGCGGAGGGAAGCCCCACAGGCAGGCGTGGAGAGGCTCCATGCTGGCAGCTGGAGTCCGACCAGGATCCACGCGCTCTGGGTGTGGGGTTTGTAGACTGGCAGACGGCGGTGGTGGAGCAGTGACTGTCACTTCTCTACGTGAAGAGTGGCTGTCCTGTAGCAGAGACTGAGGCCTGATCCCAAGGCCGCACACACATTCCTTCCTCCCTCTGCCTCCATTGCCTCCTACGAGGCAGGAAGCTGTTCTGTTTGTTCTCAACCCAAGCGTAAGTGTTTGTTTTGATAAAGTGTTCAGGGAAAACCTTGGAAGGAAATACTGCTAGGTGGGTTTTGCATCCTTGGTGAAAGGCTGCGTGTGGGTCCTTCCAGGGAATGCTCTTTCTGCAGTCTCACAACAGAAGGTAAGAAGAATTAAGATGTCATGTGCATGCATCAGCTGCCCCCAGTGAGTGTGATCACTGTGTATCACAAATATGCATTAATAAAAAACATGCTTTCTAATTTCGTGTTACCTTTAGTAAATCTAGTTCTGATTAACAAGCATCTCTTCATGGTATTAATATGCTTAGTACTTTTTTGTTTGTTTGTTTTGTTTTGTTTTGTTTGTTTTTGTGACAGGGTCTTGATGTAGTTCAGACCGAATTTGAATTCACTATGTAGCCCAAGCTGGTCTTGAACTCTTGGAAACCCTCCTGCCTGAGCCTCCTAACCGCTGGGGTTAGGCCATGATGCCTAGTTCCTTCTTTAAAAATGTCTCTCATCCAGTTCCATTTTGGGTGCCGGAAGGTATGCCCACCGGCTGTGTTTCACACCCACGCAAATGGCCTGGTGCTCTGTGCCCTGGGCCCCAAGCTGCCCACCATGCCCACACAGCAAACAAGGGTCCCGCTTCTTCCTCCAGCTGTTTGGGAAAAGGAGCGCAGGGAGAGGAAGGTTTTATGGGGATTGCGGTAAAAACATCAAACACACCTTCTCTTTCAGCTACAAGAAGACGCAGGAGACCCTGAGCCATGCAGGGCAGAAGGCCACGGCGGCATTCAGCAACGTGGGCACAGCCATCAGCAGGAAGCTCGGGGACATGCGGTGCGTGGCCTGCGGGGGGGGGGGGGGCAGCGGGGTGCCAGGAGGGCTCCCGTCTGAGGAGGGGGGTCCCTGGGCCCTGAGATTATCCTTTCGCGGGAGGACTAGACGGGGACAGCGCTGACCGAAAAATCCGCCTGCCTCCCGGGTCTCCCTGAAAACTGCAGCCCCTCCTGCGTCTTCTGAACCTCAAACTCAGTGATCGTCAGAGCTCAGCTGCTCCAGGCTGCGGTTTTTCCTGCACGGGCCCTGGGGTGGTTTCTGGCTATTGCTGAGGCCACGCAGATTCATTCTTTCGTTCAAAAACTGACACTTCCTTCATGTCAGCAAAAGTGAAGATTAGTTTTCTTTTGTCCCTATAGCAAAATATTAATATATTTGACTTCTTGTATTGACTCTACATCACCCAGCGCTGAGTGATAGCAAGACACTTTATTTATGTACTTATTTAACTTCCTTTATTTATTTGTGACAGGGTACCTAGGCAGCACAGGCTGGCTCTGAATTTGAAATAGTCCTCCTGCCTCAGCCTCCCTAGTGCTGGGGTGACAAGAGTGAATCCCCAGGCCAGATGATAGTAACACATTTAAACAGGTACCGGTGACATTACTGTTTTCCATATTTCACTCTCACATAAAGGAGGGTGAACGTAAAGGTAGATTTCGAACCTGAGAACCAAATGTCCTCACTGTGCTTAAAACAAGTGCATAACACTGGCCAATTTTAATTTTTCTCTTATATGCAGGGAAGTTAATCCTACACAGTTATTAACCATTGTGTTTTTGTTTGTCAAATATATATATTAAAAATAAAAATAAGGGAATACAGGTCCCTTTATTTTGAATTTAGCTTCAAGAAAGCTTTATCGATCAATTTCATTTGTCTCTAGAAATCAAACTCATTATAAAAACAAAACAACTTTTCAAGTAAGTTTTTAATTTCTTCTTTTTTGGAAATTCTGTGTGTAGCCAAGTGCAGTGCCATACAGCGGTAATCTTAGCTACTCAGGGGACTGAGGCAGGAGGGTTGCAGGCTTGAGAGCAGCCTGGGTAATGTAGTGAGGTCTTGTCTCAAAGTAAAGAATGAAATGAGCTGGGATGTAACCGGGTGGAAAAGCCCTTAGGGAGCAGGCAGGAGGTTTGGGTTCTTAAGCTATTGTTACCTGAAGGCAAATATTTATATTTTGCATTTGAATTATTTTTTGGCCTCACAGATGGCTGGGTTTTGCCCAGCATTCTTGAACCCTCTTAACAGCCAGGCATGGATGAGGACAGTGGCGAGAGCCTGCACGCATGGTCTTGTTTCTCTGATACCATGCTATCAAAAGCCCTTGAAATCCCCCCCCCCCAGTCAGCATGGAGGAACTGATTTTATTGCAAATAAAATTGATCTGCAAATTGATTGAAGATTCCGTGGTAGGAAAACACTGATCTAAACAAACACTCCCCCAGAACAGGAAAGGCCCGATCACAGCCCCTGTTACACTAGTGGAAATATGGTCTGCCATGACCCAAACAGCAGTGCTCTGCACACTGGGCAGGACCTCCCTTGGCCGTGGGCCGCCCCTGTGTAGTGCTCAGGGCCTTGCCTCGGCTCCAGGCTGTCCACAGTGTGTTCCTGGGTGGCCCCTCCCTCTGGGAGACCTGGGAGCCCTGGGTGAGGTCTGGGAATCTGCCTTGGTCGCAGCACCCTGAGCTGCCTTACTGGGTCAGGAGGAGGACAATGGGACCAGCCCATCCGTAGCTGGCAGAAGCATAACAGAGCCAGGCTGGGGCACACAGCACTGCCTATGAGGATTCACCCACCCTCACATGGGTTGCGGTTTAGAAGTCACCTAGCGATCCTGGCATGTATGCCAGCTCCATGCTGTGCTGCGCAGGGGATTTGCATTCTGCAGGTAGAGCACCAAAGGATATCCTGGATCCTGTCTCTCACAGGCAGAGGGCTCTCTGGATGCTCTGGAGAGGCTGAGGGTGGTGGGTGGAGTGAGCTACTCCTGTCTCTGAGCCTTTGGAAGGAGACAGCCAGGGTGGTGTGGTCACCTCTCTGCATACCCTGTGCTAACTTTGCCCTTGCTTTTCCCTCCGTGCTGCTGGGCTGCAGGTCTCACTCCATCGGGTAAGCAGCCTGCACCCCCCACCCGGGAGCTGGGGGCTGGGAGGGCCAGGCCTTCCCAGAGCCAGTGTGAGGTGGCAGATAGTGGTGGCAAGGCGCTGGACAAGCTTATGAAGCACACATTCATTCCTCTCACTGCTAAACCACTGTCACCAACTTTACTCGCTGGTCCTCAGTCTTGAAGGAGGGAAATTGAAATCCTTAAAACTGAGAGTAGGGTATTTTTTACAAATCTTTCAGGAAGTGAAGCTGAGAAAGAGAAAATTATATCTCCCCATTTTGAGTTTCTCTGACTTCTGTTTTTTTTTCTTGATGCGCAATTTTTTAAAATTATTTATTGTTTTGTTTTTAAAGCAATAAAAGAAAATGGGGCCTAGAAGTTGCAGTGATTTAGGCACCAGCAAAATTATGCATTCATCTTTTTCTCTTTGTTTGGAGACAGTTAAGCCATCACACTTCTGGCGTGCTGTATCTGCCTAAATTCTGCACAATACGTAATGTTTCACCTTCATCGTTCCCTACCTTCTGAAGTGCAAGGGAAGAAAGGTTAAAAAGTTTGCAACACTTATTTCTGGCTTCTGCATTAAGCAATTTTGAGCTGGAATTTTATATAAACTTTGTTTCCTAAAGTATTGTTTGTATTTAAAGAGGTGTGCAGATTAGTAATGCTGGATTTCTTTTAATGATGGCTTTTAAGTGCAGTTTCTAAGACAGTATTTTGCCGATAGTTTCTACGTGGAGTATCTAAAGTGAGGGCCACCAGTATGCCCTGAATTTCTTTGTCCTTTTTTTTCTGCGTTCTAGTGAAGTGTGCCTGTACTCATAGCCTCAGTGAGAACTCCAGAAAAGGTGACACACTGGATGCAAGAACCTTTATGCCCTTGGGAAAAGAGATAGCAGAGACCATGTTGACGCGTGGGGCGGGGACCAAACACCAACCCAGGACAAAGGATCCCTTCCTGCTTCTGCCCCCTTCTCAGTGTGATTTCTGCCTGGGATTCAATAGAAAATAACACAGTCAGCGGGAAGACCCGTCAGCAGCCTTAGGATTAAGAGAATGAGTCTCTTAAGAATCTCAGCATGTTTATGTGTGTATCAAGTGTTCTGGATGGTGCAACCAAGATCAGCGGGCAGTCCCTCCTTCTGTGGCAGACGGTGCAAGCAGTGTTAGGAAGCCGAGAATAGGCTGGATCTGCAGGGTCTCCTGAGCTGACCAGCAGGGGCACCAGGCATTTGAGGCCGCCTGGAGTGCAAGTAAAATACGGCCCCTGGCCTCTATCTCCTCTTCCTTAAGGCCTTGAAAGCTGACTGTGGCTCTTCACATCCAAAGAAAACTAACGCCATCTTGGTTGGGTGGGCAGGGATACTTCTGATATTTGAAATTGCTGTTTTGAAACCGTGAAGACAAAGTTTTTCATGTACTTATATTGTGCTCTGTTCTTTTTTTTTTTTTTCCTTTTTTCTGCCTTGTGCCCTGAAGCTACTCCATCCGCCATTCCATAAGTATGCCTGCTATGAGGTAATGTCTGCGAACTGTTCCCTAGCTCCCACTGCAGAATGTGTGTGACGGGTCCCTTGGCTGATGCTGCCCCGGCTTCACGTTCTGCCTCTCCCTTCTGTCCGCTGGTCCTGCGGGGAAAGGCTGGAAGATCTGTGGAAAGACGATGTGCTGGGTTTGGGGTTTTTACCGGACATACTGACTTAAAACAGTCTTTCCTGTGTGAGCCAAGTGACTTACCCTGTCTCAGGGTCCAGTCCCTTAGCTGCATCATGTGAGGAATAAGGGTTCCTCACACAGGTGCAGAATCAGAGTAGGCTGTTTGAAGTAGCAGAGGGCCCAGAGCATCCCCTGGACACTTGCAAGGGTGTAGATCTGTTTATTATTTCAGCAGAGCCAAAGACAAGCCCAGGAGAGCACTTAAACAGTAGCTACAGAACTAGAGGGTTGTTGTCCTAGACAGAATAAGATGTCACTAGATTTTTGAGGTAAATAGGACTGTCAGATGTCTGTAAATGATCTAATTAAACTACTGGCCAGATGAAAATGTGACAAAGCCATTCCCAGATTCCAGGTCACTTGACCCAGTGACACAATCAGATCCATTCAGAGTAACAGAAATGGAGTCCAGGCGAAGGGACGTTAGACTGGGAATCAGGAGAGGGAAGTTGTGGCCCAGCTCTGCCAAGGGTCACTGTGGTAGGCTGGTGAAAGCCAGTGTATTGGCATCAGTAAGACTGGGAATCAGGAGAGGGAAGTTGTGGCCCAGCTCTGCCAAGGGTCACTGTGGTAGCCTGGTGAAAGCCAGTGTATTGGCATCAGTTTCAGCACATTTAAGGTTAGAAGCCAGGGCCAGATTTGTTGCCCTTTACAAGGTGCCCCAGGGCCTGTGGCTGCCAGGGCAGCAGCTGTGGGCTGCGGCTCGGGCTCTGGGACCTCCCTCCACATTAGCCAGAGTGATGCCTCTCGTGCTTGCTTCTCAGGTGCCTTTAGGCTTTGAATTCATCACAGTAAGAGCTCCGATACTATTTGAAATTACTGTTTGTGACTGCTGTGACCAGATTCTTTCCAGAGCTGTTTATAATGCTCCAAGTTCGTGGTTGCAATGGTCTGATTACATCTGGTGAAGCAGGTTCTCCCTGTCCCCAGCAGGCATCGGCGCGTGACTGAATTAGAGGCTTGCCTATCCCATGATGTGCAGGGAGGTCCCTTCTGCCCTGAAGTTGTTTGGTTTTTTTGGTGACTTGAAATCTGAACAGCAGTACTGTCCTTGGTTTTCCGTATTGAGTGGTAAATAAGGACTGCAGATTCAAGACTGTTCAGTTCATCTTCAGAAGAGCTGCTCCTCCTGGCGTAGTAACGTCCAAAGAGCGACCTGGGACACTGAGCCCCTGTACTTAGCAAAGTCTAGGTCTGACGATCCAAGAAAAGCATGGAAAGAGCTCATGTGATTTTGCTCTGTGAGCCAGGAATCCCTGTAAATCATGACCCTGTGTCAAGTGCAATCCCATGAACGTGTGGAAATTAACTTTGAAAGCAAAATTAACTTCACTAATCCAAGTGCACCTGGGAAACCGTAGGCTTAACTGTCTGCCCACGGAGATAGCTGATGGGTGTCATGGAACCTGCACTAGCAGGGAAATGCTCCAGCCTGTGCTTTCATGCGGCTCCCGTGTAATTGCACTGACGTTTCATCACAAAACAGAGGACACTGAAGGGTCACTCGCAGGACAGTGACCACTACTGAATCCCGTACCGGGTTTGTTGTCATGTCCGGCCCTCTGATGTCACAGTGTTAATTTATGCAGTCTGAATCTACATGCATTTCTGCTTCAGAGTCCAGGGGGCAACTCCCAATAAAGCCTAGTTCACCCCAAAAACATATTCTCTATGTTAGTTCCCTCTTGATAACATGAAAGCCCTGGTTCATCTTATACTTTACAAAGAAACCCACATTTTATAACTATTCTCCCTTCTAAAGTGCCTCTGGCCCATTCCTCATTTTATTATTATTTTATTTCATTTGGGGGGGTACTTAATGGCCAATGAGATGTAGTAACTTTTAGTTGAATTCTTTGGCCAAAAAATAATGGCATTTGTTGTCAAAAACGGACATGAATACAATATTTTAATAGCTCAGGTACTGTGTCCTTAGTTAGACTCGCTGGTGTCACCTTTAATGGCAATAACATCATTGAATTGTAATATCACACGGCCAAATCCAGTACACGAAATCAGAAAGCACCAATGTAAGCAAGAGGATGGTATATGTATCATTTAGTGCAATGAAAGAGTCACAAATAAAATGCCAGTACACTTGAAAGGTGCTAATAAAAGAATGAATAGGTATGTCTTTTGGGGGAAGAAAAATACCACATGCTATTAGCACAATTTAATCTTAGACATTCGACAGGTAATGGGTGTATTTCAACAAGAAATAATGAAAGCATTAACTTTTAGAAACATTGCTTTACAAAGCTTGTCAAAATGATTACTTTTTAAGGCATGGAAAAGAAAAGATGTAGGAACTTTTTCCCATCCTTGAGCTATTTCTATCTTGTCTCATATTTGGGAAAAAAAAGAAACTTTAAAATTTCAAGTAAGTCTAATGTGACATCCTTCAGAAAGATTTTTTCTACTGCTTACAACATCGTTATTTTTTAAGAAAAAAACTGTGAATCATAAAGATAATGTGATAGAATTTATTAGTCAATGACAAATTAAGCTATCACTCAGTTGACTCATTGGGAATGATTTGTGATGCACTAATGGAACTTTTAGAGTTGTATCATTGTCACATGCTGTATGATTTATTCCACAGGTAAATAGCCAGCCTATTTACTTAGAAGTGTTCCATATCTTGTAAAGTGGAATATATTTCAAAGCATGGCTAGTGTCTGCTGTAAGCTGAGCGGTCTCTGACAGTACTTACAAATAAGAGTAGAAAACCAAGCAGCATAGTTGCTAAGAGGCTAGGTCTGTGGAGCTGACCTATCTCTTTTTGTTATTTTAGGAATTCTCCTACTTTCAAATCATTTGAGGAGAGGGTTGAGACAACTGTCACGAGCATTAAGGTACAGAAAAAGAACTGTGTGTGACTGTGTTCTTGCACCAGGGCCACTCGTCATCGCAGCCACCAACAGGCCTGTCGCGTGAAGAGATGAACACACACAGAGCATAAAGTCAGAACGTTTTCTTCCCATAGAAAGCTGCAGATAAAATCAGAATGGAACCATGCTTAGAGTCATTTGCACCAAACCACTCGGGGCGAGTTGTGCCTTAAAGTGAATTCGATTTGTGTTCACTGCTTAACTCTTCATGCTTAGGCTGCGAGGCAGACACGTGAGAGAAGACTTGAGTGAGTGACACAGAGGTGAACTTGGGGGCTGAGTGAACTTTCATAACAGCCCAGCGCTCTTCCGCCTTGGGCTGGCGCCTGTGACACTCAGCCGTCCACTGCCCCTTGGCTACCCACACCTGTTTACTAAGTTCATCCTGGGCTGCTAACGGGACGGTTGCCAGGGACAGAAAATGAAGGCGAGTCCCCAGAAGTGCATTGTTTTATAGAAATGCATTGGATTCTTGGACATAAACAGCAAATATTCCCCTTCCATGATAGGTACTAAGAATCACTAGGTTTATTGCCTAAGCCTTAATAAATTTTTGCTTTTTTTAAAAAGCAAAAATAAAACCAGTCTACTCTTAAAAAGGGTATAGGCTTTGAAAACAGGGAAAGTCACAGAAACTATTAATATGATTTTTTGAAAGATGTCACTTAAACAGTGACTTCGTTACATCTTGGTATTATTAGTGATTTGTGTGCATCCCTGTCTGCATCCTACTCTTTCGGAGAAGGTTACCAATGCAGGGTCTGAACCCTGATGGAAAGCAGCTGCATGTGGATGCTGGCTGTCAGGTGGTCCCCACATGCTGATGCTGGCTGAAGCAGGTGAGGAGCCAAGTTCTCCCCTGCTGCAGGGCCCTGTAGTGTTCGGAGATGCCAGCCTGGAAGGCCTTTCTGTTAGGCAGCCTCTTGCCTTCCATCTATGCTTTTATGGGCTTGTATCAAAGGTTGAAGGCCCAAGAGTGAAGCCCTTCCTTGGCATTTCCAGGCCCCTCTTTGGTTTCCTTCACCACCAGCAGCTTATGCAGTCTCAACACCCTGGTTAGTGGGATCGTTACTCACAGAACGCACAGGCATGGTCAGCAGAGGGCACCAAGCCCCGGGCCAATGTGCAAAGTGGTGGAGGTATTTTTTGCTGGAATATCTAGTATCAAAACCCAAGGCACAAAACGTAGCAGTCACTTTCTCAATGCTTGGTTTTGGCCTTAGATACCCAAGCAGGATGGATCTGTTGCTTGGGAGATAAGTTCTGCCATGCCACGAGTTGTATTCTTAGGGTTTCTTTAGAAGAAGGAGCTACAAAGAGGCAAAGGAGGAATAAAGGGCAACCTATTCCAATACGCTTTCGGGACATTCTGCTAAGCTCGAGGTTTACAGGTGGGTTAAGGGTCTGACCTACACCCTCGGCTTCCCACTGTTTTCACCCCACGCAGCTGGGAGGAAGGCGTGGAGCCCGTACCGTCTCCACCAATCACAAAAGCAGCTCGGCCCACCGGATATTGTCCTGTGTCCAGACCTCCTGAAGGCACACTCAATGTGTGTGTGATTTCCCCTGGGCTTAACAAGACTCACATCCCACACAGCTTCCAGCTCACAGCCAATGCCTAATTTCTCTTTTTCTGCCCACCCAGGCAATGGAGAATGGCTGATAATCGTTTTATGTCAAACCTCCCACTTCCTCAGTGGTCACAAATTTCTCATGCCTCTTTTTCTCCTCTAAACGAGAGATCCAATTAACTCTTCTTTCTATCACTTATTTTCTGCAGTTTACTTTTGCTTGCTAAATCTTCTCAGCATCTCTGCCCCATTGCTCCCTCCCACAGATGAGTTAGTGCATACAGGTTTCCAGGATGCATTCCCATTCCCATGGCTCACTACAAGCTCGGTTTTTGAGACCTCTAACAGGGACTGAGGTCGTGCATATGTCCCCAGAGAAAACACATTCTACTGCGAAGCAAGCCCTCTCTGGGTTCACCTCTGCAGTCTGATGGGTCCCATGCGGAATTTGTACTAAGTTGGTTATCTGTCCTCGATGCCCAGTTCTACAATTAGTCTAATTTCCCATGGAAACAAACATCTTCCATTCATCATAATCATGTACAAGTTAGTCCAGCCCCCATTCTTTTAATGTGTTACTCGAGGACACCTCTTGTGTTCTGTCCCCAGTCAGCGAGCACACTTTGTATTTCATCCAGAACAAGTGAGCAGGTGCCCAGCTGGCACCTATGAACCAGCATCTGTGCTTCCTTCCATGTGAGCTGTGCGCAACTCCATCCCGGCAGCCATTGCGCTGCCGAGTCAGGCTGCCCACGCTCTCCCCGCACCACTTCCTGGTGGAAATATTACATGGCCCAAATCAAAACCTAAAAATAAGACAAGATATGTTATGCTTTTGTTCATTCTTGTGCTCTTGACAAGCTATTTTATAAGATATTAGAAAACACATCTCAGCAGTTCAAATGGAATTTTATTCTGCGAAAAATTATAATTTTAGAGACAAAGTGACTGTTGAACTATTGTGAAGGGGAGAGGCCAAGGAAGGCTTATTTTTCCCACTTCTGCTTAAGCAAAGTATTGTAGTCCTTGCCATAGTACTGCAGTATACAGTCAGTAAGACCTGTGTGGTTAGGAACCCCCTAATTTCCATCCTCCGTTTACCACACTGATTTCTTTCAAAGTACTTTACTCCTCTAGTCCAGTATTTTGATCTGGGTGATTAAGTAGAAGAAAGAGACTGAGCCCAGAAGAAAGCATCAGTCATTGTTCCCCACTGTTAAGAGATGTCACCGGAAATCAGGAGCAGAGGAGAGTGAGGAATTTAAAAGAGGCTGCAGTGAATCGGTCTTGTTCATCTCTTGGGAAAGGCACACCACACACTGTGTGAAGGCAGAGGGAGGCCCCCTTTCTCCGCGCCCTCCTGGTAGAGAGATCAGGGCTGCATGCAGACCCAGGCAAGGGCCAGGCTAGCTGGCCGCCCCCTTTGTCAGCTCTGTAGTGAAGGAGAGCTTTACATTTTCTCATAGCTGAACAAATCAGAATTCCACACTTCAGGCTGTGAAGCCAAGTGATGGCGAGATCCCGTTCCTGTGCTCATGTGTGGTCTTGGGGAAACATCATTCACTTATACCCTTCCTGCAGCTGCTCTCCACAGCTGGCTTCTGAGACCAAGATGGGTTCCCAGCCCTGAAATGTTTACTTTCTGGTCCTTTACGCAAGGAGTTTTCTGACCCAAGTAGCACAGAAAGGTTTAAGAGGCACAGAGAGATTTTGGTGCCAGTTAGAGAAGCGTGTGTTTTGGAAGGAATAAACTACTTTTAAGCCCTGGTTAAGTGTTTCAAAGGGCAGCCCAGGCAGCACAGATACCCCGAGTTCTGCATCCCCGATGGGGTGAGGATCGGGTCACTGGAGTGACAGTGTCACCGAGACCCCAAGGTGCCAGTTGGACTACTGCAAGAGTCTCTATTCTCTGTCGTCTTCTTCTGTTTCTCCACACTACGAACGAATAAAGGCCGATGTGAATAGTAAAAAGACTTGGATAAACATTTTTGACCATTACATACTTGTTTGAAAGACTTAATAAGAACTTTTTCTCAATACTTACACATATTTTTAAACTGTAAGTTGACTGCTTGGTGTTCAGTGAATCAATTGCAAGCACACAAAAGAGCCCCAGAAAGCAGCAGACCTAGCACGCTGGGGGCTGTTCCGATTCAAAAGCAGTTGCCACAAAAGATAGGAAATTAGCCCTGCTGGGGCCATGGTCCACTCTCAACAAGGAAAGAAGAAATCACTTGCATGGAGCCACTCGGTTCTCCTCTAGAGACATTTGCTGGGAATTCACACTGTCCAGCTAAATCCCAAGCAGTAAAGCTATGTTTCGGTCATGTAAGGATATTTATACATTTGTGACAAAGAGGGGGCCCCATCTGAAATTCAATTCCATCTTGATTAAATCAGTTCTCTAGATGAATGAGGTAGATTCTGTGAGCTGGCAATCTGATTATCATCTTGAAAGGATCACAGTCCTAGGTGTGGGAAAGATAAAAAGAACATTGCTAAATTGTGCAAAATAAGTTTAGAGTCCTATCACTGTGCAGGTATGAATGACATTCTAGCATTGTGAGGCAGGAAGCTAACCTCACGCTTATTTCTGAAGATAAATGGAATTTCTGAATTCTAAGTTCTCGGGCTCGTAACATTCTTGTAAAAAAAATACAGAAAAATTACAATAAGCAACTAACCGCATTTTTGCTTGCCTGTTTCAGACGAAAGTAGGTGGGACGAACCAAGGCGGCGGAGGCAACTTTGAGGAGGTGCTCAGCTCCACAGCCCAGGCCAGTGCGCAGAGCACCTCGGGAGGCCCTCGCCAGGCCGAGGACGAGGCGCTGCAGTGCTAGACCCTTACAGCTTGCCTGGCCACCTGTGCCCCTGCGTCTCCAGATACAAAGACCAAAATCCCAGTGGCAAAGTCCCAGGCTCAGTGTTCTTATTTAAACAGGCTCTCCAGGAGGCCTAACACAGTGATTCCACTCTATTTGTGTTGATGATGGACCACGTGACTATCACCCGTGCTGTTTATAGATCGTCATCTTTTCCAGGTCCCAAACAGAGCAGGCACCCAGTTGGTCATAACGCTGGTCTGTGTCACCCAGCGTGTATTTCCCTGACAGTCCGAGGTGATGCCTGCTTTAGATTTCCCTTGGCACCTTTCTGATGTGCGTGACCTGTAAGGGCCAGGGGGTCCTTGCAGATGAAGCTTGACACGCATCTCCAGAAGAGGACAGCAAACTGCAGATTCCCTCAAGCTGCTTGTGATCTCCTTCATATCAACAATGTATGTTTATTTAAGCAATTAAAATAATCATTTTAATGGTGATTGAAGTCCTGATTTCTTTAAGTCTTCAGGTCCATGCATGACCATAAAAGTTGAGATATGGCTCCAGAAATGCTGTCTTAAATTAGCTTCTAACTTGTGAACAAAACAAGGGAAATGAAAGTAATTATGAGACCAGCTACCTTAGGATGCTAAACTAATCTCCAATTTTAATAGTTTCTCCAATTTACAGAGTAGTAGTTAGTTAAGTAAGGGATATCTGAAGAGGGAAATCAGAATGAAGTTTTTCTTACAATTGACATTTCTCCACTGTGTGTGTGTGTGCGTGTGTGTTTGAACCCAAGGCCTCATGCATACCATCACAAGCACTCTGCCATGAGCTACATCCCCAGCCAGCTTTTAAGTTTTACCTGTAGGCAGGGTCTCACTAAGTTGCCCGGCTAGCCTCAAACTTGTGATGCTTCTTCCTCCCCCTGCCCACGGAGCTGGGACCGCAGGCATACACTGACCTGTGCAGTGACTTTCACTTTCCACGTTCTATGCTTCTCTTTTCTCCTAAATGAGAACCTATGTTACTGGGTGGCAGAGAAATAACCCAAGACACATTTGTAAAATGCACACTGAAAAAGCATACTAAGAAAATCACAATTTAAAAATCCATGTTGTGTGTGTATTGTTTTTCTCTATATGCTGCTTGGGTCAGAAAAATCTTTGTATGAAGGCCCAGTGACTAAATGTTTAGGGTTGGGAACCTCGTCATGTGTGTAAGTAAATGAGCAAGGCAGTGCTTCCCCAAGACTAGGCGTGGGCACACGAACAGGAATTTCACGTCATTTAACTTCAAGACTTCAAGTGTTCTGATTCTGATTTTTCTCAGCCTTTATAAAATGTAATGCTTAAGAGGCACAGAAAGATTTCTGCATCCAGTGGTGCAAAACAGAAATTACTCCTTTTAAATCCTGAGTGAATATTTCAAAGAGCAGCCCAGATCCAAGGACACCTGCTCAGTTTTGGTGATGGCCTGCTGGTCAGGGGCCTCACCATGGCAAGGAAGTGTGTGAAAGAGATTGCACCATGAGAAAGGAAGCCTGGTGGCCCAGGGCCAGCCTTACTGTCTCACAGCTTCTTCCAGGAGTTCACTCTGTGAGACCAGCACGGGTCCCTTCTTTGGGGAAAGCACCATGACCAGTTCCTCTCCTGCCCTGCACCAGGCCCACCTGGGAAGGACCCCAGCCCAACACTCCCTGACTGAGAACCAGGCTTGCAGTGCAGGAACCTGGGCGGATACCCATACACCATCTCCAAACCCCAACAGGAAGCCTCCCAAAGAAATGCCCCTTCTTACCTAAGAATACCAATCTGTGTGACGGAATGTGGGTGCGGCAAATTCTGATCTCTGTAGCATGCATCCAACATTTACCCCAGACTGTATGCAGCCACAGCAAGGCTGAGATAAACGGGCAGTTTTCAAATACAAGAGCCCTTGAAAATGATGTGTTGGCCAGTCCACCCACGAGCGGGAAACAGTAATCATGAATTCTTTCCCAGTTCCGTCCAAGACCAGTTCACTCTGCCTCTTAATGACAGGGTTTGCCACTTAGAAGACCAAGCCAGGGATCTAGCACGTACAAAATAATAAAACTTGAACCTATGTAGACATGGCTGGTGGATTCAACAGATAGCTTATTGCTCTGTTTCGTTTCTATTAAAATGGTATTATATATATATATAATACCATTATATATATATATATATATATATAGAGAGAGAGAGAGAGAGAGAGAGAGAGAGACTCCCTCCAGGTGTGAGCTAATTAGGACCTAGTTGGTAGACAAGTGATACTGAGACAATCATGAAGCTATTCCAGTAAAGTCTGACCCAAGTTAGGCTTCCAGCTCTGTGAGTTATGCTTGTGAAATCAGCAGCAAAGTATTCCAAATAAAACCCCACGGCCATCAAAAACTGTGGTTATAAATACTTCGTCTCTACCTGGGGTTATTCACGCATTTTTATACCTAGAGGGAAAAGCTCAGCCACATAGACGGATGGACCTGTTTTCCTACTAACTAGATCTCCAAAAACACTCACGTTGTGTTCGTTCAGTTTTCAGGGCAAGCAACTGCACATACACGTGTGTGCTGCTTCTGAAGAGATCACGCACCTTGCTTCCGGCAGATTGGGTATCCATGGATACCGCCACGTTTCCAGAGAAACACTGCCTAAAAATTTTCCCCGTGTCAGCCTCAAAGGCCTTGCTATGGAAGCTGTCATTTGAATTAAAGTGACAGGCCTTGCTGCTGCATGGCAAAGAACTGGGCATACTTGCACGGACGACCTTCCTCCCCACACTGTCCCTGGCTGCGGTCACTTAATCCCACCAAAGGAACACGAGGGGAAGAAACCAGATGCATAACCTCTCTCAACTCAGAACCTCTAGCAACACCCTTCCTGGAATGTATCTTTCACCAAGCAATAAATGTTCTTATAACCAATCTCAAGAGCTGCAGATCAGACAGGGAAGTGGAGGCAGGCTGCAGGGTTTGGGTTCAGAATGTTCCCGAGGCCTTGCACGCTCACACACAGTGTTCCTAGGTGATTGGGCATGGGTGCAGAGCTGGGCGTGCTACCAGGAGGGGGCTGTGGGGGGCACTCACGGCCGTGGCCTTCTGCTGCCACTTGGCTAGGGATGAGCGGCTTCTCTCTGTCCTGGACAGCACTGAATCATCTACAGCTGTGAGCCACAGTGAAGCTCTCTCCCTTCAAGTTGTGGCTGTCTCAGCAATGAAGAAAGTGACTAAAACAGAGGGAAAGTGACAGCTGAACCTGTACACCCCCACTTAGAGCCAATTTAAGTAACACAGGACTGCAGGCAAGGTTCCCAAGCCTGTAATCAGGATTTGAGATGCAACAATGTGACTTAAAATTCTGCTCAATACAATGACCATGGGATAAGGCACCATTTTGCCATTGGAGGAAAATGTTGAGTATTTTCCCGATCCTTAGCACTACATCAGCAGGAATCTATTTTTTTTTTCCGTAAGGAATTTTATTTTTTAATTTATTTTTAAAAATAGAAAGAGAAAAAAGGTAGAAATACAGAATTTCAAAAAATAACAGAAATCAACAATAGTTAATATATTACACATTGTTATCTACATGGAATGGAATATAACTCAGCTATAAAAAAGGATGCTCTTGAGGCTTCTCTAGATAAATGGAGGCAGCTTGAGACTATACTCGTAAGTGAAATAAATCAGACTCATATTTGTAAATGTTGTATTGTCTCTCTAGTGTAAAAAATAAAAACTGGAAGAATAGTAACATCTACAATGTACAACAGACATTGTACTAATGAAAGGGAAGTGCTCAAAAGGAAAGAACAACTTGTAGGTACACACAGATAACTATGTATGTTTACGTGTGCAAGACAGATAACCACACTAATTCTGTTAGTTCAAGAATCTATTCTTAAACCCAGCCACAATTAAGTTTTCTAGTCCTCAGTGAATCTGGCCCCCAGGAAGGTAGGTTACTAACTCAGAGAAAGATGTCTTAAAAGGGACACTGAAAACTATAAAACTTTAAGGTATGTAACATTTTATTTAATTTAATAGGAAGTCACTCCCCCCTCCTCCCACTCCTGCCATGTTCAGGACCTTGCTTCTGTTGGGGCCCAAATGACATATTTCTTCCACAAATCCAGACAACGGAAAACACGCGGACTTCACATGGGCGAACTCGGGGAACAGTGATGTCAACACAGCACAGGCACAGAAAGGAACCGTGTGTCACAGCGCCCTGAGCTCAGGGACACGGTTCCCCTGCAGCTGTGGGGATGTTCGAGTTTCTTTCAGCCTCAATTTCAGAGACGAGCTGGACTATTTCTGGGTGACTGAATTTTCCTGCAAAGCAGAGAGATATTCTGGTGTTGGCAAGAGAAGACACCAGTGTCCCTGGCTTGTCCCAGGGAGCACTGTCCTGTGATCACCTGCACCCGCTGCACAGTGGGAGACTGCAGCTTCTCAGAGGGGACGGAAGGGACCCCGTTACTGTGTCAAGTCAGGTGCCACTGAGTATAAAGAGGAGAATCAGACAGGGTAGACGACGTCAGGCGGTGGGCAGCCTTGAAGGGCCTTACTGAGGTCTTCGGGTAAAGCAGGGGCGAGGGCCCGAGAGCGGGACCTGGCTCCTGAGCACAGGAGGACTGAGGCTCAGGCCCTGGCTGTGCTGTGCACCCAGATGCCTGCAGACCCCTGGCCTGGCTGCTCCTCAACACGTCCCTGCCAAGATGCCAGGTTTCTGCCCTGGGCAGTGACCATAACTCCCGGGTAGAGGCGTGGCCCCTGCTCCCCATGCGAGGCACCACCCACTCCCAGGGATCCACCTGCACAGCCTCGGGGTCACAGCAGAGACGGCCCGGATGTAACACCCAGAAAGGTGTCACTGCTCAGCTGGGAAACACGTGACCACAGGCAGTGTGTGGCTGTTATCACACAGCTGACGGACTGTGCCTGCAGAGGACACCTGGCCAGTCCCAGGGTTGCACTCCTGCACTGTTCCCCAGCTCTTCGGGGAGCAGCTCTCACTGTCCGAGCTTCAGGCTGCGTGCTGCAGACTTCCGGTTTACAAAGCCACTCTGTGTGACTCAGGTTGTTAAATTAAGAACTCATTAAGTAGAAGAAACCTTAGTCATTGAATTTAACTTGACTCTACTTCAAGGCAACGTTTTTAGGACTTTGTATATCAGCAACCAAGCTGCTTGGTCCTCCACAGCCGGTTACCAGGCAGGAGCTGGGCACTGCTGCAAAGGCCCAGGTGTGAAGCTGGGTCCCCGGATGAGTGCTCCCGGCAGGTGGGGGAGGTGTGTTAAGAAGTGGGACCCAGTGGGTGGCCCAGGGTCACTTGGCTCTGCCACCCCAGGCCCAAAGCAGTGACGCCCATGGGCCACAGACTAAATACCTCCAAAACCAAACAGGGGGCCAGCCGAGCCCTGGCCTTCTATCTCAGACCCTGGCCTCATATCTCAGGGCTTCTCTCGGGAAGGGAAGGGCAGCCGGGGAGGGATCAAGCTAGGGAAGCAGCGGCTCAAGGACAGGGGTAAAGCGAGCCACAGCAGCTGCTTCATGCTGACCTCGGGGCTGGGAAAGGAGACCAGAGAGACGGGAGGCCTTGGATGGCAGGGTGCTGTAGGTCACCAAGTGCCAGAGTTTCAGCTTGGGAAAAGGAAAGTCATGATAATCAGCTCCATAAGAAGGCATCACCTGGCATGTACTGGAATTTAAGTTCTACCCGGGTGCCACAAAACATAAACAAACACAGAGCAATGGCTCCACATCTAAGGAGGAGGCTGCTGAGACCAGGGTGAGCTGAAGGTCCCAGACGGAAACAACGGGGCCCCGTCCACAGAGGGAGAGAAGAGGAAACCCAGGGCCTCACATGACACAGCAGCGCTCCAGAGCAGGGCTGCCCCTGCCACTCTCCAGAGACCTGAGCACAGAGCTCCTGGGGAGGGGGGGTGCGTTCCAAGGAGCAGAGGAGCAGCTGAGGCTGCTACAGCCTGCTCGGCAGCTCCCTCTGGAAACGATCACGGGGAACGCAGCTGCCAGAACCGTTCAGCACACATCACCCGCACGAACTCACTGGAGCCTGAAACAGCCCTGTGAGGCAAACTGTGTTCCCAGCTGCATCCTAAAGGTAAGAAAACTAAGGCCCAGGGAGGACAAGCAGGCCACTGGGAGCCACACGGGCATCAGCAGGATCGCAACATCAGACTGCAGGATGAAGCACGGCGAGGACCGGGCTGCTTTGGCCTGGAGAGTCTCCTATTTTAACCTTCTAATTCTGCCTCCTCCTCAGCCGACCTCACAGTGACAAGGCACTCATTGTCAGCAGGCCCTCTCACATGCGCTACCAGTCTCCAGGCTCAGGAGCCAGCCTGGGGCTAGGAGGGCATCGTGATCGCCATCACCCCCTTTTTACAGAAGGAGTCGGGCTCCACGTTGGTCAGGAGCCCATCTGGGGACACAGCAGGCAGTGGGAGAGGCCCAGGCAGCAAAGCTCCCCGAGATCCCGGCCCTCGCAGCAGCCACATCCCCTCTAAAGATGCAGCCGGGAAAGGGCAGAAGCTGTGCACAGCGCCGGGCACCTGCAGTGGAGTCGAAGAAGTCCTGCAGCCTCCCCGGCTCACCCTCCAGGTCCTCATACTCAGACGCCTGCAGGATCATCTCACACTGGTCCAGCTGCTTTACGAACCTGGCTTCTGCGGTAGACTGGGTCTCGTACTCCTAAGAAAGAGGACAGAGAGAGCAACGGGGTTAACGTGAGGAAATTCGGTGCCCAAAGTCAGACCTGTGATGTGTTCAGGGCATGAGTCTGTTGCGCCTTCCTGGGAGGGTGATGCAATACAATCCCCCAAAGGTGTCTTGGGTTTCATTAGACGCCTTGTTTTATGAAAGCAGCTCTCCGGATTTAATGGAGCCAAATACTATGCAGAGGAAACATTTAAATATTGAAGCACAATGCATTTTGTTTTATTTCAACAATATTCCAAAACAATTATATGTAAGTCCATTGACATTTGAAGTTACAGAATATTAAATCTAGGTTTATGGTTTAACAACAACAAAGAGGACAGTCAAAGCCATCAAAGAGTTCTTTTCTGTCAAAAGTTCAAAGTGAGAGAAATATCTCAAGACCCCCAAGAGACAACATATTTTATTGCAAATCCTGATGGATTGCCAAGATTTCTTTTAAAGGAAGTGTAAAAGGTTGGATTTTCCCCTCTGAAAAGAATGGCAACGGTACCCCAGTTTTATCTTCCAGCATGGAGGCAGTGGAGAGTGGGGCAAAGCTGCAGGGGGGGCCATCAATGAGTGGGGGGGGGGCTGCCACAGGCAGGGGCAGGGGCAGGCTGGGGACCAGGACAGACCAGCGGGAAGAGTCCCGTTCAGGGGGGAAGCAGGGGCTGGAGCCAGGATCCAGGATCCATGGGGGTGGGGGCTGGGGAAGCGGGAACTACAGAGTGGGGGAGCCCCGAGGAACCTGGGCAGCAGCTGCCAGTGACAGGCAGAAGGACGAGCCGAGCCGGGCTGGGCAGGCATCACCGCGCACACTCACCTCCCACAGGCCATACAGCTCCCTGCTGAGGTCCTCCGGCAGGAGCTGCGTGATCTGTCTCATGGCTTCCTGAAATAAAAACCAGCATCCTCACTGTGTGCCTGCCATCCGCGCTGACCACTGGTCACTCTGGCATGTGTCAGCACCAACACCTTTTCACAGTGTCCACATCTTCCACTGTCAATGTGGTTTTACTGCAAATGTCAAGGGCTGCACAAGGGGCGATTTTTGTCATTCATGTCAGTGAGTTTAAAGAAGACTTTGAGGTTCAGAGGCCCATGGGCTGCACTGAGGACACATCCGGCCTCTCTCTAGGGCTGGCCCTGGCCCTGGGGACCCAGCCCTCAAGTGGCTCCCACATGGGCTTGGGAAAGTGACCCACTTCTTTCCGATCTTCCTCCAAATGGCAGGGGACAAAGCCTGAGCAGAGCAGAGCAGAGCAGGCACAGGAAGGGTGGTGTGTGCTGTGTGCTTCTTCATGCATCTGTGCCTCATGCCATCATTCCCCCACGGAGCCGCTGCAGCATCTTCCTCAATGGTCACACTCTGGGGACAACTTCCTCCTGAATGGCTTCAAACCCCTTCACTGTCTCGTCCTATGCTGTCTAACACCAGGGGTTAGACTCCTTGAAAAGAATGTGGCTTTGAAAACTTTTTCAAGAGATGAGTGACACAGCTGGCCCTTACCTGTAAGTTCTGAATTAATACTGTTTCATCCCATGTGCAAAACCATTTTCCCTATAAACAGTGTGCACATGAGTACAGGTGTGTGGGGGGGGGAGGGAGTGGTGGTGTTAGGGGGCTGTAAAGAAAAGCAGGATGTTTTAGGATCTTTGCTTCAGTGATGTTAGGGCAAGTTAAAAGTCCTAAACCCTGAGGAAAAAACATTTCTCAGGCATTCTAAAGGCTCTATATAAAACAGTGAGTTGGTGAAAAGCAGTGAAAATAAAGATGGATATATGCTACTTCTTCATTACTGGAAGGAAAACACGCTTGCCAAGATCCATTTCCAGAGCAAATTATATTACCAGGGACGAAAAACTGCTTCACAAGTAACACTGGGACCCTGCAGGGCCAGAGCCTCATGGCATCCTTGGTGCTGTGAAATTCAGGTGTTCAATGCTTGCATCCTTTCTCACAAACCTCAGAGAAATGCTTGGGAAAATAACTCACATTTGTACCAACTAAAGCTGTCTTTATAAACAGATTGGTTTTCAGAAATGCACATGCTCCAGAAACGCACTTTCAGAGGGTTTACATGTTCACAGGCACATTAAACTCCAATCTTGCAGGAAAAGTATCAGAATCCTGCTTTGACAAGGGATGATCTGATTTCTTTGGAGGTGACGTACCCAGCACGAACAGTGACTTCTGTCAGGTCTGACGGAGGTCTTCCCAAAGCAGCCTAAGACTGAGCTGGCTTGTTGGAGGTCACGACAAGGCAGACAGGAGACAGACAGCTCTCTTCCTAAGACAGAGCCGACTTTCCGCACCTCAGCTCACTGGGCCCATCTGTTACTCTATGACTACAAGAGCACTTCTGAGACCTTTAGTCAGTGCTCCGTTTGGTGGCAGATGCCACATCAACCTACTTGCTAAAATGATCCTCTGACATCAGGTGCACTGATGTCCAGGGCTGGGCTATGACCAACCCTTCTTTTGCGCTCTGCACTGGGCGGTCCACACATAAACTCTGACTGGCAATCCCCCTAGCTGCCTCCTCTGTTAGCAGTGCACATAAAGAACCTGACACTTCTGAGCTGAGTGGAGTTCTCACCAAAGTCTTGGGCAGTTGGCCTCAAACACCCAGAAAGCAGGATTGTCACACTCACACCAGGAAGGCTCAATGGTGGAGTGGCCAGGCTAGGACCCACGGTCTGCCCTGAATCCAGCTTGTCATCTGTCGGGTGTGAGTCACCTCACCTGTGCCCTTCTCATCCGCAATATGAACCTTCCTAGAAGGCTGCTGGTGACAGAACTCTGACCTGCAGAGGTGCTAATGAGCTGGCAGGACAAGCCCTCTGCACACACTCGTGCTGTTTCCATTTTCTCCATCCCACCACGTTCACTCCCACAGTGAAGTCCCATTCCCCTTTCTCCTCAGCGCCTTAGTCCCTCGGACCCTTGCACATGCATGCACACTACGGCTCTGCCTTCCCCATTAATACGTGCTTCCCTTCCCGAAGGAATGCACCTTCCTGCACTCTGCATTCTGGCTGCTAAGTCTGGCCCCTAGTTCTGATGGTCCCCGTCAGGCAGGCTGTCGTACAAAGTTCACGTCACCAGTTTCACACAACAGTCAGACTACAGGCAGCGCCTCTGGCTCCTTCCTGAGTTCTGTCCTCCACACTCGCACTCTTTCATCTTAAGTCCTCCTGTCCACCAGATACAGTCAGCCTTCTGATTCATCGGAGATCTCCCCTTCCTCCTGGCTCAGGTTAAGTCGCTGCCTCTCCAGCACGCTCGCCTGAGCTCACGATGCCCCATGATGCTCTTTGCGTCCACCTCCAGTCCTCACTGAATCATCTTAATGTCCAGCTGACACTGAGCCTTGCCCACTAACACCATCTGCATAAGGAATTCTTCACCTCCCAGGTCTCTTTGTTCCCAAATCTTGGCTAGCAGCAAGAAGAGCGACGGGACACAGCTTAGGCTCTTGGCTTCTTGTCCACGAACTTCCTGTTCTCTTGAAGTTTCCTGGGTGTGCCCTCTCCTGACATTTATTCTGTGGATCAGCACCCTTTTCAGCCCAGCTTCAGGCAGACAGCAGCAGCAGTCCGACGGTCCAGGTCTCCACAGCCTTCCCCGGGGCGACACTGCCAGGACCCAGCTTGCAGGGACAGCAGTAGGTTCTTATCTCTGAGGGCGAGACCCTGTGGATGGACGACAGCTCTTCTCTGAAAGGTGCTGGCTTCCTCGTCTGTGCACCTCCAGAGAGGCTGTCCATCTTTCCTTTGTCCCTCTGTCACAGGACTCTGTCTTCCCCTCACTTCAATGTCTTTGATGACTTTAGGGTACTTGAGGACGATTCCTCCTCTGAAATTGCCAGTGTGGATAACGACACCATTTTGCCTGAGCTTCAGAATCATCTGCCACCCCTTCCCTCTAGGTCCCGTTTTATTACCCACCACCTTTCAGTTCAGGAGGCAGCTCCTTTCCGCCACTCGCAATCTAGAGCACACGGCTTTCTCTCGGTGTTCATTCTGCCAGTGAATCAGGAATTCTTGACTCATGAATATGAGACCCACAAAGGGAAACATTTCTTTGGCACCTCCCCTTCCCCGTCGAGGCTGGCCAGCCCGTTTTTTGAACTGGTACCTTGGCAGGAAGGGAAACACATCCCTCACTCTACTGCCTGTGCTCCAGGAATTTAGGGTGAGTTGGAATTTCTAAATTAAGTCTCTGATTCGCTGTGGATCTTCTGGCCTCTAGAGAAGCAAAACCTGTGTTCTCTCCCTCAGCTCTGAATATCCCCGTGTAAGCCCACCTGCCTTGAAAAACCAGCTCAGCAAAGGCTTCCTTACTCAGCGACTCAGGACCAGCCGCCAAGGTCTGTAATGAAAGGTGCTTCCAGTAATCCCTGGAGTGAGAACCCTACTCTCAGCAGTAAGTCTTACTGGATTTCCCAGCCTCTCACTCAAAAGTGTCTTCTCTGGACTCAGGCTTTGGGCTTATAACTCCCATCAACCTTCATTTAATATTTTTCAGTGTTACTCATTTCTTAGTATACAAATGCTTCTCTTTGCTTTATTCTTAAGTACAAAAAGACTAACTTAAAATTTACTAAATAGGGCTGGAGATTTAGCTCAGCGGCATAAGAACCAGGCAGTCGTGAGTTCGATCCCCGGTACTAAAAAAACACTTACTAATTTCATGGTTCTAATGAAAGCCCTCCTGCCTCCATCCAGTTACTACTGAGAGCGAAAGCACCATGGCTGTCTCTGAGGTTCGTTTGGGAAACTTTCGCATTCTTGTATTAGGGCTGAAATACACAGAAAGCAAGAAACCAGACCTTAATTACTGATGACTCCAGGAAATTACCAATTTGCTAATTACTCTAGGAAATCCCTGCACCTGGAAGGACCTACGCTACCCAAAACAAAGCAAGCACTAAGGCTTGCTCATGAGGGTCCTCGGTAAGCCCTGCCCTCACCATTCCCACCAACTCAAAGCTCCAAATTTTAAACTCCTTGCAGTCCTGAGAGCTGCCTGTCATCCTGTCAGGTGGCTCTAGCAAGGCTCTGAAATCTTAAACATGTCCTCCTGGTCCTGTGACACTGTGAGGACTGGGCAGTCACATCCCCCCTCACTGCAACAGCCCAGAGAGCTTGGCTTTGTTTCCGAAGCAGGTTTCCTGGTGGGAGGGCTGTCCCAGTGTCAGCAATCAGCACTGACCTCTTCTTGTCTGTGCTTTTCTTCTTTGGGGATGTTATCAGCAGGCGCTATGTCCCCAACGATGCACTCTGCCATGTCGTGAACCAGGGCCAGGCGAATACATCTGACCGGGCAAGAAACGTTGAACAGTCACACAGAGTTACAGTCCCACTGTATCAAGGTGCGGGCCCACCAGGTGCCTCCTGTGGGACCCTCCTGCCACTCTCTCCTGGGGAGCTCAAATCTCAGACAGGTCCTAAGATAGTCTCGATGACTTCACTTTCATCTCTTACTATAAATCTTCTCAATTCTGTAACAGATGCCGAATACCAGGGCTCCCCAGAGGATAACCCACTTGATTTCCTTCTCTTGTGTAGGTAGGGGACCAAAGCAAAGGGAGAGGGGAGGGAGAAGAAGATGGAAACAGAATTAAGCTGGGCTATACATGCACCCTCTTCCCACGAGGAATGTAACCACAGTGTACCACAAACATGGCTTAGTGAAAATAAACCTCAATCATCCCTTGACCCCTCTCTGTGTGGGTGCAGGTTTCCAGTGCTTCCCTTGCCTGCTGTGCCTTCCTCTGCTTCTCTACCTGCACCAGCCTCCAGACCTCCCGCCCAGGGCCCCTGCAGGACAGCTATGCACACACAGGGGATCTGAGATCATTCCGCGCCTAACTTACTTCTTGCTTCTTGTAGAAGCACCTGCATCACAGTTAGTGAACTTTTGAGCTCCAACAGCATTTAACACTTTTAACAAATAAGGATACCTTTTTCTCAACTCTGTTTTGAACACATCAGAAATGGGTGCCACTATTCATAAAAGGAGCTAAAGGAAAGCAAACAGCGCACTACAGCAATGACATGATTTTAGACATAATGCAACTTCGAGGCCTAAACACCACGCCTATGCTTCCCAAGTCGAGGCAGTCTTCACTACTCTCCAACAGAAAACCCAGACTGCAGTCTGCAAAACGAAGCCACAGACACACAGGGTCCCCTGCACACTCCCCAATCAAGTAACTTTCGACTTACAAAGTAACCTACAGAAACCTGACCCATGCGTCATGAGAAAGTGGTGCACACCGCTGACCAGAGACACCACAAGCCCCAAAGTGCAGACGAGCTCACCGATCCTTGTTTAGGTGGGCATCTCTGGTCACCATGGCCATCAGTGCCATGCGGTACATGTGATCCGACACACTCTCTGGATTTTCCACATTCCGGTACACCCAGCCAGTCCGAGGGACTCTCTGGTAAACAGGAAGAAGTAACAGGTTTAAGCAACAAGTATTTTCTGAAAAACAAGCTTAAATATTGCATGACTTCTTTTATATGAGAAATCCAAAATATAAATGAAGAGCAAAATAAAAGATAAACGACAGGGAGACAGATCTTTTGCAAATGGGAAAGAGATCAAGAGATGGAGCGAGTGGAAGGGACATAAAAAGAATGAAGATGTGGCATGTGCATGTGATAGGGGATGATCTAGGACCTGCAAATAATCCAAATAATACAAAGGAAAATATAACTCCTGACCAATGGCTACAAGCATGATCCACTCTGTTCATGATCTCTAAAATCAAGGAATGAATCTAGGAACAATGGCAGAGTTCCCTTGAGAGTAGGAAGTATTTATCAAGAGAAAGCTTCCATCTAAGAAGGACAGAATGGGGGTCCTGGGGTGGGTTGCCCCAGGAAACCAGTGTCTCTAGGGAGCTTTATAGAGTAAAACCATGATAAAACTATAATCAACTAATTCAATTATTAGTCACTTAAGTAACACTGATCCAATGTGGAATCACAAGGTGCATGAGAAGTGGGACAAAACTGGTCAACCAATAGAACGTGAGTATAGGGGTTGGGGATTTAGCTCAGCGGCATAAGTGCCTGCCTTGCAAGCAGGCAGTCGTGAGTTCAATCCCTGGTACCGGTAAAAAGGAAAAAGACAAAAAAAAGAATGTGAGTATAGTTGCTTAGGTAATATTGATTAAATGCAATCCAATGGGGAAGCAAGCCATAACACAACTGCATCAAGGGTTTTGCTGGAAGAGGTGGGGTGCGGAGGTTTTGGAGCCCTATTTAGACTGTCCACTACTGCCTTAGTCCCCAGGGACAGTATGTGGGTGCAGGCATTTTTCTATCCTGAGGCCTGGCCACAGTGGTTTTCTGCTCAACCCTTCCAACTCCCTCTAGTATTTCTAAATAACTTAGGTGTCTATAATGCATGTACCAGCCTTCCAACAGGAATGCACTTATATACTGCAAGAACATGAAAAAATTTTAAAAAGACAAGCATCTCAAAGATCCGCCATGGTCTTTTTTTTTTTGTCTTTTTCTTTTTTATTGGTACCAGGGATTGAACTCACGACTGCCTGCTTGCAAGGCAGGCGCTTATGCCGCTGAGCTAAATCCCCAGCCCCTCGCCATGGTCTTTAAGGAAAGTCCAAAGCCAGCACACAGAGGCAGGGGCACAGTTTCAGAATCTTTTTAAAAGATAAATGCTTGCCTGAACCCACCCAGCGACTTGCAATCGGATAAACGCGGGGGGTGGGGGAGCAAAGATGAGGGGAGCAGTGCGAAGTCGCTGGAGACCGCAGGAGCACCGCAGGAGCAGCGCTGTGGGCGCTGCCTTCCGCTCCTGCACCTTTAAGCTAGGGGTCCCGAGCACCAGGCCGGATGCTTCTTCCCAGTCCCACCCCCTTCCCATACCCTTCTCTCTCCTGTGCCTCGGCTCTCTCTCCAGAAGCACGGGGACCCGGGACCTGGGCCCAGCACGTGTCTGGCGCGGGCGCATCCTCACTGTCCAGGCCTGCACACTGCGGCCCTACAGAGCGCCCGCCACTGCCCTGGCGTGGGGACCCGGACCCCGCGCCGCCCAAGCCGCCGCCGCCTCACCTTGAGCCGCCCCACTAGCCTCAGGAACTGCAGCAGCTGACGCGGGCCGCCGCTGGAGCCGGACGCCATAGCCGGCCGGGTCACGTGACACGGAGAGGCCTGAGAGCTCCGCCAAGGCCACGCCCTCAGTGCCACATTAGCCAATCACGTTCACAGGCCACGCCCCCATCGGCTGTCCTATCCTGTTCCCGCCTCTTTCTCCCCCCCGCCCCTTTCTCCTCTCCCTCCTCTTCCGTCCTCCTCATCCTCCTCCTCCTCCTCCTCCTCCTCCTCCTCCTCCTCCTCCTCGCCTTCTCCCCCTCCCTCCTCTGCAGTCTCCCACCTCGGGCCCCCTTGGGCGCTGCCGTGCCTGTGACTCACGTCACTGCTTGGTGGGCCCCGGGTTCCTGCTCTGCTAGCTCCAGGGCGGGAGCAAGCGCAGGCCCAGCTGGAGACATCACTGTTGCGAGACTGCTGCTTATCTAGATCCTCCAAGGGTTGAGGGCTGTGGACTGCAAATCTTGGGCTCCTAGCAGAGGCGGCTACCAGCCGCTGGAATCCAGTTCTGTCCACCCACGTGGCTCACACCAATGCTGCAGACCTGTGCAGCCACCCCCCCTGTCGGGACAGAAGAGCGCCACAGGCCTGATGGAGCTCTGCTGGGGACAGCCAGTCCTGGCCTTGAAGCAACTCTGAAGGCAACTCAGGGTTGGGTATGCCCGCATGGAGGGCCTGCCTGCTTGGCTGCTTGAGCCCCTGAGTTTCATGCCGTGTCCACAAAACATAGAACTTTTAAGTAAACACCTCTGGGACTGTAGTACCAAAATGACAACTACGGAGCACAAGTGTGCCCACAGCACTCACCAGGCTGTGTGCCTCGTATGGAGCCAGGGTCGCTGCCATGTGATGTTTACGTCCACACAGGCTTGGGCATTGCACTGTGGGAGTCTCCATATGGGAAAACGTCTGTTTTTCCAGCCTTTATCTAAGACAGCACAGCAGGAAACCAAGCTATTTATAGGAGAAAGTCTTTTTTAGTGGGGAGAGAGATGGCAATACCAGATGACAGGACTTGCTGGACCTTTAAACTGCATTGGATGCTGCAAGCACTCTGGCTCCTGCAGGGGCAGTGCTTTCCTGGGGGTTGTTGGCCAAACTGGGGCCCAAGGGAGTGCGCGATCAATCCAGGGGCTGATGTAGTGCTTGACTGATTGTATCAACTTGAGACATTCAGAAGCTTAACTAGGCTGAGCAGTATTACATACACCCTAGGGTGGCTCCTCACCTGGATGGTATGAAAAGGAAGGAGGAAGGAGAAATGAGGTTCCATTCTTCCCAGGAGCTCCATCCAGTCTTCACCTTTGGCTTGGACGTTGTCTCTTGGCTTCTAGTGCGTTCTCTTCAGCTGCTGCCTTGGATCCTTCAGTCTCCTGGCGTGGACTCTTTGGCTTCTGTCACAGACCCTTCCGTCTGCTGGTGCAGACTTGCACAGGACCCTGCAGTGAACTCCAGACCTTGGATTGAGTCCTTCCATCTCTGGTGTGCAGACACCCTCCGCTCACCTCCTCCTCCTACTCTGGCTGCCCATGTTAAACCAACCATGTCATTTCTCACACATTTTTATATCTCATGTTATATCTGTTTTGTCTGGTAAAACCCTGACTACCCCAGGTGGTTACTCTCCTGAGCTTCATGAGCTGCATTTCCAGAGTCCTGGAAAATGTCCATCCCCTGCCAATCAGGCAGAAGATGGTTGTGAGATGTCAAATGGGGGAGTGGTTGAAGGTGGGACCAACAGGGTTTGTGACAGGTTGGAGAGGAGTGAGACAGACACAGAGTTAAGGGTGATCCCATGTCTTTTTTCGGAGGAGGGCCTGGGCAACTGGAAAGATGGAGCTACTCTTTGTGAGCTGTAAAAAACTGCAAAAGTAGGTTGTGAAGAAGAGCAGGAACCAGATAGGGCATGATGAGGCCGAGATGCTAATTTGAGACCTACTGGATATCAATCTGGAGATGAGCGGCATTGAACGGTCTCATCATCTTGTTGAAGTGATCCCTTAAACCATGAACCTGAAGGAGCTCACCTACCAAGACTGTGGATAAAGAAGAGACAGCTGAAGCCTGAGCTCAGGACCACCCAACATTTACCATTTGGGAGGCCAAGAAGGAGTAGCCACTGGCTAGGAAAAGAATTAAGTGACAATTATGTCCTGGAAGACAAATGAAGACAATATTTCAAGAAGGAAGGAACAAAGTCAATCAAGTCAGCTTTATGCCGAGGACCCGGATGTGACCCTTCCGGCTTCATAAATTCACTGTTGACTGAGTGTAGTTGACAAGCAGAGCTTACAGGGTCATTTCACAGAGAACAGGGTGCACACTGCAACTCATTTGTAGGGTAGGGGTGAGGGTAACTAGAGCATAACATTTAAATACATTGGACATTACAGGACATTGGCTAACTACTGGTGATGACCCAGGAGAGAGGAAGACCCCTCATGTGAGACACGAAGCAGAGAGAAACAGCCTGGAAGATAGTCACTAACAATGCTTAGGAATTGACTAAAGAGACCACCTTTGACCAGAATCTGAGCTCTTATTCTTGTCGAGATGGGGCCTTGCCACACTGCCCAGGCTATGCTGAACTTGCCGCTCGAGGGCCTGGCCTCCTGCTCAGCCACCATGCATATCTGACCAAGTTCTTGCTTTTTCCCTTAAAGTATTTGGGAAAGAAATACTGCTGCTGTACACTGTATATTTCCAGATAAAAAGGAAAATATGTGGTTCTGTATCATTGGTTCTCAGCTCAGGGTGGTTTTGCCCTCAGGGTTGCTTTGTGACTTTTTTGATTGTCACGAAGTGGGAGCAGGGAGAAAAGTTGTACTAAGTGGGTAGAGACGAGGGCTGCTGTTAAAATTCCTAGAGGGGACACAGCCTCCCACAAGGATTACCCAGGGTGAAATGTTAATTGTGCTGGGGTACAGAAACCATGTTCTTTATGCTTAAAAAGTCCTTAAGAGTACCTTCTTCACATTGTTGGTGAGTTACACCCAGAAGAAAATTGATGCTGTAATACATTAACCTTAAATGAACAAGTTTCTCCTGGTAACTGCTTTTATGAAGAAGTCTAGAAAGCCTTCCTCCTGGGATATCTCGGACACTCAGGGAAGATGAACTACCGGGGGGCTTTGATCATTTATGGAACCAGGACAAAGTAGATCAGTGCAGCTCAAAGAAATAATGTGGGCTGGTAGGTCTGGGTTGAAGGAGCTTACAAGGGAATGCTTGCTCGGGGGAGGGGTACTGTGCGGAGGACCAGCTTGCAAGGTACAAAGCAGACAATAATTAATAGTAATAAACTGGCTTAAAAGTGCATAGAGAGTCTGTCCTAGGCCTCCGTGACTTGTGGTGAGAGCTCCGGCTGGTTTAAGGACAGATTAATCTTTAAACCAGCAGCCAGAGCTCAGACCAGCAGGCAGTTCATAAAGTTCTGAGGCCTCCAAGCAAGGTAACAGAGCAGCTGAGGATTTGACTCATGCAAATTCCATCTAGCTCAGTAGTCCAGGTTAGCAGACAATCAGTTACCAGTTAACCATGAGCTGTTCTGATGTGCTTTTCCAAAAATGCGTTGTCCCTTGATTCTTGAGCTTTGACTGTGTCAGCAGTCAACCCCCACTGTTTGCTGCAGCCCACCAGCACACCCCTCAGTCATGCTGTGCACCTAACAAAGGCCAAGGACACTGTGCCCTGTGTCCTAGTCTGTCACTGGGCTTTGATCATCCGGGTGTCACTTGGAACTAAAATACACAGTTTGTCTGTGTTTTATTCTGTCATAGTACCCCTGAGCAAGGGATTGCTGGTCCTCAGCCAGGGCCCCTGATAGTATTGGGCTGTGTTCTGCCTTGCCACTTTCTTTTTTTTTTTTTTTTTTTTTTTTTTGTGTTTTTGAGACAGGGTCTTGCTATGCAGTTCAGGCTGACCTTGGGCTCACTTTGTACGCAGGCTGGTCTCGAACTTGCAGCAATCCACCTGCCTTAGCCTCCCAAGTGCTGGGATTACAGGCACGCACCACCACCATGCCCAGCTGCTCCTTTGCCACTTTCTTATCCACTGTGGAGTACCATAGTGCAGGAAAAAATGAACCAGAAGTGCACAACTTTCCTCAGTGCAGCCAACAGTTAGCTGACAGCCACAGCCACGATGGGCAGACGGAGCTGGAGCCGAGTGCACAGGGGATATTGGTGGCAAGGTGGTCTTGCCGGTTACCCTTAACCTAACCTTTCCCGAGTGAGGCCTTTAGGCTCCAAGGTCATGGTTCACAGATGCGGTGGAGCTGCCTGAACGCATCCAGGCTGCAGAGGGGAGGCTTCTGCCCAGGAAGGGAGCATGCTACTGCTCCATTTGGTTTTCAGTGACCTGAGGGAAGGGCCCCCCTCTCCCATTTTCCAGAAGCCCTACAGCCTGCTCCGCTGTCAGCTCCTGGAGCTTTTCTCAGCTGCACAGTCTGCAGCCCCTCTCTCCCATTTTCAGCACGCAGGGTGGGCTCGGGCTGTCGCCCTGCCGAGCAGTGGAAGCTGCACTTTGCTTCAGAAGGAGTGGAGCAGGCACCCCTGGTGAATTCCACAGAGGGCTTGGTGCCCGTGGCTGACGCTGGAGGCCATCTCTGAGAGCGGGTGGTGTGATCCTTTGCCAACTAACACAAACAGAGAAATGAAATAGTGGTGTGTACTTCCTTTAATTAATTAATTTATTTATTTTACAGTACTGAGCGTTGAACCTAGAGCTTTCATACTGAGTTACATTCCCAGCCCCTTTGTAATTTTAAATTTTTTAGTTGGAGACAGAGTCTCACTAAGTTGCTCAGTTATTTAGACTGGGCTGGAACTTTAAATCCTCCTGCCTCAGCCTCCCACAGCACTGAGATTTACAGGAATGGTTTCTGGGACCCCTTGCTGATCCCAAAATCCATGGATGCCCAAGACCGTTCTATGCAGTGGCACAGTATGAGTGTAACCCAGCACGCCGTCCTGTACACTTTAAATCTCCAGGCCAATTATACTACCAAACATGGAATGAATCCTGAGCCAGTGCCTGTGGTGCTCTAGCTTTAGGTGAGAGTGAAGAGAAGTTGCACATGTCATGCACAGGTACAGTGTCTTCCAAATGCTTGTGACCTGCGGGTGGGTGAGCTGGTGATGTGCAACTCCAAAGTACCGAAGGCCACGGCTATGCTCTGGATGGGTTCTGGTTAAAGAGACCCAGGGAGCACTTACGATTGCTCTCAGCTTCCAGTCACCTGGGCTATTTTGACTTTGGCTGTAGCCAAGAAGGTGCTGTTGTGATTGTTGTTCCGGTACATTCTAGACTGGCACAGAACAGATCTGTTAAGGTCTGCATCAAAACTTTAGTCACCTTAGAGGCCAAAATCACAGTAAGCGTATGCATCTGGAGTGGCAAGGAAGCCAGACATTAAAAGGGGGAAAGTTAAAAGTATGAGAACCAGAAACAAACAACAAACCAGAAGCAGCAGAAAATCTAGAGTTTCCAGCGGTAAAACCATCGGACCCAGACATGGATCAGATGTGACCTAGCACATCCAGGGCTCTCTTGTTTGGTGTCCAGAAGATGCAGAATCACATCAGCTCTGTCAGGAATCTAAAGGGAACCATCAGCATGCGAGCCAAAAAGATGAACAGAGACCAGACCGAGGCATTTGTAGCCACCCCTGGGGAGCACTGTTCACGGCAGCTGCGGAGAAGGACACCACTGTAATCCAAATGCTGTAATCCTTTTCTCAGGCCATTCATAATCCCGAAAGTTATATTTGTAATCCCATAGAAATGTTATTGGAATCCCAGTGAGTTAATTCCAACCTACCACCTCCACTACAACCCATGGTGAGAGTAAAGACACTATGACAGATTCAAAGTGAAGGGCAGCCAAAGGGACTAAGTCCAATCCAAGTGAGGATGTGCGGACAAAGGCCCTGATCCAAGGTCTCCCTCAGGATCTATTATCTTGTGAAGAAACGGGGTGGCTCAGGGATGAGTGACAGTGAGGATGGTGGGAACTACATCAGTAACCTGAGCTGGCCAGCTGAGGAGATCGATATTGCATATCTTTGCGATATGTGGGGAGGATGACATGCAGAAGGATCAGTCTGCATAACTCAATCAGGGTAGCAGGTGAATGGTTTTAGGAGGCTGTTGCTTTAGTTTCTGATGCATAAACTTTCGTGGTCTGGTGAATCATAACCTCTTACATTGAGGCTTGTACTCAGCTGACATTCCTGGAGCTGAGTGGCTCTGCCATCCCACTGGGTTCAACTGTTTAACAGGGGAACACAATATGAGGAAGCAGGAAAATGTCAGTTGGCCTTAAAGATTACATATCAGTGCTTCAGCTGGCCTTAGCATTGCTTAGAGCCAGTGGAAGGGAGAAGGGAATAGCATCGTCAGCTCAGTGCACGGAAACAAGGCTGGATTTAACCAATGCTGAAGCAATTGTTCTGCATTCCAAGGGAGCCTCTCAAATTGTCTTCTGCAGGATACAATTTTAAAAACTGGAGAGAGAGGCAGCTATGCAGTGACAGAGCTGCACTGGGGCTTGGGCTCAGTCTCCAGGACCAAAATAAACCCCAGACCAAAACAAAGCAAGACTACAGAATGTGGTTTCTCTAAAGGCATGGAATGGCCAGCAGCCCCATGCATTAGAGGGCAGGTTCTCAGGCAAGGGCAGGGGTGCAGGGGTACTTGGGAGGCAACGGTGGCGTCTTTCCTTTGCTTTCCTATTGTTTGATCTCAGAGAGCTCTCAAGGATGGAAAATATGGATACCTGCGCTCTGCAGGTGAGGGAACAGGCTCCAAAAGGTGAGAGGGGGCAGGACCTACGAAGCTGCTGGGGGACACTTTAAACTCACAAACATCTGGCCGGGGGTTTGCAGTGCTCACACTGCTTCCCTGCAACTGGTGAAGTCAAAATGTGGAACACTGCCAACCATGCTCAAGGTCGTCTGCAGGGATGTCATGTCACCGAGGGGCTGGGTCACAGTGCAGCACTGCCCTGCAGACAGTCAGGAAGCATACAATGACTGGGGGCAGGGATGGCAGCTCCTAAGGTAATAACTGAGCTCAAACATCCCCGTTGCCTTGTGTTCACAAGGTTATAGAACAACCCATTTCTTAGATACCTGGATGATGCTGGTGTGAACACACTCACTACACTGGCAGAACACAGAACAGCAGTGCAGTTATGCATACTGCGTATCACTTAATAGTAGAGATAAATAACTGTTACTGATTTACGTCTTTACTGTACTTTCATTGTTTTTTCAGAGTGCACTCCTTTTACTTATTAAAAAAGCTTACTGTATAAAAAAAGCTTACTCTAGTATGATATGCTCTGATGTACTAGTAAGAATATCACCTATACTGTATTTATGTGCTTTTAATCATAGCCCTGTGAGAGGCTGAGGCAGGAGGGTTGTAACCCAGGCTGGTGAACTTTGTGAAATAATAATAACAACAAGTGCTGGAGATGTTGCTTAGGGTGAAGGCCCTGGTTCAGTCCCAAGTGCTGGGTGGGGGAGGGGGAGTATGCTGAAAGGCTGACCTCTGCTGTCGGGATCTGGGTAAGTACTGTACACTGTGATCAACTCATGTGAGTGACAAAATCACCTCACGGCACATTTGTCAGAGCACAGCACACGGTACACCAGTGGGGCTGAGGCACCTGTCTTACTGAGAAATCATAAGAATCTGGGAAGAAATCCCAAACAGAAATGCTCTAATAAATAAAGGGCATCGCCAGCTGTGTTTGGGGATACATCAGATTTTTCCTGTATCTTCCGTTCATCAGAATCAAGCAGGCAAGGTTTTAAATCCATCCATCAGGCTGTGTTCTTTTTTTAATGGCTGCTTCGGTCATTGCAAAGGATGACTTGACTTTAGAAGGTCATAAAACCAAATGGCAAACCACAAAACCATGGATGAATCATCTATCTGTTTGAAAGTGCATGTTTGAATTTCTGGAATGTTTTTCAGGCAGTTTTTAACGATGATGATGATGATGATCCTAGGCAGGTAGGTTCTTGGGGATATCCCTGGAGACAGACCCACCTGCTATCCCTGGGACGGTGCATTCCTCTCATCATGGAGTGGGGAAAGCAGTGGAGGAAGATGCCAAAGGAGGCTGAGCCAGCGTGGCCAAAGCTGAGGAGGTGTTTGTAGCTTGGCAAAGATCAGAAATGGTAATTTAACCAACACAGCCCGTCACTTGTAGAAGAACAGATGCTGTTGATGCAAGGGTCAGGACAATTCTACAGCAAGGTTGCTTCAGACTGAGAGATTCTCGTCTCTGTGCTGTCCCTGAGGCTGAGCAGGAGCTGGGGGAAGCCAGTCTGTCTGCCAGGATGGGGCATCCTCATCCTTCTGTGTCAGAGCCACGGCCCAGCCGAATCCCGTCTGCTCTGACTTTCTTTCCTGCCCCCTTTTCACCAGCACTTGTAAACTGCTGGTACAGGAGCAGCCAGGAGCCTCTGTGCCTTTGGCTGCTTCTCATTCTCTCCCAGGCTCTCTTTCCCTAAACAGACACAACCCAGGGGGTGCTCTACAGCCCGACTTGTTGATAGAGCCAGAACTCTCAGTAACAGACCCAAGCCAGGCAATCCAGGGTAAGACACAATATCATAAATTAACACAGTTCTTTTAATGATCTGTAAAAGAAGGAAGTGGGCCATCCTATTTTGAAAGTGACTTCCAATTCTAAAACAAGATTCCCTGGGGTGGAAGAATCCACCACTAGTTGATTGCCCTGTGGAGGACTCAGTTTCTTTTGATAGCCAGTGAATAAACAACACTAGGCTAACTCAGCCTGCCCATTTCCTCTCTCCCTGGGGTTCAGAATGGACTCATTTGTTTACAAAACACTTGAGGGCATCATCAGCAAAGCAGTGCATGGTCAGGTGAAACGCGCTGCCTTGAGCTCCACCCCAGTGAGCATTTTCTTCCTTCTGTTCTGGTGAGGAAAGAGAATTCTGAAAGCAGAAGGCCACATTTTACTTTGCAAATGATGGGAAAAATGGGATCAATCTTTGTTACTTTGTGAGTAACACAGCCGTTGATTGCTAATTGATGCGAGCTGTTTCACACGCCGAGAGAGGAGCTGACTGTTGACCTAAACATAGCAAGCGAAGTTCTGCTGTGTGGGGGACAAGCAGGGCGCCTAGCAACTCAGCATCCCACCATCTCAAGAAAGGTCTGCCTGGCAAGCTGGACCCTCCCTCCTTGGGATCCCTTCCATCTCTTCTTCCCGCTTTCCAGCAGCTGCCTGTGGTTTTAGGAGCCTGTCGCTAGATGGCACTAACTCACTGGTGTTCCCTGCTCAAGGCAAGAAAACCTGCAGGCCCTTTCTGGACCAGGGGACTCCGGTTCTGTGTGTGCTGATTTGGGCCTGGGAAATGTTCCTGCTCTCACCAAGATTCTGTTTCCCCCATCACTCACCTTTTCTATGTTTCTTGATCATCTTCAGGAATGTGGGCCAGTACCTTGGGATGAACACAGAGACACCAGCTCTCACAGTAACATCGAAGGCAGTGTGACAGAGAAGCATGAAAGTGAGCTCTTGCAGAAGGCTGTTTGGCGGTGGAGGCCTCCTCAGTATGACTTCAGACTCACAGAAACTCTGCAAGGTCGCCTTCATTTTGCACGCAAAGAAACTGAGATTCTGAGAATTCAAGCAGCTTTCCTGACCACGTTCCCCAGGCAGGTGCTAGAGACAGGAGAAACCCCACTTTCTCTGAACCCACAGGATTAGCGAGCTTGGATCATTCTTGTAACTTGAATGTGGTACAGTGAGAAAAGCCAGAGCCTTCCAGAAGTTCAGTCTGAAGAGGGGAGCAGAGTTAACGAATTAAACTGTTCGTGATAGAAATGGAAAATTGCTACAACTTGTCTGCAAAGTTTACACACGATCTGAGATTGCCCTTCCCAGATTGCCCTACACTCAAGAAGACATTCTGAAGCCAACTCTTCTTGTGGTTGAATTTGTCTGAAAGGACACAGTTCTGAAGATGAGGGGAGGAGAACAGAATAAAGAGCCGATATTCTTGGGTTTGCCTCTCAAACTTATAAATTCTTTTCAAGGACGATGTTGTTGCCAGCACATTAATTTCCTTTGTGTCCTTCGAGACAATTCCTTCACCAGAGCACTATATATGTAAAAAAGGCGTGGCTCTACTATTCACTCCATACAACCATGGGAGATGTGAGAGAGCCAGGAATCTCACAATTTGAAGACAGGCTAACATTGATTTGGGGCAGGGAGGTCAGGGATAGCAAACATCCTGGCCCTTAATCTCCACCAACCCAGTAAAACCTGTACTGTACTAGGGTTCCCTCAGGACGCCATGCCAGAGCAGCTATGCTAACTCGCAGGACATTGCCCAAGCTCCTGAGCTGGGAAGCTTGCCTCCATCCAAACTGACTGACCCTTGAAGCCCAGCTCTTAAGGTCTACTGAGGTCTCATTCACACATATATAGATCTCTGGTGACAGAATTGTCTCGAAGGACACACAGGAAATTAAGTTAAGCCCAGCCCACCCTTAAATCCGTGGCCTCCTCTAGATGTGCTTACACAGCAGCCAGCAAGCAATCTGGTCAGTTGTTGTGCCACCCAGCACCCAGGCTCCTCTGGCAGACAGAAGAGGCCTGCAGGACCTCTGAGATCCCTGGCCTGACACCAAGTGACTCTTAACCTGGATGAAGTGTGGAGCCTTGTTAAGATTCTGCAGAGGATGCATAACTTATAAGAGCCACCTTAGACTGAGAGACAGGTGAGGCAGCTTTTACGGTTGCTTTTGAAAGTAAATGCACAGATGGTATGGAAAATACTGCCGTGGAAAACTTGGGGTTCTTTTCTGGAGCTGAGGAGCCCATCCTGGGCCCTACAGGAGGACGGGCTGGATGCAAGGCCTCCCCTCCTGGGGCTGGGTGCAGGACCTGGCCACCACCAAGAGGGGCTGCTCTCGACCAGAGCAGCAGCCAGCAGCCTGCAGGCTGGGCGAGTGCCTCCCTTGATCTCCCCCCACCCAAGCAGATGTTCCTTATAACCCAGCATCCCATGAGGGTGTCAGTGAGGAGGGTGTCAGTGAGGAGCCCACTTCTTAGGCTAATGAGCCTCACTCAGGAGTAGAAGGGGAGGAGGGAAACTGAAGAGACCTCTCGGGCTGTCATTCTCTTGGGAGCCCCGCTTCAGGGTATTTGGAAACCTGGGTTCCAGCCTCGGGCCCCAGGGAGAGGGATTCGCCCTCCAGGATGTGGTAGCCTCAGCATCTGCGACCCCACCACAGGCCTCCGCAGAGTCTTCCAGGCGCACTGTGGCATTCTTAGGGACCCAGCCTGTAGAGAAATGGAAATTACAAATTTGAGGTCTGGTAGGCTGCAGTTCCAGCTCAACTCGGAGCTCTTGGAAAGCAACATACGAGGATCTGGGTTTTGGCTTAAACTAATGAGAGAGACCACGAGGTCTCTTTTCACACCCTTGGGCAGTGAGTGGCAGCTTTCATTGCTAAGAAGTAGAAAGCATTTGTGTCCCCGTCTGTCCAGTCGATGGGCCTGTGTCTCCGGGTGATGCCTGAACTCCCCAAAGACAGGGTGTGGGCAGCGGGCACCTGGACAGCGCTATTTTCAGATCATTCCAGCTACCTTAAAATGAAATTCGCCTCCCTGAACACTTTCAACCCATCAACCAAACATGACATAGAGAATGTTTTGAGTGTCCGCTGTGTGCCCAGTCTTGTTAGACCTAGGAATAAAAGGATGAGGAGATTTATGTGGCTTAGCAGGTCCCCTGGAAGTAGCACCCCAAATGTATGTCTCTCTCGGCTATTCCCATTCTGCTGGTCCTGAGGATTAGGCCACTGGCCCACCGAGGCTGGCTCCCACAGGCAGGTTAGACTCCCAGGGAAGACAGAGGGAGAGGCTGTCACCTGCTGCCCCCACTCAGCCCCTTCTGAGTGCCACATTTCTACAGACTTTTTACCCCTCTTCTGTGGGATGGTGAGCGAAGATCTCAGACAATGACCCTGGATCCTCCCCTATCACAATCTTTGCTTCTTCAAGCTGAACACATCGCAGGATTCAAACTGGGATTGCTGTGTTCTTGAAGAGAAGATTGGCTCAGGGTGAGCTAGGAGAGCAGCTGTAATGCCTCTGCGGTGGGTGGAACCCAATCAGTCTGAAAGACCCAGTGGTTGGAGAGGAGTGGAGTAGTGGGTAGGGAGAAGCCTTAGCTATGTGCAGGGAGGGACCGGTGGACCCCGTTTCCCACAGAGGCTGGCTTTGGAGGACCAACTGGAAGCCTAGGATCGAGAGCCCAGAGCGGAGAGGAGGCCATGCCGCCTACCCGTCCCAGCTTCTTGTCTTTCTGCCTTACAAGACACAGCAATAAATTATTCCTCGAGGGGGTTGGGAAGCAAGCAGAAGAAAGCGTGTTCTGTACTGATTGGCAAAAGTCAAGATTTAAAGAGAGAGAGACAGAGAAAAGAAGGAAAGAAACGCTAAGATAAAAATCATTTCAGGGTACAGAGCTGGAATGTTTATAATGCAAAGAGACAGTTGGATTAAAGGATTAGGCCCCACGGCCTGATTAAGATCATTTGATCTTTTGCTATTGAAGAGACTCTGTGTGTTTTCAAAGGCTTTTTAAATAAAACCAGGAGTCTGGGTTAGCAGAGCACTGTGAGGAGTGCAACAACTCCTTCCTTTTGGTTTTCATGATCGCTTTGTGCCACTTCCTTCGCAATGCTGTGTCTTCCTCTCGGTTGGCAGGGCCGTTGTCTGAACCTGAAGTTTGGAACTTGGTGAGATAAGCAGATACCCTGAGTGGCTGTGATCTACACTGGTCAGGTCACACTTGTCCCCTGCGATCCCCTGAGTGCCATCTGTTCTGATTTTCTTTCTAAATCTTTTACTCTCTTTCCTCGGAGCTATTAGCCAATAATCCTTTGCAGTTTGTCCCAAAAGGCAAGCTGGTCCACACACCGCAGGCCCTAACTGTCAGCATGGTGCCTCCCGGCGTCTTACTGAGCTGCTTTCCTCCACAAGTTGCCAGCCAGCCTGAGCACTGGGGCTTGAGGTGATCAGCAGGAAGCCAGCTCGTTGCCTGTGCCAGCTCAGGGTAGCACAGGTCGCGAGATGGAGGCTTCTGACACACGCTGCCAGCCTGGGGTGGCCGGGCTTCTGGTCGCTGTAAGGACCAAGCCAGAGAATGGTCTCTGTGGCCCATTCAGCTCCCGGCGTTGCTGCCAAACCAGCCAACAAAGGGGCATTGTAATCCCGCCAGTTTCCCAGCAATGACCGGACTGGCGAAGACCACCAACCAGCTCATTCCACTCCTCCTGCTCACAAGCGAGGCCGGGAATGGAAACAAGTCCACTGCAGAAATCCCACATCCTGCTGAAGTCGGGCTGGGATCCTTTTCAGTGAGCCCGTCTCCTCCCACAGGTGACCCTAGACCAGGTTTCACTCTTGCGTGTTTGTTTTTAAGTAAGCTTAGCTCGAACAGCAACATCGTCCTCGTGAAAGCTTGCAAGCAGTTAGCCATGAGTTTTAAAAAATATGGTCTGTGCAATGTAGTTTGGACAACTCAAAATGGAATAAAAACAGGACTCAAAAAAATGTAAAGAGGTAAACTGAGCCAAACTTTAATGACGAGCTTCTGTGAGGCCACAATGATCATTAAATAAACAAAGCCAAACACATAAACACAGAGTTATCAGCAATAAAAGGGAATTATTTAGCGTAGTGTTAAATTTCTAGTTGGCAACCAAAGGTCTTCCTGAGGACCAAGACAATGACAGCTATGTCAATTTAAAAAATAGTAATAAGACAGGTGACATATCTCAGACCAACTGACATCAGAGGCATTTACTGTGTGTTTGTCATGGGTCCAAAGTCAGAAAACATTTTTAGCCATCAGATAAAATGGTCCTCTAATGCACTTCAGTAGGGAATGTGACATTATTTCACTATTTAGATGGCTGACTTCTTATGTACAAATCACAATAATGGAATGTTCCTTTACTTATGGATGTGACACATGAACAAAGGTTGCTTCTTCGTGCTGCTGGGAACATGCTGTGTACACCGGGTCCACAGTTTTACAATGCAGCCTGCCAGAATCTCAGCAACAGCTCTCTCCACTGACTCAGTCTTACTTACTCTCAAAATGGGAGTAGTATATATTCCTGTGTAGTATATATGTTGTGCATATAATATTAAACACAAGATGAGAAAAATCAAGGCAATATTACTCATCAATTTTTAAAAAATAGTAAAACCACACGACCTACTCACCTGTTGCCTCTGATCACTGCTCCACTGGGAACCAAGCCCAGAGCCATGTGCCTCTGAGGAGCCGTCCAAAGCCAGATGGTACCCACAGTGCCTGCCTGAGACTGAGGCTGCTACGGGTGGCTCCATGTTAAAGTCCTGCGCTCCCAGCTTCTGGACCCAGACTGGAAGACACGGGCTCAAGGCGAGCACTCTCTGGTGCTGTGTCCCTGCCCATAACCCTGCCACAATCTGGATGCCAGAGATGCTGGGGTCTCCTCCAGGTGGCCCAGCACCTTCCTGACCTTCGTGGCCCTCTCCAGCTCTGTAGTCCACGCGCCCCGGGGGCTACTCACAGCCCCGAAGGGAGGCCAGAAAGCAAGGATTGTGCAGGGGTCGTGGAAGGCATCTGCCTCCCAAAGCACGGTGGTGGTATGAAGTTGGAAAGGGTGCAGTGGAGTGAAAGCTCATCCCTGGTGCAATTCCTTTGTATTATATGAAAATACTTCGAGAGAGAAAGAAAAAATAGCCATGCAAATGCAAATTTCTAGGCAAAACTATTTTATTTTTGATATAATTTATAATAGAGTTTCCCTCCCCGCCTTTTTTCCCTTCAATAACTTTGCAATTGTCCTGGCCAAATTCCAGTACCCTGCATTCAGGCTAATTTTATTCCTCCCCCACTGGATACATTATTCTTCACTTCCCCCATAAAAACCATCATGTTGTACTTGTGAAACAAAATAGCTTCTGTGTTCTACCACCCTTGCACAGAGCGGCTGCATTTCCCTCCGTGGTGTGTTGGGCTGTGGGACTCTCAGGGCTACACTGGGCTCTGCTACAGTAGCTGGGAGTGTAATCCAGTGATTCCTCTAAATCAGGAGAGACTCCTTATCAAACGGAGCAGCAACACAAAATCTGTTCTCCTCATACCCTACTATGGACAGTTGTTAAAGAGTTATTGGAGTTGAGACCCAGGAGACATGAGCTATTAAGTTGACCTCTAAGTCACTGCATTATCAAAAAAGTCTTTTACCCCTTTGATTGTCCCTAATGCTGGAAGGCCTGAGCCTTCATGAAATCCTGAAAAATGAAGACATCCTGACTAATGAAGGGAAACACCGGGAACTGTGAGGAAGTCTCAGCTCTTTTTTCTTTCCCTTGCTCTGAGATTGGCTCCCTGGAGTGTAAAATTTCCCTTTAGCCACTGATTTGGGAGTGTGAGTTTCATTTCTTGAGTTCACAGCTCACACTGTGGTGAGAAGCCTATGTAGCACGGGCAGATGTTCAGGAGGGAACAGTGGCTTAAGGCAGGATACCCCAAACCCCAACAAGTCCTTTCTGAGGGCCCAGGAGCTGGGAAGGGGTCAGGCTGTGATCCAGAGAAAGCATAGTCTCGTTTTGTTTCTGAAACTTTAAATCCTGGTTTTGCCTGAGTTGCCCGAGTGCAAGAAACATCCCTAAATCTCTGCTATTCCAAATGTTCCCCTTGTAAAGACTTAAAGGATACAGCTCACCTTTTGTAGCCTTGTAATGTCTGGAGGACCCTGTTATTTTCAATTGATAATTCACTCCTCAGGCTTTGATCGTGCAGTGCCCTGGGCCAGGCACCATCCTAGCCCTGCTGTCCTGTGCCCTGCATAAGTAAGTTGGGAGCAATGGTCTACCTCGCACGTATCTGCGGACAGACTGATTTATTGCTAGTATGGTTTCTGTCTAGGTGTCCCCCAAAGACCCATGTACTCATGGGCCGGGTCTTGGGAAGGAGACTGGATTACTGGGTCTCAGAGTTGACCCGCTGTTACAAGTGGGGTCTGGTGGGAAGGAAAGGGGGGTAACTGAGTGTAGCCTGGAGGAGTCTATCTCTTTCCCTGCTCCTCCCTTCTCTCTTGGCTTCTTGGCCACATTGCTTCTACCTGGGAGCTACCCGAATATAAACTGAAACCCGAGCCCAAGGACACCTCTGCTCCCTCAGTTCCAGAATGTGGGTGCTGTACCTCAGTGACAGGAAAGTGCTTGCAATAGTTGCTCTTGGTTCCCGCTGAAGTAACCCAAGCTGTGAGTGTTCTGCTTGGGCTTCCTAAGTTTGCGGTGTGAGACGTCTTCTTACTCGACATCTCCACTGGGGAAGCAAAGCAGGTTCTGAGGCAATCACGAGGATCAATTGGGCCACATAATTAACTGGGAATTAACTGGGAATTGAAAGAGTTAATGAAAAAGAACTAATTTACCAAATTGACTGTAAAAATTCATCTCAATTTTCACCTTTTGGTTTGTACCTATCAAGCCATTGAGTGTTTTGTTTTATTTTGATCTCATTTAGTTTGGTTTGATTTTGTTGTTGCTGTTTCATTCGTTGCCTTGTTTCTGTGCCATGGTTGGGGATATACATTAGATCACTGCCCCCACTACTGCTGTCAATTTATGGATGAGGTGCAGCCTTTTCTCCAGGCTGCATGCAAAACAGTGATTCCGGTTTCTCTACTATGGTACAGGTCTAACTGGACCTCTGAGTGGTGCTGTCTCTGCACGGCTCAGGGTGCTGTGTGCTATTTCACAAAACGTGATTCTGTACACATGAGCATGTGACATGGTGAGCATGTCCCGGATTTTAGTTCCTCCAGCAGATCAGAGTGCTTCTCTCATGGCTGCGTGGAGTTCAAATGACTAGAGACTTACACACATAAGGAAGAAATTAGGGTCCTGACCAAACTCATTGATTAAAGATTCAGTTAAATAACCAGTGAGTTGGGATATAGTTTTAAAAAGAACACCTGTTAATTTGGTAGAAGCTGCAAAAGCAAAACTTGTGGTTTAAAGAAAGAAAAGAAAATAAACACTAGAGAATGAAATCAGAAGCAATGTGAGCACTGGTTGTGGCCATGGAAAAGATATGTTGGAGAAAGACTTGGGTTTGAAGTTTGGATTGGTCATTTACTGGCTCTATGTTTGGGGCCAAATTTCTTAACTTTTCTTCCCCTTTGTATTATTATTGGTAAAAGTTTGATTCATAATGACTACTTTCATTATGGGTATTTGGTACATATACCTCATATATCTGAATTTTTTTTTTTTATCTCCTCTGCCCCTCTTCAGAGCCTAAATTCTCTCCTCAGTCAAATGAGGACAAGAATCTTTTCTCCAGCTCTAGTAAACTATCTGTATGACATTTATTGTAGTAATGTGCATAGAGTGCTTAACATAGTGTTTGGGACAAAAAGTATTCAGGAGACAGAAATGATTGTTTTTGTTAAGACACCAATGCTACTGCTGTTATATCTATGAAAAGAAATATCAGTGAGTTACATATACTGCATATATATATATATGAACCCGTATGAGTGCATATTAAGCCATTATCCTGCATGGTAGCATTTAAAGTGTTACATGGGGAATTTGAAATTTTATTTAAATATTTTGAGCTTTACTATAGTGATACATCAGAGGAAAGCTGAGTAGCAGTCTCCCCAAAGCAAGAACCTCTTTGTTTTCCATAGTTCTCTCAGTGATAATACTTTGACTATTTTGGCTCCAAACTCTCAATTTTTATGATTTTACCCTGTAACCAACCAGTCTTCTGAGTCTCACTGATCTTTTCTTTTCATCCCTATGTCCAACACACAGCTGGGGTCAGAGCACCTGTGCCTCACTGTTGCCTGGTGCCTGAGGGGCAGCTAGGAGCCTGTCCCTCCCTAATCCCTAATTCCTGTCCGTGAAGAGTGCTGGGACTCAGCCCTGAAGTCATACTGTTTGAGATGCCAGATTGTCCCAGGTGGTCGCGTGCCAGGGCCATGTCAGGAGCTGCTCTAGCCTCTCTGGCTCCTGACGCTATTTGCACACCACTTCAGCTGCTCTGCTCCAACCACTCTGGCTACCCAGCCCTGTCCAATAAATCCAGAGCTGCCAGACCAGGCTTTTACCCATCACCTTGGTAGGCTGAGGCAGGAGGAATGCAGGTGGGGGGCCCAGCCTGGATAACTTAGTGCTTTGTGAGGCCGTGTCTTAAGAAAAGATTGGGGTGTAGCTCAGTATGTAGAGCCTTGGTTCAATCCCCAGTGTCACCAAAAACATAAAAAGAAAGAAGGAAGGACAGAAGGAAGGAAGGAAGGAAGGAAGGAAGGAAGGAAGGAAAGACAGGAAGGAAGGAAGGAAAGAAGGCTATTCAGGAGGCCACCGGAAAATGGACAAAAACGATGTACAAAGTTTTTCTTCTTGAAGACATACTTCCTCTCTCTCTCTCTCTCCCTCTCTTTCTCCCTCTCTCTCTCTCTCCCCGTCTGATAGATAAAAGCAGACAATCCCTCAGAAGACCTCATGGCTCCGCACCATGGAGGACTATAACATAGGAAAAGTTGGGCTCCCTGTTTTAAAAAGAGAGCCATGCAACCCAAACCACTACACCGGATGGCTAGAGGAGTGAGGAACACGCTAGGATTTGTTAGGCCTTTTCATTTTGGGGTTCAGTTCCCAGGACGTTAATTAACAATGTTCACATTAGCACCAGGAAAATGGGAAGGGCCATTGTTTCAAAGACCTGGGACACGTGGCCTTGTCTTCGTCACGGCTGAGCAGTGATGTCACTGCCACCCACAAGCAGGAAGCAGGATGCCCTGTGCTTCGAGGTGGTGGACTGTGCGTTAGAACTCCCAGCTGTGCTGATGCGAAGAAAGACCATCCTTAGGCCCGCTGAGCCAGCAGCTCTGGTGGGAGTAACCGGAGAAATCACTGTTGGCTCTCTTGGCCATCAGTGGCGACTCAGAAAGGGACCTGTTTCCAAACAGACATGAAAAGGGAACGACTGGTTGGTGCACTGAAGCTTTGGAAAAATCAATTGCTGCTAAATAACTCGGCAGTCAGCAGGAGGAACACACAAGGCTCTGAGGGTTAAAGAACCAGTAAAGCTTCTCCATTAAACAAAGCAACTTAGACCTAGAGGAAAGATCAAATTAAGTTGTCGCCTTCTAACCTATTGTTTCAGATCACCCTGGCGTGCTGCCAATGTGTTGAGTGATAGAGGCGTAGGGCCCTCAGAGAGCTTGGTGATAAATCAGATTGAGAACAATGCCTAAGAAAGAACTCTGAGTGTGCTTATTCGCACATGGAACTGATTAGAAGTAAATGTAACCATTAATTTATTAAGCTTCGAGAAAATTAAACAGACAAATGAAGCATAATCCCAGACTGAAAAAAAAAATCACACCTTTGCACCATTTTTCACTTGCAACATTCTTTGGGTGTTATCGTGCATCTCTAAGAAAGAAGGCTTTCTCTCTAAAGAGGTCTTGGTCTCCTGCCTCAGGGGAAAACTTACCACAAGGAGTGCCAGGGATGACAGTAAACTGTAGCGAAAGTTGCCTTTTCAGTCTCCAGAGGAGCAAGAACTTCTGAGAAGAGTGACTCTGTGATGTGCCTGGTGGGGTCTGAGGACAGTTTTAGCCAGCAGCTACTATGCATCTACTCTTTGCTTTCCCTCACAGGAGATTCCACTGTGATTCTCCTATCCCAGTCCACTATCGACTAGTGGGTGAAGGGGCAGGCAATGTGTCATTGAGAATGCTAGTCACAGAGCCATGTAGAGAAGACTTCACATTTCCCAGAGGTCCAGTGGCAGAATGGGATGAGAACTGCTTTTCCTGGAGAGAGTGAAATTTTCCATGATCAGAGAATGAGTGAGACAGAGGTGCAGTGTCCTCAGGTGCAGACCATGGCGAGGGCTGGCCAAGCGTGCATCATACTCCTCATCCCCTCCTGGGCGCAGAGCTGGACTATGCTTTCTAGTTTCTCTTGAATCCAAGGGCAGCCTTGTGACTGCAGCTCATGGATTACTACAGAAAGGGATGCACACTGCTCCAGCCAGGTCCATAAAATGAACTCTGGGGGTGCCTCCTCTGCAACCCTGATGGCAGGGGTGACAGCAGGAATGAACTCCAGTGCATGAGGTGATCAGGGTGAATGGGCCCTGAGTTCCTGCTAAAAACAGGAAAAAATTAGGCTGCCTAGACAGGCTGCCTAATCAAGAGCATCCTGTTGGATTTTAGCATGGTCAAGAAATAAACCTTTCCTGTGTTGAAGGACTGAATATAGCAGCAAATGGTTCCTTCTAACTAATGCAGGTCCTATGCAGAAAAAGCCAGGAGAGGGGCAATACTGCTTCAGCACAATTGTTCGGAAAATCTGAGTTACAAAGTAATAACTGGCAGGCACCTGAAGCAATGGGAAGCCTGGGGGTTGTCAAAGGGAAGAAAGAGCACTTCCGGCAGGGGGACCAGAGAGAACAAATTCTCTATCAGATGGACAGATGCGCTCAGCAGAGAAGCCATTCGCAGGCTGGAGAGAGCCGTGGGAAAGGGGCCATGCAGGGAGCTACAGAGCTCGGTACGTGAGAAGAAGCCAGAGATGTTTGAAGAAAGCAATGCTTTTACTTACCATGTATTTTAGGAGCCCTTTTAGTCCCTGGATGTGGGAGAATTGCAGTCGAGAATAGAAGCAGGGAGCCCACTTGGGAGGGTGGTTACGGGGACCCGGTGACAAGTGACAGAGGTGGCAGTGAAGGTGGTGGAAGGGCTGGACGCTGGATGTATTTTAAAGCAGACGGGCCCTGCGGAGGAACTAGATGTAGGTTGTAAAAACAGAAACAGAAACAGGTGTCCAAACAACCCGAGGTTTTCAGACTGAGCCTCTAAGAGGGCAGCAGCGCCCCACACTGAAATGAAAAGATCACAAGAGAGGCTCTGAGGCCGAACCAGGACCCAGCGCCAGGCGCAGTGCTGACCTCCTTTGTCCCCAGCTCACTGCTGCTGTCCTCCAGCCTGGTTGTCCTCACTGTCTCAGAGCTGCTTCCCCCCACTATCCTCTCCCCACTAACTTGCACCCCTGAATTCAGGCATCCGCGGGCACCACAACCGCCAACTGCCGCTGTAAAACCCCAGTAGGAAGTAAATCTTCCTTTACCTGAGGCATTCAAGCCTCTTCTTACTTCCCTGTTGGTGGTCTTTTCTCCTTGCTCAGCTATAAGAATTGAAAGAGCAAAAACTTCTTTGGTCTTCAGGTCATCACCGCCTGGACAGCTCCTGGCTCAGAGCCTGCCCTGGGATAGGTGCTCAGAAAACCTTTGCTGGACAAATGAGTGCATGCATGAGTGCGTGAATGAACCGGCGACCGTGGGGTCTCCTCTTCGGAGACTTTCTCCAGAGAGATCCTGGTGGAAGCCCCGCATTAACAGCAGAGCAACTGCAGGGCAGGTAGCTTTTCCTGAGCAGCTGCCTTTCATCTATTGGGTGTTGCGATTCTTGCAACTCAAACATTTTTTTATATTAAATGCTAAGAAGACTGGGCCAGTTTGTGGCCCAGCACAGCCCGTGTGTGTAGGTTTTTATGATGTGCAATTTCAAGCTGGGTTCCTCTTGCTACTTGCTTTCATTATTATTTGTCTGACTTTTATTATGTGCATGTCATTTTATAACCCTTGTAAATCTTTTTGCCATTTTATGAATTTTAAAAATTTTTGTCATTGCTTTTATTTTTGAAAGCTTTTTATCAAACACAACTCAAAGCAAGTACAGGTGTGGAGAGATTGGCAGAGGGGACCCTGGGTACTCACCACCCAGTCTCAGGGACTGTCTTCTCACCCCTCCCTCCCTTCTGCATGCTCATTTGGGTTACTGTGAAGCCAATTCCAGGGATCATACATGTCATAACTATCTGAGATGATTCAGTAAAAAAGCAGAAGCTTTAAAAAAAATATGATTTTGACCTGGGATTTAGCTCAGTGGCACAAGCGCCTGTGTGGCAAGCACAAGGTCGTGAGTTTGATCCCCAGCACAAAAACAAAATCAAAATGAATTCAATATTCTTATACCTAAAGTCAGAAAAAATTCTTATTACCATGTATTATTGTTTACGTTTTGCAAATTGTCATGTATTAAACTGGGTTTTTTTTTTTATCCAAAATCCAAATAAAGTGTGTATACAACTCCCGCTTTGTAGCTCGCTTCTGTGTCTTTTGACCTCCTCATTCCCACCTATGTGTTTCTTCATGTCCTTGAAATTTTCTGTGGAAGAACTGGGTCCCTGGTCCAGCAGGGTGCCCACAGTGTGGACCTTGCCGACCACATCCACCCAATGTCGTCTGCCATGTTTCTACGTTTCCTAGATTCTTTGCAAATTGGCAGGCAATTCTAGAGCCTTTGCCAAATTCAAGTTGTACCTTTTTTTTTTTTGAAAGATTACTTCCTAGGTACATCCACAGTAATATTTTTGTTTAGTTTAGTCCCTCTGTCTATGTGTCCCTTTCTTGCTGTTTGGATACTATTTTTGACAGCAGTGCATCTTCCATATTTTCAGAGTGGAGGTGGTAATTTTGCAGTTTCTGGAGTCTGGTGGCTCTGACACGCTTCCTGTTGTATTCAGGGCACTTGTCTGGTCCTTTCCTTTCTCTCATTGCCCCTACCTGCTGCACAGGGATTCTAACTCCTGTAGGTTTTTTTCCTGGAAGCCACGGTGATTGCTGTAGCTCTCTGGCCTCAGCCCCACTCAGGTGGAGTGGGCTCCAGGGAGACCCCCCTGGGGTCCGCCTGTCTCGGGCTGCACAAGCCCCTGCTGACTCAGCGATTTCCCTGGGGTGACCCTGCACATCTGTGGCTGTGGGTGCTGTGGTTCCCCGTGTTTTGGGTTCACAGGGGACACCCTGTCACCTGCTTTCTGCACACATTGCCCCTGGGGGTTTGGTTTTGCCATCATAGCTGCTCTGCCTGTTCGTTATTAGGGGTTTCAAGAATATATAAATATTTATTTGCTGCCTCATCTTTCCAGAACCCTTGTAAGCCACTTAATCTCCTCTGGGATAGGAGGAAGCTAATAAAACAAGCAAATAAGTAAAATACAGGGAGGGTTCTCCCTCGTATGAGCTATGGTCAAAAATATGGTGTCTGCTGACTCTCTATGAAAGTGTTTACAGTGGAAGACACACTGTGACAATTTCCTTCACAACGCTCCTCCTTGATTGATTGCTGCTTCCCAAGCAGGTCTGGATGTCTCTTTTCACAAGTGTCTTTACTTATACCACTGTAGGCACCACAATGTCTCAAATCTACTCAGCATGAACTTGTCATCATCGCTTTGACTTTGGGGAGGAGTCAGAAGTCGTACGGTGCTAGGTCAGGTGAACAAGGTGGATGAGGACATGCTGTGATGCTTCCACAAGCTCTTTCAGCAGCTTTCAGTGTGCGTCTGATCACAGCTCTAAAGACACTGGTGAAAGAAGATTTCCAGAACTGCTTCAGAAGAGGCGACAACAGTGGGATAACTGTGTTTAATGCGAGCGTGTTTTGAGGGAGATTAATGGTGATTATCTTACTGTGATAGAGTTTTAAAAGTTTAAACCTTCACTGTGTCCTTTAAGCACCTTGTCCTGGGTGAGCCTCTTTACCCCATGCAGGTGATTCCCATGTGTGGACACCCTCCTGCAAGACGGCAGCAATGTGACCGTCCTTCCACCGTTTCAGAGGAGCTGCCTGCTGAGGGGTTCGCCCTTGACACCCAATGTTTTGACTTCACCCCCTCCTCTGGCAAGAATGAGGCTGTGGACGTTTCTCATCAGTGTCCTGCATGTCCTCCATGAAGGGGGTGGAAAATGATGGATTTAGGACCATGCTAGGGCAGTCAGGAGCTTCTGGACAGCCTCTTCTAAGAGCTTTAATCATCGTCATGTGAAAAGATACATATCTGTGAATCTTCTGTCTGTCCTTCCATGTTTCTTTCACTCAGTGTAACTCAGCTGAGCAAGGCATGTTAGCAGTCTGATGTTAACAAGAATCACTCTTGTGCTCCTACACCTTGGGATCGTGCTCCAGAAAAAGGATTCTTCTGCATGGTTTTAACAGTCATGCTGTTCTCACTGTGAGTCTAAGGCTGATGATTCTTTTCTGCCATTCTTTCTCATAAAAAGTCACTACTGATAATCTTGTTTGTGTAAGGTATTTTTCTGCTTTTATATTGGCATATGGCTTTTCTCGTTTGTTTTAATTTTTTAAATTTGTTTTAATTTTATTTTAAAGAGGATAAAGTCAAGGAAAATAAAACAGAATAAAACCAGTCAAAGCAAACCAGTATAAGTGAAACAGGGCTTCAAAACCTTACAAAATAAACAATAGTTACTATATGGCCTTTTTTTTTCTTTTGTCTTCAAAGTAGCTGCAGACACCTGTGGAAAAATCAAACAGAACAGAATAGAATAGGAACAATAAAAACAAAACAATGATCGCAATAAAGGACTTTAAAGCAAGCCAATAGTAAAAGCAAAATAACTACCATAAAAATGCTATCCCTTAAATAGCTGCTCATGCATCAGATTTAACATAATCAAACAAACAAAAGACAGTAAAATCCAACAGAACAATGAAAATGATATGGTTTCCTGGCCAGGATCACTTCCTGGTGAGATCTGGTTTCTCCCTCCACAGACCATGAGTGGCGCTGATTCATGGAGAGAGGCTTGGGTCTGGCCGTCCCCACTCTGGCAGTGGCCTGTGCATGGCTCTGGTTTCCAGGTGGGGATCACCGCCTGGTGAGGCCTGTTTCTCTCTCCCCGACAACCTCGCACACTGAATGATGCTGACTCATGGAGAGAGACTTCTCATTGGCTTTAATCTGCTTCCATCTGACCGCATTCCCAATTTACCATTTTCTTTTAGCATTCTGAAAATTTCCTTGAAGGCACAGGAAACAGTTGTGGCCCCAAGTGAACCAGGTTTCTATTCCATTGTTCAACCTGTTGGTGAAATTATTGAAGAATATGAAATCTGAAGTGTTAAAAAGTTCTAAATATAACCAATGTGCAATCTCATAGCACATTGTTCTAAAAAACCCTTTAATGCAGCAGGTCTGACTTAGTCATTAAGCCCACTTTTGGAATCTGGGTAGTTAGTTTCATGAAAATTAGTTTCATAGACATTAGTTCTTGTCAACAAAAACTAAATTAAAAGGTACGATACAGGTTTTTAATATCTGTTTATTGAGACTCTAGTAATACAGCCCAACTTGTTATACGAGTAGCTTATAACATGGATTAGCATGTGCTGGGGATCAAAGAAGAATTGTATTTGATACACGATTTTATAAGCTGGGAATTTACCTTTGTTCCTATCCCTAACATGAGTTATTATTAAGTTTAAGTCTAAATATACGCAAGACTGGCTTTAGGTTTCTCAAAATGAAGAGTTGAAGAATAACCTTGTAGATTTTCTACTTGTTACTGTATCATCTATTGAGCTTTCCAAACTGTTTAGTGAACTTTTTATTTCACTCTATGTGATGCCTTGGTCACCTGTGGTGACTGAAGGTGTTCTCAACGGTCCTACAGGTGACCTGGGTCTGAGTGTCCAGGGCAACTTGTACACATCTCTGTCCTAACATCTCACACACATCAGACTCTTGTTTCCTTGAGACCAGAGACCAGGTGTCTTTGTACTGATAATGTGCATTTATGGGCACACTGGAAGTTTTCTTGAGTAATGACCCTGGTCTTCATCATTATACATGAAGAAACTATGTTCTCCTTTCCCTGAACAATTGGGGACACTAAATTACAATGAAGGGCTGAGAAGAAACAATCATTTTGTGGCTGTTGGTGGATACATTGTTTGATGGTCTTTTTACAGGGCCCCTTTGAAAACTGACATGTAGCATTTTCTACCATTGTGCAATTGGGTGAAGAGCCATGTGGTAAAGTTAGGTAGGTATAATAATTGTTACATTGTATCAACTTGAGAAGCCTAGAAGCTTAATTAACTCAGCAGCTCTATTTCCTGGGGTGTAGAGGACATGTTCTTACTGATCTAGGATGCTGTTCATTGTGTCAGTTTGAGAAATTTAGAAATTTAGCTGATTCAGTAAAGAACCAAGGTCCTTACTTTGTAAACATCCTCAGTCTGTGCAAAGGGCAGGGGGTTGGTATGGGTGTAAAGACTCCGTTCCTAGGGCAGGTAGTCTGCATACAATAAAAGGAAAATAAGAAAGGACTGATTTCTGGTTTTTCAAAAGAGCTCCAGTCTTCACCTTTAGCTTGAATGTCATCTCCTGGCTTCTAGTGAGATTGTTTGGCTTTCACCATGGACTCTTCAGTCTTTTGGTGTAGCCTGTTCTGCCTTCCAGCATAGGTTCCTCAGCATTTTGTCACAGGTCCATGAGCCTCCTGATATGGACTTGCATGGAACCTTGCAGTGAGCTCTAGACCTTGGGCAGAACCCTTCAGCCTCCAGCTTGCAGATACCCTCTGCATGTTTTTTCATCCAACTCTGTTGCTGATCATAGTAAGCCCATCTTATAATTTCTGATGTATTTGTATAGCTTGTGTTATATTTGTTTCTCTAATAAACCCTGAGTGATACAGACTTTGGTGCCAGGAGTGGGGTCATTGCTGTGACTATACCTGACCATGTGGTTCAAGAGTTTTTGGGAATGGCTTATGGGAAGAGTTTGAGAAGGTGTGGAGATGTGACCTGAGAGAGTAGCACTGGAACACTTTAGACTTCTCTGTATGGGAGATTCAGGTCAGAGCTCAGAAGACCAGAAGGCTGACAGAAATTCTACTGGTAAAGATCAGGTTTGGGAGGTTTCTGCTGGGAAGAAGACCTGTATTGGTTGTTGGACCTCAGATGATGTGTGTAATGGCGTGACAAAAAGATTTTCTATATTTTGCTCCTGGCCAGAGACTTTGCCTGAGACTGAGATTAAGGTCAACAGACTAATTAATCTGGAAGAAGAAATTTCAAAGCAGTTGAATGCTCAGGCTGTGGTATGGCTGTTGTCAGCCAGATCTGTATTGTGACTAAAGAGCAAAAAGCCCAGCAGAATAATTTAGATGTTATGAGTTTGGCCAGAAAGGAAGCTCCAGCAAAACTGTGGGCTACAATGATAGAGCTAAATGGATGCTGATTGCTGAGAAGGAACAGGAGAATATAAAAGAGGGCCTGAGGGCATCACAAGAAGCAGCAAGTCTGAATCCTTTGCAGCTCAGAATTGCCAAGAGTGAAAGACTTTGCTTTGAGGAAAAACAGAGGCTCCTGTTCCAGAATGGTGGCAGCTACACTGTGTTTTAGAATTGTGATGGCATAGAAAATTCATTCGTCAGAATTGGATTCAGAATGCCCAGTGAGCCAGGCATTCAACCCCTACAGCCAAGAGAAAGGAAAGTGTGGCTACTGTTACAGCTGGCATCAATTCTTGGCATCACACATATGGTGCTGGCTTTAGGTGGAAGCAGAATGCAAGACTTACTGGGTTAAGAAGGCTTCTACCCTGATCTCACAAGGCCTGGAAGGTCAGGTGGTATGTCCCTGAGATGGCAACATATAAAACTCAGTGTGAGTGTGAAAACAGAGGTGTAGTGGAGACCCCAGAAGTTTGGAAAACCAGGAATGTGAATCATCTAAGGAAACCTGCAAAGAGGGAGCAAAGCCAGCTCAAGAGAGAAGCTACGGGAGCTACACCCACCAGAAGTACTGTAGGGGTGGAACCATAAAAACCTACAAAATTTTTATTAGACTTATATAATTGATAAAGACTAAGGAAAAATGAACAGACACTTACTTCAACTCAGGGTAACAGAATCATGGCCCCTCAACCAGTTCCTGGATTTGAGCCAATTTATAGACCCAGAACCCCTTGAACAAACGGGAGGCCAGGTCTTCTTGGGAAAGGTTCTTGATATGCCAAAAATTTATACAGACAGTCTTTCTCACATCCTTCCCCAAAGGGGCTTGAGACCTTTTGCCTGAGTGATTGTCCACTGGGGAGAGGGCAATGATCAGACATTTTGGGGAGTACTGGACACTGGTTCTGAGTGAACACTGATTCCAGGGGATCCAAAATATCATTACAGCCTCCAGTAAGAGTAGAAGGCTATGGAAACCAGGTGATCAGTGGAGTTTTAGCAAAAGTCTGATTCATAGTAGATCCAATAGGTTCTTGAATCCACCCTGTACTCACTCCCCTGTTCTGGAATGTATAATTGTGATAGATGTACTTAGTACTTGGCAGAATCCTCCCACTGGTTTTATAATCTGTAATGTGAGGGCTATTATGGTTGGGAAGGCCAAATGGAAGCCATTGGAACTGCCTCTGCCTGGTAAAACAGTGATGGTCATGAGTACAAGCATACACAGGACTAGGCTTTGAATTATTCTATTAGTTGAAATTCTGTAATGTTTTTTTAATCTTATATATTTTCCCACTTTCTGGGAATAGTGAAAAATGTGATTGAGATAGTTAACTGTGGCAATTTGAGGAAGAAACATCCAACTAAATTGGATCAGCATGGTCCTGGGTATGTATAAGGGATTCACTGATGGCAGAAGACCTGCCCTGGGTGCCAGTGCCAGCAACCAATGGGTTTGGTGCTTGACTGGAATAAAAGGGAAAGGAAGGAGGAAGGCTGCTTCTGTCCTTCGGAGGAGTCCAGACTTCACCTTGGAGCTCGTCTCTTGGCTTCCAGGAGACCTTTAGCCTCCAGCGCAGACCTTCAGCCTCTTAAGAGGACTCGCAGGTGAGCTGCAGTGGGCTCCAGGCCCCTGGCTGGCTCCTTCGGTCCCCAGCACTCACGCAACCCTATGAGCTCCGCCACACCGGGCGCTGTGGGCAGCCACTGTATACCAGGGTCGTCGGTCCTCACAGATGTGTACACCTTACATTAAATCTGTTTCTCTAATGAGCACAGATTGATAGAGTTTTATGTTTGACCCAAGAATTCCATGTTAGGTTCTCTCCTCTCTCTACAGAAATAGACACTTACACATAAAAAATTGTGTTAAATCAAACTCCTGGAACATTTCTGACAGTATCAACACATTATAAATATCTTGACAGCACATTCATTGGGCAGTATTTGAACAAAATTCGGTACATCATCCTATAGAGCTGTATATTAAAGGTGAAATTAAAAAATAAGGACATACATAGCATATCTTGGGCATCTTCTAGGTGAGCACATACAGCTATTTCCTATTGTTTGGCACAGCTATTCCATTAGCTTATGAGAATGAGATCAGAGGGAAGGAAGTGAATAAGATTATTTTATTCTTATACATCTCTTTGAGTCGTTAAAGTGATCATGTGTCACTTTTGTTGCTAAGAATGTCTGATAAAGAGAAACTTGTGATAGTGTCTATTCAAAGAGGTCTGGCTCGACATTTGGAAACAGAAAAAGATGATGTTGTTTGTAATCAACTGTAAATAAGATGACTCAAGATTATAAACCATTTGATGACAAATGGAAGACATGACTACAAAATAATGAGCCTGCTTTTAGTGTTTCCATAGCTTTAGGCTTTTAGATATAGATGATAGCATTGGAATGACCATGTGGCTCCTGAATTGAAGAAGATGATGTTTAGGTTCTTATGTTCCAGCATTTAAGAATACTAAAATCAGCCTCTATATATTACCAACACATTTGCAATACATTTGTATCTGCAGGTGTGCTGAAGAGTGATTCTAGTTTATATGAATCAGGCACCAAAGAGAATAAATGGAAGTATAATATATTCACCAATGACCCCTTCCCCTAGCGGGCTAAACTCTTCTAATGTACAATATTCTCTGCTAGTCTTACTTTTTATGTTAATAACCTTTTTAATCTCTCATTGTCATTTATTACTCTGACTAAAGAGTCTTGTGACTCTTCATTATGCAGATGCCATTTAAAACACCATATTGACATACTTTCCCCTGTCACGTTAGCCTTGTGAGACAAGCATTTTAAGTGCTACAAGGAGGTGTTGTTACTATTACAAAGGTTATTATGGGAAGGATAAAAGGACTTGGTTGGGAACAGTAGCCCCATACATGAGAAAAAAATGTTACGCAGCTCTAGACGTGCTGTAACAAGAGGGGAGGGGACGCAGATGATGTCCGGTCACTAGATTAGGGCAGGCGGCAAAGGAGCCCTGTGAGCCCGAGTCCCCTCTGTGGATATAAACCGGGAAGTGCAGGAATCTGCAGCATGACACACAGGGAGCAGGACAGGGTGCGAACAGATCTTGTGACTGGCTATCTGCAGAGCCTGGGACCGGGTCCAGCTACTTTGATCCTCTGGAGAAGCTAGGCAGCATTGTCGTGTAAGGCTAATTTGGTAGAGTTCACGGGGAGTGCAGAGTCGGTCCCAATGTGGGCTGCCTGGGTGCACTCACAGCAGGTCACATGAGGCTTTGGATGCCTGTCATTCCCCTACACAAAAACCCTTACATTGCTTTAGGGTTGTTTTTTTTTCTTCTTGAGATGCAATTTTGTATTCCCAGAACAACGTGATGACCATATGAACCATTGTATCCTCTCCTGATCATTGAGGGTCATTCACTGCTGTTTCTGACTTCAGGGTATAAGCTAGAGCCCCTCTTCGAACTGTGGTCCTGTGTCCCTCCTGGAAGATGATAGTATGTTTGGAAATCTCTACTGGCATTCCCGTGGAGCCACTGGGACTTGGACATGTCACTATGCCAAAGCCCAGGAGCTATGAAACACATTACCTCCCAGAAAGCCCCACCTATTGCAGATTTGGCACTCACAGAAAATGGTCCTCACGCTGGGAGGCCCAGAGTGCGCCTTACACTGTGATAAATTACATTACAGACAGCCGTTATGAGCTCAGCCAGGGTGCATGGAGCCAACGGCAGCTCCATATTACTATCGGTTAATTAGTGTTGGTACTCATTAAAAGTGGGAGTGGGTGCCGGGAAATGACTCATTGCTCATTGTGAATGGAGTCACGGGCAGCATAAGAGCCGTGTGAGCAACTGGCAGCGGCAGCACAGAGCAGGAAGCAGGGTGGAGTCCCGAGAACTGGTACCTGGTCATAGCTCCTCCCGTGCGTGCACACACACGCACACTCATACACGGAGTGCACACTTGCAAGTTCACACACAACACACGTGGATTAGCAGCCATGGTCCATGCTATGGGTTCCCACCGCTGAGAAAGACATGTTGCCATTTTAATCCCACACACCCGTGGATGTGAACTCATGTGGAAGAGGGTTAAATTACACGGGCTTGCACCCCACTAAGATGGGGCCAAAGGCAATGTGACTGCTTCCTTTTAAAACGAGAAAGGGTACACAGAAAAGAGCCATGCAAAGACAGAGACACATAGACACTGAGGAAGTTGGAGTTGTGATGTCACAGGCAGAGGCTGGAGTGAGGCTGCCACAGGCCTTGAGTCTGGGGTGGAAAAGCCCAGGGCAGACCCCGGGAGGAGTGAAAGGGTGTGGTTTTGCAACACCTTGACTGCAGATTTCTAGCCCCTAGGACTGTCAATGTCCAGCATACTAAGCTCCCGGTCGGTGGTATTTTACATGGCAGCCAAACGAGCTAACTTGGTCACTTCATGAAACAGACGCCTTCGCATGGAAGATGTGTGCACCTCTGTCACGTCCAGCTCCTGTCTCACCTGCATGTAAGAAGCACAGGCACCACCGCTGCAATGCATTTGGGTGGAGCTCTCAGGTGTTGAGTAACACAGAACACGAGTCAGAATCGCAGTACTTTGTACACTGCTTTGAAAGTGCAGGAAGTCTGTTCCTTTTGCCATGACATTGCTTCAGTGTGGAAAACAACTGCAATGGAGCTGTAACAAAGGGCTTTATGTAGACCACATTTATCTTTGGGGAGAGAATGTGGTACCAGCACACAAAAGAATACTGCTCCGCTACCAGAAAGAGAGAACGAATGTGACTGAGCTGGAGACCATGTTAGGTGAATAGAATACAGAAGGACAAGCCCGCGGGGTTGCACTCCCATGTGGAAGCTGGGAGTAGAGCAGAGCCTGTCAGAGGCTGGGGACAGAGGGAGGACGGAGGGTGGAGAAAGATTTCCTAACCAAGATTGAGCCCTGCATAGATGGGAGAAAATGGCTCCGGAATACCACGGCACAGTGAGATGACTACAGAGGATGATGACAGTGTACATTTTTTAAAAAGCGAGAAGAAAGAGCTTTGGATATTTCCACCTTAGAGAAGTGATAATTAAGGCATGATAGATGGGTTTATTCAGATTTAGGTGTTATGTCATGTATAGATGTATTACAATGTCACATGTTACCCTAGAGAGAAGTGGTGACACCAGTTAAAAATAAAAACAAACATAGCACAATACAGATGTTTCAGAACAACCTAGTTTTGGTATTCTAATAAACTTGTCTGTAAAAGAAAGTGGCTTTCTGGAGAGTTTTTAATTTTCCAATTTCTTACCAATTTGAAATTTTAGCAGAAGAAAAGTTGAGGACATTCCTAGCAAAATTAAAATACAGAAATTTTTGCCATCCACTGTTTTTTTAAAACAGACTATGTCATAAGTAAGAATATTCCTAAATAAATTTATTTGGTATTTTGAAATAATCAGTACCATTTAAGCTCATTCATATTTACTGTTTACAGTACTGATTGCCACTTGTATTTGTGAGTTAGACCTTACTACAAGTGTGTGTAAGACAAAGTGGACCTGGGAATGTCCGCTGTCTAAGGCGATCATCAGTGTCCCTGAGTTTACACTTCCTGCCCACCATACTTTTTCTTTTCATGCCAGCTAAGGGACCCAGCTGTGTGTTTCCAAATCTTGAAGTAGGCATCTTGGAGGCATTCAGGATCAGCATACAATATCCCTCCCTGACACTTTGATATCTTTGTTATTCTAGCTCTCTTTTCCACCCAAGTGTGTAAGTGAACAAAAATCATGCATCAAGCTTAACACACCCATCCCTAACAGTCCCCTTCCCACCTTTATCCAATTAAACACCACTGTTTTTTATCTCCTAAAAATCCTTAGAGTCCCTCTGTCTCTCCATCTTCCCCACCACTAGTGCAGCCCAGGTGACCATGAGCTTCCTTCTAGATTATTCTAGCGGCCAGGAAATGCTAAGAACTACAGCCGCATTCCCACCAGCCCAGCCTCTTCCTTACCCTGAGCCCAGAGGATCACTTCAGAAAGCGCATGTTTTCCGGCCACCTGCCAGCTTCTGTGTATGGTCTTTGCCAAAACCTCCGACCTGAGGCTGCAACCCTGCATTTGTGGAAGGAGTCTGGAATACGCCTCTAAGTCTCAGAGTACACTGCCATCCTCCTCCCCGGACTGCAGACAGGTGGCTTCCTATGGTGTAACGCAGGCTCCCGACTCCAGCTTTGTGTTCTGACTTTTTCTGGCTAAAATGCTTTTTTCTCCTCCCCTCCTGCCTGAGTTCTTCTACTTCACTACCACTCATCTGTCATGCGTGACTTAGGCAGTGCTTCAGGGCCAGAACAAATCAGGGCATAAGCCATCTTTCTTTCCTTCGGTCCGTGATTAGTAAGTGTCGCTGAATGCCAGGGGCTCCTCTCGGCTTTAGGCTACATTGCTGGACCTGATGGGCTCTGCTCACTGGAGGGAGCATCGTGGACAAGAACCAGTGGGCAGTGAGAACCGAGAAGGCCTTGTCTCTCAGAGACAGTGAATCCAAGCTTAGTCTGAGTCCCAAGCAGGAAGTGAGGATGTGGAATGCCACAGAAGGACACATCATGGGAGGCTCTAAAGAAGAGAAAGATGGTGAGAGTGCAGGAGTGGAGGCTGCTGGCATGGGGTAAATGTCACTACAGGCAGAGTCGCACAGGTTAAGATGCTCGGATCTGGTTCCACACGTGACCGAAGGAGCAGGATGTGAAAGGGTTCTAGCGATGACATGATCTGCTCCCAGATCAGAGCACACAGAAGGGGAAGGGGAAGCAGCAGTTGCTGAGTGGGGAGGCAGAGTCGAGGAGGGTTCAGATGGGGAAGGAGAGCCCTTCTTTGAGCGGGTAATATCTCGGAAGTAAATCAGCACACGTGGGCGTTTCTGGCAGGCTGTGGACTGTACAGGTCTGGAACTCCGGGGAGAAACCACGTTGAAATTACTGAAGGTCGATGTGGAGAGACCAGGCCTGAGCTTCTGGGGTAAGGTCATCTGGAAGTGCAGCACAGTATGAAAGAGGGACAGCTCAGGAAAGTGGCCACAGAGGGCTGTGGAGAGAAGCTCCCCGGGAAGGAAAGTGATGCCCTTACTGTGCGGGGTCTCTATTATTGCTGCAGGTTCACCGGGGAGGTCTGAATAATCCTTTCTTTTGTAGCTGACAAAACATGGATCCTGCCTCAACTATCAAAATAAAGTGTATCCCTCCCATCAGTGGAAAACAGCTACACTCCCTCATGTCACAGGCCTCACTGTCATTAGCAGGTAGCTGTCATGGTGGGGGCTGGGGGCACCCAACCTAGCAGGCCTAGTCAGGTCTTTCTCTCTTTTCTTTTTAGATTCTAAGTACTGAGCAAAGGACGAATGTGATGACATGTAAAATTAACAGTCATGTCTGAGGTTCACAGGCAAACATAGCAGCCACACACAGACACACTAAACACAAAACACAAGAAGTAGGATCCCAGGGTGGGCCGGGTCACTTAGCAGCTTTTCATTGACTGCGTGTGCATTATATGTAGTTTACAAAGAAGGGCACCTTAGACCAATGCATGTGGTGAGCAGGGACCAGGGGACAGCTGAGAGAAGGCAATCTTTCACTTTATCAAGGCAGTTTCTGCCCTGGGGTGTGGGTGTCTGCGGGCTGAAGGGTCAGGACCCAGCATGCTGACTGGGGCCAGTAGGAGTCTGTATCAAGGCTGCATTCCACCTCCACAGCACAGGGCAGAACGCACAGCACGGCATCTCCGTGCCTTCAGAAGCTGCCTACAAAGCCGGCGGGCTTTCAGCCTTCCTCAGAGACCCTCGGCAAGAATTTCTGCCCCGGAGCAGCACCTCAGCCAGTGCCTGCCGGGCCTGAACCGTGGTACCACGCTAAAGGAGGGCTTCCGTTGTCAAAACAGTAATTGCTGTAATTTTCTCTCCCTCTATTTACAGGAAACAAACTCTTCCTTCCTGTGCTCTTGCCTTAGCAGAAAATAGACAAGACAAGCAGATGTCTGGGGTTGGCGGAGGAGGACCTGGCTGCTGCTTCCTGGGAGTGCAGGAGCTCAGGGAGCCTTCGGGGGTGGGACTGGAGGCACAGGAAGGAGTTGGCTGGGGCTGGGGCTGGGGCTCCTCTCTGTCCCCCACCTCCCTGTTCTTTGCTGGTACAGCCAGGCCAGAGAGCTCAACATGGCCAAGGAACTCTCAAGCAGCCAGTCTGTTAACTCTTGCGGCCTCCTGTGTGCAGAACCCTCTTTGTGATGCAGGCAGCGAGGGCACAGAGCTTCTCTTGGGAATCAGGACACTGCGTGTCTGGGCCCTCAGGACTGGGAAGCTACAGTCCTGTGCATGCTCCTCCCTCTGAGGGCCTAAGGAAGCTCACAGCTCGGCCTGGCCGGGGGTTCAGGGCTGCAGAGGAGCGCTGCGCGGGAGCACGGGAGAAGGAGCCCAGCACATTGCGGGCTGCTTGCCCCACTTCCTCCCTTCTTGCGGGTTATCCTACGCCAGCGGAGCTACTTTGTAAATACAGCAAACGCATCCATAAATCCATGCCTGTGTCTTCCGCAGCATCAGCATTTCTGGCGACTGCTTCTCTTTCTGTTCCTCTGGCTGACGGCCTTCTCCACTAAAAAGACCTTTCTCAGTGTCCCGGAAGAGAGAATATTTTAGTTTATTTAAGGAATAAGATTTTTTTTCCCAAGCATTTTCTTCAGAAGAGTGAAATCCTATTTGAAGGTAGAGGGAAAACAAGGAAAGTCTCCAGCTTCACCAGTAGGAAAAATGACCTTTTTAGCAGTGGGAAATGCAGTGGCAGCTGTGGCTCTGTGTTTGTAGGGTGAGGAAGTGTGGACGTCACCATGCACCCTGGGGACCTCATTCACGGGTGACTTCTGGTGCTGTCAGTGCAGTGTGTTGTGGGGAGGAGCGCTCTTGCCTAATTTTGCAGGGGGCTGGGCTTGGGCGGCTGCAGTCACTGCTCTGAGGCTAAGGAGGAAATCTCACTCTTTCTCCCACTGCGTTATGTGCCCATTAGAGTCACTGCTCTGCACGGATGCTAACTTTATACCGGACACTGGTAGGAGTAGGGCTGTCCTGGCAATGCACCTTAAACACCCCCACCCCACCCCACCCCACCGAGTTTGAGTGTTTCCCAACTGCTGTGATGATAATGCCTCTACTTGCAGCCGGGTTCAGACTCCCAAAGTTCTCCAAAACGAATGGGGTGCTGAACCTGGGAGATCCCACTGGATTTCTTGAACCAGGGCCATAGCGAGAAAGGCACTTAACTGACTGTGACTGGTGACTTTGTAAGAAGAGGGAGACCCTTGGTCAGGGCACCCAGAAAGGATGTCAGGAGAGTGAAGGGGAGGTTGGAGAGAGGCGTTTACCATCCACAGAGTGAGAAAGAGTCCCGCAAATCACCAGGAGGCAGGGAGAGGCAAGGGGCTGTCCTGCCCGCCAAGCTTTGGGGACACTGGGCTTCTGCAACCCTTGGATTTTAATCTTTTAGCCCCCAGAACTGTGAGATAATACACATTTGTTGTCTTAAACGATCTTGTTCGTGATAACTTGTTACAGCAGCCCTATGAGACCAATACTACAGGGATCTTTAAAAAAACTAAGTGATGATACATTTAAACAATGCCTGCTTCACCAAAATCTAAAACATCATTTCTGTTTAAACAAACAAACCTGTAATCTCAGCATTCTGAGAGGCTGAGGCAGGAAAATGGCCAGTTCAAGGAAATTAGCAGGACCCTGTCTCAAAATTTAAAGAAAATGTAATAAAGAGAAGGAGTCTTCAGTGTGAAGGCCCTGGGTTCAATTCCCAACACTGCAAACAAAAGCTATGTACTTCCCACAGTCTCCCCTTCCCCTCTCTGTGGGGCCATCTTCCTGGACCCACTCTAAGGCTGAGGTATTTCTGTAAAGTAATCTGCAGGGCTTTTAAACAATGCTGGAATTTACACATTTTCCTCACCAAAACAATCACCTGAGGAAATGATGCGCTACCAGTGGAGCTACCACAAGCACCTGAGATGCAGTGAAGCTGATAATTATGAATGCTTAAACAGCGACACATTTGCTTGTTTACTTCAGTCAGCAGTTGATCCTTTATACTTCTATTAGTGCTAATAATTCTTTTTAAGGCTAATGATGACAATTTGGGCAGTAGTCACACATTTATGTCAGCAGTGATGGGAAGCTACAGTGGATTAAATTTTGCTCAAAGCCTCTGATGGATTTGATCAATAAACTGTTTCTGAGAGCCTTTCCCAAACTGAGCAACCAAAAACATTTTCAGCAAAACTGTAGCATTCAAATGAGTCTCTTGAAACATCTTTTGAGGTAAAGCTTCGAAGGCCAGCATTCTAGCGAAGATACATCTTGGCATAATTTTTTTCGTTTGTTGCTTTTTAATCACATCTGTAATGTCTTTGTGGCACCCAAAACACTGTACTCTAGATAATCTAGTGAAAAGGTTTTAATGATAACTTTCACTAGAACTAAAATACGTCACACACTCTTCAGTGTCCCAGCTTAGCTGAGCTCCCACTATGTGTGGTCTCCAAAAACAGCACCTCATTGGGTCAAAGCCAAGAGCACTGATCAACTCCTGGGAGGGAGACCTTGTAGGTCCCAGTGCAGGTCTGGTCTGCACGTGTGGTGACCCAGGTCCCCCTTTTTCCAGCTAAGACCCCTTTTGGACTCATGACTCAATCACTGTGTCTGGCAGGAAGTTAAGTCTGAGAACTCCTGAAAAAAAACTGCTACTTGCTGTGTTTAGATATACCAAGACCGGGGGCAGAGTCTGATAATCATTTTATATGGTTTCTTTGATTTAGGAGACCAAGTGATCAGACATTGTATTTCAGTAAAGAAGGACAAAGGAAAAACCACAGCGAGCTGTTTCCATGGCCATTTTTAGGGTATGAGACATTCTCTCTGTTGGATTTCTTACTATCTTACACACCAGTCCAGGGATGATACAAGGAACTCTTGGACATCCTTCAAATTAAATTATCTCCGTTCCTTTTTATTTGAGCGCACCATGAGAAAGCCGAGCTCCGGCATGTTCCTCCTGGGTATCCTTGACAAAGAGCATTCTTGTTCCCTGCAGCCAAGAGGACTGTGAGAAAGGGCACGGAGCCTGCTCTATTTTCAGGAGGAGCACTCTGCAGCGAGTGGGTTTTCTCATGGCTGTCAGTTTACGAGGGAATTCCATGGGTCAGCCTGTGCTTAAATCAATTGCATGCCTATATGGGAACAACTTTGGCTTATCAAACTCTGCACTGTAAATACATGAGTCTGGAATCTTTCACATACATTCAGGTATTCAAATTATTTCAAAACATTGTTTAAGATTAAGGCTGCAACACAGTGTGAATGCCGCTAAGGAGAAGCCCACGGCAGGCTTTTCCAGACAGCAGAACATTTGCATCACCCAGGCTGCACGCAGAGCTACCTGTTGTGGTCTTCCCCTCTTAGGCCAGTGTTGTTGGCTTCACACAGCACTTGTGGCTTCCATAATGAAACCGACACACTCCTTAGGATGGGGGACAAGTCCCTGAGGTGGGGAGCCAGGCTTGAAATGTCCTGTTTTGTGAATGAACTTCATTTGTAATTATCAACTTGTACAAAATCCAATTTTAGATTTATTTAAGAGAAGACAGCGTTGTTGGATTGAGTGACCTGGCCTACTTACCCTAGTCCCTTGGGGGTCACCTAGTACAGATTTAATTACGTCCCTTTCCCCTCTGGGTCCCGGACACAGCCACATGGCTGTGCCTTCTGCAGCCACCCCTCTTCCATCACAAAAGCCCACATCTCTGGACAAATGCATTACACATTGTCTCTCCTCTGGTTCTGACCCAAACCCACCCTGTTGTCCCTCATTTTCTGTGTGGAGTAAGTGGTTTTGAGAACCGAAGGCTCCCCACTCCCAAACTTGGGTTTGCCAACCTAATTTAAAAGCCTTTTAATTGTAGGATGTAAGTTAAGGTGAGCCACTAGAGCCAGAGCGGCACCCAGAATGAGGCAGACAAGGTACGGAGCTGTCTACCTCCTTGCCTTTCACAAGCCCAGGGAGACCTGTTACATGGTCTCGGCCTGTCCTGCAGCTGTAATAAAACGCTGCTGCCTGGGGAGTTCAAAGGAGCAGAAACTCACGGGCTCATCATTCTGGGAACAGGTGGCCTGAGACTGAGGTGCTGGTATCCTGTGAGGTTCTTCTTGCCCTATTGGCCCAAGGCAGCCGGGAAAGACGGGGTGAAAGAGAGCATGAATGGGGGTCAGAAATGTAGCAGGAGCCGATTCCTATGTAGGTGCTCACTCCCTCCATAACAGCTTCAGCCCACGCATGAGGGCTGGCTCTTCGGGCTTTGTGGTATCCTCTCAAAGGCCCCATCCCTTAACTTGGTTCCAGGATAATTAAATTTCAGCAAGAATTTGGGAGGGGACAGACAGCCATGCTGTAGTGCCTTGTAAAGATAAGAGGAACCCAGACCTTTGCCTGCCTGCTGTCCTGTTCTCATCAGTGTGAAGGGCTGGTGCAGCTGTAGCCACTCACTTAACTGAGGACACAGCAGGAGGGCAGGGTGCTCTCCTTCCTCCAGAGCCATCTGAGATGCCACGAGGTCTTCAGCCTTGTCTCACTGTCCTGAACACCACCACCTGGCCACGCCAGAGAGGCTGGGCCACTTTCACGGAGCTGTGCCAGTGGAGAGGGGGAGGGCGGTACTAGCAGAAGTGAGGAGTTCATCCTCCGTTAGTGTTAGAAGCAGAGTTACAAGGCCAGGGTGCAGCTCAGTGAGAGACCACTTTCCTGCCATGTATGATGCCCTGGATTTAATTTCCATCAAGTCAAAGCTAAAGCTGTAGAAAGAACCTTGTCACTGACCAACATTCAGTTAACCAGTGCTTCCTGAGCATCGCACTGTCCTGGGCCCTGAAGAGGGAAACACCACACAACACGATTCCTGCCCTCGGCACACTAAGGCCAACTGGAGAAGACCATCTCGTTCATGTCCACGGGTGACTGCCCAGTAGAGGCACACCTGTGTTTCTATGACAACAACTCAGGGAAGATGGGAGGAAGGAGAGCTTTCGGGAAGCCGTGGAAGAAAACTATGGGGAGGAGGCTTCATTCTCAGGACGTTGGGCAGAGGTCAAATAAGATGAAGATGGAATAGCGTTCTTCTAGGGGACAGGGGCAGGGAGGGGAGGAAACCAAGCCCAGTGAGGTGGGGTGTTATTAATAGGTGGGATACAGTTAATGATGAGAAAGAAAATAGGGTGTCCTCTAAAACAGGTATAAAGAAGAGAATGACCGGAAATGGCAGCTGAACAGGTCATCGACAGGGAGCAGTTTCAAGCACAGGAAGAATATGAGACATTTCAGTACTGCCAAGAAAGCACAGAGAGAGAGAGGGAGACAGAGATAGAGACAGTGAGACAAGGAGAGACAGAGACAGAGAGAAAGATAGGCACAGAAAGAGAGAGACAGAAAGAGAGGGGGAGAGAGACTTTATTCTCTGAAAGGATAGCAAAGAAAGTAAAATTAAATGCTAAATCAGGCAATAAGGAAATTGGAATAAAACTGATAAATACATCTTGAGATGTTCTCTACCTTTCTGTGAGGCAGAACTCAGTCTGAGCCCAGGATACGGTCACAGGGAGCGGTGATCCACTATCATGTGGATCATTAGTAAGGAGAAAGACAGATGTGGGGGAGAGAGGGGGCAGCAGGTGCTGGTGCATGTGAGGTCCTTTCTCCCACCCCGTCCCGCCATGTAGATCCTCATCATGAAAGCAATTACTGCCACTGATTTCTTGTGTATTTTCCAAGAGCTGTTCCACACCAATACAACCAATCCCTCTGATTCTCATACTGCCCCTTTTACATAATGGTACCTACCATACACAAGAGTTCCCTGGCTTTGGAAAGGTGAAATACACGGGTAAACCACTGCCACCCAAATCACCGCGGTACCATCATGAAGTCCTCCTTGTTGACCTACAAACAAGGCAGCTAAGTTTCAGAGATGTCAATGGTCCTGTTCGAGATCCACTGCTGGCTGGCATTCTAGTAGTGCACCTGATATTAAATTTATAACTGTTCTCCTAACCAGAAATTAAATCCAAGAGAAAAATACGTAATCCAAGAGAAAACTCAACATCACAATAAAAATGACTTGAATTTTCCAGCTGTTAATCACACATGCTGTGCCCTGTTCCTATTTTGAAACTATGGCAAAAGCCGACCAAGGGTCCAGTCAGAAGGTGCCCACTGCATTGGCAATGCACAGCTGCTTAACTCGAGGAAGACAACGGTCTTGAGCTGCTTTCGTATTTTCTCTGTCCAGTTTGTGTGAGAATAACAGCCCTGCCTGCTCCTTGAGGTCACTCTTGCCTCCGATTCCCATGTCACCTTCTTACACACCTGCTGCCCTGGCCGAGGCTCTATCACCTGACTTTCTGCACTCCCGCTCTCACTTGGAGCTGCCCCAGAGCTATCTGCCTTGGATAACGTCTTTATCTTTTCAAATTAGACCTTCATTCAACAAGTACAAGCTAAGTGCCTGTTAGGATTTGAAAAGTGTCAGTCTAGCAGTCCTGATGGGATGTGAGCCGAGGGCCCTGCCTCAGGAATTTGTGGCCTGTAGAAAGAGGGTAGTAAATTAATAAGCATATTAACTAGTGAGCCCTTAAGGTTCTACAAGATAAATCCACAAAGTGCAAGAATGATGCATTTGAACAAGACTGACCCACATTACACTGTTAATGAGAGGATGGTATTGAAGTTGAGGTCTCAACGGGATGACACCCCAGCCCTGTGAAGTGTGGGGCCATTGTTCCAGACAGAGGAAAGCAAGTTCTATGGTCCTGAGGTAGGAAAGAAGCTGGGGTGTTCTGGGAACTAACGAAAGGTGTGTGGTGAGGATGGGGCACAAAGGAGGAGAGGATTATAGATGAGGAAGGCAAGTCTAGGTTATGGCAGTCTGGGAGGTGAGGTCACTGAATTTAGTCCATGGATGGGGGAATGATTCAAAGGCTTCAGGCAGGACAGAGAGCGATGTTCAAAGCCACTGAACAGTGAATTCGGCTACTTTGCAAAAAGTGGACCAGGAGGAAAGTGAAATGTGCAGTGGCATAGGATGCATATGATAGTCTGCGCGGTGGTCATGGAGATGGGAGAATCAGTTCAGCTTGGCAGCGAAGGCAGCAGGTGCCAACGAAGACCCCACGCTTCCACCCTCGGTAACTGGGTGGATGGCAGCACCATAGCTCACCCATGCAGATCCTATTGATGGTAAAAATGGGGACTTTCTGGGCATTTCCAATCCCTGAGCACTCAGCTTGTTGGACAGGTCACTTTTGACAAAGGAAAATGTCCTTTGCCTAGACAAATACAAGCAACTCTACTTCAGGACATTGCCATGCAGTGCACTGAAGGACCCCTTCCCTCTGCAGGGGACCTTCTGCAGCTCCATCTGGTGGTCCTGGTGTCACCCTGCTGGGTCAGCTCCTGCACAGGAGGGGCGGGAGATGCTCTGATCACTGGTGCGGTGAGGGTGGAGAAGAAGGATCAAAGGTTCGCTTTGGCCAGGTGAGTTTGAGTCACCTGTGGACGATGTCAAACGGGAAGCTGAGTACACCAGGTGAGTTTACGGATGGGCACAGGACCACGGTGAATGCAGGCTGGCTTTGGGGCAATTCTGCCATGGGAAGTCACAAGAACAGAGGGATCAGTAAAGAGAGAAATGAAAACCCCAGGATAGAAACCCAAGGAATTCTTAGGTTGTGGAAGAAATTCCATCAAATAAAGGATAAACTTGAAACTCTTTAGGTAAATGAGAACATAATGTCACATGAAATGATAAGACACACATTGAAATATCACATGTGTGAAAAACTCAAAGGGTAAATAAGGAGCAAAGCAGAGGCTAGACACAGTGAAGGAGGAGGAACCTGCTCAGATTCAGGGAGAGAGGAAAGATTGAAGGGAAGGGAGGGGAGGGAAAAAGAAGAATTACGATATGTACAGCTACAAATTTTCTGTGATGGATGCAATCATTATGCATGTCAAATTGTACCAATAAAATTAATTTTAAAGAAGCACAAACTGAGAAAGCAGATCCAATGAGATAGAAGGAATAAAAGTAGAATAGATTTAAATTTTAGCAGATGGAAGGATTCCAAGAAGACAGTCATGGTCAACTATGTCAAACTCTAGAAAAATTGAGTTAGATGAGGCCCAAAATGGCATCCATTGAGTTGGACCCCAAAGATGCCGGTGCAGACTTTTCAGAGTAGATTCAGTCGATGCCAGGACCATGGCAGATGGAAGTGGAAGATGGGAGGAAAAGAGATCAGGGGAATGGGTGCAACAGCTAAAGAGAAAGTAGAAGGAGAGGGCGCCTCCCCTAAAGGCTGCAGTGTGGGGGCCGCCTCCGTATGTGAGGGCTGAGCCGCGGCCTCCCTCCCGCAGGCCCGCCGGGACCTTTCGGCATCTGCAGGGAGTGCATGCCTGTGTGTCTCCGGGACACTCAGGCGCACGTCCCTCTCGGATGCCTCAGTACCTGTGACCGTTTTGAATGTGCCACTATTTTTAGGACTCTTACTTACTCTGTTCTCCTCTTCTGGGGACAGGTGATGGGCTGGTTTCCTCCCCAACACTGAGCTCACCCACATTCACAGAGCTGCCACTACCCCCACCCCAGAGATATCTCTACACGACGCAGAAGATTATCTGTGGTAAACTCACACTTCTTTCCCTCCGCTCCAACATTCTCTCTCTCTCTGTCTCTTTACTTTCTGTTTAGAAAACCCCCCCTGGAAGTTGTCCTTCCAAGTAGAAGCCCTGTACTGACTTACAGTGACATGGTTGGCACATCCCCCCTGTGTGGCATCGTCCTGGAGATTTTCAGGATGTGCTTAAAGCAGTGAGCGTGTCCCTGGAAAGACTTGGGGCAGTGTGGTATGTGCACACGCGTGTGTTTGTGTGTGTGTGTGTGTGTGTGTGTGTGTGCATGTGTGACTCCCAGGGCACTAGGGTTGCCCAATATCTCTTCCTTACAGGTCTTGGTAGCTCTCGGGCTCCAGAGGGCAGCGTCTGGGCAGAGCTCCGGGAGCTTTGCCCTGCCAGGAAGTGCAGCGCCCACGCAGGCCTGGGGCAGCACATAGTAAGGGCGTGGGATGAGCCTGGCCTCCTCCCAGCTGTGTCCACTCAGCGTCAGTGTCCACTGCAGGCCTGTGAGTGCCCAGAAGGGAGGCCTGCCCGTTAGCCAGAGGAAGTGGCATGGGACAAACAAATTGCGTGGGGTCCCTGCCCCAGTGGCCAACCCTTCTGCCTCCTTCGGTCAGTGACCAGAGGGAGCAGTGCCACGCGCAGGTGGCAAAAGATAGTGAGGGGGCAGGCGCTGCCGGGACAGTTAAGCGCTCCAAGGACCTCGCCAGCCTCGAGGCTCAAATTAAATGACTTCCTTCTCTGGGGCCAACTCCAGGTCAGGGGGGATAAAATTATCAATCCAGGAAAGAGAAAATGTTTATAGCTGCTGCTACTTTCACAAAAATAGATGAAAGGAAAGCTTGTTTTTCCACCGTTTGCAGCCTGTGAACTTCCTCAGCGCTGAGCATAACTGGCTCGTTTTTCTGGAAATAGGAAATTCTGCAGGGTTTGTGCTGTGTGGGGAGTGCTCTATCCAGCGTGCGTCCACGGCTGGGCCATCAGCTCGGAGAGTGTCCCATCCCGGTGGCTTTTTCTCTTCCCTCTGTCTGGTCCACCCTTCCTTCTAGCTCCACAGGCTAGAATTCTCACAACAGAAATTACTCTTCTTACGCAGATAGTCTGAGAATCCCAGTAAATTCAGAGTTGTGCAATCATCAGCAAGTCCTAGTTTTAGAACATTTTTTTTAACCAAAACCAAAGCAGTCCCCATGTCAGGAACAGCTGAGGATCCTAATTTACCCACCACTCACCCACGAGGGCCGGAGCCAGGTTTTTGGATTATGACCATTCCCGTGGGTGTGAAGGGAGCTGAGGCCTTTCTTTCATAAGTGGAATTAAAGAAAGAGTTCTCCTGGTTGTTAAGCTGTTATCTAGATCTGTTCCTTGACAAAAAGGGACATTCTGAGACAATAAGACCAATGAAACAGGAAGAAGAACTCTGGTTATAGTTTGGAAGGCAAGTGGTGTAAAATAACTGTTTTAAGGATTGATGGGAAGGAATAATTCATTACACAGTCATTTTCTAAACAAGAAAGAGAAGGCTCTGCATGTCATGTCCGTCCCAGCAGGAAGTCCCACCATGTGCCACTCAGCTCGTCAGAATATGGGGCTGCACGACAGGGCCTACCACCGTCTGTGCGTGGCCCTAGAACTTCAGTAAGTGGACGCTTGTCCGGATTTTTTCACTAAGTGGCTGTGTGTCAGGTCAGCACACTACTGACCACACCAGTCAGGACACAACTCAAAACCAAGAAAGTGGAGGCCTCCAATGTAGACTGAAGGCAAACTGACTGTGACAATAGAATAAACGATGAGCTGGTGAAATCAAGTTATTCTGGTCTCTATTTTCTTGCCCTGTTATAATTTGCACCAATAACTATTGCATCGACTACCTTTGGTAGTTAATAAATATTCTAGGCTGTTTCGGTTTTTTTGTAACTGATTTTTGTAACTCCTGTTATAGCTCTGAGTCTTGCAAGCTCTTTTTAGAGGTTTTGACGCAGTGAATCACACCAGTTTCCGATAGCTGTATTGGCTTGGCTTACATGCTCAGCTTATGCAAAACTCTTTAAAATTTTGTCTGTGGCTCTAAATAAATTGTTTGGAAACTCACTGATTAAAAGTGAACATTTCTCACAGTACCGTCACACATTTTTGATGTCTGTGTGTTCCAGAGTGGTTTCACCACTTTTAATCCAACCTTAAAAAGTTAATTAGTGGGCGAGGGCCTTAGCTCAGTGGTTCGGTGACTGCCTGTCAAGCGTGAGGTCTTGAGTTCAATTTCTGGCATCCAAAGGTGGGTGGGGGGAGTTAATTAGCTGTAACCATGGCTGCTGTTACTCAGTTTCCCTGTTTAGCATCTTTCATACCTATGTATTTGTAATTTTTATCTTTCATTCATAAGAGGAAAAATACAAAATCTTTAAGAGGGATACAGCCTGGCCTCCTCTATTACAGTCTTCTTAGATATGACTGAAAAGTGCATTCAAATTATAATTGTTTTTTCAATGTTGGAAAGCAAAATCCAGACGATTACTTTAATGTGCATTAAATGAATTATTATACTTTCTTCAGTACAATTTCATCCCATCACTTTAAAAAAAAAACCACATAAGCACATAAAGTTGTCCTCCATATACATATATAAAATAATATATATATAGGTCCTTTTGAGCTATGGTCTCACTATGTGGTTCAGGCTGGCCTTGAATTCACTTTGTAGCCCAGGCTGGTCTTGAACATACAGTGATTCTCTTGTCTCAGCCTCCCGAGTCCTGCGATTGCAGGCTTGTGCCACCACACCCGGCTTGTCCTCCATATTTTAAAAGTCCAAAAGCAACTTATAAAGTAGTATGTGTGGTACACAAACAGTTCTACATGCTGATACACATCCGCATTTTTGCTAATGCAGAAGCTTTGTTTGCAGGTATGCCTATTTGATAACAAGCAGCTATCCTGGGGGCATAAAATGCAGCATTTCATTTAATATTCTGCTGGTTGATTCTACTAAGATGGAATTTTTCAGTAACCTAAGTTTCAAAGAAAACCTCAAGTTTCAAAAGAATAGGGGTAGGTATTTATTTGACGTGTCTACATGAACCACCTATCTCTTTGTGCACTTCTGTGAATGCCCATCGATATAGGTGCCTGTGCTGTGGTTAAATGTGATTGCAAGCTTTCTCGGGGGGAGGTTGTATTGTTTCCTAGTGCCCCAGTGAAATTAATAGGAAGCGTCCCTTCTAATGCTTTCCTTTGACTTCATTCTTCGTAATCTCTCTTACCTTTATCCATACCCACAGCCTTGTTCTCCCTCTTATGTTGCAAATTCAGCTGCTTGTTATGCAGATTTCTCTCTTTTTTTGGTCAGAGCTAGTCTGCTCTCTCCTTCTAGGGCTTGTGGTGCCCCTTGCCAGGGACCATTCGTAAGCAGTTGACCATATTCATCACTGTGACCTGCCTGGATGCTTGGTTTTTTCTCTTTCCTGTCATTCACCTCCGGTTTTGTAGCTCATGTGGCCCAAAAGAACAAAGACAACCCAAACTCACAGTGAGTACTATGGAGGAGTCTTATAGTAACAGTTCTCACTGGAGAAAAACTTTCAGGTTTTATTTCATCTCACGCTTCCCATCAAGTAAATTAAGCCAGAAAGAGCATTTCTAGAAGAACTTCAAGCTTTGGAATGTTGACTCCAGCAGTCATTAGGGGAAGTTTCCAGGTAACCAGCTCAGGTCTAGGAGGCAGCAGCCAGCCTGGTCCCTTGCACACTCCAGCAGCCATGGGGGTGGGGCGGGGGACACGTCCCACCCCAGATAGCCAGCATGGGCTGGGAAAAACAGCAGCTGGCCCTGCACAAGCATACCCAGTAGCTACCACCGGATACCCATAGTCAGCACTGGCCAGGAGAAATTGTAGCTAATGCAGGAGGTGCCTGAGACCCCACTACCCACTTGTTTGGAAGAACCCAGAAAATGTCAAGACAAAGAAACAAAAAGCAGACTCTAACCTTCAACCCAAGCAGAGCTGGTCCACGAGATATAAACACAGAAGAGATCAAGAGTTGCACACCTGAAATTTCTGAAGTGATGGCAACAGAAGTAAAGAAACAAGTCCACGAAGCTATAAAATAACTTAGAACAGAAATACTATCTCAGGCAAAAGAAGAAATGAAAAACATAATAAAAGAATTATTAAGCATCTCTAAAGAAGACAAAAAATAGAGGAGCATAGAAAAATGAGGGAAATCATGAGTGAGCAATATAAGAGAGACTTAGAATCCATGAAACAAATTCAAAGAGATATTCAGGAAGTTGAAAACTCCTTTGCAAGCTGGCAAAACTGCTGGAAAGAAACTGAAGATCGACTTTCAGACCTTAAAGACAGGTGTGCAGCTTGTGATCATGAAAGGAAAGATTTCTTACAAATAACAAGGAACCAGCTCTCTTACAAATAACAATTCAACAGCTGTAAAACAATACAGAGAAAAATAATTTAAGAATAATAGATGTCAGCAAAAAAGCAGGGGTCAATACTAATGACATTAAAAATCTATTTAAAAATAGCAAAAAACTTCCCAAGCATGAGAAAAGGACATGACATAGAGATAAGTGAGACATAAAGAACTCCACCCTGCAACAACCCAAATAAATCTACACCTAGACATCTAACGATCAAGACTCCAGGAACTTAGTACAAGAGCAAATATTAAAAGCTGTTAGAAAATAGGAACCAATCACCTAAAAGGCAAACCCATCAGAATCATAATGGACTTTTCAACACAAACCGTCAAGTCAAGGAGAGGTTGGAGTGAAGTATTTCAAGTTGTAAAAGAAAATAACTTCCAAGCCAGACTGATGTACCCTGCAAAACTATCTTTCAAAATTAAAGGAGAAACAAGATACTTCCATGACAAATGAAGGAATTCCTGACCAACTAACCAACCTATAAAGAATATTAAAGGACATTGTAGAGATAAAAACGAACACAGTTTCAGAAACAGGGACGGAGGGGGATCAGTGAGTGGGGCAGACAACTGAATGGAGGAGAAAAGTAGGGAGCCAACTATAGGAAAATAGCACGGCAGAGAACAGCCAGTGCACATTGGCCTAACTATCAATGGAGATGGCCTCAATCCACCAATAAAAAGAAACACAGGAGAGTGGATCAGGAAACAGGATCCATTAATATGCTTTATTTAAGAAATGCATTTAACTCAAAAGGAAATTGATAGACTAAAAGTCAAAGAACAGAAAACCATGCTCCATGTGACAGGGAACCAGAAAGGAAGTAGGAGTAGCTTGCCCATCAACTGCAGAATGGATAAGAAAGATATGGCACTTTTACACAATGGAAAGCCACTCAGCTATAAAGAAAGATAACTTTGAGGTTCTTGTGGCAAATGGATGCAACTTGAGATCATGCTCATGGGTAAAATGGTTCAGAGTCACATGTGTGAACATCGTGTTGTCTCCCTACTATAAAAACTAAAAGAGTTAGTGGATCCAAAATGCACAATAGATATTGTAAAAGTCAAAGGGGAGGAAATATCTAAAAAGGGAAGGCAGTGGCCATTGTTAATCTGTTACCCTGTTTTGAAACCCCGTATTGCGTTCATTGTTCAGTTTAATTTGGTTTTATTCTGTTTTGTTTTGTTTGATATTATTATGCCTGATGGTATGGGAAGTTATTTTGAAAATAACACGAGGCATTATGGTAGCCATTATTGATTTCCTATTATCTTACTTTGAAGCCCTGTATTGCTTTGTTTTCCTTTGATTTATTTTATTTTATTTTGTTTTGTTTGATTTGATTATGTCTGATGGTACAAGCAGCTACTTTGAAGATAACAAGATGCATTATGGTAGCCACTATTGTATTCCTATTGTTTTGTTTTTGAAGTCCTGTATTACTTTCATTGTTTTGTTTTCATTGGTTTTATTCTGTTCTGTTTTGTTATGCTCGATGGTATGGGAAGTTATTTTGAAGATAACAGGAGTCATTATGGCAACCATTATTGATTTCCTTTGATCTTGTTTTTAAATCTTATATCATGTTCACTGTATTCTTTTTATTGACTCCATTCTGCTTTATTTTGGTTTAAAAGTAATAATTTTGAAATGTTGCTATGCTATTTTCCTTTGCTTATATTAAGCTAATTTTGACAGTAGAAGAGGTTTTCAATACCCCTACATTATTTCCATTTAGAATTTAGGTAGATACATTTGTTTGTGAATCATACTATAATCCCCAACTACTTGTGCTTGGCCAGCCTGACTGCTGCAGAGTGCTATTAAGCTCATGTTCTACTATTAGCTGGCCTCCTCAGTCTTTCCACAGTTACACAAATGCATGTCTCCGGCCAGTAGTAGGTGTGGTAGGATAACTGCCAGGGTGTGCACTGGAAGAGACTGGAGAACAGATGTCTCCTGGCTCACTCTAGGTCACCGTTCGTAAACCAATACTTCAAACACTTGTTGAGTATTTTCAAGGCTAGATCAAGTAAGCAAGGAGTTAATCATGATGACCTTTCCTGAGATACATCCCAGGAGACATGGAAAGATGTAAGATATATGGAGAAATCATTAATAATGTATAATAATTTCTTACTAATAATAGACTGATATAACCAAGACTGATAGAAGCAACCATTAGATATTTCAAGAAGAAGCACACAGTTTATTCCTTGAGAAATTGGAAAGTATTCATAGCAAAAGGGATATCAGGTCTGAACTTTGAAATATGGACAGTTTCCTTTTTTTATTCTTTCTTATTTTTAAAGAGGGTAAAATTAAACAGAACAAAACAGATCGTAAGATAACAATGTAAAAGACACAGGTTTCAAAGCAAGACTACAGGAGATCTTCACTATCATATAGTCTTTTGTTTTCTTCCAAATACTTGTCCATATCGTCACATACAATGAAGTCATACAAAACAAAATGGTATATAACTGACCAGAACAGGATGCCGAAGGCATTTTAGTTCTTCAAGAACAGACAATAAGGAAGTCAACAATGGCTGGTTCTCTTCAAAATAGCTGTCATACCTTCATGTATGTTGAAATTAATCAAAACTAAACAGTCTAAAATCACTCTGAATGAAGAATAATAGTATTGCTGGGTTTCACAGCATAATGATATGGAGTCAGCACTTAGTGCCTCTTTTTCTTCAAAGTAGCTGTTCATTTTACCGTGCATTATATTATCGATTCTCATAAACTGTATAGAAGTTCTACGCATGCATGAGTCTCTATATGTATACCTGTCCTTTCTCCATTAAAAGGAAAAACAAAACAAAACAAGGCAAAACAAAACAAATTCCTAGAAAAACATGAAACGAAAAGACATGTAAACAACAATAGCAAAGAGCCCAAAATACTGACAGTATAGGCCTTCAAAACAAGGTGGTATGAGCATAATTAGGGTTGTTATTTTACATAATGATCGTCAAGAATTCTTCAGATCACCATACAATAATATTCACAATGTTCCAATCCTATGAATGTTAGCTATTCTATTCCAAGAATAGAGAGTTTGTAGCACAATCATCTTAGCTATCCTAAGTATGTTTATATAATTTTAGACATTTTTTCTTTTCCTTTCCTTTTTCTTTTTCCTCATTTTCCTGTGATATTATTTTTCCCCTTTATGAAGATTTTTATCCTTTCACTGTAATCATTGAGATTTTTTTGTGTCTTATGTACTCGTACCATTTTTTACAATAGGGAGACTATATGGTATTTACACATGTGAGTTTGATTTATTTCACATATGAGCACCGTCTCGAGTTGTACCCATTTACCTATAAATATCTTAATATGAAATATGATCATTCTTTATGGCTGAGTAGCACTCCACTGTATAAAAATATCATGTCTTTTTTTATCCATTCCTCAGTTGATGGGCATTTACGTTGTTTCCAAGATCATGCTATTACAAATGGTGTTGCTACAAACATGGGTGCACGTATATCACTGTGGTATGATGTTTTCAGTTCTTCTGGGGCCTGGAAGTGGAATAGCTGAGTCAAATGGGACTTCCAAATCCAGCTTTTTGAGGAACCTCCAGACTGACCTCCACAGTGGTTGCACCAGTCTACACTCGCACCAACAGTGCAGAAGTGTTTCTTTTTCCCCCGCAGCCTCTCTAGCCCTTCTTGTTGGTGGTTTTCTTTATCCTGGCCATTCTTTCTGGAGTGAGATGCAACATTAGCATTGTTTTAATTTGCATTTCTCTAATGAGCACTGATGCTGAACATTTTTTCATGTATTTATTTGCCATTTGTATTTCTTCATCTGAGAACTGTGTATTCATCTCAGCTGCCCGTTTTTAGAATGGGTCTTTGAATTTTAGGGATTTGATATTTTAAAATTCTTTATATATTCTAGACAGAAGTCTTTCATCTGAGGGACAGTTCACTAAGATTTTTTCCGTTTGTGGGTTTTCTTTTGGCTATGCTGGAGCTATCTTTTGACATGCAAAAACTCTTTAATAGGACACTATCCCAGTTATTGATTCTGTGAAGTATTTCATGTGCGGTTTGATTCTTGTTCATGAATTCTCTACCTACCTTTATGTCTTCAAGATTTCTACTTAGTTTTGTCTTCCAACAAATTTAATGTTTCTGTTTTAATATTTAGATTTTTTATCCATTTAGACTTTAGTTTAATACATGATGATAGGCATGGGTCTAGTTTTAGTTTTTGGCTACAGAGAGTCAATTTTTTCAGCACCATTTATTGAAGAGACTATCTTTCTTCCAGTGGATGTGTTTGGTCCCTTCATCAAAGATAAGGTGGCTGAGTGTGTTGTAGTTGTGGTTGTATCTTCACATCCATTCCATTGATCTTCAGGTCTGTTTTTATTCTGGTACCATGCTGATTTTATTACAGCAGCTTTGTAATATAACTTGAAGTCAAGGATTGTGATGCCTCCTGCCTTGTCTTTGTTGCTTAGAATTACCCTTGCTATTCTGGGTCTCTTCTGGTTCCACATGAACTTTAGGAGTGGTTTCTCTAGATCTGTGAGGTATACTAGTGATATTTTGATTGGAATTGCATTAAATCTGTATAACAATTTTGGGAGAATGGCCATTTTCACAATGTTTGTTCTTCCTATCCATGAACAAGGGATGTCTTTCCATTTTCTGAGGTTCTCTTTAATTTCTTTTTTTAGGATATTATAAATTTCCCCTAGGAGATCTTTTGCTTCTTTTGTTAGATTAATTCCTGAGTATTTCATTTTGTTGGATGTTATTGTAAAGGGTGTGGCTTCTCTTATTTCTCTCTCAGTGGTTTTGTTGTTAGTGTATACAAATGGTCTTGATTTTTGAGTGTTGACTTTGTATCCAGCTGCATTACTGAATTTATTTATTATACCTAGGAGTCTTTCAATGGAGTTTTGGGGGTCTTCTATGTAGAGTATAATGTCATCCGCAAATAATGATAATTTAACTTCTTTTCCTATCCTTACTCCTTTTATCTCTCTCTCTTGTCTAATTGCTCTGGCTAGTATTTCCAGCACTATATTGAATAAGAGTAGTGATAATGGACATCCTTGTCTTGTTCCTGATTTTAGGATAAAGGCTTTCAGTTTTTGGCCATTTAATATGATGCTGGCTGTTGGGTTGTCATAGATGGCTTTTAACATATTGAGGTAAAGACCCTATTTCAGTTTTCTGTAAGGTTTTTATCATGAATAAGTGTTGGACCTTATCAAAAGCTTTTTCTGCATCTATAGAAATGGTCATGTGGTTCTTATTTTTGGCTCTGCTGATATGGTGGATTACATTTACTGATTTGTGTACACTGAACCATCCCTGCATTCCTGGGATGAATCCATTTTGGTTGTGGTGTATAATCTTCTTGATGACTTGCTGTATTCTGTTTGCCAAAATTTTATTGAGAATTTTTCCATCTATGTTCATTAAGGAAATTGGCCTGTAGTTCTCTTTTTTAGCTGGATCTTTCTCAGGTTTTGTATTAGATAATATTTTCTTCCAGGAATGAGTTAGGGAGAGTTGTTTTCCTTTCAATTTCATTGAAGAGTTTGAGGAGTGTCAGCATTAAATCTTCTTTGAATTTCTTGTAGAATTCTACAGTGAATCTATCAGGACCTGGGCTTTTCTTTGATGGTAGGGATTTAATTACATATTCAATTTCCTTAATTGAAATAGAGTTATTCAACAGTTTTACATCTTCTTTACTCAGCTTTGGTAATTCATGTTTCTAGGAATCTGTCCATTTCTTTTGTGTTATCAAGCCTATGAGAGTAGAGGTTTTCAAAATAGGTATTGATGATCTTCTGACTTTCCACAGGGTCTATAGTAATTTCACCCTTTTCATTCCTTAATGCATGAGTTTGAGTTTTTTCTTTCCTTTTTAAAATAAGGTTGGCTGGAGTTCACTGGGCTTGGGTCAGTTAGGCCCTTGGGGACTCCCTTGCGACCTCCTGTGGTTTTATGGCCTGGGAACATTCTAAGGCTTCCTTGTGTCCTGGGTTTCAACCCGCACATGCTCTGGGCCCAGGACTCAAGACGGACAGTTTCAATACCCAGGGAAAAGGTGTCTTTGATGGGGTGTGTGATAAAGAAGTTGAAAAACAATGAGGTGATGTGAAGAAATTTTGACAGATAATTTTGATCAAAGCAGAGTTCGAATAGAGAGGAGGAGAATAATGCTGATAAACATCTAGATGTCCTTGAAAAGCCCTCAAGCCTGATTCAGTCATAGGTGAGGATTTCTAGAGGTGGCTGGATCTAGAGTGTGGTTCTGGGCTTAAGGATGTGATGCTGGAATTACAGGTTCCCCACTTTGGGTGTCAGTGACGTCACCCAAAGGACAGGCAGCCTGGATGGAGTGTAAATGACAGAAAGAGGCCTGTTGCCACTGCTCGCTGCTGCTGCTCTTGTTAGATTAATTCCTGAGTATTTCATTTTGTTGGATGCTATTGTAAAGGGTGTGGCTTTGTTGCCTTCCCACCTGCCCAGCTTTGCCATCAACTATTTCTCCTCTGCGATGCCCTTCTGCCATGCCACCCTGCCTCGGAGGCAGGTAACTGTGAACTGAAATATCTACAAACTGTGAGCTAAAGAAACCTTTCCTTCTTTAACTGTGGGTGTTGGGTAATTTGACTCAGCAACAAAAAAAAGTAATTAAGATGAACAGTGCCATTGAGGGCACGGGCATAGGATAACCAGGCAGCAACTCTGGGACTGGAGACTGGGCACCGAGAGACAGCAGAACTGGTATTGGCCCAGAAAGGGAAGAGGAGCAATTCCCAGGGCAGGGATGCTGTTGGTGACAACAGAGAGGAAGGGACTACTATCACCACAGTGCAAGGAGGAAAAGAAGGGACACCCTAGCAGGCAGGGCATGCAAGGCAGGATGGAGGACAAAGTCCCTGATACCTTGATTCTGCGGGTGTTGTGATCTCAGTAATGTTTTGGGGGCAGGAAGTGTATTGAGCAGAGATATCATGCTTTTATTTGAGAAGGAGGAGGAGGAGGAGGAGGAAGAGGAGAAGCAATTTCAGGAGGCCTTTAGAAGTGTATTCTCCCAACACAACTGAAACCTATATTTTGCAAAAGTTGGTTACATTTCCTTCTTTCAGGGTCCTTCCTGCCCAGGAAAAGGAGCAGAGTCACGCTGGGAGGAAACGCTCAAGATTCCATCCAGGGAGGCCAGTGATGCCCTTGCTAGAAGACAAACAAGGGAATTTGAAGTCTTTAAATACGGATGCAGTTGTCTTAGTCTCTGGATCCCAGGGAAGAGACCCAGGAAGGGGTGACAAGCTCTGGAGCACGGCTGGATTCACTTCTCCCTCTTGCAGGGGCTCCTGCTGTGTCTCTGTCCCCAGGATATGCCCAGACTGACTTCTTCGCCCAATTGCATAAAACCCAGGCTCCCTCTATGTCTCCTTGATTCATAGGGACATCTCCAGTCAGGGTGGTGGGAAGCTCAGGGCAGGCAGGCCCACCCACTGGCTTCAGGGATAACAATGCCTCTGGTACAGGTGACACATGAGAGCCTCGAGGGCTGAAAGGGAGGTGCACACCTGTCTCACCTTCCTGCCAGGCTGGCCTGGGTGCCTCCCATTGCTGTGGCAAAGGGCCAGCCACAGGAGTTTCGGAAAGTTCTGGACAAGGTGCATTTGTTGTCCTCGTGCCTTTCTCTCTTCTCCAGCTGCCTGCGTCCCCTTTCCAGAACAGGGCAATGGCACAGGCAATCTCCTCTGAGTCTGCTGTCCCTCATTTCCCCTTTCATCAAGACTCATACTATCTGACAGGCTGATGTTTTTAAAAATAGATTTCAAAGGACAAAGTTTTGTTAAATTACTCTCAAATGGATCTAGGCCTACATGTGATACATATGTTCACACCTGTTCTAATATGATGCTTACCCACAAATATTATAAGGCTCATGACAACACACATGCATGTATTTTGACTACTGATGGGAGATAGGTACTTCTCGAGGAACTGAGGAAGTGAGTAAACAGGACACAGAAGAGTTGAATTAACCATCAGCAATTCATTTAGTGATGGTTTTAAGATGATTTATCTTTTAAATATGCTCCCTGTAATCTTGCCGACTCTTTACTTCCATTCTCCTGAACCCAGGTCAACCTCCAAATTCCTTTGTCTCTGGGGTGGTCACTGGGTCACACCGGAGCAAAGTTTAATCAAATCTCAAAATTAAGTTAGGGACTGGGGTGGTCCCAGGGGTCTGGATTTCAATTCAGTTCTATACTTAGTACATCCTATGGCTGATTTATGATCTGATCCCACAACTATATTATATTATCTAAAATGCAGGGCCCTGCCTTTTTTCTGTACTTATGGGCACTGAGAACTATGCCTTGAATATGATGGGAACCGTGTCTTGCAAATAGGTGCTGAACAATCCATTCAGGCACCCAAAGGGGGAAAGAAACACCATTACCCTATAAGGTATAAATAAGGAAGAAACAAAGATGGATAACAGTGCAGGGACTGGTTTTACTGAGGTACCTAAAGTAATCCTGAGAGACATCCCCAGGACAGAAAATGGTCACAAGTAAGCACTTACGAGGCAAATTATAAAAGAAGGCTACTAGATGTTAGCTGGCGGCAGGGGGGGGGGGATTCTGGAAAAGAAGAGAACTTGGCTTGATTTGGCAGCACTATTGTTTTAAATTCATCACAAACAGAAATGTTCTGCATTTAGACTCAAGTTCAGAAATCAAGTAGATGCCTGAAAGGTTAAAGAAATACTACAAAATCATAAATTAGATGGGTGAGACTTCTGGCGGTTTGAGTTAGGAAAATATAGCCATGGAGGAGCCAGAGACTGAAAGGGGCTGTGTGGGTAAGCCTAGAGGACATCATACTAAATGAAACAAGCCAGGCACAGAAGGACACGCTGCAGGGCTCACTCGTGTGGGAGAACTGACACTGACCACACACAGCAGCAGGGTAAAACAGTTATTGCTAGGGGCTGAAGAAGTGGGCATCAGGGGAAAATGGGGTGATGTTGGCCAAAATCTACCAAACTTACTTATAATTATTAAAAATAAGAAGGAAGAAGCCAGAAAGTTGCTTTGTCAAAATAACTGTGAAGTGACCAGAGCAAAACTATCAAGTTTTTGAGGACTGGAAAGAAGCAAATATTTACTAGGAGGTGAATGGGCATCAAAAGCCACCTCTTACCTGGAGAGGAAAAAGACAGACCCATTCCTTCTTCCTGGGATGACTGCCCTGGCTCCTGGGTGCCTGAATGAGGACTTCCTGCTTCCAGCAAGGCTTTGACCTTCCAGGTTGTTGGTGAGGCAGGAATTAAGGAATGATCAGTGACTGGCCAAGCGGGCTGGACATGTCAATCAGGGGAATTCAAGACACATGCGCAAAAACAGTGGTTCCCAAGCACTCCACCTGGGACCAATAGGAAAGCACTATCTTCAGTTCCCTGGGCATGTGAGATGGAGCGAGTTTCTGGTAGGATGGCCTACATCTGACGTCAGCATGCAGGCAGCAACAGCAGCGGAGAACCTGTGGAGAAGCACTGAGCAAGACTGCAGAGCCTCTGCTGATCCACCTCAGTCTCCAGCTCTTTCCCAGATACATCACTGCTTCAGAAATGAGGGTCTTTAACTTGCCTAACAGCCTAGTGCACAAAAATTACCATAACAAGATGTCACTCAAATGTCAATAGGAAAGCATGTGTAACAGTTATTTCATTGTGTTAACTGAAGAAGTTTACAAGTTTAAGTGACTCAGCAGGGAGCCTGAGTCCCCCTATCTTTGTAAATATCCTGAGCCTGTGCAAGAGGAAGGCACAGAAATGGTGTGAGTGCTGTACCCACCCAAAGGCAGGCAGCCTGCACACAGTGTAAGGGAAGAAAAGAGGCTGGTTCTCTTCTCCCTTTTGCTACTGTGGCTTTGCTGTCTTCTGCCACCTTGAACTACTGCTCCTGTGCCATGCCATCCTGCCTTGGAGCCAGCTGACTATGGACTGAAACCTCCACAAACAGTGAGCTAAATAAACCTTTCCCCCTCTAACTTTGCATGTTGGGTATTTTGTCCCAGAGATGAGAGAAAAGTAACTAAAACCTCATATAATCCCAGCACTCTGGGAGGCTGAGGCAAAAAGAATACAAGTTTGAACCCAACCTGGGCAATTTGACCACTGAAGGAGATCCTGTCTCAAAATAAAAAATAAGGGTTTGGGATGCAGCTGAATGTGAAGGTCCCTGGCCTGGGAAAGATAAAATTATGTGTCTCAAACTCATGAGGGAGGAAAATGGCAAAGCTGAGACTTAAACTCAGGGTCTCAGAGGTGCAATTCCATTGTGGTATTTCCCATGGGGAACTGTCCTGACAGCACTGCTGTCTGCACAGCAAAGGCAGCAGGAGGACGAAGAAGCAGGGCCCTGCTGCCCTGTGGTCACTCTTCCTCTCTCATTTTGTAAATGCTCCACCCCCCACAGGGCTCCGAATGCACTTTTGTTGCTCAGGCAAAAATGGGGGCCTGAGACAGCCTGCTGGGAGATGGAAACTGGGAACCACAAATCCCACAAGGACTTTGGAAGGTGAGAGAGAAGAACAGCGGAAGAAAAGCAGTGGAGCCGATTCCTTGAAGGTGAGATTGAGAATAAATGTAAGGAATCTATCAAACTTCAGAGATTGGCAGAGGATGAGAGGAAGGCAGCCTCCCTCAAGCCCGGATCCAGGGAAGAGTGAAGGGCAAGACGGGAGCTAAGATGAAGGGGAAGAAGTCCTTCGATCTGAGCCTCGCATCCCAGCACTTCATGGAATACGGCTTGAAAAATACGTGTGGAAATAAAAACTCAACACATTTGACAAACAAACACTGAAGTTGGAAAAAGAAATGGGAACAAATGGAACCTGTCATATGGGTTAGCACTGGGAGGAAGGACGGAAGTATCACTGAGGCCAGGTGGTAAGAGTTACTCATTCAAGATTTGGAAACAAAAGGGAACAGAGAAATCAAGAAGCACTGCTAGCTCTGTGAGGGAAGGAAGCAAATCAGAGAGGGGTCTCTACACTCCCCCCCAAGATTAGATCTCTGGTTAGTAGTAAATGGCTTCCTTCTGGGAATCCTGATTTAAAACCTGAGCATCACCGGGAAGCCAGCATCCTAGCCCAATCTCAGGAGGAAAGAGCCTCGCCTTTATTTGTTCAAATTCTGGCTTTGTTACCTCCTTTGTGACCCTGGATAGATTTTTGTACCTTCTAAAATACTTGAAGAGTAATAATAATGCTACCAGTCTGTTAGGAAGCCGTTGTGAAAACCTGGGAGATATCACCATGTCAAAGAAGGACATAGCATTTAAATATTAGCAAAGGTAAATTTTTTTCAATATCTTTTAGTCTTTAGACAAAAACCAAAAATCTTGCTTCTACACTGAAACTTTCCTTTATCATCATGTAAAATCTGTATCAGAACACAGAGACCCTTCAAAGACGTCTGTTATTAAATCTCAAGTGACCAAAAGGACACGTGGTCTACACTCATTCATGGTTTTTTTTTTTTTTTTTTTTTCCTTTTTAATCCTTCATGGAAGAAACATTCTGCCTGACAAGCACCTAAATGGAATTTGATTTGTTCTTTCTTTTTCTATTTAAGTGATTTCATATTTATCTCTATGCATGCTGATATACATACAAATTCACTTTTAGTTCTCACTAGTCGTGTGACCCTTTGAGAAGTTTACGTGGTTTCTGAATAAAGCTGGGGTGGTGATGCTTTTATTCTCTGAGGAAGAACAAAGGATAGAAGACAGTAAGTTCAGAGCCACTTTTGACAGGGACATTTAGTTAATATTGTTACTTGAATTCGGAGAGGAAGGGACAGGTGCCTCCATTTTATAAAAATGGATAACCAGCAGTGCTGATGGGGTGCTTCTTCCTCCAAAGGCAACAAAATGTGAAATAACGTTGGCACAGGAACAAACAGATGACACCTGAAACCCAAGAATGGAAAGAAACTTTAGACAAGTCAGCATGACTTTGTGTGAGAATAATGCTAAATGCACAGCGAGAAATTCTAAGAAAACAGAAATCCTGAGCAATCATAAAAAATACTTAGCGATTTTAAACAGAAGAGTAACGCATGGTACCCCCCAACCTCCCACACCAAATTGTAGGCTTAGTGAGAATTCCACAAAATTATAACGAAAAGCTCTTATGCTACCCTAGATTTCCAAATAACAGAAGCAGTGAGCCTCAGAAGGCAGTGGTTTAGGAAGCCGAGCGATGCTAGGAACATTCTTAGCGAACATAAATAATGGAACCAGAATAATATTAAGGAAAAAGATGATAGCTCCGTAAGAGAAGTCATATATATGAGACAAAGGAGAAATGAAAGAGGAAATTATGTGGGGAAACGTCCATTATGGCTTGCTGTTTTGGTGGAATGTTTGCAAACTTGACATTCTGCACATTCAAAAAATGCAGGTAGCTAACTGCGTGGAGACAAGGAAGAAAGTCCATAGCAACACCAAATATAGAGACACAAAGGAATTTTTAAAAATTGATTTAAGTGAATTCGAAGCAGTGTCTTCAAGGCTTAAGAGAGGTCTTTGTAACCCCGGACCTTTTTGTGAAAGAGGAGGAAGCCTGCTTTAGATGAAGGGCAGACATCGTGCTAGTTTAAATCTATAAGGAGATTCAGATGACTGCAAACGCTAGGTTTTGAAAACAGCCATTATATAAAAGGAGGAAGCCTCCAGCAACTTGTGAGTGGTGGTTCTAATATCTAACCCTTACCACATGTGAAGTGCTTCTTTGCTCCAAGGAGTATTAAAAATATTAAAACATGGAAACACATCTACACGTGTTTCTTTAAGGCTGGCATGTAGCTTGCTCGTAGAATGCTTGCCTTCCACATGCAAGGTCCTGAGTTTGATCCCCAGCACTACACAAATAAATAGGTAAAATTTTTATTTTAGTGTATTTCTATTTAAGTAATCACAATTCTGTTAATGTTGATGTTTAAACTATTAAGTATTAGCTTTTATATCCTGGGAAAAATATTACAAGAAATTCCAAGTGTAGTTTCATTGAAGTTTTAGTTCTGGAAATTTGCTAAAACAATCAAAAGAAATAATGGTAAATTAAGAAATTTTTTGTACCTGGTTTTCACTTGTGCTCAAAAACCCAGGCCAAAGTGCCAGTGGACCGTGCCTATGAGACTGACTTCTCTGCAAGTCAGTGGCTGAGTTTTAGCCCCGTGTTTAAGAGCGACGTGGATATTTTAATCCAATCCAGATAAGTGCACAGGTGTACCTGTTCCCGGCGGCCTGGGAAATGTGACCGCCTCAGTGTGTGACAGGATCACATCACAGCTTGTGGGTACTTTGAGCTCCAATCTGCCGACGATAAGGCCTCTCCAGGCCAGATCGCCAGGAGGTCCTGCTGTCAGATGCAGCAGGCGCAGGGGACAGCTGAGAGACAGGGCACGACTGACACGTCCTGTGCACAGCACAGGACGCCTCTTTTTGGAAGCAGGAGCAGAGCGCCTACCTGCGACTTCTGGAGCGTGTGGTCTCCGAGGCTTCCCTGAAGCCTGCGGCACTGGATAGGTGGGGTCACCACCCACTCGAGAGTCCCCTGAGGGGCTCAGGAAGAATTCAGGAGATGCAGATGACTGCAATCTCAGGAAGACAAGAGCTGCTCAGACTCCAACCCCACAATCACCCCAGTCCCTGGGCAAAAAGCAGGCTAATTTTAAAAAGCAAAACAAACAAAAAAATACCCATGGCAAGTGCTTGGAGACCACTGGGAAATGTTTCAGCCTGGAACAAAATGTGTGAATTTGGTGAATAGGCCCGAGTTGTGGGTGTCACTGTGACTAAACCAAGTCTTCCTAGCAACTGACACGCGCGACCCTCTCCGGAGTACTGAGCGCAGCAGCAAGTTCTAGCTGGAGTAAATCAGTCGTTCTGAGAAAGGGAACTTTAAAGCCTGAAATTTCTTTGGACAAAAATGTTCAATAGATGAGTCTATAAGCTTGGCACTGGCCATTGAGCTAAATAAATTACTGGAAAAATTCTAATGCATTTTAAAGTTTGTTAGAAATACAGAGTTTAAGAAACAATCACAGAAAGATTGAATAACATAACCAAGGAGGGCTGGGGATTTAGCTCAGTGGCATAAGCACCTGCCTTTCAAGCAGGCAGTCGTGAGTTCGATCCCCGGTACCGATAAAAATGAAAAAGACAAAAAAAAAAAAAAAAAAAAAAAAAAGATTAAATAACATAACCAAGGGACAGAACTTGACTACAAGAGCTCTGACATCAGGAAACTGGACTTTATAGATTTATTCTCTTAGTATTTTTAAATAAAAAGAGAGAGGTAATGTAGGTATTACCTGCATTTTATGTTTGATTAAAATGAAATAAATGTAATCGCTTCCTCTTTGGAAGAGATATATATTCAACACTTTGACTTTGTCTTTAGAAAAGTGCAAAAATCTAGCTTTATTATAATTCAAGAGTTTGTTCTATTTTAGTGATGTACAAAACTAAGTGGGATTGGGGGGGCTAATCTTTTTCTGTTATGATTATTTGGTTATTTTTGTAAAGCTTTTACCTAGATTAATTTCAATTTCTTACTCATTTGGTTGTTTCTGAATAACTTTGGGTTTCTATAAAATGATCATAATAGCACTTAAAGTTTAATTATCTATTACCCTTAAAGACATGGAAATAACAGGCTTTAGTAAGCAGAAGACAAAAACCAGCAAAAACAGAAACAGACAAACAAAAAGCTAAGCAGGTTTGTAACATTAGCATCTGTGCTGAAAGAATTTCAATGTAATTATTGTTTTATGGTTCAGCTTTGTGACTATTCCCACAGCTGGTTAATGAGTGGGTAAATATACAGCTCCAAATGAGCTTACAATCAAGAGAGGTGAGGTCAGTCTCCACACTATGTGATTTACATTTCCTTTTCTTATCCTCCTGTCCCTTGTCAGTTTGTCATTGCCTGTGGTTCAGCTGGACTCCTTTCTAAAGCCAAGTCATTACTTGATAGTATTAATAATAACAAAATAGTATTTATTAAATATTCATTCAAATGCTGTTAACAATTTACATGTATGTATTCACTATTTTATGAGATTCACATCTTTAATGTGTTTCAAGGAATCTAATATGTACTCCCTCTTCCTTCATACTAACATTTTTGAATTTAGTATGCACCTTCCAAATAATGACACACCATCACATTTTGGGTTTGAGTTGCATGTAAGTTAATGTTATATTTTACTGTTGAGAATGTCTTGAGGTCACATAGTGTATTCTTCATTTTATGCAGTTTCCGATCAAGGTTAGAGAAGTTGAGAAACATGTGCATGGTTAGGGGACCCAGGTGACAGAAACACCGAAGTCATTCTTGTACCCCAGGTCTTCAGTCTCTACCAGTCCTTGGCTTCTACCTGGAGTGTTTCTAATGGAACCGTCCACTTGTTTACAGGAGCTAAGTTCATTTATACTCACATTGAGTAACATTAAATCAACAAGTCCAAAAATCCTGGATTGCAAATGCTTAGTTAAAACCCAAGATTACATAAAAGACCAGTTAGAACTATTTTGTTTAAAAAAAAAAAAAAAGGCGGGGCGACAGAAGCCCATAGCTGAGCAATCACTCCTGGCTTTAAGTTTCTTCATTCCAGTTCATTGTGAGCTTTCCTTTTCTTTTTCAGTTCAAGCTCTCAATCTGAAGAACTCAACTTGCAGATTGGCTGAAGTTTGCTTGTTAGGAAAAAGACATTCATTTATTGAATCAAGCCCCAAATGCTGATTCAAACTTGGCATTTTATCCAATCTCCAGAGCAGCAGAGTGTAGTTTGCTTGTTTTCATTTTTTCTTCATTTTAACTCTAAATTCAAGTTGATCAGAAAGAATTTTCTGTGGTTTGGAGTTAAATTTAGAATTAAAACATTGAGGACATGGTCAGCATATTGTGGAAAGAGCAGCCAGGGACCTCTCTCATTACTATTTTTGTTAAATCATTTCAGTAAGCTGTCAAGGTGTGCAGTGATATCACTAAGAAATACATGGCAACATATTTATGTTTTATAGTCCTGAAAGTTTAAAGCAAAGAAGTTATCCAAGTGTAGTGTTTTTTTCTGGTTTGTGTTAAAACCCTGTACAGGGAAAATGTTTGTATTTTTGTATTACACTTGCAATCATGTACATAAATAATCTTGCTATATGTTTCAACATTTTTATTTCTAAGAATGCATGGGAAAATAGTACAGACACTGACATCTTCATGTTTAAATCATGGGGTCACCTATTGACAATAAATTTATTGTCTGGGGCCTGAGAGTTAGGCACACAGTAATCATTCATTCATCTGCTATCCTGTCACAGGCCCAGAGCTGCATATTGATATTTTCAAATGAGTAGAAGTGACATCCTGCCCTCTTGGGACTCACAGTGCAGGAAAATGTGTAGACAGATATGATAGTTCATTGTGATGTTAACTTGAGTGGGTTAAGAACCACCTAGCAGATGAGTGCTGTACAGTTCTGGGTGTGTCCGTGGATGGCTGACACAGGCTGCAAAGTGAGGGGGCAAAGACCAATCACATGTAGGTGGTTCCAACCAATGAGCTTGTAGCCTGGATGGAATAAAAAGGGAAAGAAGAAGGAAGTCTTCCATTTTGCTCCTTGGAGATGCTCTGGTCTTTCCTGTTACCTTTGATGTTTGTCTCCAGTTCCTTCCGGCTTCCAAAACAAATCCTCCAGCTTTCTGACCGACCTCCACCATGCTCCACAGTGAGCTCCAGGCCTCCCTGCCTCAACTCGACCCTCTGGCTTTGTGGATGATCACTTCACCTTCTTCCACCTTTGATTCCACAAGTGGCCATTGTAGGTCTACTTAGTACATCAACCCTAGCCAGTCAACCCTAGCCCATACGACGGACAACTTGGCTGAGTGCAGGGTGGCATCGCAGGCACAGGTCCACAGTGCCATGGAGAAGCTGATTCTGTGCAGCCAATCACGCCTAGAGGTGAATATTATGACTTACACTCAGACTGCCCGCCTTCAGATAGCTTTATGTGTTTACTTCTTCTAAGAGCTTTTAAACCACTGATTTGCTTCTACTTTCTTGTTCATTTCACAACTGTCCTTGCTGGATGATTGCCCTCACTGTCCACCACTCAGCTGAGGAGAGTACTGTAAATTTCCTTACATGGAACATATGTGAGCCCTACTTAGATCATCAAAGTACAATCGTTGGGGATGGGGGAGAGACCATTTCTGTACCATGCTTTCTTCCACCTAAACACTGCCACCGCTCCCCTGATTCTTGGTGGGAAGTAAGGAATATGACAACTTTCTCACATTTATATTAGAACAAGTGATCTATTCATTTGGTTTTTAAAAATTCAGAAGGTATACTATCTCTCAAAAGATTAAAAAGGCACAGAAGTACATGTCCAGCTGCCAGTTGCTATGACAAGAATCAGGACTTCCTGATTTATGGAGATACAAGAAGTTTCTCTTGAAACTTTCTCTTGGAAGTTTCTCTTTCTTTCTCCTATCTTTCTCTTTTCCTTACTTTTTCATTTTTCATCTTTTTTCTTTCTCTATCTCTCTCATATCTCTTTCCTTTGATTTTTCCCTCCTTCCTTTTTCTCATTATAAATACATTTTTGCAAAGCAATACCATATTTGTTCCTTTTTCTTTTGACTTTTATTATTTATCAATATACCTTGAAGAGCACCACACAACACTAAATGATAAATTTTGCTATTTGTATACTTGTATGCTATTCCCTTAAATAGATGCATAAGAATACATTTAGTACCCCAGTAATTTATGAGTAATCTTGAGTGTATGTCATTTCACTGATGAACAAGTATCCTTGAGAAAAATTCATCAATGTGGAAATACTGTGTAGAAAAATATTTCCACTTGGAACTGTAGTAGGTATTACCGGACAACCCAGAGATGGTGCTAGGTTTGATCATTACAGAGTACCCAGAAATTCTAGTTAAAATTTTAGACGATATAGGAATGATTTCCACAGTAGCAGAGTACATGGTCTTTAGTGAATTTACTTCTTTTAGCACTTACGTTTTGATCTCTTTCTTTTGCAGAAATGATCAAAGATTATCTGCTGATCGCAGGTGCGAGTGAAACCCAGGGTGTATGGGAACATCTCATAATAAAGATTTAATCTTAGAGACATGTAATTTACAGATAGAAATTTCACTCCTACTCTATCTCCTGTCTTCTCTCTTCCCCATCATTGTGACCACTGATGTTCAAAGTAAATCTGTCTTTAATACACTTACTAAACTGTCGGATTTGAGTAATCTTTTTGCATGCTTTTATAAACTGGAATTAGAGACAGCAAAACAATTGAGCCTCTTACTGTGGAAACCACAAACTTCTAAAGGGCATTCTGCCTGGACACCGTTTCAAGAGAACAGCTCTGTCCCTTGGGCGCCTCAAAGGCTGCCTGCATTGGTTGCTGTATTATGTGACCTTCGGTAGTAAACCTAAATTCAGAACAGAGACATGACAAAGTATTTCACCTTTGAGTAACTGAAACGCCTCCCGTTCCTGTGGACGCTCTCTTCTCATCATGCTGGTTTATCATCCAAGCATTCTTGGTTTCAAAGCTGGGGAAAGGGGTCAAATGATCCCAGAAGACCACTCCTCACAGGTTAAGTGGCCCAAAGGAGAGGACAAAGGTTTGGGGGTGCAGCTCAGGGCTGGAGCCCTTGACTGGGATGCAGGAGGCCCCAGACTGGATTCTAAACACTCAGGCTGGGTGGGGCAGGGGGCTGGATGGAGGTGGATGGAAAGAATACTGATTGGCTTGTGGCCTAATATGAGCGAGTCATTGGAATCTCCTTATTTAGCTTGGGTGAGGGTGGATTACTCATTTAGGCAAGAGAACCTCCAAGTTAAGGCCATTTTCTGTTATGTGGGGCCGTAAGACGTGTGCTGTGTATTGTTTGGTGGAAACATTGCCGTGCTTTTTTCTTGAGTTGCCCTGAGGGAGTGAGGAGGGTGAGTGAGTTTATGGGGGAAAGGGTTGTTGTTCTTTTTTCCATTAATTTTATGTGAGAGAGGTTACTCATCAGAGAGCCCAGGCTCTCAAGTTTATTCCACATCATCCTTGTACCAGCAATGCCCTCGATGACTCATCAAGAAACAAAATTAAAGTTGTGATTTTTTCCCTCCTTCTGGCACACTGGTTCATTTCCTGAGCAGCTAAGAGCGACCTCCTTCAGGACGATGGCACATCTGCAAGCAGTAAGACAGCAAAATCGCTAGAAAGGCCAAGTGGTCCTAAATAAGAGGTGACACTGCATGATGACACACTGCTTAGATACTGTCTTCCTAGTTAGCTCTTGCAGCGACGTTCACTTTGGGAAGATCGCCACGAGAGTCAGCCTAGGCCCGGAGTCCTGCGAGGTGGAAGGGACTGGAAAAAGATGGGCAGGGACTGATGGGCTGAGAAACACTGCAGACCGTCGCCTGGAATTAGTGCCAACCCTACAGAAAAAGGGGAAGGTGGGCAGTGAAGCTGGTCGTGGGCACGCTGCAAATGACAGAAAAGAAACAATCATTCCTAAAGAAAGGGGAATGAACAGCGTGAAAGCGTGAGCGAGGGAGCTGGAACATTTTATCCGGGATGAAGGACTGAAGGCAGTGGGAACGAATGCGTCAAGGGGGGGGGTGAGTCTCAGGAGCAGATAAAAGCATGAAAAGCTCTGCCTGCCGAGATGAGTTTAAGATTAGAGTTATTTTTTGAAACCAAGAAGTGAGCTAAATGCTTTGGAATGAACTTTTTGGACAATAAAATATCAGGGGAAAAAATCATGTATTTCCCCAGACTCCATACCCAGACAGAGAGAGAACCTGTATGTGCCTGTGGAGCCAGGACCTCAGACCCTCGTGGGGTACCCACACAGCTCCCCAGCTCTGGAGAGCCACTGCAGCCACACTAAACACCCGCGGTCACCACCCCAGTGGCAACGGGGAAGGGGGAGGCAATGCGGTTGCTCTGGAGGAGAAATACTCGGCCACTCCTCACAGCGAGCTTCAGTTCTCCCTTCAAAAGAAGAGGAGACTGAATTTCTCCATTTTCTTATTCTCCTGCCTGACCCCTGGGTCTGCATGGCCAGCTGACCTCTCCAGGGAGCAAAGCCTGGCCCAGGCACTGGTAAGGCAGGCATCCGGAGGGCAGGGGGCACCAGGCAGCTTGGAGAGACAACCTGCCCAGTGGGCACAGGAACCCAGACAGGACGGCTCCCTCTGGGACAGCAGCGGAGAGGGAAGCAGCGAAAGGCCTGGAATTACAAAAATGCTTTTTCCTTCACCTCCCTACCTTGAAGAGTGGAGGTGGGGACAGAGAAAAGCAGGGAAGAGGAGCAGAAGAGACTACCAAAGCCACCACACAAATTTAAATAAAACCATATCCCTTCCCCAAGAGCTGACAGGTTTCGCCTCATTGAACTACTGAGCGCATCTTAATTCACATTTTAGATTTAGAGGATTTGGAAATAACTCCTGCACACTCCCTGCAGTGTGTATCCCAAGGCACAAAGATCCTCGTTTACTTCTGAGCAATCCAACACCGTAACCTTGTCACATTTATGCAAATAAAAATAAACGTGGTGATGAAGAAAGGATATTCTTGTTGCACAGAAACAATTTATAACCAGTTCTGCTCTCCTCAGCTTGCACCAAGAAAGGCAAAGGAGAAGCAGAGAGGCGGCCTCCCCACCAGCACACAGGTTCCCGCAAGTCGGATCCCCCCCGCAGGGAACCAGCAGTTTTCATTAATACAATACAAAAACATATGGTTAAGGAAAGAAAGAGAACATAAAGAAATGAGAAGAGCTACAGAATTCAAAGAGAACGCATTCCCTGATCATACCCACATCTAACTGCCTAAGAAATTTCAATGAAAATCAGATGTGATTTTCAACATGCATTTTGCTCAAATAAAATATGAGGGGAATACAAGGACTTTTCTGTGGGATGGTAACAAGATTCTTTTTGGGTGTTTCTTTACTTGTATTGGGTTATAATTGTGTAAGGGTATTGTGAGACTGAAAATCAGATGATATGTGTCAACTGTTGAAGAATGATATAAATTTTTATTACCAAATTATGTCAAATAATTCTTACTGTTGGAGGTACAAATACAGTCATAGGAAATAAGAAAGTATATTTTTTAGTCTGAATGTGAACCAACTTTGAGATATAGACTGGAAGATGTTTTTAGATAAAAAGAAATATATATGTGTGTTTGTTATTCTTCTAAAAGTCAGTTCCAGAGAAAAGTAGCTCCATCTTTGTGTGTGAGCATGTGTGGGTGTGTGTCTATGCATGTGTGCGTATGTGTATGCGTGTGTTCAATTTCTGGAGAAAGCACTGAGAGCAGGATAAAAGAATGAAAGACAGGGGAAAGGAGGGAGGAAAGGGGGACTGAAAGGAAAAAAGAGGAGGAAGGTGGCAGAGTAAAGAGGAAAGAAAGCCAGGATGAGACCCAGGAGCAGGGCGTCCGGCTCGGGAGCGCAGCATGCCCTCTCCGGCACGGGCACGCCCAGGGCCCGGCGCACTTTGGTAGCCAGCTCGCTGTTTAGTCTGAGGCTCTGGCTGCCTTTCATCTTTCTGAGTCTGATCTAGTTCGTCTTTCGAAGGTGCTTAAGGGGCTGACAAGTGCAAAGTCTCACTCAAAAGAAGATTAAGGAAAATAACAGGTTGAGTGAGGCTTTTTTCCTCCTTCCTCTTTGACTTCAGGTCTTTGAGAATATTTTTTGCATTTATTTCTATTTAGGGCACAATGTCATTCTTCCACCAGCAACAGAAGCTGGAGTCATCGTAGAGGCAGGAAAGGATATCTGTTACGCATTCCTGGCTGCGGGATGCAGGGATGTGTGAGGCAGACGAGCTGCTGAAGAGACCACGCACTTAGCGAGCGCCTACTGTGTGCCCCGCAAGCACTGTCTCCAGCCTGGGATACAGCAGGCGCAGAAAGGTGGAAGCCTGTCCTCGGAAGAGCTGATATTCGTGAGGGCTTGGAGGGAGGTCAACTTGGAGATGTCTTAAAACAGCTTTTGTCTGTCAGAAATTATTTGCTTTAAATATCCTAAGTAAGATATAATTTTTTTAAAATTTTAAAATCAGGAAATAGATGTTTTAAAAATCCTTGAAATATTTGTGGAACCTGGAATATATACAAAATATGTTTTAGCAGTTGAGAAACAAATCTGGAATGATTTTTTGTTAGTTTGAAGAAGAAAAATAAATTATATGTAATTTGGGTTTTTTAAAAATATTTTTAATTTTTTTACATTCAGACATTGAAAGCTTGAGTGAAAAAGAAACAAGGAAGAAAGATATTTTTCCAATCTATTCATGGGAGAAAGGGGAGCTATAAAGAAAAGTTTGTATTAGAAACAAGGAATTACCACACTTAAAGAAGCGGTGCTGTGAATTCCCCTCAGAATACTCCCCTCACTGTGAACACACTCACCTGATGGTTCTGCCTCTTCTGGAGTTCTCCTTCATGAATGTCTTAGTGAGGTGTGATTAAAAAATATATCGAATAGGACAGCTGAGTGCCATCCCGAGGAAAATCAGCTTCATGAAAACGATACGGTGTGTCTTCACCCACCTGGTTCACTGACTCTGGCATGCCATGAACGTGAAGGTAAAAATTTTAAATCAGGCCATCAAGGCAGACACAACAGCAATGCTGGACACTCAGGAAAGCGCGCTTCAGCACCGCTTCAGAAAGAGTCAAGAAGGAAAGGGTGAGTGTGCTCACGCTGATGGGGGAGATCTGAGGTGGAATCAATGGCAGTGTCTTACTGAAACAAATTTTTTAAATAAGTAAACCTCACTATAATATTTGATCACATCTCGAATTCTCTGTTCCCAAATTTTCCCGTTTTGTTTTTTGTGTTCCCTCAAAGCCTGGCCCAGCATCCTGCCTTTTACAACTTCTCAGTGAATACACATTGCACAATTATTCTGTGAGGAAGTTAAGACAAATTCTTGATTTAGAGAGATCCTCAAATCTATCCTGGCACAAAGCAGTTTATTAGTTTGAAGCTGAAAAAGTGACCGTATTATTATACGGTTTGCAGTGTATTCAAACTGCAAGAGCCCATACTTGCCTTTTGGAAGTAAGCAGTGCGGATAGCTTATTGTTCAAAACATACTGAAAAGAATGACATTGTTTTTATTTTATAACCCATGAGAATAGGGTGGTTTTTTTTTTTCATAAAATTACTTCATTAGTTTACAACTCCAGAAATTCTATGTTATTAAATTACTGAAAATACGGGCTGGTCTTGCTATGAATGGTCTGGAGAACAAAGCACTTCCTCCACCAGCAGGTACAGGGTGGAGAGAGACAGGGAGTGCAGCACAGGGACTGCAAAGGCGGCAGAGCCCGCACGCATACGTATACAGAGCCCGGAGAAGCTTGCCACAAGCCCCAGCTTCTTTCATGGTCCAGCAGGGGGAGAGTCGGGGATCAGCCAAGCTTGGCATCCGGGAGCCATGTGGGGAGGTGACAAGGGTGGGCCTGGGAGAAGGATTGGAAAATCTGTAATCTGTAAGACCAACCCAGGAGTTGAAGGCAGGGGCGTGGAAGCCCAGCAAATCCCTTCTTCAGCCTGCTGATGTGCTTTCAAGAGCCTTGCTACCTACCTGCATGCATCACCCTACAGACCGTGCCCCTCACCTGCCTGCCTGGATTAATGGATGTTAGCCAGTGAGGAAGCAGGCATCTTCCCAAAGAATCACCACTGGGTTCAATGAGATCGGTGACCACGTTGATGTTAGCTATCCACTGCTGTATAACAACAAAGTCCAAAGCTCAGCACCTTAAAACACCAAAGGTTTACTGTCTCACACTCTGTGGGCCAGGAATTGGAGTGTGGTCTTGCTGGTATCTGTGGCCCATAATCTCTTACAAAACTACTGTGAAGGTAAAAGAGGGTTATATAACAACTTGGATGTTTGAAAGCCATCATACTCTTGTAGCTGCCTTCACATACTCTCTCATGAGGCATTTTAGACATGTTGGTCATGTGAGGAACATGCCCACCTGCCTGAAGGTAAACCCTGTAGGAGACAATCAGAGTGACTCGCTTTGAATACAGAACAATTACTGTGACATTAGTCTTATTTCCATATGCTGATATACAGAGTGGATTATGCTGTTCCCTTCTCTCTTCAGTTGACTCTAAGCAATGCAAATAAGGCCAGCTAAGGTACTGGTGTGTAATCTTCAGGGCCATTCTGATAGCCTTGCATAGTGTGCGCTCTGTAAAAGATCTGAGCACAGTGGGATGGCAGAGCCAGTCAGCTCCAGGAATGTCCACTGGTTATGAGCTTCAAAAGAAAGAGGCTATGAGTTCCCAGGATGCAACAGTTTACATATCAGGAACTGAAGCAACAGCCTCCTAAAGCAATTCAAATGCTACCTTAACTGAGTTTTGCAGATGGATCCTTCTGCATATCTTTCTCCCTGCATTTTGCAAACATGCTTTTCTCCCCACCTGGCTAGCCAGTTCAGGTTACTCACATAGTTTTCACTGTCTTCCCTGTCATCCACCCTCGAACCCCTCTGTTCTTCAGAAGATAATAGATTCTGGGAGAGGCTTTGGACCAGGGCCTTTGTCCACACATCCTTGGTGTCTACTCTCACTGTGGGTTGCACTGAAGGTAGTAGATTGGAATTAACTTGCCAGGATTTCAATAAGGTCTCACTGGGATTACAAATATAATATTTTGGATTGTGAGAAGGACTAGAAAAGGGATTACAATACTTGGATTACAATATGCATTATTTGGGATTACAATAAAAACCCACATGGCCCTTAGGTTTTGTTTATCCCTGCCATTATCTCCTCTGTGATGAAAAGAGTTCTCTCAGTTTTCTTGGTCGATTCTGTGGAAGGCACTAAGGAGTGAGTAGCTCCTTTATGGTCAGTGAGATCACAGTCTGAGTAAACTTCCTGCAACAGTGGCAGACAGGGATCAGCAGCCTCTGAATCCCAAGTTTTGACTCACTGGCTGCTGGGTGGTGCTTCCATTTTCTCATCTGGAAAGAGGGAATAGTAGTTTTATCTAAGCTGTTACAGAGATTAAATGCCTCATTTACTAGCAGGGACATTGCGTGTGTGCAGCTAGCTAGAGATCTTTGGCTTATTCTCTAATCGTTGGCAACTTTTTGGGATAATAGATGTGGCATTGGAACTACACTGCTCTTTTCTTTTTCCTCCTTTCCTAGGACGATCTTCACAAGGTTAGTAATTCGTCTGGTGGCGTGATCCTCTCCAGCATCTATGCATGTGGATGAGATACTATGCATGATGCAGAGCCAGCAGAGATGATACAGATTGCAGTGCTCTGGTTCACAGTATAAGGCTGTATTAAGCTCTTCATTCATTCATATTTATGGCTCAGAAATTGTTTCTCAGATAGTCATCTTTTTATGCTCCCTAAAACAGCTAGAATCCAAATTAGAAAAAATTCCTTTGGTGTCTTCTGAGTAGATTCCTTATAGAGTTTATTTTTTTAACTTAAATAATCATAGTTATTCTGGAGAAGTGACACAGTAGAGATGTCACAATCCATTTTGTGTTGTGATGAGCACACTGCAGACTGTAACACATAAAACATGTAAGTTGTCCTGTGCTGGAGGCTGGGAAGTCTGAGCTCGGGCTGCTGGAGGTGGCGAGGGCCTTCTGGATGTGTCATTGCACGATGGAAGACTTCATGGCATTCAGAGAGACCAGAGAGGCCACACGCACTCTTGCAACAACTCCACTCTCTGGCTGAAGACCCCACTGCCCTGAACACGACACTGGCCCACAGATGCGGACAGCACCCAGGGACCTTGTCACCTCGTCACCTCCTACGAGTGAGTGTCCTCTTCTGTCTACAGCAGCCATTGGTTGTTCAGTTTCCCAAGGAGTCATTCCAGATGAAATTCACCAGTTAGTCTGGAGCTTTCTCTCTTCTCCTCTGACTTTCTGCTGACTCAGAGAAATAAATGTCTTTTTCATAAATGAATGTATTTACCTACTTTTGCTCAGCATTCTTGCCCTTCAGTTTTTCCAGTGTTAAATTTATCATTGTAGAATTATTTATATATTCCTTCATGATTTCTTTTACCCTAAAATTTCTGAGGAGTTTTTTCTACTTTTTCTTTGGCCAATCTAGTTACTTTATCAGTTTTATTAATCGCTATCAAGAAAAAGCTTTGAGCTTCTTTGATTTTCAACATTGTTTCTTTTTACCCTTTTATGAATTTCTACACTTTACTATATCTAATCTAAACTTAGTTGAGTTCAATTTATTCCTCTTTCAATGGTTTCTTAAATTAGAAGCTTATATAATTGTTTTTTTGACATTTTTCTAATATGAATATTTACAGTTATAAATTTTGCTGTAAATAATGCTAAACAAGCATCTTCTACATTTTGATGTATTATATTATATTTGTTAGCATTTAGTTCCAAATATTTACTAATTTCCTGTGATATGTCTTGTTTTGATGTAGATTTAGAGATCTGTTGCTTAATTTCCAAATAGTTGAAGATTTCTGGACATGTTCTTCACTCACTTCTAAAGGAGCATAGAGTGCAGAGCATACTTTGAGCTGTTCTAATTCTTTGGTATTCACGGTGACTTACCTCACGACTCGGCCCTTCCCTGTGTCTGACTGTCTCACAGGTCTGAAGTGAACATTCCGCTCTTGTTTCCTGCTGCAGTCTACAAATGTCAATGAATTTCTTGAAAGCGTTGTTTAAATCTTTTGTATACTCACTGATTCTTGGCAAGTATTTTCTATCATTAATGGGATATAAATATTGAAACCTTCAACAACTGTGGGTTTGTCTATGTCTCTTATAAGGTCTATCAGCCTTCATGAATTTGGGGACCTGCCATTAGGTGAATACCGAGTCATAATCGCTACCTCTTCTTGAATTGACCTTTTACTAACTACGAAATTTCTCTTTTTTCAATACTTTTGTTCTGAAGTCTACTTTGAGCCTAATATTTGCACATTTTCCTGTTTTTATTGTCTTTTGTATTTTTATTTATTTTTAGTTGAAAAGTAAAAGTTGTACATACTTACGGTGAACAACATGACGTTTGAGTAGGTACACATACTGTAGAATTGCAAAATTAAGATATTTAACGTATGCATTATCTCGCCTACTTACCATTTTTCTCAGTACAAATTCTTAAAATCTATTCTTTGGAAAGATAAAAAAATGCAAAGATAACAATATGCAATGTATTTGTGCAAACTATAGTCGTCATGGTGTATAATAGACCGCTGGATTTTTTCCTCCTAAGTGGAAGTTGTGTTGTTACTCCCTGCCATGGCCTCTGATAGATGTCTCTTTACTGTTTGTTTCTGTGAGTTCGAAATTTTTAGACCACATAAAAATGGGGCCACACATATTTGCCTTTTTGAATGATTTGTCTCATTTGGCATAATGTCTTCTAGGTTGCAAATGACAAGGGTTCCACCTCTTCCTCTTCCTTTTTTCTTACCATGACTGGGTCGTTTGCCCCAGCTGCCCATGGGTTTACAATCTTCCCGCTCAGAGTAACTGGGATCATGGGCATATGCACCATTTCCTGCCAGTCTCCACCTTTTTAAAGGATAAATGGTATTCCGTTCTGTGTATGTGCCACATTTTCTTTACCCACTAGTCGTTGATGCCACCTCATTTAGTTTGATGCCATATGGGAGCCATTATGAATGATGCTTCAATGCATTTGGGATATTCAAACATTTGTACAATTAAATTTGTATTGTGTATTTTACTGTCCTTTAATTTTAGCCTGTTTTTGTCTTTACTCTTAATGAATGTTTCTTCTAAGTAGTGAGCCTTGGTTCTTTATTGTTGTCTGGAGAACTTTTCCTTGTATTAAGCATTTAGGAGACTTACGGCAATGCACTGTTTGCTATGGTTGGTGAGAAGTCTATTTTGGAAAATGGCTTTGGTTCATCAGGTGACATGGTGTCCGTGTACTTTTATCGATGGGCGTGAGCTCTGAGAAGTGCCCTGTGCTGCCTCTCTCAAGCCCTTACTTCACAGGTGAGACAGACAGCAGACCGCAGTCCGCCTGCCTTGGCCACTGGTGGTGAGCGGTTGGTAGCAGGTCATCTCCCAGGAAGTGGTAGAGCATGATTAAAAATCATATATGGGGTGACCTGGGACCATCCACAGCCCACACTCTTATCCAGTTCCCAACTGTCTTCCTTACCTTGTTTGTATCTCTTCCTGTCCATTGTTCCATTAATAACAATGGAAATCTCAACTGACCATCCTATCCCAACTTGACTGTTAGACCTCGGATTCCAACTCCAGGAAGTTCAAGGTGAAGAAAACTTCAGTTTTCCTCCTTGGTGGTCATGTAATCCTATACTTCCTCCCAGGCCACACTGCCTTGGGCTACTCACAGACCAAAGCACCTGGTCTAAACCTTTTTCCACTCATAAATGATTACCCATAAGACTGGTACCTTTATAACTGAGGATCATGGGCCATTAGTGCACCACAAAATCAATTCCATGGATCATGAATAATGTATTTTTTAATTAAATAAAATGAAGTTGTACTCTTTACAGTGTGAACCCTACTAATACTTTAGGCTTGGAGGGGATTTTCTTGGAGTCATATTGGGTGGCCAGGGGTAGAGTTACTTTCCTTTAATTCTGATTTTTTTTCTTGAGTTGACATTCACTCCACCATTAGTTTACTAGAATCATCATAAATCTCCCTAAACAAGAAAAGTCCTTCGCAAAGGCTCCATGGGAGAATGGACCCTGTTTCCTTCTCTAGTAATTGACTCAGGGTACTGGGGTTGTCTCTCGACTTTCTCCTTGCCTGGGGTCCAGTGTCTGTGAACGCCTCAGGTTAGTCGCTCCCACCCTCCCTCCGCCTCCTGTAGACCGGGGGAGCCCCAGTGTTCCTTCTGCAGCCTGGTGGCTTTGCAGCCTCAGCTGCCTCCCAACCCGGCCAAGAGGCTGAGAATCAGCTGGAGCTCACTGTTCATCCCACTCCCTCCCCGAATGGAAAACCACACTGAAATATTTGTCCTCCGTGCTTTGTTCCTAAAGCAAACAATATTTAGCTAAGTATGGTGTAAAGGGTTACCATTTGCCACAAGTGATAAATAAACTGGTAACCACAGGGCGGAGGGAGAAGTGGGGATATTTTGTGGTCTTGAGGGGAAGTGAAAGCTCTCTTTTGTGGAGCCAGGCTACAAAGACAAAAATCATCAAAACGAGGAATGAGTTATTTTTCTTAGAAGTCTGCAGGCTGCGGTAGGGAAGCCTGTTTCCATACTGTATGGCTCCTTCACAGGTAGCGGACTTTGTCATTAGCTCCTTTCTGTCACAGAGGCTAAGGGCGGAAATACACCCAAATTGTATTTTCTCTCTCTCTCTTTTTTTAATTAAAAGACATTTCATTTAAACAAATCACATTTTGGAGCCCTGATAGAAAATAAAAAATTCTATGGCTGTATTTTGCTGATCAAAGCAAACTTAATGGGAACAGAATTTAAAAATAAAGTATTAAATGATGCCTCATGTGTTCATAAAAATTTAAAAGCCATGTATAAGAGTTTAGTGTAATCTGCCAAAATTCAACTTTTCTGTCATCTTATTGAAAGTCTTTTCTATTTTTATAGCCTTTTGGTTTTAAGAAGGCTTGATGAAATTGGCTCTATTTATATTAATGGTTTGCAAATTAGTGCTAAAAAAAATACACCAAAAAACTTTTAGTGTCTACTAATTAAAATCATATCTGCATTTATGTGTTTTTATAAAAAATGAGAATATGATCTTGATAATATTATCTATTTTTCTACTATGTATATATGACCAGATGTGTTCAGAGAGGTAAAGGTTCTAGAATGAAAAAATATTCTTGTAGTTCCATTTATATGAAATATTTCTTAAATCACTGTATCTGAAATGTGATTTTGAACTGTTTGTGACTATAGTAATGTAAAGAAATATTATTATCCAAAATGATGTTTTTCAAGGATAGAATCCACCTTCAGTTGCATTGACAATACCCATAATTTAAAGCAGTCCTGACTTTTTTTTTCTGGGTATGATTCATTCTCATTTCAAAGATCGCTAATTCTAGACTTTATCAGAAAATTCAGTGTTTACTTTGTCCATATATGCCTTTAATAATGTTATAGATTTATGCAATTGATTCCTTAAATTCCTCTTAATGGATAGATTAATCACCTCATATTTCTGCAATCTGGATACATTTGTAGCATTTTGGTCATATAATTTACTTGTAACATTTTGCTGTTCATCCCTGGATTCATTTTGTAATGTAATATTCATGTTTACATATGGTTTATATGAACCTATTATTTTTCTAGATAGATATTTTCTTGAAATTTTAGCATGTGTTTACCCAATCAATAAAAATTACTAAAAATATAATTTTAATGACTGAACAATAGTTTATCTTATGAAACCATTCTAGTTTCTTTAGCCATTCTACTGTTTTATGAAATTGTTAGTTGTTTTTGAATTTAGTTATTTTAGTAAGTGCTAGGATGAATTGTTGGGAATCTAAGAAATTAGTAAGGAAGACATTCAAAATTCCAGATATTGAAAATACTGGTTCAAAGATAACAGAAGGATATCTGCATATTGATTGCTAATGGGTATACATTTTGACTATTTTATCAAAAAAGAAAACTTTGTGCCTATAATTCAATTTCAAATTCAAAATAGATGTTTTCCCAAATTCCAAGGCCAGACATAAACCAAGATCAAAACTTGAAGGGTTATACTCAGGCCGCCAGAAATTTTAACAGTGACATTAGTAAATGACGGTGGCTAAGTACTACTAAGGTATTAAGCTCCCATTCGCTTAGGATTGTGCTAATATTTAGACCACGATACGCCACTGAGCTCAGAGCCATGGGGAGGGGGGCAATGGGAATGAGAGTTGGGAACAGGAATTGGTGATGAATTTGAATTGAGAAATAATAGGAAAAGAGTGGGAAGGCGAGCTAGATCCAGCTATGCAGGAAGAGACAAAGGAACACAGGTGATTAAAAACACTGATCTGTAAGAGGGCGTTCATGCAAAAATACAAAAATCAAGCTTGGCAGAAGAACTAGAGACACTAGAATGCTTCTCATGAATTGTCTGGTGCTTGGTCCACGGAACAAGGGCTCTTGGGACATTTACCTGACCTAAATTCTGGCTAGTCATCTCTTGGCTCATAAGACCATTGCAACAACCAGCTCTACAATGCTGTAGATGGTCTTTTCTCCAATCACAAGTCATCCTGCCTAACAGATGCTATGGAATAGCATCAATTTCTATTTTTCTCTATATTGATCTCTAAAGAATAGACGGAAAGGGACTGAGATAAAGCTGGGGAGTAGCTTGGTGCCTAGAATGTGTGAAGCCTTGGATCTGATCCCTAAAACTGAAAGACTGAGATCTGTGTATGTATGTATCTATACCACGGAGCATGGAAATTAAAGCATCTATCTGTACTTTGTTCTCAGAAGGTTTTATTTTTAGAAAAAAAATAAAAGCACATTTCTCACCTTAACCACAAGTATTTTGATAAGTAATTTTTTTTTCATTTTCACAGTCTTTTTGGTGCAACATGTGGCATGTGATATACCAGAGGGTCTCTGATAATCAGCACCAAGTCTGGGACAGAAGGTTTTCAGCTGTCACCTTGTCCCCAAGGAGATTCAGGCACTCCTTGCTCCCACTCCAGCCTTAGGGGTACACAAGCTGCTTCCCAGGACTGGAGAGCAAGCTTGGAGAAGCATCAGTGCTACACATCAGTTCTTAAACCACTCCTGTGAGATGCAGCGAGCACTAACAGGTTGCACCCCTTGTGGCTTTCCTTTGCTCACTCATGACATTTTACAGAATCCAGACAGTAAATCCCTTTCCATCACAGACACATAACACACATACATCAGCACACACATGGATTCTCTATCACATGAGATGTTTCACATTTTCTAACTGGTGCAAACAATTGTAAGATCTTGTAAAAATTTGCAAGAATAATTGGACAAATATTTTGCCGGTGACTGGAATTTCAGAATACATCACTCCTTTATCACTCTTCTGAAAAAGAATTGACATGTTTTATAAAAAAATTTACACTACCCTTTCATAGCTTCAGCCACATCAATGAGAAGGGCTTATGGAAATAAATGCAGTCCAGTGTTGGTAGTAATATGAACAGACATTTGCAAATAAGATTTGATACATTTTTGCTACAATATAATATAAAAATAAAAGGAATTTATCATACTCTAAGTATCGTAAATGTTCAAACACTATATGGGTTATCTTATATTTCCATGACACAGTATCTTTATTTAGGAATAGTTTGCACTCACAAAATTTTCCTGGGAAGTAGCTATAACTTTGTTTCTCATCAACTGTATGGTAACAATCTTCCACTGACCTGGAACTGAATAAAATGAAGGCTGAACAAATGCCTGTAAGGTCTTTTTAATGTGCTACCAGTTTTTGGTTACTTCTGTATCACATCACTGCACACCAGAACTCCCACTATTAGAATACCATGTTTTCACTATGGCAGTATCTCCAGACTTACAAAAATCACAGATTCATGGTCTCAAAAGTACTGGGAAGTGTCTTAGATTTTTCTCATGCTAGCAAGTTAACCAGGCTAATTTCTTGTATGCTGACAGGAGATACCAACTAAGGAAAATTTATTACTCACAGAAATAACAGTAGCAGAAACTATAAATGTTAGCTCTTATTCCCTAAGCTCCAAATCCCACAAAACAATGTAACAGCCAGGTGATAACCACACATACAATGGATGCATTAAAGAAGAAGATTCCAAACTCAGGGAATCCTATTTTTTTGTAAATTATCAGTGGTATCTTTGCCTGTCTTTAGCTATGAAAGAAGTCACTACCTTTAATATATTGGACAGAAAGAAATCTACACCTTGCTTCCAATGAAGATGTTATATAAAATTTCCAAAGCTGTGTTTTGTGCAAAATTGAAGGATAGGCTGGACCCAAGGCAGTCTGTATTAAACATGACTTGTACTTTCTGTAACTTTACAGCTTAATATCTTCAAGGTGGAAATGAACTACTTTAGGTAAGCAATTAGAAATTTGTAATAACGAGCTGACCTCCTACATCTGTACCCAGCATGGGTCTAAGAGCACATCACTTTCAAATATAGCAAAGCAGTACTAAAGAATCCTTCCTGACCTCTCCTTTTCCACAGAAACCATAAAAAAGTGCTTGTCTATACTGTCTCTCCCTGTCCATTACTCATGGTCTTCCTGTGAGTAATGGCTGATACATTGTGTCAACTTGAAAAGTTTAGAAATTTAACTAAGGAACTCAGCAGGGGGTCAGAGTTCTCTTTATAAACATTCTCATCCTGTGCAAGAGAAAAGCATGGAGATTGTGAGTACTAAATCACCCCTTGTAGGGGAAGGAGAGCCTGTTCAAGATATAAGGGAGGAAAAGAGGCTTGCTTTCCTCTCCTTTTTATTGCTTTTGTTATTTTCTGCTGCCATGAACACTTAACTCTGTGCCATGCGGCCTTACCTTGGAGACAGTTGATTATGAGCTAAAACCTCTACAAACTATGAGCTGACTAAACCTTTCTTCCTTTAACATTGCATGTTAGTGTTTTGTCTCAGCAAGAAGAGAAAAGTAATTTAACAGAATTTGGTACCAGGAGTGGGGTTATTGCTTTAGTCACATGACTACATGGTTCAAGAGCCTTTGGGAATGGCTAGTGGGAAGAATTTCAAAAGGTTCAGAGACACTACCTTAAAGAGAGGGGTTGGAACACCTTAGGCTGTTCAGTATGGGAGATTCTCAGGGAGTATGGGAGTATGGGCAGAGCTCAGAAAATCAGATGTTTGATATAAATCCTCCTGGAAAAGATCAGGCTTATGAGGTTTTGCTGGAAAGTATATTGGTACTGGACCCCAGATGATGTATGTTATGGGTTGGTACAAAGTTTGTCTGTATTTTGCTTGCATCCAGAGACTTTGCCTGAGACTGAGATTAAGGGTGATGGACTAATTAATCTAGCAGAAAAAATTTCAAGGCAGTCAAATGTTCAGATGGTGGCATGGCTATTTTGGGGACTGTTAGCCAGATTTATGTTGTGAATAAAGAGCAAAGAGCCCAACAGGATGATTCAAAACACTGTGAGTTTGACCAGATCCAATAAAGCTGTGGATAGCAAAGATAGAGCAAAAGATCTCTCCATTACTGAGAAGGAACAGGAGACTATAAAAGATTGCCTGGGGACATCTCAAGAAGCAGCAAGTCTCAAACTTTTGCAGCCTCAAAAATGCAAAAGTGAAAGACTTTTCTTTGAAGAGAAACCAGCAGACCACCATGTTCCAGAATAGTGGCAGCAGCCGCATCAGTTTCTAGAATGGTGACAGCATAGAAAATTTGCTCTGCAGAGTTGGATTCAGAGTGCCCAGTGATCCAGGCACTCAACCCCTACAACCAAGAGAGAGGAAATCCTAGCTACTGCTCCAAGTAGCAGCAGACCTTGGCATCATCCATGTGGTGCTGGTTTCGATGCATGCAGAATGCAAGAGTTTCAGAGTTAAGAAGGCTTCCACTCTGATTTCAGAAGGTCCAGATGGCTAGGCAGTGTGCCCCTGAACAAGCAATGTGTGAAGCTGTGAGTATGAGCCAAAGGTGTAGTGGAGACCCCAGAAGTTTGGAAAAGCCAGGAATATAGATCATCTAAGGAAAGCTGTAAGGGAGAAAAGTACACCTAAGAGAACTATAATCATCAAAAGTGTCATAGGGGTGGAATCAGTCAAGCTTTGGAGCTCACTATTTGCCACAGATTGCCTCAGATACCAGAAGTAGAGCTATAGGACTTAATGATTGCCCTGTTGGATTTTGGACTTGCTTTGACCCCAATCCTTTGTGCTCCTCTGTTTGTAACTTTTGAAATGACAATGTTTGTCTTGTGTCATTGCATGTTGGAAGTGTTTAACTTTGTTTTCATTAGTACAGAAGCTTGCAGCTATGATTTTGCCTTAAGTTTCAGAGGAGAGTTGGGACTTAGACATTTGAGCAATGCTAGAAGTGCAACTTTTTTTTTAATGGTACCAGGGATTGAACTCATGACCATGCACTTACAAGGCAGGCTCTTATGTCACTAAGCTAAATCCCCAGCCCAACTTTTGCAACTCTTGTAGATAGACTAAATGATTTTTGCATAAAGGAGTGTACATGTGTCTTTGAGGGGCCAGAGACAAAATGTTATGGTTCTAATGTTATATAATGCTGATAGAATTAATACTGATTCTTAAGGATTGATAAACCTGTGTTACAACATTCAAGTTGTAAAATGGTAAGAATAAATATGTTTTTATATCTGGAGAATGATTTAAAGAAATGTGCCTGGTTGCCAAGTTGACAAGGGGTGGATTGTAATGATTGATAAATTGTGTCAACTATAAAAGTTTAGAAATTTAACTAAGAGACTCAATGGGGGGAAGGGCAGAGTCTTCATTTTGTAAACATTCTCGCCCTGTGCAAGAGGAAGAAGTGGAGACTGTGAGTGCTATACCCACCCTGGTTTGGGGGAGCATAGTCTGCTTAAAATATGAGAGTAGAGTCTTACTCACTGCCCCTCCTTTTTTGCTCTTGTTGCTTTTGATGCTTTCCGCTACCATGAACTGTTGCCCCTGTGCCACATCACCCTGTTTTAGAGCCAGCTGATTAAGGACTGAAACCTCCACAAACTGTGAACTAAATAAACCTTTCTTCCTTTAACTTTGAGTATCAGATATTTTGTCTCAGTAACAAGAGGAAAGTAACCCTGCAAATCATGTGATATTTTGTTTCCCTACAGGAGTAGAAAACTGTGAGTTTAAGAGACATCCATAATTTTAAGGCAGCTTTCCCTTGGACATATGCATGGCCTCATCATAGCTTAAACAAGACCAAAATATGATTATGGTGCCATCAGTGACTGTTTGCAAAACAAGCAAAAACATGAGAGGTCTATGGAGAACTGCCACCAGATACTACGTGAAAGGCTACTTGTTTAAGTCCTCACTAGCACCCAAATCCTTTACAAGGAAATACCTGTCTATTCCCACATGCAATCAGTGTTTTAAAAAAATATTTCTCTATTAACTTTTATCTGCTGAGCCTTTGCTCATACTTGGGATCCAAGGAGAGCATAAATATTTGAAAGGAACCACGATGTGTGTGCTCTTGTTCTTTCCTCACTGCTAGAATTTTTCTTTTAATAACCTAATTATCTGTGTTCCCTTCAGTTTCCACGTTAAACTCTGATTTGTCTATTTTTTAAATATACTATTCATAGAAAATATTTGAAGTTCAGCCTGAATAAGCCCAGAATAGATTAGAAGAGAATCAAGTACAGTAGGATTTCTAACTCTTTTGTTTATATGCTATGTTGGCATGCTAACTTATTTATAAGCCACATTGCACTTATAAACCCTGCTGTATCAGATATATGATCTGATGATTATGATCAAGTATCAACTAAAATCTCTGACACTCCATAATTTACTAATTCCATGTCTTATTTTTACACTAAAGGACAGGAGTTCGTGTTTATCTCCAAAAATTCAACCTTAAATTTATTTCTTCGAGTGTCTGAACATTCTTCCCCAGTTCTGAAAGTGAGTTATTTTCCCCAGCCTCAAGGCATCTGAAAATTTAGAAAGCTAATTTTACATAACTTACCCCAATTCCTTTGTTAGAGAATGGAGCAAAATAGAACTGAGAATAGGGTCCTACACAGACCCTCCCATCAGGTTTAAATCAGAGAAATTCTCTTTGAACATAATCATCCAAGACAAGAACTCATCTAACTGTTTTCTTGTAGGCCTTATTTGTTGAAATTTCTGTGTGGAGACTTTACACAGTAGTCCTTCCTGGGAGTACAGAAAATTTTGATATGCCCTTTGGGACATTTTAATGAAATGCTTACTTTGAGTTCATGATTCTTGGCACCTCCACATGCAGTAGCATTTCTATATTCTATCCTGTCAACTTTGATAACTAAAGAAAAGATGTTAGTGTGCTACGACTTTGGACTGAATTCATGATGGCACCCAGTGATCACTACCATACATTCTTCATCATCTATGAGCAAGTGTTATGTCAGTCTCCCTACTGGTCATTAGGTGAACCTCCATGCTGGTGGTTAGATCAGCTTCCATCCTGGTAATTATGTCAACATCCATATTGGTGGGCTCTTTATCTATGGATTCAACTAACAGTGGTTCAAAAATATTTTGGAGAAAAAATTGCATCTGTCCTAAATATCTACAGACTTTTTTTCTTTGCCATATTCTTTAAATTATACTATATGATGACTATTTTCATAGCATTTACAGTGTATTAGGTATTATAAATACTCTGAAGATGATATAAAGTATGTAAGAAATATGGATAGGTTATATGCAAATACCATGCCATTTTATATAGTGGACTTATATCAGCAGATTTGTATATCTGAATAAATCTTGGAACCTCTACTACATGAACACTGAGTGACTACCACACATGCACACACGCACATGTATATATACATGTGTCTGTTTTCAGTAACTCAGAAAAGGTTGTAATTTAGTAAATACAAGTTGTTTGTTGCTCCAGTCTCTGATTCAAAGCAATGACATAAAGAAAAACTTTCATAGCAAAAATGACACTCTAAGACGCATTCAAAGAGTAGAGAGAAATAGGCAAATTAGTATCAGTAATGAAAATAGATGATATGCCATCTATGCCACAGTGGAGAGGAAAAACTAGGGAAAAACTCATTAAATTGACCTCTCGTAACTCAAATCTAACCTATTCTTATGAGAATTACATTTTAAGTTTATTTTTCTGGTTATTTTACTTTCTCATCAATGATCCAGGATCCATTTGGATCCTGAATCTATGTTATCTGGTGATTCATCCCGGCATGCAGGAACCATATCTATTTCTTAAGCTTTTTAACTCCCAGGACTCCTGAAAATAACTAGCTCATTTATATACTCAATTATGGGTATGGCATTGAAATTTGATATTTTGGAGGATTTAAAATCAGAGACCACTGAAGCTAAAAATGTGTTGGATACTGAGGCAAAGTCAGAGGGGATAGCTTGCTTTAGAATCTCACAGGTCTCTGTGTATTTATTTTCAAAAGTGTTTCTCCCTGGCTCCACTGTCTTTCTGCAATGTCCAAGATCAGTCTAGCTTCCAGAATTGCTGCATGAATTATGTATAAGGTAGCAAAGCTTATTGTGTCTATTTGGTCTGGGAGAGACAGAGACAGACCCACAGACAGAGACATAGACACAAATAGAGACAGAGAGACAGAGAGACAAAGAGGCATACCTTGATCCCAGAGTCTGGAAAATTATTTTAAAACCATTGGTTCGTTATTACCTAGACATAGACATAAACAAGTTTATTCGAGAGAGTCTATGGAATTTTTTCAGCTTATTACATATATTGAGGAGTTAATGGTATATATTTAGAAGATTTTTTCCTAATCCTTTTTATTAGCATTTAGGCTGGTGCCAAGAATCATGAACTCAAAGTAAGCATTTCATTAAAATGTCCCAAAGGGCATATCAAAATTTTCTGTACTCCCAGGAAGGACTAGCTGTAATATATTTATAGAATGACCAACAAAAAGCACAGCTACTTTGATAACTCCTCCTCTAAGCCTTCTCATGTGACCCAGGGAGGCCATAAACAATTGAGGTCCTGGATTCACCAGCTGGGCTTAGCACATCTCAAGAATCTGACACACCATCTGGCCAGCAACCCCTCCCTGTCTTCCTGCTCAGTGATTGTCAACTCACTGTCTTCTATAGTCCCATCTTATTTCCAGAGTCATTCTCTGTAAATCATTGAGTTGTTTTTATTTTAACTAGTTTGGACACTTAACAAACAAGTTAGTAAAAGAAAAAACCCTGTACCCATCCTTTTCCACGAGCCATTGGAAACTCCAGAAGCATCCCTTCAGGAAGCCTGACATTTTTCCTTCTTGTCATGATCCTAAATTTTAACTGGTAAAAGAGATCCTGGGTAAATTCAACATAGAGACTATACACATACCAGGGATCACACTCACAACCTTGCACTTGCCAGGTAGGCGCTTCTACTAAGCTAAACCCCTGGCCCAATACTACATTTTATAGAAATTTTATAAACAGGATGGGATGTAGGCAAAAACATTCCATCATCTCAGTCCAGTTCCATTAATTTTCTGTTGCAGAATTTCTTTGGTTAGTCTTTTTTTCCTGCAAATTTTCGTATTTGTAAATTTAATATTTCTTATCTCCCTCCCAGGAATTATGTAAACAAAAAGTCTTTAAAACTACAAATTTTGAGCTCTTTGGAGAAAACAAGGCTGGAGAGATATGTGTTGTTTCAGAATTGTCATTCTGCGTTCCCAGGAAAAAGAGAGGTGTCTGAAAGGGTTTTGGCCCAGATGGGGCACTGTAGCCAGGAAAAACCTCAGCCGGAACCAGGGAGCTCCTGTCTCCCCCACCCCTAGAGATTTACCTGTAACTCTATCTCCCCCCACCCTTCGAAATCTACCCCTGGCGCCAAAGGTGTGCCAAAGAAATACCTGTGCATTTCTAATGGCCCTAGGGCACTACCCTAAGCTTAGGCTACTTATATAGCCCCACGCCACGTGTCCACTGGAGAGATTGCTGGACTTCAGCGGCCGGGAGTGTGAGTCATCTCTCTCCGTGTTCTAAGAATAAAGGCCTCTTTGTTTTATACTTTACATCTTTTGGAAATAATCCTATCAGTGTCAAAAGCAAGTGTCTAGCCAAAGCAGATGACAAAGAGTAGGAAAGAAGTAAGACACATCCTCAAGTTTCTGGGCAGGAGCTTCTCTCTCTGGGATGGAAGGGATCCTAGAACATTCAGGCAGCTTGAAGGTAAGGAAAGCGTCCAGCTGGCCAGTGCAGCCCTTAGGCTGCTGGGAAGTCTGAGGTTCCTGACTGCTTCATGGTGTCCCGAGGCTGTGTCTTTGAAGATGTCCTCAAGGCTTGTTTGGCTGCCACAACATGTAGGTCCAGCCACTGTAGCGACCAGAACATTCTCTGTGCAGCTCAGACAGATAGGAAAAATTAAATACACTCTTATTTTTATTGCCATAGAATTTCTATTTCTCCCTCAAATTTTGCTACAAAGCCATCTAGGTCTTAGATAAACCACAACAATACACAGCAAATGCCATGCCATGAGCCTCCATGTTCTAAGACAGAGCTTGGAGCCCAACTTCTTAGATAATAAAACTCATGACAGTGAGCCAGGGAGGAAAGTTGGAGGACATCTCCAAAATTAAAAAAAAAAAAAAAAGAAACAAAACACAATTGTCCATCATTTTTTATGAACTAAATGAAATAGAAAAATATCAAGAATACTTTTTAAACTATAATACACAGTTAAAATTTTCAAAATCTTGGAAAATTCCTTCCAGTTTACTCTGACGACCTCTGCATGTATGCTAGGGCTTGCTTAAAAGTCTTACTCTCTAGTCTGGCTTTTGTTACTCTGGTGAAGAAGCGAGGATTGCACAGCTCTGACTGCAAAACTCCAAAGTCACAGAAAGATTAAATTTTTCAAAATAACCATAGAGTGGAGAAAAACTTTTTAAAGATGTCATAAAACCAAAAATCCAAAATGAAAAACACATAAATCTGGCTGAATAAAAACATCAAAATTATATAGCGCATAAAATAAATAAAAGTATTTTGAAAAGCACAGGAGAAGCTGGAAAAATATGTAAGAAACATAGATAGTTGGCTAATGTTCTTGGAATAGAAATTCTTAGGTCAACAGTAAAACAACAGTAAAGCCCACAATCAAAACTAATCAAAAGATGTGAACAAATTATGCAAGGAGAAAAAGTATAGTAGGGCAAGAAACATGAAAACAAGCTTACTCTTATTATTAAAGAGATTAAAATTAAAATGATAATAATATGCAATTTTCTCCCTATTAGACTGGCAGAGATGAGAGATAACAGGAAGTAGGAAAGTGATCCTTCTGTTGCATGACTGGTGAAAATAAAAATTAGTATATTACTAAAGCCCCATTCCCAATCTCATGTACTATAAATAGGGTAGCTTACACAATAAAAGTTGATCTCCTCATATTTAGGGTTCAGAAGTCCTAGCTAAAGGTGTCACCACATTTGCTTTGTCCTGAGGCCTCTCTGGTTTACAGATGAACACTTTCACCCTGTGTCCTCAGAGGTCAGGTCTGCACCCCTCTCTGAGGCCTGATCTCCTTTTCAGGTGGGGACCCAGGTTGGACTAGGGTACACACACCCCAGTAAAATCTTTAAAAACTCTGTCTCCAGAGCCCCTATTCTGAGGCACTGGGCATGAGCACTTCAGCATGGATTATGGAATGCAATGATTCCTTCCGTAACAGTTTGTAACAGTAGACAAGAAAGAGAAAGAAGGACGGGCAGGAGGAGGCGTGAGTTACATCCACATGTAACGCTAGGAAATGACGCCCCAAATAAAATGTTTAGTAAAGCCAAATGCCAGAGCAGGGTGGATATCTCATCAGTGAAAGTGAAATACTCTGTACGTGCATAGAATTTCCAAAACAGTGCATAACAAAGTATATTAATCTGGAATATCAGAGGATGTCCTCGCGGACTCTCAAAATCTTTTCTCATGGACATAGAATTTAAAATCTTTAGAAAGGACTCACGAATCAGCCAAGGCTCTGTGTGATATCACTTCTGCATGTGACTTTGCACCTCATCCCACATGGGATGAGCTTCCACATTCCCTGAATTTGGGCTGCCAGGGATTTGCTGTGCCCTACTGCATCCAAGGAGGCAAGGGGCTGCCCGGGCCTGGTGCATTCACCATCCAGCCTGCACGGAGCTCACTCTGGATGAGGAGAGAGCCCAGCCCAAAAAAGGCACAGCACTGAGTCCCGAACTGCAATGGGATAATTTGTTATGCAACATACGCAACTGACCCACTAATAAATAAAATAATCGAGTTTACAACGAAGTATAAAGAAGTCGATGGCTGTTAACATCTGAATTTCATTTCCTTTTCAAATTTTTGCACTACTCAGGCACTAAATATTTGCTTTAAAAGCAAAGGAACAAATAGAAAGAAAATGTTTAGCTTTGCCTTAAAAAGGCATATATATCTCATATATAACTAAGGTATCACAATCCTGTTAGACATGCTCCACCATCATACTGATAGTCATAGATGCCCATCAACATTTGTACGCTGCTCATTCAGAGTTCTCTGATTATGCAATGTTTGACAGTTCCATCAGCAGCATTGATCCAAAGCCATGAGTCATGGAGGAATGCAGGGGAGGAGGAGAGAGAATATTTCAGCTGTAAAGACTGAGCTCAGGATACCTGAGAGCCAGCAGGTATCTAGTATTACTCTGAGGGATGTATGAATAGAAGTGGGTATAAGGACACACCAATGTGCAAGAGCACTGTGGAGGGTGGACGGAGGTCAGCGAGGTTAGAGTGACCACATGGCCATCTTTTCTGAACAAAGTGAGGTCCTGATTGGATTTCACGATGCCCCCACACCGCCTTTGCAGTCTTAATGATCAACACTCTCAGAGTCAGAGAAAGTCCCTTAACTGAACAATACAAGTATTTTCATGTAGCAAAGGCTCAGAAAATTCTCCCACAGGCAAGAGTGTAGTGAGGTGTAATTAATGTCTTTTCAAGGCATTGTCTGAATTTTACTGAGCTCTCAGCCCCATTGCCTGCTCGGGTTCTATGCAAGGAGATTAGCCTGAGCTTGTGTTTGGGCTGTCAAATAAATCATTTTCCCTTGGGTCTGTTTTATAAACCGTCACACTTTTCCACGATGGTGGGCATTTTTGCACAAAGATAGCATTCTGAAGACTGCTCTGAATTTGGGCTTCGTCCTACAGACAAGGATCGGCCAGAGGTGGGCAGTAATTAGGTGCAGGTAGCACCTTAAGGCTCTATGCTTAAAGGACTGATGTGTGTCCGGTGGCTGTTTGTGGAAAAGTGGGACTTTATCAGGTGATCTTATGTAGCATCCTTCACCTTGCTAGGTCAAGAGTCATTAACCAGAGTATTCCCACCCCAAATCTAGGATTTATGATTTTGCCCTGGAGAGAAAGGTTTCTGGAAACTCTCCATCATCCATCTTCCTTTCCTACACTCCACCTTTTCCACATATTTATAATGTAAAACATAAAACACAGACATCTCAAGAAGCTCACGTTAATAACAATATTAAACACTTTTAAATTGCTCCGAATTTTCTTTTAAAAGAATGTGAAAGTATAATGCTGAGTTCTGCAATCAACTTTGGAGAATGTTCATCAAAGTATAATTTGCCACATGGTATGCTTTCTCTGTTTTTCTTTCAAAACAATTCCTTTTTGTGGAATTATCATCTTTTTCAGTCTTTTGTCTAAGTTTGTAACTTACTATTGTGGTTTCCTCACAATTTTTGTGATTATTTTCTTTTGTGTCTACTTCTAATTTACTGATAGCAGAAAACATTCCTCTAAATATTTTGTGGTCAAAGTTGATTATTAATTCTTAGTAGAATTCCCAAATTTTGGACTAAGAAATGAGTGCATAGGTTGTTAAGTCTGTGATTGAGGGTCTTAGTGAGTGGATACCAATGGGCATCTAGTTCATTTTGTTGTATGAGTCAGAAATGAAACATAACCCCCTCAAAAAAACCTTTTTGTATTTACCTGTAAAACACCATTAGAATTACAAGTCAGCCTTTCTTTTGGCAAATAAGCAAAGAATTTTTTTTTTTTCTTGTCTTTCTTGACATTGTTTACCTGGAAGGAATCCTGAAAAGTCCCTATAATTCATCTCTTTTCTTTTAATCATGACGGGTATCTGGTGTCCTTTGATGAACAGAGGTCTGATCCATAATCATCATTTACCCTTCTTAATAATTTTATTTGACAAGAAAAAATATTGGAGAACCTACTAACTCTAACCATGCTACTGGGGTGGGTGCTGATGGGTTGACAGGAGAGGAAAAGCTGTTCACTCAGGAGGAGGAAGGTGAGTAAAGGGCTGACTAGGGGCTCGAATTCCCCTTCCGAGGCAGAGAAAGCTGGAAGATGCACAGATTTCAGGAAGAAGGAAGCAAGTGGTTTTAGCCATATTGAATTTTGGGTGCCTATGGAGGGAGCATCGCGAGCCTGGAGAAATTCTGAGCCATAAATAATGACACTAGGGACAGGTACACCATACAAGTCACCCTTGTAGCCTGAACACCAGACTTGGGACATGTGTGGTATGGATATGATCTGAGTTTGTCATCCAAAGGTTCAGGTCTTGGAAGCTTAATACCCAGGGTGATGATGTCAAAGTGATGTGTCTTAGCTACTTCGTTGGCCCTGAGACACAATTCCTGACCCCCATACTTCTGAAGAGAAGTTTATGTGAGCTCTCAGTTTGTAGCGGTGTCAGTCCACAATCAGCTGGCTCCAAGGCAGGGTGCATTTCATAAGGGCCTGACAGAGGAGAAATAGCTCATAGTATACTGGTGGGAAAGAGAGAGAGAGAGGGAGAGAGAGACAGCGCGCGAGAGAGACAGAGACAGAGTCACAGAGACAGACAGACAGACAGAGATCAAGGGAGGAGAGAAGAGAGATAGATTCTTCCAGGCCATCACCCCGGTAACTCACTTCCTCCAGTCAGGCTTCACCTCCCAACATCACACCCCATTCTAAACCCATTCTTGGACTAACCCATGGTATCACATACCATGATCCAGTCCCTTCGCCACACGTGACTGCATGAAGCTTTGAGGGGACATGTAGGTAGAAACCCTAACATGGTAGAATCTGAATGGGTGGGGCTGGTAGGAAGTGTTTAGGTCACAGGGCACTGCTTCCAGAAGGGATTCATGCTGGCTTGCAGATTGGGTGAGCTCTTGTGGGAACAGGTCGCTACAAAGCGAGACAAACCTCATTTAGCTGTTTCTGTGTTAAGCTGTTTGTCTTTCTGATTCTATCATCACTGGCTAACAATGCAGCCTGGCTCAGCATTGTTATTACCCTGACAGTCTTCTTTCCTTTTTATCGGTACCGGGGATCGAACTCATGACTGCCTGCTTGCAAGTACCCTGACAGTCTTGTTAGCTATGTCTGTCTGTGCCTTTCTACTTTAAGAACCCTTCTCTTTTTGAGTTGCTAGATCACAAATGTGAGTGTGTCGGTGTATCGTCTGAAACATCCAGAGTAGGTGGCCATGATGCTTGGCTGGGAATCCAATGCTGCAACACTGTGGTCAGGACTGCAACTCAGTCTTGCTGTCTTCCACACTGGTTGCATTTCCAAACAGGTCTTCTCCATACAGCTGTCCTCAGAAATTCTAAGCCTAACTCCTGCCAGGGTCAAACCCCAAAGCAAGAGAGCTTCTCATTTCCTGAATTTTCAGCTGAAGTCTGAGGAGTCTCATCAGACCCACTGGGGTTAGAGACTGGCCCCTGGAAGCATCACTGTGAAAAGGTGGCTAGAATTGTCCCATGGGTCAGTTGGGTCCCCAGTCCTCTAAGCTGTGCTGTGAGGTCAACCCAGCCACACCACAGGACCAAGAGCCAGCAGGAATGACTCCTAGAGGCAGACTGAAGAAAGAAAAAGAACACTAGACAGGAAGAAACCAGAGATATCACTGATCTTTGTAAATGCAGGAGCCAGAGAAAAAACTGCAGCTCCCAAGAGGAGAGGAAGATGCATAATGAGATCAAGTGAAGGAGAAGAAGCTGTAAACTGAGGGGCACAGTCAGGAGGAGACGTGCCTGCCTTGCCCCTTGGCTTATGTTTTGCAGTCTGCAGGGTGTGGACAGCCCTTCTCATTTGTCTAATTTACCATCCCTGATAGCCTGGAGCTCAGTGTTTGTCGGCACTGTGGGGTTTGCTCTATTGGCCCAAGTAACCCAATTGTGTCAATCTGACTTCTAGGTCTATTTTTCACCACCATTTAAATGTCTCTGGACTCTGATTTGACTCCAAATTCTTCTATTCCTTAAATTTTACGCTCCGGAGCTTGAAATACTAGTTTAGTTGAATGATACGAATAAATACATTATCATAATTTCACATTTGAATCTTATAAGTGTGCTTTTTACACTAGGCAGTATGTTGCCTTATATACACTATTTTTAAACTGTTCTTTAAAGTTTTCTTTTAGCTTATTTTCATGACTCTGGTGTGGAGGTAGAGGAAAAAGTCTTCTTATGTTTAGTAAAAATAAACTTCTACTGCAGTCAAATTATTTCTGAGGTGCTTATTTTGATTTTTGGTTGTCAGTTCTAAGTTTCAAAACATGCACATTGTTTAGTACATAAAAACAGTGATTATTGGCATAGAGCTATGAGTTCAGTGCTTGAAAGGAAAAATTTTAAATGATACAACTAAAATTTTCCACTAAATTTGAAAATGCAGTGAAAGCTTGGGACATTGTTATCCAGCCTTGATTTGCTGTTGCTCTACATATGTGAGATAGATTTGTCAATGAACTCACAACTGATTTAGAAATTACCATATGCAGGGTGGAAAGTGTAGTGTTAGCTCTATGGGAACGGTACTCAGCCTCTCTGAAAATCAGTTTATCCCCCTGTCAAATGGAGCTTATAACTCTTATCCGAGTATTGAGGGGAAAATTCATTAGCATAAAAGAAAACAATGGCATTGCAGTATTTGTTCATCTGACGATATTAGTTCTCTTTCATACTTTTCAAGGTACCATGTGAAAAATGGAGAGATCAAAAGATGTAATTTCCTTCCCCAAAAAAGCACTGCATGTGAACTCTAGCCTATTCTTACAGAAATTAGAAGAAAGATTGTCAGAAATAAGAATAACTGGGGGAAAGTTAAGCTGTGTAAGGGATGTAGCCCTTGAAGATGAAAATGTCCACGTTGTTGGGAGTAGAAGAGGGAGAGTCCTGGCTAAGTAGAATCAGTGGAGAAAGTCAGAGGTACAAAGAGCTTAGCATCATGTTCGCTCAGCAGGAAAGTGTGATTCTTGTCCCAGGATCTTAAACAAATAAACAATAAAAACAATCTTCTGTTTACTTCGCATACATCAGGACTTACCACATCATAAATTAGGAGAGACAACCTAATTTTCTTAAAAGCTAGCCTTTCCTTCCATTATTCTATGGTAGTAGATCACCAGAAAAAACATGCTGAAGATTTCCTTTGCAAACACAGTGTGGTGAAATTTAGGGAGACATTCTGAGTCCCTGGCTGGGGAGACAAGTTTTGAAGAGGATACTTAAATTATAAGTATATGGCAATATTTTAAACACAAGACTCATGTAGTCCAAACTTGCAGACTTAATCTTGATAAGAAGAGGGCCCAGACACACACATGACCTCTCCAAATTTACACATCTTATAAGATGCAAAGTGAAAACCCAGGCTCTCTTGGCTCCTTAATGCCCTGCTCGGAAGGAATGCTAACCAAGAAGTGAATCGATGTATGTTTATTCATGCATTTGATTCATCTTTCCTGAGTTCTTGCAAGATAGTAGCTACCATCTGAGTACAAGAGATAATACAGTGAGGAAAGAAACAAACACAACCAATGAGAGGCTGCTCGCTAAATCTGCTGTAGCATGGGAATCCACCAAGATCACTTGGATTTGACAGATACTCAAAGGAAGGCAAGGGGAGGTAGGGAGAGAGAGAGGAAGAGAGAGAGAGAAGGAAAGTTAGGGTTAGGCTCCAGGGCTGCTGTTAGCACTGGGAACAGGTAAGCAGGGAGACTGAAGTAGGAGTGGGCTTTGATCACACTTTGTGTTTTTATTCCTTGGTTCTGAACTGGAATTGGGACAGAAATCAGCAGTCATTGATCAATTCCTGACCATTCTTCTGGTCATTCTCAACCAAGTTTAATTTCTGGGAGTAGTTGCCACAGGATTTGAGGGCCAGACACACAATGTTGGTTCAGCCTACAAGAGAAACCTAAAGCATAAATGATGGCTTCACCCACCACTGAGTGTGCCATAAAGGAAAAGTGCTGGGTGAGAATGGAGATCTGTCCGGGTGACCTGAGACACCCGGTGAGACAGGAGGTGCGGCACAAATATGTAGTAGAAGTTATTCAGAGGCAAAGAGTATGCGTTTTAGTACTGATTTTGCAAATGTAGCTATCAATATTATATTCTTATTGCAGACAGCTAAGTCAGTTAAAAGTACGCTAGGCACATTCACAGACTGCCCTAGGGATGCCAGCAGGGTGAGTATTCTGCACAGGGATGGTCACCGTGGGTGGGGACAATCCTCCCCATTCCAGGAGAGCTCCTGCTCATCCCAGGTGGGCTTGCTCTGTGACTTGCTTCCCCACTGGATGCCCATTTAATCCATATTACCTAAACCACTCTACTTGTATCTTTTTAGTTAACTATAATTTTGTCCCACCTTGAACTTGCCTCACCTGGTAGCTTAGCTCAGTAAAACACCTTTGAGAAGAGGTTACTTGGCAGTCCACATCTGGGCCCCTTTTTGTCTCTCTCAGATAGCAGCTTTCTCTCAATAAATTTTTCCCACTCTTAATCTTTGGTTTTCCTAAATTCATTCCTTGATTTTAGAGTACACAAACTCTGCATTTTGGACAGCCAGCAGGTCGGAGTTACATCTCCCCTATACTATTTGGAGGGCCTGTATCACCCCTACACCATGTTTCCTATAATATTATCACAGAAAAGTATCAGTCTCCTTCTCCACCTCTGATCAGGCTTAACCCAACTGCTGCTTTTTGTTTTGTTTTGTTGTTTTTTGTTCTGTTTCTCACACCATAGCAACAAAATCAGAAGGGCTCTCGTCATTGTGAGGGTCCATTGTGTCTTAAAACAAAACAAAACAGAACCAAAACAGAGCAGCATTTAACATGAAAATAGTATCCTGACCTTCCTTGGGCTGAATGTTGTTAATCAAGTTTAAACTTAGCTCCCTCCAAGTCTCAAAAAAAAGGAGACAGCCAGGCCCGGCAAGGAAAACCTGGGATGGCAAGGGAAACAGGGCTGGAGCCAACAAAGCACAGCCTGTGCAAACAAAGGGTCCTGGGGGAGGCCGGGCCACCAGAACATCATTAGCAATCAAATGCAGCCACCGGACTGCACCGTCTCCCTGCAAACTGCAGGCCAGCGCCACCATAAGCTGGAGACTGGGGAACCTGGGCTGGGGACAGGAATCCGGGAGCCGCCACACTGGAAATGAAAAGCAATGCTGTTTTCCTTATCTCCACTGATAACCAGTTCTGGGGGAGAAGGCGGGGCTGCTGGGTGGGATTCCCAAGCACAGGACTGGGTGTGTGGGTGCCCTCCCCTCCCCAGCCCTAGGAATCTCAAAGCTGCAGGCATGCTCGGGAACCTCTCTGGAAGTCAAATTGTCTCTAAATATCAACCTATTTTGTGGCTTTCTTTATCCATGAAGATGAAGTTCATGATACATATTTTTTTAAAAGGCGTACTTTGATTTTGGTAATTGTTTTAAAGAATTTGCTTTTTTAAAATAACAGCAGCTGGATGCCAGAGAAGGCAGTAGCATGGATCATTTGCAAGGCAGCTACTGAAACAGCAGGGACCAGGCACCTCAGGTCCTTGGCGCTCATTTCTTTGTGGCCTTGACAAAAGAATTCAGTCCAGGCAGAAACCTAGGCAGGGTTTATTGTAAAGGAGGAAGAGAGTTACATCTTCACACAGAAGACCGGGGGTACAAGAAGGCATCTGCCTTGAGTGAGAGTTTTGATGTACCTGTGAGTCCTTCCTAGGGCTCAGGGTTAGGATGTTGATGATCATGCTTAGTGATACTTCTCTTTGGGGCAACTTTGGAAAGTCATTGTCTCAAAATTGTCTTCCTTCTTCCTTTTAGCTGGTCAGTAATTCCTTAAGGACCTTAGTCATGTAAAAATGTAAATCAGGTCTCAGTCCATGGAGGGATTCTTTAATAAAGCATATGCATTGGCACCCGGGAACACTGTGTGCCTGGTCATGGAAAGGGATGTCCAGGTGGCCAGGTATCCAAAGGTACATGTATGATTTATGGTCTTTGATAGAACTGTGGGGGACCGGTAGCAGCTGAAAAGATAAGAAGTATGAAATATAAATGACCTTTATTTTGAGAAGGCGGGGAGAGACACCCCCTATCTCCCAGGGTGCGGCATCTCCACCCCGGGGTTGGGGATCTCTCCGTGGAATACGTGGAGTGAGGCACATAAGTAGCCTCGGTTTGGGGTGGAACCTAAGGGGGCATTACAGATGCACAGGTAGCCCATTGGTCTTTGTTTGGCGCCATAGGTAAATTCCTAAGGGTGGGGGAGATGGGAACTTTTTGGCTTTATCGGCTACAGTGTCTCGTCTGGGCCAAAACCCTTTCAGTCCTAACAAGCCAGTTTGTTCTAGGTCTAAGACCTAACAAATGATTATACTATATTCTACATTGAAGTCTTTGTCTACTTACTATCACTGGGAAAGTATAGTCAGGCCTGCTAATGTCTAATTATCTGCCTAATTATCACACAAATGGTGCCATGGGCCTCCATCTCACCTGTCTTCTCATAGACTCCCAGGTAAGAATAAAGCCTACAAGGAGAAACCAGAATCTGCTCTGTTCTAGCTGATTACTACTTGTTACGGCTTGTATCTACATGTTCCCCCAAGTGTTATGTGCTCGTAGGTGGGCTTCTGGGTGTTGACTGGATCATGGATGTGTGCTGCTGGATTAGGGCACTGATTGGTGTAGCATGGTTATAGGTGTGGCTGAGGGACTTACTGAGGACGAAAGACCCAGCCTGGCTGTGGATGGCACCAGTCAATAGGTTTACAGCCTGAATGGGATAAAAAGGGGACTGGAGAAGGAAGTTCTGCTGCTTCCTGTCTCCTACCATGGACTGTGTCTCCTCTGCCAGGCCCCTCTGCTATACTGCCCTGCTTCAGAGCCTGTTGACTGTGGGCTGAAACCTCCACAGACTATAAGCTAGCCTAAGACTTTCATCCTTTCATTTCTGATTAAGAAGAGTACTATTTATTATGTCTCTTTTATAGGGTAAAACACGGCTGACTTGAGAGATCAATACACTGGCCTTGAGTCACACCATTGGTAAATTGTAGAGACATGATTTTTGTAGCACTTCGTATTTCCCCAAGCACCTACTTAAGTCAGTTGCGATTCACTGGGTAAATTACATGCTGGCTGAATATCTTTTATGTACATTTGTAAAGGAGTCGTACACCTTGCTCCTCATGGGACTTTCAGGGTTTTGTGTCCTCAGTGCTGTTGATGTGTGTATGGGAATGTCCAGTGATTGAGAGGTGTGAACAAAGAATCATTGGGATATGTCAGGCTGAGGTAGCTACAATACCCTGAGATTCCATACAGGGAAATGAATCCATTTTGATGGAGAGGATAAAATGAAGCCTAGGTTTTACTAATCAGAAACCACCAACTAATTTCTAACTAGAAAATTTCCACTTAGGCTAATCATTTTCTTTAAAAAAAATTTTTTTTTCTAACTTGTGGCTATTAGTTGTATGGAACAGGGGGTTTCATTCTGACATATTCTTAGGTGTAGATGACATGTTTTGATCCTCTTGCCTTTTCCTCTCCCTCCTTGGTGTTTCTGGCTTCTCTAACAGACCATCTCCTCTCTAGCTTCATGTCATTCTGACCACCACTTACTACTCCACATATAACAGAAAACATGGTATTTGTGAGTCTACTTTATTTCACTTAACATTATGATCTTCAGTTTCATTTGTTTTCCAGAAAAGGACAGGATTTCATTCTTTTTAATGATTAAGTAGTATTTTATGGTGTATAAATATCACATTTTCTTTACCCCAAACATTTTCTTTGTCATGTTTCCTTGGATATTGTATGAAAGTTTTCCTGTTGTGTCCTCCCCATGGAGCCCGAGTCATTTCTAGATGGGTGCTACTTGATTGTTGGCTTTCAAATAAAATGTTAATGTGCAGAAGTTTATTTTTAAATAAAGATTATTCATTCTTATTGTCAACTTGATTGGATTAAGAGGCTCCCTGAGGTGGTTGGATGGTGGAAGCACTACCTCCTCGATGGGTTAGCCCATTACTGAGCTCGGATCTGAATGGGTTATTAGAAGTCAGTCATGTTCCTGTGAATTTAGGGACTGTCTCTGGTCCCTGGGCCCTTCCCCTCTGGCTCTTTTCAACTTCTTTTCCTCCCAGCCTCCATGAAGCGAGCAGCTTTCTTCCACTGTGCTTTGGAGCCAGCAGATCATGGGCTGAAACCTCCGAAACCATGAGCCAAAATAAACCCCTTTTCTTTATTTTCTATTAGTGTATGTTTGTAATGCATAAGAATTATGAAAACCTTTTCTTCTTTGAAGAGTAGCTGTCAGGGACTTTGTACAGCAGGGGTGGGACTTGGTAGAACATCCAGAACAGCTATTTGCACAGTTGAGGTTGTAGAAGTTTGACTCAAAAGGTACATTGATGATAAAACTAAATAGGGTCTGATATACAAACCATAACCCCCAAAATAGCTGCTTCAGAAAAAAAAATGAAGAATTAAAATTACCCCCAAACAATTTCATCCATTTTCATTATTACCAGAGGACTGTTGAGCCCTTCATCCAGCAGCTGATGTGCACGTTTGCTTTTGTTCCTTCAGAACATTCAGGGACCCCTTTAGAGGGCAATGGGCAGTCTTAAGGGTGTATTTCAGGCTTGAGGCCCCACAACTCACCAAAGGCGCTTCCTGTAGGTCTGTTTCACATGTTGGTCTGCCCTGAAGGATTTTGCTTGAAGAAAGTTGTGTCTTCCTTAGAAACAAAAGCCAAACCCTTAAAACTCATGGTACTAAATACATTTAATTCTTGGCTAACCATAGGACCTTAACAAAGATCAGCCAAGGATAGATTATTTGAACCACAAAAGCATGTTTTGAACCAGTCATCTTTGATCCTTCTTTGATTAAATGATAAGACTCCATTAGAAACATAAACATTTTCATAGAAGATGGCCCGTGACACTATGGATTTGGTTCAAGTAGAGTGAAAAGGGAAACCAGGATAACGTGACCTGAAATGTACATGAGACTGAGGTGATCTTTGGGGCGGGGGACAGGGAGCCTGTGAGCTGTCACCCTATCCTAGATACTCAAGTCATGGTTTCAACCTTGAAGTTACTATGAGATTCTTGGCTTCCAGTGGGAAACCAATGTTACTTGAAGTTCTTTCCAGTCTAAGAAAGATGGGAGATTTTGTAAAGCCTCTGGAAAGCAGTGTTTACTACACAGATTCCCTAGGAGCCTCCTAGACTGCCTCCAAAAGGCAGCAGAAGCAGCTTCCTGAGTCTAGTCAGTTGACTTGGAGACAGTGAGATACAACAGAGGTAAAATGACTTGCAGGGGAAACATGGCAGCCATGAACTCAGACTAAGGAGGCAGGAAACATTTTTCTCAGCCAGAAAAAAAATCACAATAGCTGCCGTTTGTTGAACTCTCACAGAGAACCAGCACTGTGTGATACATCCCTGTAAAGTGATCACACTTAGTCACTGCACAGGAGAGAGATTATGTGCCTCACATGCACCTGAGACTGTCCATTCTGACTAGAAAAGAGTGATGCACTTTATCAGGGTTCTGAGCTCCGGAGTTTTCTCATTCCACCCTCCCTTTTCACAGCCCTGCTCCTTCCCCACTGGTCCTCTTCCTGCCTTTTGGTTGAAGAGGTTTCTTTGGGGGCTCGAGGTCCCCTTGAGTGACCTTTAATCTTTGCAGAGCTGGCTCCTGTGCATCTGTGAGGCATTGCCCAGCTCTCTCTCCATCTGGTCTCCCCATCTCTGTGTCCTGGGTCGTTTTCAATGGTATTTGTTTTGTTTATTTTGTAAACCTCAATCATCAATCTCTTAAGTTTATCTATGTACTTTTTTGTTTACCTTCTCTGCTTAAAGCTAACTGCATAGGGTTTTTTTTTTTTTTTTCACAATCTAATGCCCTGGCCTTCACACACACGTGTTGAATGAGTGACCAGGTGCCTGAATGTTGAGCAGTTTCTGCTACACCACATAGCCACTGCACAGTGGGGCAGGGCCTTCCTAGACCATAGCTTGTCTGCCTCTAGTCTTCAGGAAGTTAACTCATATGGAGGGGCTGCCGAGAGTGATGGGGTCAAACAGAAGGCTGCCAGTGGGCACGGCGTTTCCAGTCCAGTCAAATTCAGAGTTTCTCAGAGAGAAGGACTCAGCTCCCTGGAATGACCAGCACTTGCATGACTTTAAAGTGGGGCCTACAGAGGTCCACCCCAGACTTCCACCAGACCTGGAGCTTTTATCCCAGAACCTGACACTTTTGTTGAGGTCTCTACAGGTTTCTTTCGGACAGTCTGAGATCCTGCATTGAAAGATCTCTGCTCCACATTTATCTCTTCCCAGGGCAGATCTGTGCTTAGCCCTTCCTCACTCTTCCGGCTTGGGTGGTTTGCCAAAAGAAGGTGTGTCTTTCCCAGGCCAACTCACTGTTTTAGAGTAGGAAAACTTGACTCTTTCCTAGACAACAACAACCAAAAAAAAAAAAAAAGAAAGAAATCAGTGCTCTTCATCTGAGATGCTGTCTGTCTGTCTGTCTGCTGTTTTACAACCTCCAGCCCTTAGCTTTTACAATGAGAGATAAATCTGTTTACCTCTCCATCCTGCAGATCTGCAAGGAACCTGGTCCTGTTAGGACTGGAACTCTGGTTAATGAGAGAATAATGTCCATTCTGAGACTTTAAAAGCCCAGATGAGATCTGGTGAGAAGTGGTAGGGTACACTTAAGAGTCTAATAAGCCAAAAAAGAAACTTTGGCCATTTTTATTCTTTAATCTCAAAAAAAAAAAAAAAGAAAAATCAAAAATTTGTGAATGACTGTATTTAAACCATTCAAAAGCAGCACTCCAAAGGCATACTTTGATAATCTAATCTTTAAGATCATTTTGCCTAAACGTTCCTTGGGTTTCAATGACTTACCTGTTCTAATTTGTTGCTGGGAAGTTTTGTTCATAAACAAAAATGAGATCAAACTCATTCATAACCACCAGCTGGTCAATCTGAATGATGAGTATCTTTCTACCATACTCAGTGCTTAGAGTACAAATCTGGAAAACTTTATATCTGAATTCCTGGCAGTTGACACTAATAACTTTCACTTTTAATTCCCTCAAAACATTGCTTTTTTATTTTTTTGCCTGACTCAAAACCAAGGAGTGAAAAACAAAGAAGAATTTTCACCTGTAACGTGGTCCCTGTTTCCCTTGTGGGTTTTATATCATGAACACATGCAGGTTGGGCTGGTGTTTCAAATAAAAATTAGACAAAGACATTTTCTGCTCATTTTGCATTTCGAGAAATAAAATGTTACAGGTCTGCTATTACTCTTTATAGGTAGCCCTTGGGTACATCTGGGCTGTTGCAGTGAGTGATGATATTTTAAGCTGGAAAATGGGATCGAAAATCTTAAACGATGAACCCTTTCTGCTGTTCCTAGAAGAACCAAAAACCCAAAGCAAACTGACTAAAAAGCGCAATCGCTCGGTTTCCCCAACCTCCTCTCAGTGCCGCCTGTCTGCTTGTACCCGCTCAGGTCTTCACAGCCACCTCCTATGGTCACAGGAAGTCTTTCAGCAGTGCAGCACCCAGGGATGCGAGCTCCCTCCTGCCTGGAAAACATGACCTTGGCTTTTTAATTTTGAGATATTTTTGTGGTGGCTTCTACTACATACCCAGAAAGCTTATTAAATGATAGAAATGAAAAAGACCACTGAGAGCAAGTGGTCAGATTTCTTTGGAAAATATATATTTATTTTCTCAGGTCAAGTGAACTAAAGTTAAGCATCTCCTTCCTCTATTTCCCTTTCTCCTCCGCCTCCTTCTCATTGTTTCATCCCTATTTCTCCATGTACTTTCTTACCTTACAACTAAGGAGCCTGATGGCAGAAAGGCTGTGTGAGGGGAGAATGTCACCTGAGGCCATATTGTAGCCTGAACCTTTGATGGCAATGCGGGATTATTGATGCCCAGCTATTTCTGCTGGGCCTCCACTTGCAACTATGAGATTTGTGTCAAAGAATGATAACCGCTCTGCCATTAACCATTTCCTACTCTTACTATGTTGCTTATTATTTTATTTTTTTATTACATCAGCAATGAAAATGTCAGTGATTCGTATTGCGATATGGCTCAACTGAAGAATTTAAGAGGTTTAAGGCAATCAGAGTAGACTCAAACTTTCAAATGAATCATGAATCTTTCAAATTTAACTATAACTATTTAATGAGAGGGAGGAAAAGAGGTTGAAAGATTCCCAAGAGCTGCTAGATATTTCAATCATTTCCACCCTGGGTACTCCAGGTAAAGGACTTAATGATTGGAAGACTTGCTTCCAGGAGATAACTTGGCAGGAATCAGATGTAAGTATTGGATAAATCAGTTAATCCTGTTGGATTTGAAATAATAGCTCAAATATTGAATTCTAGTCTTTTTCAGAAATACGCAGTATGGTATTGTCGCGGAATGCTAGGTAGCAGGAGAAGCCGAAGCTCTGCGTCAGCCACTTGACCATAAAGAAAGCACCCGTTACACTGCACCTTGTTACTGGGCAAAGATATGGGGGAGGCTTGGAAATTAAATATAGTTTTGAGTTAGGGTGTTTCCAACCTGTCATGGCTTCAGTAAGATGTAATCCCCTCATAAGTCCAGTGACCTCTGTGTGTGAGCATCTGAGATTTTCAACATCTGTTGATAAAAGATAGACATGGATCAAGAGCCTTCCAATATCTAATCTACACTTCTTATTTGTTGACATGAATTCAAAATGTGACAAATCTTAGAACAATTCTGTTCAGCATGTAGATTAATGTAATGCAATTCTACTAGAATAGTTGATTGCTCTAAGTTATCAAAATCCTTTTGTATTAATACTTATTTTTTATTTCACACAGAACTAGAGATTTTAAGCAAGTGTTCTGCCACTGACTGAGCTACAAGTTCTCTGCCATTCACAGGTTTTCAAATTTTACTTTGAGATGGGACCTCCCTCTGGTGGAATTGAATTTGTAATCCTCCTGATTCAGCCTCCCAAATAGCCAGGATTACAGCAATAGATCACCACATTGGCCTCATTAATAATACATTTTTAAAAATTGTTTGGGCTGAGGGAGATTGTGTTTCTCTTTGGAGCTGTACAACAATGCAAAGGAGTCTTGCAAAGTATTGTTGAGCTTGTTGGAAATACTTTAGAAACTTTTCTGAGGATGAATACAGAAGCAACTACAAACTGATGGGAAAAGCATTCTACATGCTAAATTGCTGCCTGGCTATAGGTCTATAATCCTCTAAGGAAGAATCTAGTGACAGTAAGAATATTAGTGTTTCTACCAATACCATAAGACTTTTATGATGGATCATCTAGAAAAAAGACAGGATTTTTTTTTTAATTTTTAAAATTTATTTATTTTTTGGTAGCGGGGATCAACTCATGACCTCGTGCTTGCCAGCCAGGCGCTTATGCCACTGAGCTAAATCCCCAACTTAGACAGGCTTTTTAAATAGTTTAAATAAAATTGTGTCTTCTAGGTACTTAAATACAAAAGACAGACTGTTTTCCAGAGGCCCATCAAGGTCTGAGACACAGGCACATCTAGAAGGAAGCCTTCCTCTCTTTTCTCTTAAATAATCTGGTTTTGTTTTTGGAAATGTTCTAATTTTCTAATGGAAAAATGCCTCACGCTTATAAGTTTACTTTATGTAGGGAAATTCCAGGGAAGTGGAATTGACATTTTGGATCCCAGAAAAGGACAGAGAGTGGGGAAATTCAGAGTTGAAGAAGAAATGGAAGAAGTAAATGGGTGTGGCCTCCATGGAAGACTGCAAAGAGGAACTCGGGATGGTGCGAAGCTGGGAAGAAGGGCTCAAATAGCGAGAGTTGAATACTTCTTGCAAAAGAATTAAAGTATTTAAAAAAAGTAGGGAGCATTACAAAATAACTTACATGATAAAAGAATTTGACTGAATTCTTGTATATTCTTTCCATGGAATGCTGTGACCTATGGGGAATGCTGATTCTCTACGGCCATGCACCTTTGTCTGTCTTTGAGCAGGCTCTTCCGCCTCCATGGAGGGAGAAGCTAACTCTCATAAAGCTATGAATGTCTTCTCTTCATAGCTATGCAAATGACTCCAGCTCAAGGCAGTGCAAATGGATTTTCTCCAAGGAGCAATGAGTTCAGTTTGCCATAACAACATGCTCTAGAGTAGATGGCTCCAACAGCAAAAGTGTAAGTCTCACAGTTCTGGAGGCTGGAAGTCTGAGGTGGGCGCAAGCAAGCTCAGGTCCTGGGAGAGGCCCTCTTCATAGCTTTAGGAAAGCTGCCTTCAGGCTGCATGCTCACACAGTGCAGCGAGAGACAGATCTCAGGTGGTGCATCCTCTTCTATCTGGACATTCATTCATTCAGATCAGCACCACACTTGGGTCCTCAGTTGGTCTTTGTCATTTCCTCAAGTCTCTGTCCCAGCTCTGTTACAGGCACAGGGGGATTAGGGCTTTCACACCAGTTTTTGGGAGGGAAACAATCCATAGCACTGAGGTAGACAACATGTCTATCTGTGTCAAAACACCACACAAAGTTATAATGTCTCACTGGCACCTTTGTTTACAAATGAGTTAAATAAAAATTTTGACACTTTTTAAATTCATAGATTGTACAAGTATTTAAAATTTTTTTTTATAATTTAACCTTTATCAACTTCAGATTCCATTCTTAAATGAAACTCTAAGCAGTATTTTAAGATCTTTCACCCCCAATCCACCGGCCTCATCTTCTTCACATAGGGGCTCAGGCAATGAGCCTCTGTACAGTACTGTGCCATGCCGATCCAATGGTGCTCAAAGGCAAGAGTTTTCATGCCTTCAGCTGCTCTTCTCTCTCCTGCTTCTCTTCTCTCCCGGACAGGCTAGAGCTCTTTCCCAACTGGGGTTGTAGAACCCAGAGCAGGTCTTCCTCAAAGTCATCCATAAAACCAGGAAATGGAACTCTAGCCTCCTCCAGGTTTCTATATAACACTGGCCTGGCCGTAAAGAAGTTTTTGACCTGCCTCACTCAATAGCAGATTCTAAGATCCTCATTCTGGAAAGGAAGGAAGAAATCACAGAGAAGATGTCAAAAGTTCGGTGTGGTGGCCCTAGCCTACTGTGGGGGCTGACTCAGGAGAAATGCCAGCCTGGGTGAGTTAGTGAATTTCAAAACAACAAAAAACCAACAATAGGTTGAGGAAGTAGGCCAGCGAGTGGGGCACCGTGTTCAGTCCCCAGGGACATACACACACGCTGTCTCTTACAATGAGGGACCCCTTTGTTCGGTACATTTATATACAGCTGTCCTTTTATTGAATGGAAGCATAAAAATGGACACTTTCCGGAAACTTTGGGTCCTCATTCTGCACACTCTCGTGTCATGTAAAACTCTGAGCAAATAAATGTGTCATATTTCTCTCTTTTTTACCTGTTCTTGGTTCTAGGAACATGGCCCTTGGCACTTGTGATGGGTAAGGAAAGGTATCGTATATGCTGATGGAGAAGGCTTATTCTGGTTTTTTAAAAATAGTTTGTGGATTAGTTATTAATCACAATGTAGCGCCTGGGTAAGAATCCTGAGATGCAGAAGTCTTAGTTCTAGACTTGCAGGTGGGCTCCGACAAGGCATGCGGCAAGTGCAGTCCCATAGCCCATGGCTCTATGGTCCTCCACCAGCACGAAGAAGGGATTGGAAGAAGTGTTCCTTATTTCCCTTTTAATTTTTCTGTATATCGACTTCATTGTTTCTGCTTATCAGGGGTGGGATTGTGGGGGAGAAAACCTTCTTACTGTCTAGAAGAAGACTATTTTAATAGCATTATGCCCATATGTCTGCCTTCTCCGGGCTTGCTAGGAAAGATTGGGTGTGGGAAGATTGTTTTCTCTCTTCTCTTTTCTCACTTCTTTACACAGCTGTTTCCTGACCACCACAAGAAATTCCCAACACCCTTTGTGTTCAGGCTTTTCCATCTGTGAAATGCGGACCTGTTGGCCTGCCAAGGGTATTCTGTTGGGAGCATTCGCTGTGCGGAGCGTTATCTTCAGGCTAAGGCTGGCATTTCCTTCCTTTCCTTTCTCAATCATAATTTAACCCTCACTTCCGGGGTGGGGAGGGGCTCTCCTCTTTACAGTGTGTCTGCTTCTCATCCTGTTGTGACAACTTCAGACCATGGTGATGCTGATGATGTCACTGGCAGTAAGGAAGCTGGGTCCCACAGAGACCCTTTAAAAGTGAGCTGTAATAGAGACTAAAAAAGTTCTCTCAAAGTCCCCAAACCAAAAACAAAACAAAACTCCCCAAAGAACCCAAACCCACAGTAGCAACACGGGAAAAAATCCTATCCAAATAAAACATGTTATATAACACAGAGTCGCCAGAATACAGGACACTCGGTTAAATATGAACATTAGATAAATAGAGGGTAAGTGTTCAGAATAAGCTTGTCTCACTCACGAAGCATATCTTGTGTCCATCTTAAAAATTCTGTTATTGTTTATGTGAAGTTCGAGTTGAACTGAGTGGGAATTGGTATTAAATCCAACAAGACAGCAAACACTGACTTTTCTGTTCGACCCCTTCTACCTGAGATAAAGTGAGGCTTGAGTACACAGCGGAACCTTATTCAGCTCTTTGTATGTTAAACAAAGAAGCTATCCCAAAGGAAAAGCTCAAAACCCCCCCAGCATTTCTGTGAAAAAAAAAGTACCTGAACTACTGTAGATTCTGGCAGGCCAAACTTTCAGTGTCTATGTAAATTTGGTCCTAGAGAATTTGACAGTTCCTGAGAAGTTGCACTTCTCTTAAATTTAGTAGGAACAACATGAGGGATTTCTAAATGTCATAAAAATGGTAGTCGTTGAGGGGTGCTGGAGACAGTGTTGACATGCAGGATGGAGTTGACATGCAGGAAGGATGGAGTATTTTTGAGAAGTTCTTTAATTTAAAGCACTCAGTGGCAAGGATAAGCCTGCCAAGTAGCAGGCGCTATCTCTGGGGTGATAGTCACATCACAAAAGTCCTCCAGAAGGTATCCTGTCACACCCTGCACTGATAATGTTCATCCCACCTCAGCATACGGCCCCGACACCTACTGCCTCTTCAGGGTTTAACCAGGTAGGATGCCACAGTGCGCTCCCGTGGTAGTAGAATTACCTGCAGTTCTGTATTTAGAGAAACCGCAAACTCAGAGGAGCTCTGAAAGCAGAGTAGAAGCTGCCCTTTTGTAAAGGAAATTTACACCTGTCCCCGCCATCTGCACTGAAGTGTCTTTATGGACCAGGAGGACCCTGGTGATTGAGCCACTTGCCAATAACAAAGGCGTGGATTCAATTGTGTTGCAAATCTGCCCTTGTTTACTGTGGCTTTCCTGACTATCTCCCCATAATCACCCCCCCCCAGCATGTCTTCCTTTGTGCCAGCAGAAGATTGTATGTAAGCCTCAATTCAAAGCTCCCATGGGTATCTCCCACGAACTGATGGTCCCTGACTTACTATGGCGACTCACTGGACTGTAGGGATGAAAGCAACATGCATTCAACAGAAGCTGGGAGCTTTGATCTTTCCCAGGCTGGCAGTGTGTGATGCAGTTTTCTCTCGTGTTGGGCAGCAGCAGCAAGAAGCAGCAGCAGCTGGCTGCAGAATCATGCAGGCTTTTTATTAGATGATTTTGGCCAACTAGAAGGGAAGGGAAGGCAAGGAAAGAGGTGGCATGAATGTTCTGAGCACATCTAAGGCAGTCGGGCTAAGCAATGATGCTTGGTTGGTTAGATATGTTAAATGCATTTTCAAGTTCAGATATTTCCCACTTAGAAATGGGTTTAGAGGGATACAACTCCATTCTAAGTTGAAGAGCACCTGAATAGTACATGTCAATGCATTTCTTTTTGCTTTCCTCTTATCACTCTGTCTTTTGCTACAGAGTGCTGTCTCAAGAAATATCTACTATGAAGGACAGCAAGAAAATGACTTTATTTCCTTACAAAGACACAGGATACTCAATTCATTGACTGGTGCAAAGATCAGAGAATCAGCTCTTTGTTTGCTTTCGAAAACAAAATGACTTCTCTAATGGTTGTTAAGAGAAAAACAGCACACTGCCAACACATTTGCTCCCCTATCTTTATCAGCCAGTGGGCAATATGCCCCTCTAAGTGTTTGGGCATTTGATAGATAAAATGATACTTGTATCAGTGAAATACCTAACAGATAATCCAACCAAAATGAACTTAATGAAGTACTGTTGGCTTTACTATGTCCTGCAGCACAAGCCCAGAGAAAGTCTGGGGTCAAGACAGTCAGTTCTGTTGGCTCAATGACCTCACCCAGCATCAGGGTGTGTCTTAGTGCCTTGGCAATGACTCTTCATGGCCACGCAGTGGCTGGATCCATTATAAAAATGTCCAGCTGAAAATAAGATCTCTTCCCTTCTTCATGTCTTCATGTGTTGGAGGGAAAACCATGTCCAGAAAACCCCTAAAGGAGATTTTAAGTAATGATTGGCCAGGGTTGGATCCCATGTCCAAATCTAGACAAATAAGGGAAATTGAACCACAATGATTGTTTCTATCAGTTGCTCTGAAAGCCCACTCCCAGTCTAGCTGGATCCTACTTAGAAATGCAGTTCCTAGACCACACTCAACACATAGAAAAAGAAATGCCAAGTGTGGTGCCAGCAAACTCTTCAATTGCTTCTGATGTACTCTAAGGTTTGAGACCACTGGGCTTAGACAGTTATTGTTTAACATCTAGAGCCGAGGAATGATTCGACCTTGTTGATTATCTGAACGAAAACAAAAACACTGGAGATAAATTGAGTCTTTGTTTAAAAAAATCAGAGAAGTATGTATCTGATAAGCCCCAACAGTATGTTCCACAGTAGCACATTGCTTTTATTTTGATGTTTTTTCCTAACTTCCAAATTTCCTCTACTTCCACCTATTTCACATTTATATTTCTGGCATAATAGCTGCTCCCTCACTTTACAGGAACTTCCTTTCCAATGACCTTTCTATTTGTCTATTGATACCCTCCTGGTCAATTTCTAATTCCATTATATTCCCTTGTAAGCTACCCAATTGCTTTCACCAGTCTCTGGGATTATTTATCTTCTATCCACATACCTTAAATACCTCAATCCAATGTTTCACCTTTGTTCTCAGCTTCTGATAACAGCTGAAGAAAATCACTCAGCTATAGAGAATTAGTGATATTATTTTTTCAAAATTCATCTGTCACTTCAAATGCTAATTGTAAATCTTACCACCTTGGCCTGCTCTAATTTCTTCCCATTTTCCCAATGAAAAATTCCTATTTTCCATTAATTTCATCTTAATTATTGCCATCCAAATATCTTCTCTCAGAAAATAATCTTACTATTTCATTACAAAAATAGATTATTATTGTGTTCTTGACTTCTTTCAGGAAGCTCGTCTTCCCCGCCTCTAATCTTGCCCTGCTCTGTAAAATGCACATCCACAAACCTGCGAACATGTCCTTAACCCAACTTGGACTTTACTTCTTTTCCTCCTTTTGCTTTGAAAGATTCTATTCCTTTCCCTTCATCTGTTTTTGGTTCTACTCTTTCTGCCCATGTGAGTTTCTTATTAGTGTTTTAAAAGATTTTCACAAACTTAGGGAACTAAAGCAACACAAATGTAATCTCATACAGTTCTGGAGGTAGATAGTCCAGAGCCAGTCGACTCCAAGGCAGAACAGCATGGTGGAAGAGAGCTGCACACAGCGAGGCAGCCGAGAAGTTCAGAGGGACGGAGGGAGCCGGGAAAGAAGGGAACCCTTCCAGGCAATGTCCTAGTGATCACCTCTTGTGACCAGGTCCCATCTCCTAATATTACACGTAGCTATCAACTCATGAGAGATTAATCCACAGCAAGCACAGCACCCCCATGGTTCAGTCACCTCCCCAAAGCCCTACCTGTGGTCACCTGAGGCTTTTGGGGGATACCCAGATATAAACCCTAACATACTCCAGCCAACCTCTGGTTTTCTCAGTCACATCTCTACTATTCACACTCATCCTTTTCTCTCTGTTTTATAAGGACTTTGTGATGGCACTGGGCCAAGCAGGTAAGTGAGGGTAATTACTCCTAGGAAGGGTCTCTAACTCAGCTGGACCTGCAAAGTCTCTTGATGTATAGTAATGTACATGTAGATGCTGGGATTAAGACAAGGTCCTCTCTGCATGCTTCTGTCTACGACGCTGTCTCTTCTAGAATTTGTTTTATAGCATTGTCTTTGAACCTTGTCCTCCACATTTCCTTCTTAGTGAGATACATTCCCTCGGCCTATAGACTTTCTTACCTCTCTCTCATCTGAAAGAATACTCTCCAGTCCATCATCTCCTCCACTTCTGCCTCATGGCTCCCATGCATTTCACTGTCAAGTTTCTTGAAATTGGCATCCATGCCTGGGGTCTCCACTCCTTCACCTGAGGATCGGCCCTCAGTACTTTCTCTATCCTACCTCCTGCCTATTTTCTCTATCCATCGCTCTACCCAAATAGTCCTTCTTTAGATTGGTTACAAACCTCTTTATAACTGTCACACTGGTACTCAGGTGACTGTTTTTAGCCCTTACCCATATGACTTCAGGCCAGCATATGGAAATGTTGACTTCAGTCCTTCCATTCTCTCCCACTTTAGTGTAAGTAACAGTGGTTCCTTAATTTTCCCCCCAATTCCTCCATTCTTAAGTCTACACTGTGAAGTCCTTCTTCAAATTTTTCCCAAATAACGCCCCTCTTCTCCTTTAACTATCATCCTCCATTAAGATTTTGTTCACTCCCTCATTCTATCTGACGGCTATGAAGAGAAGACCTTCACATTTCTTACTACTGTAACTTGTCCATCTAACAACTTGTTGCACATCTGTATCTGTGCTGCCTCACAGCCTCTAACATGGCATTTCCAAAATTGACTGCCAAAACTACTTCTCTCCTGTCTCTGTTTCTTGGCCTAGTTATTGAGCCAGGAACAGATGTGCAACATCCCTTCATTGCAGCCTCAAGCAGCAAGAGCGAAAGGGCAAAATAGGAGAGCACATTGCCTCCTTTTCCTTATACAGTATGCCAGCTCCACCCCTGGGTGGGTGCAGCTCTCACACCACCAATCCCAGCATTAGACAAAGATCCAATCACAAATGCTAGACTCACCCACTTCCTGTGACCGCATGAGGTTTTGTGGGGGGCATTTAAACACAAACCATAACACTAATCCTATCCACCCATGTGCTTAGAGTTCTTCAAGAGACTTCATCAGCAGGCATTAGACTCCAGAACCTATAGGGGAAGGCAGACTCTTTTTCTCTACTCCTGTCCATCTAGGAATCTGTCCATATATCCAGTCTATCTCTCCATTGATTTTCCAAGTTCTGTTCATCAGGTTGTAAACCCACACCCCTGGATTGACCCCATTGGACTCCTCTTTCATGTCCTAACTTGCAGATAAATAAGGCCTGTAAGGCCCAGCTCTGATAATTGCCCTTTCTGTAAATGCTTTCTTAACTCATCCTGATGGAAGCAAATCTCCACTTTCTGTGTCCAATACAGTTACTTTTATGCTTCCCTCGCTGTGTTGAGCCTTTGTTTAATTCAGGAGCCATGCACATCTTTCTGTGAGGTGTATGTCATTGTACACCCATATTTTTCTTTTCTTTTTTTTTTTTTTTGGTACTGGGGATCAAACTCATGACCTCACACTTGCCAGGCAGGTGCTTATGCCACTGAGCTAAATCCCCAGCCCTGTACACATATCTTTATATTCTTAGCCCCTCCCAGGATGTAGTGTACACAACAGTTATGCCTTTAATAAATATTTCACTATGAAAACATCAATCATGTATAAGGAATAGAAAACTGTAGTCTCTACTATCAACCAGTGTAAGTGCCTACTTGATTTATCAATTAGGTTCTAGGGCTACATCAAGCTGGCTTCTAGAGATATGGTAAAGGAAAAGACTGCCTTAGAGTTTAGAGTCTAGCTGGGGAGACAATAAAGAACAAATACAATATTTAAAAAATTGATAATTGGATATGAGTGCTCTAGAAGCAACCAATAATAAGAGGCCAAAAGAAAGCTGAAACTTTGGGATTAGCTTTTCTGGGACAGAATTAAGCCTGAAGGAAATGCCCACATGAGCATGCACAGCTGCTCTGTCTCTGTCTCTGTTTCTGTCTCTGTCTGTCTCATCTACCAGTAAAAAATATTAATTTTCAGAGTTTAAAACTTTGCATGGGAAAAAAAATCTTTTGAGTGAGGGTCTATAATTTTCAAGATTCTATCTGTGGATTTAATACTTCTCATTTTTACTGAGCCCACCAGACTCAGTAACAAATTCAAGTTCTCTGCAGTGTTCCTTGTTGAAGACTCATCCCTGCTTTCTGTCCTCACCGAGTATGCACTTTCTTCAGCACAGCAGACTTTTGCTGAATGACCTTGTCCTTGTGTCAGAATCAAGCTCCTTCCCTGATTCCCCAGGTTTGAAGGATTTAGTCTAAAATAGTGCCTTGGGGACTTTAATATGATAGTTGGGCTCAAGGCCAAGCCGAGTACTGTCTCTCTCCATGCAGCAAATGCTTCCTCTTACTAGTAACTGTCCTGTGTCCCAGAATGTGCTTCATGCCCGGGACCCAGAGCCAAAGACCACACTGTCCCTGCCTTCCGGACTGAGAGTCCAGATACACCTGTCCTCTCCGCTTACCTAGGACAGCTCCTCTGCTCAGAGCTGCAGTTCTGTCTTTACTGTCTTCCTAGCACCTGCTCTAAGAGACCTCTACTTGCTGTCGAATGTTTCTCTGCCTGCACTGTAAGACAGAATCCACTGGTACCTAATCCAGTGGCTAGCAGAGCACAGATGCACCTTAAGTCTTTTGAGTGAATGTGACCTTTGCTCAGGCAAGCCTACCTAAGTGACACTCAGAGACTTCCCAAACTCAGGTATTTGAGCTAGAGGTGAGCCATCTCTTTTGCTGTGGGAGAAACTCAAGTTCTAAGAGAAGCCTAGTAAACATTTAGACTTGTACAGTGTTTTTCTCTCATGTGTGAAATTCTTTAGGAAGAGAAAACAATGTTCCCTGTAAACAACCCTATTATGTCATCCCTGATCCATAGCTGTAGAATAACTCATGTTTAGGAATCCCCAGATGCAGACATTTGTGACTGACTACAGTCAACCAGCCATCAAAGCCTAGAGTTCAGTACTTTTGATACAAACAAACGCTCTGAGAACTACAGAATCTTCTGGTTTATAGTTAGATGTTCCCCCAGAGCCTCATGTGCTCAGAGTAGGACTTCCTAGACTAATCCACTGACGACTTCATAGCTAATGTGATTTGGGAAATGAATCCCTGGTGGAGGATGTGGGTCTCTGAGGGTGGCCCTGGCCTGGCAGGGTCCATTTCCCTCCTCCTCTCTTGAGTCCTCTCTGTTCTCTGCTGCCCTGCCACGGCTGTTTGTGCTCTGTCATCGTGCCTCCCTTGAAGCCAGCTGACTATGGACTGAAACCTCTGACAACAAACTGTGATCAAAACAAACCTTTCCTCCTTAGAGTGTTGGGTGCTGGGTATCATATCTCAGCTACAAGAAAGCAATTAAAACACAGAACTTTAAAAAAAAAAAATGATGGTTTTCTAGGTTCTGGAAGAGCCGGAGAGGAGGCCCACCAGACCGTGCTGAGCCTTGACAGCACCACACACTAGCGCTGGGTCAGCTCCAAGTCCCAAATTCTTGCTGTTTTAAGGTCAGCTTCTTGGATCCAGTGCACTGACGCACACCCAGATCCCACAGCCAGGGAGAGCTCTGCGTGTGGCACCCTTTCCTGCTCTCCCGGCAGTAACCACGTCTTCTCCCGGGTTTCTGGCACCAAGTTTCAATGGTTAATTTAGTGCATGACACAGTTTGAGCTCTAAATTCCTCTTAAGTTAATGAAAATACACATAAATGAAGGCGGATAAAATAAAACAGAGAACAAAAGCACACCAAAGGCCACAAGCAATGTATCTATTCAGAGTCTCCTAAGAGTAGAAAAAGAAGCCTTGGCATTTTTCTTTTGTTTTCTTTCTCTTTTTCTGTTTTGTGGCACTGGGGATTGAATCCCCAGTGTCACCTATGTTTGCTAGGCCAGCCCTCCCCCACTGAGCGATACTGCCAAACCCTCTTTTAAAAAATTATTTTGATATAAGGTCTCACTTAGTTGTTCAGGTGAGCCTTAAACTTGGATCCTCCTGCCTAAGCCTCTGAAGTAGGTGAGATTACAGGTGTGTGCCACCACATTTTTGAACTAACTTTCTTTCTTTCTTTCTTTCTTTCTTTCTTTTTCTTTCTCTGTGTCTCTCTCTCTTTTCTTTCTTTCTCATTCTTTTTTGTTTCTTTAACTCTAAGCACAGAACAAATGTAGAACCCTAAATACTAAATAGAAGCGGCCTCAGAGCTCCTGGCTTTCAGCTGTGCAGATCAAGGCCCGCATCACCTTGGTTAAGTCAGGACGCAGGAGCATTTTGCTAACCTGGTGGTGATGGCCGGAGGCGGTTTTCAATTTCTCTTCGTGTTCCAGCGCTTTCATAAGGTTTGGTAAAGCAGTGATAGCAAATCAGCAATTTCTCTGAGATTTAAAGAAAATCCTAGACTCCAGAATGGTCCTGGGAAAAATCCTCCTAACCCAGGCATCCCCCACATCCAGGCGGGGGTGGGAAGTCGTGGCCCCGCCCACAAGGCCCTCAGTCCCAGATGGGCACAGCCTGGATGGGGGGGACCCCAGGAACCAGGGACCTAGCTCAAGGGCATAAGCACTTTTCCGGCAAGCACAAGGTCATGAGTTCAATTCCCAGTACCAGGAAGAAAAAAAAGCCAAGGAAGCAAAGGCAGCCCCGGCTCTGCTCCTGTTCGCTCGGGTCCCGGGGGTGCAGGGTGGGGGGCCGGCCTGGCCCTGCCATCCCCCAGCCCGGGGAGGCCCTGAGCCTCCCGCCTGCTGAAAGCTCTGTCTGTCTTCAGTGCTCCAGCCCAGGGACAGAGCGGCTTTGAAGGCCTCCCACTCTCGGGTCCCCTGCTGGCCGCCCCAGCCAGGAGGTCAGCTTCATCCCAGGAAGTAGGCACGGGCGGACCATAAAAGGATCTTTGAGGTCGGGAAGAAGAAAACCGCGCCTTGCGTCCTGTTCCCAGTTAGGGCTGGCGGAGCTGCTGAGAACAGGGCTGTAGCAGGGCGAGCTGGAGTGCCGCCAGGGAGTGGCCAGGCGCTTTTCACAGGCCAGGGAGCTGCTCCGCGGCTGGCAGACTGAGGGCCACCTCCCTCCCTCCCGGTGCCCCTCCACCCTCGGCCCGACTGCCCTAGGGGCCTGGCCCAAGAAAAGGGGCCTCCAGGGATCAGCGCGAGAGGAACTGACTCAGACTGAGGGTCACATGGAGCCTGCACTCTCGCCCTCTCCCTGTAAGAGTCAAGAAGTCCGCCCCCATACACGTGCACACTCGCGTACTCACATGCACACATATACATGCGTGCACATACACGCATGCATACACACGCACACCCCATTCCCTCCGCAGAGCCGCCCCCTGTGCCTTAGAATCCTGGCCTCCTTCTCAGCCCCGAAAATATGGGCGCATTCAGATTACGTGCCCAAGGTGTGGGCTCCCATTACGGAAAATGGGAGTCAATAAGTGGCTGTGGGCAGCGCAAGGTGACCAAGAGATAGGAGGCCGCCTGTCCTCTGGCCTCGCTGTCTGGCATGCAAAGGCTTCCCCAAGCCAACATCCCCTCTCTGGACAGCAGGACATGGAACCTTCTTCAGGTGGGAATGCTTTTCCTACCTCTCTTCACCCTGCCCACCATGACAAGCTAAATGTGCAAGTGCTTTGGTGTTCACACCGTGTGACTGGCTTTTCCTGTCTCCAGAGCCAGGGAGGAGACGCTCTGCCTGCAGGGATTCCTTCCTCTGTGTCCTCTGTGGCTGCACCTAAAGCAGTGCTCTAGCAGCTGCCCGGAGCTTCATGATGGCTCCTACCCAGGGCAGCTGCAGCTGAGGCAGGCATTTGTGGGGTGGTGGAGGATGCTGAGCCCCACAGCTCCATCCAGCCCCACAGGAGGACCCCGGATGCCCCAGCCATGCCTGCAGCAGTTCTCTAACAAGTGCCTATGTCTCCTGCCCTGGCACTCAGCCTCCCAGAAGCAGCACAATGGAAGGCGCCTTGCCTTGCTGTCATTGGCTCTGCCCATTTGGATCCATGGCATTTGGCCACAAAACCCTCCTGGAAAATCCAGGGGGAAAACAAAAGAACCCCCAGGGTCACCCGCCAACATGGCCTCCTGTGGCACCAAGTCTTTATTAAATTCCGTGTGTGTTCTTAGGGAATCTGCACATGTTCTTATTGTTGTTTATTTAAGCCCAGAGCGGTCTTGAGTCCCCTGGCTCCCTGCTCATCAGAGCTGGTGATCCCGGTTACTGTTTAGCTGCTGGTAGGATGCTATTTGAATGAACCACATCTGAGGACACTGGTGCTGGTAAAGCAGCTCTTTAGTTAAATAATGCAAGGCAGCACATTTCAGGAGGCAGAAGGCATGCGGTGGCAGTTTAGAAGGGAGACAAAGAGGAAACAGACCACTGGCTCTGGTGGGAACCAGGGTGGTATGCGGCGTCCCTCACATAGAGACAAAAATCCCAGCAAATTACCATAATGCCAAACAGAGGCCCGGGACAGACATAATGGAACCGCATCCCTCCTTTGTCCCCCATACAATTAACTGAAAAATCACAGTCATTTTCTTTTGCTGTTTTCAGTCAAAAACATGAAAGATTTTCCCCTGAAAATGCATTGTAAAAATTCTCAGGTGAATGGCACAGAGGACTCATAGTTCCGCAGCCGCTTTCCTGAGCTGTTAACATTTCCTCTCAGGACGTGTTTCCTGTCGTTCTCTTATGAGCTGCTCCCTCCAGCTCTTGCCAGGCCACTGCAGCCTCTGAGCTGCTCATCCCCCCCCCCCCCGCCCCTTCCCCCAGCCGAGCTTCTTCCCAGCTCACTCTGGAATGGAGCCTGCTAACTCTGTCCAGGGTGGGCACTAAGGGAATGGGTGATTGTCCCCATTTTCACTGCCTCTTTACTCATTTAACTGTTGCATGGCACCCGCAGAAAAAGATGTGCTCATGTGCCTGGCTTTGTGCAGATTCCCTTGTCAGTTGTTCACTGTTGTTCTGGTGAAGAACTTTCTAGAGCAGAGAGCACCTGAACTTTTCTGTGCTAAAAGAGTCCAACTATTCTTTTAAGCACCCTGCAGACAACAATTAGCTTTTAAGCTTTGGGATAAATAGTTAAGGCTCTCCTGAGCTGGTTGTAAGCAACCTCTCCACCTTCTTTCTGCTAGACCTTGGGTGCAAATTTGAGAGTAGCTGGGAGGGACATTAGGACGATTCCCAGGGCACGTAAGAGAAGAACACACTCAGGGTGCTTAGAATCCTGTGTGGCAAACAGTGTGCTTTCAAATTTACAAGTAGAAGGCTTGGTAAAATTTCACAACCAATGAAGATACCAACGTTTTACAGAAATGAGAAACCACCTTTGAAAAACTTCATGTTACGCCTTTGATGACAAAGCACAGAAAATTGACTTTCAGCCTCGCAATCGCACTGGTGACCACGAGGAGCACAGAACATGTGGAGAACCAGACTGGGCAGGCTCCGCTCCAGGTCTTCAAGGGGAACACATAGCATGTTTCTCACAACAAAGCCTTGCGTTGTAAAGCTCCGGGGTGGTCTTCCTCAAAACAATCAAAATGCCTTGGGACACAGCAAAACCCAAAAGCAAAGAACCCAAAATCTGGAGGATCACTGCATGGCAGGAAGACGATGTAAGGCCTGGAATTCCAGAGTTGTAACCCCTGGCCATTCCGGATTCCAGCCCCTGTCCTGGAGACCCTGAGTCCTGGATGACAATGCCTCTCCGGGGCGCCTTGGTGAGACTCTCACAGTGATTTATGAATCAGGTTTTCTCAAGAAATGTTTACTTGAGGACCTGCTGTTTCAGTGCCCCGTGCTAGGTGCCATCGGAATTACACCGGCAGTTCTTACCTAGGGCTTTCTGAGTGACGAATAATCACTACGGAAGTATTTTATATACATTACTGACACATCTTTTACAATTTTTCCTCTAGGTTTTGTTGATGTGATTATTATTTTTTCCACCTAAAAATGAAAAAAAAAAAAAAAGAAAAAAACTGACGGATTGTCTGGCTTGCTCCGGAACACAGATTTATGAAGGGCTTTTTCTGGAATCCGAACTCAGAAGAGGTAACCACACATTTAGCCACCTGCCACTGCTAAGGACAGCATAAGCACGGGGATGAAGTCACCTCTGGGGCTGTGGGGTCGGGAGCCTGCAGATGTGGAGGCTCTGTGTGGCTGGAGGATGGGGGTCTGTGGGGCTGCGAGTAAGGGTGAACGTGCCCTCACTCGAGGTCACCAAATGTAAGAAACAGGAGGGGAGATGGCACTTTCAACTGCAGCTCCAGGAGTAGGAAGAACTGTACGACAGCATCAGAGCTGACGGGCACAGCAGGGCTGTCACTGGCTGCTTTCTTTCGTGCCCATTCAAAGTCATTTGGGGGCCTATCATCACCCTTCACCAGGCCGTGAGCAGAACACTGGAAATGACTCCAGAATTAGCCTCCCCTTGCTTCCAGGCAGGGTGTCTGCCCCAGGTGCTGTCTCCTGGCCTTGGTGCCTGTCACAGCTGGGGCAGGAAAGCAGGGACCTTCCTTCTCACTCCCTGCTGGACTGGGAGACTGGGGAGCAGCTGCTACTGCCTGATGGGACACACAGGACAGGGCAGGGCAGGCAGGCAAATAGATCATGACAGCACAGGAGGACTGCAACTTAATCCTCACCAGGGTGGAGATCAGAGCAGGAGAGATATTGAAGCAAGCCGGAGTGTGGGCCCCAGAAGAAGACAGGTAGTGGCTCCATCATCAGAGCCCAAGCCCAGGCAGTGGCAAAGTGGCTGTGCCTGGGCTACGGAGGCCGACCCAGTGACACAGATGGGGACCAGGCCAGTGCTTGTAAGAGACGTAGCCCATTCTCAGAAGTCCGAGTTCCAGCAAGAACTGATAACTGGCCAGAGTTTAACAGGACGGGAAGGATGCTTTGAAAAAAAGAATAGCATACTTAGTGCAGTGTCGCACCTGACATTTCCTGCAATGATTTGTGGCTGACAGTTCCTTACTATTGACACAGGGTTTCTGACATCCTTGTAATACTACTAGGCCATTATGTGGGGGTTGGATAAGGTTGCAAATGTCACGAAGACTAATTTTATGGCTTCAGATACTCATGTTCACGTGTGTCTGTGATACTGACAACCTTGACTTTACCACTCAGGATCCCAGAAATTGTTCTTCGGCTGCGTGGATTTGAATCACTGCATTGCCCCAATTGCTGCATGTGTATAAAGCAGTGTTGTATCTTTTTTTTGTATCAGGAATCAAACTCATGACCTCACGTTTACCAGGCAGATGCTGTGCCGCTGAACTACATCCCTGGCCACAGCAGTGTTAAATCTGATTTTCTCCTTAGTTGAGAAATGTAGAGCACAATGCTTCTGCATTTTGGGAAACAGTATTTCACAACATTCTGTTTCTATACATATATGTGTGTCAGGGGTGATCAAAATATATGGTACATGTTTAAATTTTAAAAAGTTGTCACAGAAAAAGACACATTCCTATTTATCCCTCTCAAAATACTCTGCCCTGCTTCAGCCTCGTTTGTCACCTATCACATTATTCTTGCCACTTTCTGAAGCAGATCTGGAGCCCTCTTTTGTAATAGTCTTTACAGAGTCTGATTAAAAAAAAAATGCATGGGAAACGCTGCTGCTGAGCACCACCCCAGGAAAGGCAGACTCCCGGGAACATGACAGTGCCCTTGTCCGTGTTGGTCACTAACCTGGCACTGTGAGACTTCTGCTCTTCTCTCAAATGAAACCGATCCTCACAGGTAAACACTTAGGATTGATTCGGGGCATCCAGACAACCATAACAGTACAGCGAAACACGTCGTGAAAGTAGACTTCCAGAACCATTTCAGAAATTGACAAGAACGATGGGAAGAGTGTGGTCAGAGCAAGGGGAGTATTTTGTAGGGAATCACTGGTCACATGTCATTTGCTGTGGTCAAGTTTTAAAAATTTACACGTTCATCGCATTTTCCAATCACACCTTGTAAATGGACTATGATCTCAGATGACATAACCCAGAGAGACACTGGCCTCAGGAGAGGCTGATTCAGGGACCATGTGAGACCCGGTTTCCTTCCGTATCCCTGCTTTGATGTCACCTATACCACCGTGAGGCTGGCGCCCCTCATGGTCCCAGCTTGGTGCTTGGCCATTAGCAGCAGCCAGGCCCAGTACTTCCCCCTCACGATGGGCAGGAAGGAAAGAGACTTGGTTTTCTTTCCCAGAAGACTCAAATACAAATCCGCTGTGTCTTCCTGGACCAAAGCGACTTAGATTTGCCATCTTTGAATCGACCACTGGCAGGGGAGTGGAATGGCTGGAGCTGGCTGCAAAATGTGCACGGCACATGCTTTGGAAAAACAGGCCTTCGTGTATTACTCTTCAACCCTTCATCTCTCCTTCCAAGATATTTCCTGAGTACAGCTATGCTTCCCGGTTACCAGCTCCCTTCCATAGGAAGTGCACCATCTGGCAGGGAGGAACATAGCACAGCACCAGAATTTGTATGCAAAGTGTGCTGTGGGGCCCCGCTGAAGAGGACTAGTGAAGATGACATAAGACGGGACCCTAACTGTCCTAAAGAAAGAGCAGAGGGACAGTCTCCTACGTAGAAGTCAATATTGGCGATGCTGGGACAAAGAGAAGACACTGAAGGGCGTAGAGTTAGGTAATAGGCTAAGAAAATCAGGAAGAGTTTTGCAGTGTGTAATGTAGCAGCAAAGGAAATGAGTCTCCCCGATGATTTATGAAAGGCTTAGCACAGTAAGTTTCAAATCCCTCGTAAAGGGTCGAAGGGTCAGGAAACCTCCCTAAGGGCTCAGTAAACAAGAAGGGGCGGAATCAGACCTTGAACCCGGGAAGGCCAGCTCCCAAACACACACTCTGTTAACGCACTGGAGATGGGCCTGGATTCTGAAAATAGGAAAGAGGGTCCATAAAGAAGGGGTAACAGACACATCACTGCAGACCAGGAGGTTAGGGATCCAGAGAGTGACAGCAGAGGACTTGGTGGCTCAGTAACGTTTGCACAGCTGCCCTCCTACCTTTCAGACACGGCCAGTCCTGCAGCAGCAGCGCTTTCTGAGGTCCTTTTTCTTTTCTGAGGGGAGTTTCACACTCTGCCTGCCACCCCTCAGCTTGTCTCAGACCCCCAAGCTGCATTTCTCCCTCCTTTAACCACACATTCAAGACATTGTTCTCGCTGCTCCTGAGCATGCTCATGACTCCACAAGTGTGTGTCCAGCCTTTCGGGCCATGTTGTTTTGTCCTGTGGACATTTGAGATAGATGCAATAGCCACGCAGGGGTCATTAGTAACTGAGCTCAGCACTTGTGGCTTTTAGTGCAGTGGCTTGTAATTCCCACTGTACAACTGAATCCTTAGGGAGCGGCTGGAAAAGTGCGTGGTCCGGTTCCCACCACGGATAGCCTGTGTGGGCATCTCTAATGAGACAGCCAAGGTAGCCCTGTTTTTTTGGTTTTTGTTTTTTTTAAAGCAGTTGATATCAATCCGTACACCCAGCTTGGCCCTTGTCCAGAACTATATCTAGTGGGAACTATGGCTCTGGCCTCAGGTTTGCTGTTAGATTCCACTGCTTTCAGGACTTGAAGGGCACTGCAGTTATCCCTGACCTTGAGTCTTTTACTATAGCATCACTTTGGCTTGCAGAATTGCCTCTGTGGCTTGGGGTTACCGTGGGAAATTATTCTAGGTTGACCCCACATTTACTCCACTTTACAAAAATCACATCATAATTATATCCTATCTGTCTCCTGCCTTTCCCTGTCCGGAGCCCAAATCTCTTTTTACTAAATTATCTGCTGTCTTAATGCTAAACGAGCACTGTTGTATTCTGGAGTCTTCTGGTCATCACTTAAAACTAAAGTCTGCTGTCTCTGCCTTTATTTATTTAGCCATTTTCAGCCTATAATATTTTTGCTTCATATTCTTGATGCCCGTGGTAGTCATTCATAAATTTATGCTTTTCTTCACCAGAGATGTACACTTGCATCAACACTCAGTGTGATGCAAACTGGGAAGTCCAGGGTGTGGTGCCATCATGAACATTGGTCTGGTGGAAGTCTGGTCAGTGAGAATGGGAAGCAAAATCACCACATGCTGTAAAGATCCTGGTGAGGTCTTATTTTGTGCAAATAATGCATCTCCAGAGCACAGAGTCAGAACCCTGATGGGGGCTGAACAGAACTGCAGGTGCCTTCACTGCGAATGGCTCCCCAGGAATGGGGCGCAGCGTGAACGGGACAGGGGTGGGCAGACTCTGAGTCTCCAGGAGAGGTCTGTGAACAACCAGATTCAGGAGAGCTAAGGGAGTCGGCACCTGGCGTCATGAGGAAGGACTTGTACATAACAGAGGCTGGAGATCTCAGTGCGAGGGGAGAAGCCAGTGCTGTGATGAGCAGATCCTGGGCTAGGAAGGGTCAGATCCGAGAGGACAGCAAAAGGCCAAGAGAAGAAGGTGAGCATCTCCCAGGGGGGCTCTCAGGACGCAGGAGAAGAGCCAGGAAGACTTGAGGATTACTCAGGTTTTCCAGTGCTCCCTGGTCAGGGTCAGTGTTCATAGAAAAGAAGGTGCATTAGACCCAGTCAGGAATTCTCTTTCAACAGACATCATCTCCGGCTGCCTCTTTAAATTACAAGACAGTCTTACAAGAGCCTTTTGGGTATAAAAGCCACAGAGCATTTGCCCTGTCCATGTCTGCATTTTATCTGTTATCCCATTATAGAAACTCCTCAGTGATCACTTCGCAGCAAATGTGGATTTGTGTATTTTAACTGGTTTGTAATTAGTATTTTGTTTTTTACTCCTCTTGATTGAAAATAAAGCTAATTACAATATATAGGATAGCTTGTGTCATCCAATCAAAACAGTATAAAAAGAAAGTGATGGTGTTTACCTGATAGTGGAGGATGATCATCATATGCTGCACCAAAATTGATACACTAGTAAAATATTTTTAAAAATTCATTCATAAACCCCCATCTCAAATTTCATGGTACCAAGATGTTGAAATGATTCTTGGTTTTAGCACAGCAGTGGCTGTCTGATCAAATAAATTATATCAGAAAGCTAAAAAACTAACATATAAAATGAAAATTTTCTTTCCCTTTGAAAGTTTTGTTTAATTCTCTCAAGTAGGGAATTCCTTTATTCAAGCACTCCAGTGCTTCTGATTTGTTAGAGATATTTCTTCCTATGCTTCATAAGGTCCAACAAAGTAAAAGCTAGCCTAGGATTTATTACACAAATAAGCACTACCCAAGAATCTTTCCATGTTTCTATTTTTTAATGAATAAAACCTTTTGAGAAGGAGAACTTTCAGAATGCTCTCTGAACTTCTAACTAGATAGAAACCACAGAAGGAAAGTATTTCTCAATTCATGATCACTTTTTCTAGGTATCATAAAATAGATCAAGCCAGTGGATCTCGTGCATTCATTTAATAAAGGATAAAACAGTCGTAATAGTTGACAATTTACTATGGGAATTTACCTTTCTAAAGTCTTTATTTTAAAACTATAAGAAAATTTAGTTGGTTTCTTTTAAAGGAAAAGGTAGATTCAACAAAGCTTTACATATACTTGACAACTACAGCAACTCAATTGTTCAAACATCATATAAATTCCTGCAGCCGAAGGTGAAACATTTCTAGGGTTCTGGGCAGTGAAGTCAAGGCTATTATTATCACAGACACAATTCCTGAAGGCAAATGTCTGTGGACATAAATTTCATGACATTCGACAGTTTTTTTCCTCCTGCATGCAGATATTTAGCTTACGGCAGAGGAGTGGATGGTACTAACCCTGTATCACTAGTGAGGAAATGTCAGCAGTAAATAATTGCAGGAAGTTTTGCTTAGCCACATATTCAGTGACTAAAAATAAGTATTTTACTTAAATAACTAAATCATAAAATGAAACATCAGCTAATATGATTAGTGGGGGATTCCGTTACTATTGATTCAGTTGCATATAATGTCCAAAAGTATGGGGTGAAATTGCTCTGTTTGAGACCATAGGTAAAGAAAAGGCATGAGCAGCGGAAACCACAGCTCTGCATCAGGAATTTAAGCACGAGGCTGTCAAACCTTCTGGTTTAGTTTTTCTGCACCGGTGGGAAGCTTTAAGCTGAAGGAACCGACTTAATAATTCACTGCTTCAGCTCCCTGCGCAAGTCTGGTGATGTTGCTGTAGAATTAGGAACATTTGCTTCTATGACTATATTTAGTTGATATCGTGGGGGCCTAGTTAATAGCTGTGGCTCACTCCTTACATGGGCCCAGTGATTTTTACTTTCCATGAGTTTCCTCTCAAATGCTCTCACTCTCTTCTCATTACATTTCCATGGCAGGCTCCATACATATAACATGCTGGTGACTGAAAGCAACAAAATTTGCTACAAAAATCATCAGCATCATAAGCCAAAAGTCCTTTCTCCTGTGTTATTAAGACCATACTGCAGGCCCAGCACTGGGATAGATGCTGAGGAGAACAGTAAGACAGCAGTTCACCAAGGGGAAGTGGAGATTCTTATACATCGCTGTGAGAAACACTAAAATAGTTCTAAGGTCACAGTTTTATGAGAAGACAATGGGATGCACTATTTGTTCCAGCCTATTTATTTCTCTTACAAAGGTGTATTAGTCACTTTCCTGCTGCCAGACACAATAGCTGGCACCTAAAACTTAAAGGAGGAGAAGTTTAACTAGGCTCATGGCTCTGTCTGTGTTCGGCCAGCTCCAAGGCAGAAGGTCACGCACAGCAGAGCTGTTTAGCTCATGTGGCTGGGAAGAAGAGCAAGGAAACAGTGCAGAGAAAAAGAGTGAGGGGCCACATATAGTCTGTAGAGCCATGCCTCCAGGACCCCCAGAGCCACTAATCAGCTAGATATTTCTTGATCCAGTAAAGTCAGAATATCTCTGACCCTAGTTAACTTCACAATCAACTCAATTCCTTAAACCAGCCATGCTTAATCTCCAAATAAAGACAATAGCACATTCATAAGTCTGCCTAACAATAAAACTGTCCTGAGTGCAAATGGGTACACAATAATCCTTTCTCCAAAGTCTCAAGAATTCCAGAATTTCTTAAAGTCTTAGTGCAAATCTCTTCTGAGATTCAAAGCAAACTCTTAGCTGTAAATATCTGTTAAAAAAATCAAGTTACATAAACCTAAGTTAGAATGGTATGGGGTAAATATTCTTATTCTCAAAGGGAAGGATGGGGGAAAGAAATGAATTAGCCAAAGCAAGACTGAAATCCAACAAGGCAAGCACTAAGTCCTGTGCTCAGTGTCTGCCTTGGAAGGCACATCAGGGTAAAATGTGACTTCTGAAAGTATTTGATAGGCCCCGCACTATGATATTATAGGCTACGCCCCACACAGCCTCTCACTTAGACTTCTTCCACTCTTGCACTGCAGGTTTTCTTGGCAAATGTTCCACATGCTTGGAATTTCCAACTTCTTGGGGTCTTCACTGCAGCTTGGTTTCATTACCACAACTTAATGAACTGCCCTCTTAGGGGCTCCCTCCCTGGCTTCCTAGGCCTTTCGTTGAAATCTAGGTGGCAGCTTCAGTGATCCCACAACTCCTGCATTCTGCATGCTGGTAAACGGCACAATGTAGAAGATCCCAAATCTGACTGTCAACTTGAGCGGCAGCCAGGCCCCCTTGTACCGTATCTTCAGCAACCTCTGAGAGCCTGGAAGAATGATCACATTGATATGAATTTGAGAACTAATTGCTTGGTAGATTTGTATTGAGTAGACTTCCCAGGGACTCTTTACAAAAGGAAGTTTTGCACTTTTGAACCCATGAGTCTGCAATGACAGGGTTCTTGCTGACTCCCAAGACGCCCTCAAGACATTTTTCCTCTTGTCCCTGTACAAAGTACTTAGTTTCTTTTTAACGGTAATAATCCCTTTAGCAGTCATATCTTCTTTGCCCCAACTTTGAACACACTTCCTTTTAGGCTCAAACATAAGGTTTTCGATGATTTTTTGTTCTGCCTTTTATTCCTGATTCTTAAAAATCTAACTAGGGCATCCAGCACTACACATCCTGTAGCAAGGACATTAGTTTGTCTTGAAATTTTCTCTGCCAGATTACTTCATCACCCTTACTATCAGTCTTCAAAGTATTAAGACATAGGCAAAATGTAGCCAAATTTTTTGCCAGAGTACAACACATATGCCCTGTAATTCAGCTGTCAAGGAGGTCTTTGTTCCCAACTCAAGCTTCCCATGCTTGGCTTTTTTTTTTTTTTTTTTTTTTGTCTTTTTCCTTTTATTGGTACCGGGGATCGAACTCACAACTACCTGCTTGTAAGGCAGGCGCTTATGTCGCTGAGCTAAATCCCCAGCCCTATCCATGCTTGGCTTTTATTGTCCCCATTCCTATCAGTCTTTCGAGTCCTGGCCAGAATCACCTTCCAAGCTCTTTCTAAAGCATTCCAAGGCCTCCATAGCCCACATCTCCAAATTTCTCCAAACACCTCTGAGAAACAAATTCCATCAGAACCACATGGTCAGGTATAGTCACAACAATATTGTGTTCTCTATACCAATTTTTTTTATTAGTCACATTCCAAGTTTTGGACACAATACCTGACACCCAAAACTTAAAGAAGGAGAGGTTTAATTAGGCTGATGGCTTCAGTTTATGGTTAGCTGAGCCTGAGGCAGAAACAGGCAGCAGGGTGTGGCAAATCAAAATGATTAGTTCACAGTGGCTAGGAGGTAGGGCAGGGAAACCATATCACAGAGGAAGCATGAGGGATATGTATAGTACCCGAAGTCATGCCTCATGCCCATCCAGACACCCAGAAATGTGCTTCACTAATCCATTTGATATTTCTTAACCCAAGAAAATTGATATATCAAGATGAATGGTCACAAAAATGCAAGAGGAACATTTGAATGATTTATAAATGTGAGGACACTAAAATCTCAGAATGAAAGACAGTTCACTTAAATCCAGGGGTTTCTATTGTCAAGCTACCTGGTTTTTTTTTTTTTTTAATTTTGTTAAGAAAGGGCACTAAAAGCAAATAGTCAGACAATTGGTAGGATATATTGTTACTCTCTTATTAATTACCCATTGCTGTGCAACAGACCACCCCAAAGTTCAACAACCCAGCTCAGGTTTGTGAGCAGGGACATTAGAGTCTGCCTTTTGGTGGAGTAACTAAGAAAAATATAAATGATGCACCATGGGTAGTAATTTTGTGCCTATATGGAGAGATTGTATGCCATATACGCTATGCCTCACTTTAAAAAGAATGTGCACTTTCATGCTGATACATTTAGAAAGACATATAATTATCTTGTTTATATTTTTCTCTATAAACTAAATACCAGAGATAGATAGCTTTATGAACTTTATGAAGTGCAAAACTCAGCACTAGCACAAAGGCCAGCCAGCACTTGGAAACCAATTCTTTAAGCCAGCAGTTTTCATAGCTGTTTAATGATGCACAAAAAAGCACATTGTTATAACCTAGTGTACACATACATAAAACAAAAGGAAAGTCTCACAAATGTTCCGTTCTGCATAGTTTGTCTTCTTTTCTTCTATTTTACTTAGAAATAAAAATGTTGGTGTCTCATTGAACTAATTTCATAACATAGCAATACAGAAACACCCATGGCTTGTGAGACATCCCTAAAGTAGTCCCTTCGTATTCTGTCTTTCAAACGCCTTGAGGAAGGAGGAAAGGACTGTCCTCTAAGGCAGCCCTTATTAGCTTGAGGAGTTCATTAGAAATTCACTTCTTTTTATTTAGGTGAAAGCTGCTTCCTCGGTGGCTGTCACACATTCTTCTTTGTGCCCAAGTGTGACTCTTCCACCTGACAGATCTTCTAGTGTTTGGGGACAGCTCTCATCACCCTGGAATCAGCTGTCCTTGAGCCAGTCACACCCTGTTCCTCCACAGGACCTTCAGAAATTAGCCCCTAAGCTCCACTGGAAGTGGATCCTGCAGTCGGTCTGCATGGATTCGGATTTCTGATTATTTGCATAGTTTTGTAAAAGCGACTCAGCTTTCTGCATTTTCCATCTCTTCTTGTATAAACTGGAGGGTACTTATGCACCTCTCTCCTAAGCGAGTAGATGGATTAAATGAGAGAATGTGGGTAAAATGCTTAGCGTGAAACAGCATGAATTACATATTCACCACTCATCTAATATTATTTATACTTATCACTCTTTAATTTGTCTATATCCCACAGTTTTAAAGACACTATTGAAGACAGAATATATTCACATTGTATACATCTGTGTGAGTGCATACGTGCATGTGTGTGTCTGTGTTTGTTAATATGAAATATTTAATAATGAATAAAAAGACAGCCATCACCTTGCTGGGTGAGCACACTGCACTTCACAGAGCAGAGCAAGGTTGCACAGCTTTCATGGTGGCCACCGTTTGTTTTCAGCCCAGAAAAATCAATAGGTCCCTCCCTCCATCTTCCCTTACAGTAGCACCTTATCCAAAAACACTTCCCTGACCTCCCCATTTAGGAGCCCTTTTGCTATGCTCATATCCTAATGTATTTATTTCCCCATTTCAGTAGATTTTATTTATTTATTTATTTTTGGAGCCGTTTTAAATTCATAGCACAACCGGGCAGGAGCTACTGAGTTTCCATGGGCCTCTGCCCACTACACGGGCAGCCTCTCCTACTGCCCACAAACCACAGCAGAGCACTGCATTTGCTGCAGGGCATGACCCGACCTGATACTGCAAATCTCCACCATGCAAAGCCTACTTTGCATTAGGTTACTTTTGGTGTCACACAAACTGCAGGTTTGGAGAAATGTGTCCCTACGTGTAACCATCACACCAGTGTGATACAGAGCAGTTTCACTGCCCTAGAGATTCTGTGCTCCTCCCGGCTATCCCTCCTCCCCCCAGAACATTAGCAACCCCTTATCTTTTACTCTATTGTTTTGCCTTTTCCAGAATGTAGTAGTTGCAGTTGTACCGCACCTGGATTTCCAGATCGGCTTCTTCCATTAAATGAGTTGCATTCAAGATTCCTTCATGGGCTCACTGTCTGTCTTTACCTCCACTTATTTCTTCAATTTTACTCCTTTCATTATACAGCTCCAAGTTTTTGACCTAGAGCAACACATTCTCTCTGAAAAATGTCTTTGCAAAGCAGGTCTACAGGCAATGAATTATCCCAATATTTGTTCATTTGACGAAGTTTTTACTTTGCCATTTTCTTTAAAAAATTATTTTACATGTGCAGAGTAGGCTGGAGGTTTTCTTCCCACTTTTATTTCTGCCCAATATTTTACCTCCTTCTTTTTCTGCCTGGCTTCTGAGAAGTCAGATGTAATTCTGTTTGTTTGTCTGTTTGTTTTGGCTTTTATACAAAATATGCCTGCTTATTTCAAGACTTTTTCTTTATTAATGATTTCCTGTAGTTTGTATATGGCATGACTAGATGTCAGAGGGTTTTTTTTTCTTTTGTTTTGTTTTGATTTTTTGTATTTATTCTGGCTGGTTATCCTGAGCCTACTGAATCTATAGCTTAATATCTAGCATTAATTGGGGAGAAATGCTCAGTTTTTATTATTTCAAATATTTATTTTATTCCTTTATCTTTTTCTTCTTTTTATTATATACCTACTGTGTATTCTCCTCTTATCCATTATTTGTTTTCAGTTATCCATGTCAACTGCAGCTAGAAAATGTTAAATGAAAAAGCCCAGAAATAAATAACTCAGAAGTTTTAAATAAACTTTATTACAATGTATTTGTTCATTGCTTTCCTTTATTATTGTTAGGTTCTTACTGGACCTTGGTTATAAGTTAAATTTCACATGGGCATCTCTGCGAGGGACAAATAGTGCTCATAGTACCACAATGCCCATTGCCTCATGTGTCCACTGGTCATCTCGGACTGTGTCCTCCATGCATGAGGGAGAATGCTTACACATTTTTGAGGTTGTCCCACACTTCTTGAACATTCTTTTTCCCCCTAAGCTTTTCTTTTTCCTTTGCTTTTGAGTTTTTTCTGAGGTGTTCTGATCACCATTTTGTTCCTCAGCTGTGTCTGGTCTATGCATGAGTCCATCAAGCCATTCATTTCTGTTATAGTGTCTTTAATTTCTAGCATTTTTTTCTTAAAAATGTTCATTTCTCTACTTACATATATTTTTGCATGTTGTATGCATTTTCCACTGGATTTCTTAGCACACAAGTCATGTGTGATCAAGTCTTGTTGCCCTAGTAACCCAACCTAAGCCCACTGGCTGTGAACTTCACAAATATTTCTGAGATTTCTCCACTCAGCCTTAGGTGATGCTGAACTGGGTGGAATGGTGTTAGGTATTCCCCTTTCTCAGCCAGAAAGGACTCCTACAAAGCCCCAGCAGGTGAGGCTCTGGTGAAAGAGTTCTTTTTGAAGACAGCCTTGTGTAAAATAGGCTGCTCTAACTGGGCCTAGCACTGTATGTTTGAAATCCCAACACTGAGGCTGAGACAGGCAGGCAAGGAGTTTAAGACCAGCCCGAGCTGAATAGCAATGGTTTTTCTCAAAAATAAAAACCAAAAACTCAAACAAACAATCCAAATACCAGGCTTCTGTGGTCTGCTTCAGAATGCTTCCTTTGATCTTTCCTTGCCCAATGCATGAGGGGACTTTCTCCCATCCTCACTGTCAGAGCCAGGAAGAGCTCCAGGATGTCAACTTCACAAAAACATTGGCAAACACCACCCACTTCCCTGTGTTTTTGCGTCAAGGACCAGTCCTCCCTGTGCCTCATGCTGTGGGTGACAGGTAACAGATCAGGCTTTCCTGTGCTGGTCCTGAGTCCTGCAGAGGTGGGTGTCTGCTGCGGTAGATTGTGATCTGTCTGCCTGTCTCCCAAGGTTGGAGCAGAGGTTTGCTTGTGACTCCTGCTCCTCTGAAGACTCCAGAGTAGACTGTTTTCAGTTCGTTTAGTTTTTCACTTGTTAGAATGAAGTGATAATTTCTAAACCCCTTACCCACTGGATTCGAACTGGAAGCTGTCATTTATTTTTGTGACAGTTACCATTGCTTACTAAACCGAGCCTTCCACCTGGCTGCTGCTGGCCTCTGTCCTGTGGCCTGGAAGCTGTGTGAGGGCAGGAGTGTCTTATTTTCCCCTGCTGAGTCCCCTGCCCCACATCAGCACTTTGCCTTTTTCTACCTGCTCCAGAAGCCAAGTGCTCAGCAACTTATTTTTGTTTTGATGAATAATACGATGTCACTTTTTGTGTCAATCTCAGCTCAGCCACTTGATTTCCAGGAGAAGCCTTGTGTAGAAAACGGAGATAGAAACGCCTCACTTGGAGTTGTTGAGTGGCTTGAAGTTGATAACACATCAATGTGAAATTTAAATGCAGCTTCCAGCAGGGGTCTGTGTGGTAGGAGGTTGATTTTTTAAAATTTTTATTTCTATTAGTACATATTGGCAGTACATAATAATTCCTCATGGGGATCTGGGTCGTGCACGTAACACTACCTAATTCTCCTCCTGTCCCTCTCCCTCCCCTTCCTCCTCTCCCTCTATCTCTTCTCCCCTTCCTGTCTGCAGAAGCTGCTGTTCTTTGGTTTTGCCTCTCCTATTTCATCTAAGTCACAGATGCTGAGGTACAACGACTTCAGATGCGGGCTTTCAGTAGACCTGAATTCCCACTTCTATCACCTGCCAATAGCCCCAGGTGATCCAAAGGCAGCCCTTGGTGGGATGTCACTATTTTTATTCTAATGTTCAAAGTATTGTATTTTCAAATAATTGAGATTTATGGAAGAGTGGTAAAGAATTTCGGTATATGCCACGCCAAGTTTCCTCTGTCATTAACATCATAGATGGCCACAGTGTGCAACGAAGGGTCAGATATTAAAACTTTAATTCATGGACTGTGGGGGAAAACAACAAGCAGTCATGAAGAAGCAAGCCCTCCCTGCAAATTGGCCCCATGTGCAGGCCTCTGTGGGGGGAGCCAGATACCAGCCCCTTCCAGCACACTGCTGGGAAACAAGAAGAATCCACCCTGTCCCTACTCTCTCACTTAAGGGATGGGCTGATCCAGTGAAACACAGGCTGAGGTCATAGCTACTGAGGTAAAATACAATTTAATGCTTTAGTGTTACACTGACTCTGTAGGCCTAAAGCCAGTGGTCTTTTCAGAGAATGGCAATAAGCAGTGTAGCATTTAAGGGGAATCTCCTTCTGAAGGTGGTGGCCATTGCTGATTCCCTATTATCTTGCTTTGAAGTCCTGTATCATTTTCATTGTTTTGTTGGGTTGAGTTTTATTCTATTTTATTTGGTTTGATTTTGTTATATCTAATGGCATGGGCCGTTATTTAAAAAATAACAAGATATATTATGGTAGCCATTTTGGATTTACTATTGTCTTGTTTGGGGGTCCTTTGTTGCATTCATTGTTTTGTTTTTATTGGTTATATTCTGTTCTGTTTTGTTTGATTTTTACTATGTCTGAAGGTATCTGCAGCTATTTTGAAGACAACAAGAGACATTATGGTAACCATTGTTGATTTCCCATTGTTTTGAAGCCCTATATCACTTACACTGGTTTGTTTTGATTGGCTTCATTCTGTTTTGTTTTGCTTGGTTTCATTCTCTTGAAAGTAAAAATATATTGAAAACTTCATTGTTCCTAAAGTGCAACCCTGCTGTTAGCTTTTTCTTTTTCTTGTTCCAGGATTACATTTTATTTAGTCATTTAGTCAGCTTGGAGTGTGCCTGTGTCCCTGGCTTTCCTCGGATGTGGTGCCTTCAGCAATGTTGAGGATGTTGCTACCTTATTTTGTGGAATGGTCTTCAGCTGGTCTTGCTCTGTTGCTTTCTTCATAAGTACATCTGTGTTGTAGATTTTTGGTGACTGCAATCACAGAGATAAAGAGTTACTCTGGATACATGGAATGAAGGACACATGCTGTCATTGCATCTTACCATTGAAAACGTGGGGCCTCTGTCACCTACCTAGGGGAGAGGTCAGGCCTCTGCACTGCAGGACTCTTTCTCCATTTCTATCCTATCTTCTGGTGAACAAGTCAATAAGTGCAGCCCAGATTCAAAGGGTGAAACATGCCCCTGGACAGCAGGAGCTCTGTACAGGTCACTTGGAATTCTTCTAAGTAGACTTTGCTCTTCTGTCCCGTCTATTGACTTATTCAATCACTTATTTAGATTGTGGACCTGTGATTATTTATTTATTTTGCTTTTTGGAGTTATAAGCCAGGGCTACCTATTTGATGCCATAAGTTATTCTATCTTCTGTCTCTGGATATGCTTTCAATAAACTTCCACATCCCTGTGACAAACCCACATCATTTTCTTTGCATTCTTTCTTATTTCTCACCCTATGTCATGATCCAGAACATCTTTCTTCATTTGTTTCTCTCTCTCTCTCTCTCTTTTTTTTTTTTTTTTTTTGTCTTTTTCCTTTTTATTGGTACCAGGGATCGAACTCATGACTGCCTGCTTGTAAGGCAGGCGCTTATGCCGCTGAGCTAAATCTCCAGCCCCCCCCCCCCTCTTTTTACTGAGGATCAAACTCACGACCTCCACTTGCCAGGCAGATGCTTATGCTACTGAGCCCCTTCCCAGCCCCTCTTCTTTCATTTCTAGGATTATAATCCACAGCCTTCTCACTGAGCTACAGTGTTCCCAGCCCTTTCGTTTATTTTTAAATTTCAAGCCAGAATCTCACTCACTAACATGCAAAGTTTCCTGACCAAGATGTAGGACCCCCTCATTTTTCTAAAATCCCTGATTCGTTTTATCAAAGAATGACTTTGGTACACTAAGATCTGAGTGTGGGCTGTGCTTGCTAACCCGGGAATGTAATCACCCTGAGGTCTGGCTGGCAGACATGCCTGGGAGAGGTAAGAACGCTAACTGACTTTTTTGAAAAAGACACATGCATAATTATTTTGTATCACCCCGCCAGTCTATGTCAAGCTGAACACGGGTTCATAATCATGTTTCTAATGCTAATCCACATGGGTTCATTTTAGCTTTGAATGTGGAATTTTTTAAATCTTAAATTTGTTATCCCTGGGTGAAACTGACAAGTTATGGGTTAGGTAGAAACCACTGAACCCACGGAAGTGAGTTCCCAAGTAAGAGAACTTGCTGGCTGCCTCTGAATGACACAACTTTATTAACTAAACACTTTGTAGGCACCAGGACTAACAAACGAACAAAACATAGAACAGAGTCAGTACTCTAGAGCTCACCCACTACAGCCTATGAAATATCTGCTGATCCCCCAACTACATGCGAAGCATAAGCTGTGCTGGGAGTGTGAGGCTGAGCCCGCAAGACATTTCCTGCTCTTGGGGTGCAAGATCACGAATCCGAGAGAGACAATAAGCAAAGAAGTTCTCATCTAAGGGTACAGTTGCAAAACTGTGATGTGGGATGTGAAATACAAGAATGCAGCTGAGATTAAAGGGGGAACCTAATGTGGACTTGCAGGCTGGTTTTGTTTTCTTTGTTCCCCCTGAGAACAGGGGGCAGGCTCCACTTTTAACCGAAAGATTTACATTTGTGCATTTCTAACTATAAAGGCCGTTAAATGGTCCGAGTTCCTCACCAAAGAGCGGTAGAGTGCATTTTACTGTGCCTTTTTGAAGAGGGTTAATTGGAAGAGAGTGGTTCCTTTATTAATCCTTTTACGACAAATCATTTTCAGTTCTGCGTGTCCAGGATTTGGGGGAGGGCCCAGATGCCACTCTGGTGCCGGGATTCTTCATGTGGTTTGTCTCCAGAAAACTGAAAAACAAGCTATTTATCCCCAGCATTTACAGGAATCTTAACTGAGTTACATAAAAAGAGAGAAGTTTGCATCCAGCAGCATAGGAATAGAAACAGCAGTGCTATCTGCTGACACAGAGAAAACTTTGTCCCTAATGCCCCTTATTGGATGACAAATGTCTTTTGTAAACTCCCAACTGTACCCACACACTCACACACACAAATGCACATACCTGTGTGTGCATGCATGTGACTGTGTGTCGAGGAAGCCTGGGAAGCAGTTTGATAACCATCACCCAGCATTTAGCTCCCCCAGTCTCGGCTCCAGTGTTTGCATTCCCATTACCCGTGATGGTGCCCCTGTGGGCTGTCCCAACCACATCTCTGCTTCTTGATAGTTACCTTCCAAACCCAGCAATTATCAGCCAGATCTTCACTACCATCATGGTGTGCAGAGCGTCCTGACCTCAGAGACTCAGCGTAAACCACTTGGACTCTTCCTCACGTACCAGACACTGGGTCCCTTTACGTTAGGGTCCAACAGTCCGTGACCTGAGGCCACCCTGCCAAGCTCTGCAGCATGAACCTATTTATAACCATGCAACACAGCCTGCCCTCCACATTTCCTTCTGCTTTTCTTCATTGTTCTATACCAAAGTCATAAAAGCATTATCTGCTCTGTGCTTCCCAAGTGCCCCGTTTCTAACCAATGCATTTGCTTTTACAATGATCTGATTCAGGCTCCATCCACCCTCTCCTTGGCCCATGCTGTGTCTCAGTTCCAAGCACAGTCATCCAATTGAGCGTGGAAGCAGATGGAATAGATGGAGGCACGGACGTTGGTGAAGACTTGCTTAGCTGGAATCCTGACTTGCATCTATGAGCTGCCTTCCTTGAGCTTCCTTTTGCTACTAGCAGGTACTTGAGTCAGAGCCATGTACTCAGGCCATCAAAGCTTATTCTGAGTCAGGCTTCTTGGATTTGAATCCTAGCTTACCAATTCCTTGCTGTGTAATGTTGGGTGATTTAATCTTTTTAAGCCTTTGTTTCTTTCTTCTGAAAATACAGATACTAACAGCACATAGCTTATGGGATAGAGGATGTAAGTGAGATCACAGTATATGGCCTGACGTAGGGTTTATGAAAAAAACCAGATGAAAATGCTATGATTGAACAGTGTTGCTGCTACTGAAGCTAAGAAATCAATATATAAGGTTAGAGAAAATTAGATAGAGCCGAAGAGAGATCCTTCGGATGACAATGTAAGTCCAGATTGGAGCTTAACAAGGAAGTAAAATATACTGAAAAGAACATTGATGCATGTCTTCATCAATTTTATGTTGTTATAACCACTAGACTGAGAAATTTAAAGAGAGAAAAGGTTTAATCAGCTCATAGTTCTACAGATCATGAGGTCAAAGGTTGAGGGTCTGCATCTGATGAGGATTTCCTGGCTGCTGAGGACTCTATGTCCCAAAGGGTGTCAAAAATCTTATGGCAACAGGACGCATACCCACTGCAAAATAATCCATCAGTCTGTTAATCTATGAATAGATTAGTCCACCCACAACAGCAGAGTCCGCATGATTTAATCCCCTTTTAAGGGCCACCCTTGTCCCACCTCTGTAAAAAAATATTTTTTGAGACAGAATCTCACTGTATTTCCCAGGCTGCCTTTGAATTTGCAATCATCCTGCCTCAGCCTCCCCACTGACTGGGATTAAGGGTATGCACCGCCACACTCAGCTGGGTCCCACCTCTTCATATAATGAAGATAAGATTTCAACATGAGTTTTGGTGGAGACATTCAAACCATAGCAAAGCATGTAAGATCAGAGAAAAATCTAACATATATCAATTTTGACTTTCCAATCTGAGAGGGGAAAAAAAGGCAATGTAATCTTTCAAATATTGCTCCAATATTGCATATGTAAGGGTTTATCATTTTCTAAAATTGATCAAAGTTGTCAAATCTAAGCTATTCCAGGTATTCCTGAATCAACAAATACCATAGTAAGAAATTCAAATGGAGGCAGGAATCAGTTCAGTTGCTTAAAATCAAAGACAGAGACAAACTCTAGGAAGCAGGTAATGAAAGAGATGTCACCTTGACAATAGAAACAAAACAATTTTTATTTGATTTTTCAGTGAAAACCATAGAAGCCAAATGAGCATGGGACCGTTTCTTTAGCGCCAATCTATGAAGCTGAGACAAGAGGACTGCAAATTAGAACCCAGCCTGGACAATTCAGTTACGTGGTGAAACCTTACCTCAAAATACAGTAAATAAATAGATAAGCCTGGGTATGTAATTCAGATGGAAGGCCTTGGGCTCAGCTCCCCGTACAGACAAAAAGAAGACATTCAGAGTGCATGTAGATACTGTCTCAATTTTTAAAATTTTTTTAAAAACGAAGGGCAGAGACTGGCTGTGGCTTGGTGGCAGAGTGCCTCTGGTTCAATTTCAAACAAGACAAACAACAAAACATTTCAAGATAGGATGTGTGCAGTTAATAGTGATAAAGTTGAAGTATTTTTACAGTCATGGTTAATCCAGGCAGTGTGGTTCTAAGAAAAGAAAAGTTGCTCAATAAAAATGAGTGGAATGACCAGGAAGCCAGGGAAAGCTCAAAACCATGTTGATTCCTTTTTTCTGGTTTTTGGTGTTTTGAGATAGAGTCTCGTTTTGTGGCTTAGGCTGGTCTTGAACTCACAACATAACCCAGGCTGGTCTCAGACTGGCAGTGACCCTCATGCTTCAGCCTCTCGAGTTCTGGGAACACAAGTTTGCAGCACCACATCTGACCGCAACCAGGTTTGTTCCTATGCATTCCCTTAATTTATGTCAAAAGATGGCCAGTATGTGTTGACTCTCCTGAAAGATGTACTGAAGTCCTAACTCCTGGCGCCTCTGAGTGTGACCTGCTCTGGGAATGTGGTTGCTGTGGATGTAATTGGTTCAGGCAAATTCTTTAGGGATCAGTGCCCATCCTTCATCCAATACTCCCTGTGTCCATAGGAGAGGGACATCTGAGGACAGAGGAGACACTCAGGGAGAGAGGTGTGAATGGTAGAGACACAGACAAAACCTAGGGGGTTGCCAGCCAGCCCCCTGGGGCCTGAGGCGGCCTGGTCCGGGTGACACTTTGGCTTTGGCCCTTCTGCCTGGAGAAGTGTTTAACAGCAAGTTCATGTTTTAAATGACACTGTATTTGATCCTCTGCTGCTGCAGCCTGGAACTTAAACAACATCACTGCCGTGAACTGAGAACACCGACTGCTTCACCCAATGGCACTGGCAGGTTGATACCTATATTTTAAAGCAGTGGATCTTACTAGTGCTAGTAGCAATTAATAAAAGAATATTTTGATGTTTTATGAGAAGAAATATTCAAAGAGTCAATAGGGAATTGGAAAGTTAGCTCAGTCATAAAATTGTAGACAAATAAAACCTAGCCTTATTGAGAATCTACTGAATATTTTCCAGATTAGCTAAAATTAAAAATAATCCTAATGGTATCAAGCGCAAATAGGGATTTTGGCAGATGGAATTGTAATCAGTGTGGCCAGCTGGAAAAAGATCAGTCAGTATCTTATAAAGTTAGAATATACATAAATCATGGATCCAGAAATGCCACTGCTGGGCAGGGTCTCGTCTTAGGCAGAAATGCAAAATACAGGTACCAGAAAAATGTGTAAGAATGTTCATAGCAGCATTACTTCCAATAGTAAAACATAAAAATATAAAACAAAACAAACCGTCAGTATGGAAGAATGGATAACATGAGCCACAATGCACATAAATGAAACACTGCTACTTGAAGCAACAGTTACGAACCCCTCAACTATAACTGGATGGGGGAAAGGTAGTTATAAAAGAGTACATAATGCTCAGTCCCAATTATAAAAAAATGAAAACAAGCAAATTCACTGCAGTGATATATATAAAAAGTGATTCTCTTTGGGAGGCTGTGGATGGCTTGAAGGGCACAAGAAAGGCCTTTGGAGCATTGGCAGGGGTGATGGTAATTTGCAATGCCTCTCAATTTTGGTGGTAATTATACACGCACGTTTCCTTTTAAGCCCTGTAGGTGAAGCAGGTAGTGCACGCCTGTAATCCCAGCACTCTTGGGAGACTGAGGCAAGAGGATTTCGTGTTCAAACTCACCCTGCACAACTTTACGTCTTAGTGAGAACCCTTTTCAAAAAACAGAAAAATTAAAGGAAGAGGCTAGAGATGTAGGTCACTGCAAAGACTCCAGGTTCAATCCCCGTCATACTTGCTTGCACACGCACACGCACACCCCAAACCGTGATGTTATGATTCCGTATTTTTCTGTGTGTCCGTTACAGTTCAAAGGCAGCGTTAACAAGACCGAGCAGGCACTACTAACCTACCGCACTGGGGCAAGCCAGTGGCAGCACCAGCCAGCACGTGTCTATTGTCTCACGTTTTCTGTGGATCTAGAATCCAGTCACAGCTCAGCCGGGTCCTCAGGCTCCAGGTCTCTCACGAGTGACACTCACGGTGACACAGAGGCTCAGCACGCAGGAGCGGCTCCTCGGCCCCTACATGAACTTCGAAGATTCAGCTCCTTTTGGGTTGCTGGGCTGACGCCCCGTCTCTCCCCCACTGTTTCCTTTCTGTACTGTTTGTCACAGTGGTCACCACGCTGGGACCCACACAAGGCGTCACATGATGTGGCAGTAGAACACGCCCACTGGAGAGAGGGAAAGCAGGATGAGGGTTCCCGGGCTCTGTTAGCTCTTTGGGGGAAGCGACCTATCACCCAGTGATCCTGTTCTGCTCCCTTGAGGTCCTTCCTCAGGTCCAGCTTCCAGGCAAGGGCTGGGACAGATCCTAATGCTTGGCCAGCAGGAGGCTCGTGACATCTTTCGTCCTCCGTGTGTGGGGAGTGGGTACAGATGGTCACAGACTGCATACAGATGGCCAGATGTCCCACGCAGCCACACAGGGCGGGCCATGCAGCACTCTTGGGTTGAAAGCAAGGTTTGCATTCTGGGTTTTCTTTGGTTCTGTAGATCTTGGACTTTCATTGACAGTGCCCTTCTCCCAAAAGAAAGAATTAAACTACATAGAGGAGAAACTACTCCCACAGAAAGAAAGGGCAGAACACTCTACTTCAACGGGTATAAAGAGAATCTGCCCAGCAGGCAGTTACCCCACTGCCTGCCTGAGATTTAGAGGGAAGGAGACTGTCATCCAGCCAATCGCAGGAAGCCACATTGTACTGCAATGGAAGCATTGCTGGGAAAGACTGAGAAAACGGCCATGGACAGATGCCTTTTTATTGTCTTTTTGAGTCAAGGTTTCCCTATGCAGTTCAGGCTGGCCTTGAGCTCACTTTGTAGCCCAGGCTGACCTTGAACTCTCCTGCCTCAGCCTCCATAGTACTGGGATTATCGGTGTGTGCCACCATACCCGGAGACCATTCTATTCTTTAATCGAGACAGAAATATCAAAAAGAGAAAGAACATGGAAATGCAAGAACAAATATGAGGCTGTGGGAAAATAGTAAGGCAGAGATGTGCCACTCGGCTGGGCTCTAGGTATGACCCAAGGTCTTCAAAGGTCACAGTGTTCATTTTAGGTACCTGAAGTCCAGACAAAGACAGGCCAGTCCTCATTTCTAAACACTTACCAATAATTTCTTTGCCAAATATTTCCATGCCCCTGGAAGGCTCTGTTCCTCGCTAGGTCTGTGTTGTCCAGGGTGTGCGTTAGTACTGCACAGGAACTGTCCATCAGGGAGAACACTGAAGCTGTCTCTAATTACATTTTCTACATGGTCATCCTCTCTGACTTTCCCATTTTCCAAATGAAATCAGTCTGTCCGCACTGCGCTCCTCCTCATGTGTCAGACAACTGGAAACAGGAACAGTGGTTAATTTCCCGAAAAGTTCCTTTCCAGGCCCCAGACTTCAGTCTTCGTTCCTCACGGTGACAGTGGCAAAGGGAGGAACGCAATTTTTCTCCTCTCCTATTGCCGAAGTCTCTAGAGGAGAAGATTAATAAATTAATAAATAAGAGAAAACTGTACAAATGTATTGAATGTAAGTTTTTACCGACATGGAGGCCTTTTAAGAAACTGAAGACCCAAAGCAATGAGAAAATCTGTGTGCATCTTTATGCTGTTGGATAGTGAGGTCCTAAATAGTCATGGGATTTTGCTCAGTGGCATAAGCACCTGCCAGGCAAGCGCAAAGTCATGAGTTTGATCCCTGGTACAAAAAGGAGGGGCAGGTAGCCCAGTGAGAGCAGACTGGGAGAAATCTAGTGAGAAGGTTGCACATTCTCCCCTACGTCCTAGTGTCTTCAAAGACAAGGGTGTCCTTTCTCTCAGGAATGGGAGGACACTTCTTAAAAGAGGTCCATGATCTGCTTCCAGCGACAAGGGAAGAAAAGTTGGAAAGGCTTCTTAGCTTTCTGACTTGCTTCCTGGGAGCAAGAAGAGGAGAGTGCCCTCCCTGCTTCCCGTGTTCTCTGAGATCTCAAAGTGCCCTCCCGGCATCTGTAGTTGGCTGTGTGTGGCTGTGGTCTGCAGAAGTGGCCCTCCTCTCTGGTCTTTTCTTTTTCAGGGAGGGGGCTGCACACACTCTGAGAAAATGGCCCAGAAAGTCTTCCTTCAATTCCCATTAGGAAGATCTTCCTTCTGCCTCAACTAGACCACAAGCATCGCACCTGTCCATAAAGCAACTTCCCAAAAACCTCCCTCCCCGTCCTTACCACCCAACTTCTCACTACCAGCAAACAGCACCTTTCAGCCAATCCAAGCAGCATGGTTGCTGCAAACCCATAGCAACCGCACACTTCGAGGACTGAGGTGGAAAACACCTCGGTATCGCTGAGGATGTTTACAAAGTAAGGATCCGGGTTCCCTGCTGAGTCTCTCAGTTAAACTTCTAAATCTCTCAAGTTGATACAATGTACCAACCATATTTCATAAACCATTTTCTGCTCCAAATTATTTCAGTAGGCTCTGTTTTCTCTGATTAAATATAGTAATCAATAGCTCACTTTCCTTATGATGGCACAGCATCTTGCTTTACTGTATATATTTTATTGTACTTTATTATTTTTTCTACCAGATTGGTTAGCATCCAAAGGAGGAAGACAGGAAGTAATGACCCCCCCATGTCAAACTCCCTTTCCATATGCAGAGCAGCACCTCCCTGGGGTCCAGGGTGCTCTAGTGAACTCGGAGGGGAGCATCCATGTAGTCTAGCATAATATCTGTTAAACACTGAGCAAACTGCTGTGAGTGGCTTGTTCTGATCTATTCACCTGATGAAAAGTATTGAGCACTAAGCCCATCATGAGCCATGAAATTCTCACACAGTATGTCCATTCTAGGTGCTTGGCAGAAACAAATGTGTGCCTCACCTGTGTTCAGATGAGCTTGGAAGTGTAGTTCTTTCTAATGCAGACATGAAGGAAAATATGGTCCATCTAGGAACCAGCAGAGGGACAGAAGAGTGAAAAATGGGGCTTCATTTAGGCTTTAATTAGGTTGCATCTCAAACATATTCTTTAATATTGGTTGAAAACCATGGGAAGGGCTCCTATGCCTGCAGCGGGCAGAGGACCAATGAGCTGTCTTCGCATTCCTGATGCTGCTGTGGGTCCCTCTGGAGTCCTCTTGTCACTTCTGTCTTTATCTTTAATGCCTCTGCATTGTACTTTTCACTGGTTAAATGAAGCAAGGGAGCCCAGAGATGAGGTCAAATACAGGCAGCTGAGACTGTGACAGAGCTAAGAGACTGTCCTCATCGCTGACATGCCAGCTCGTATCTTTTGCCAAATGGTATTTATACAGCTGAGAAGAGTATGTTAGTTTCATGTTCCTTGCACACAGAGGTTACAGTCATTTTTCTCAAGAGACAGGTCCTAAATAGAATGCGTATGTTTTCCTGTATCAAAATGAGCTTCCCAGTTTCAGATCCTAAATCCCTTAAATACCATGACTTTGGCTAAGCAGATAGTTTTCTTTCTGGCCAGAATTATGATCAAAATCCAAACTTGTAGATGGTTGTACTTCAGAGCCAGACTAAGCACATTGGGGTTCTGTAGCGTATGAGTTCAATTCATTTTGGTTACTGAAGTTGAATTTTCACATGAAAGGACTAGAATTAGTATAAGGAGACATTTTACCAGACAGATTTCAACTCAGCCAAATTTGCCTGAGCGCTCAGGAATTGTGGTTCAAACCTGGGACCTCATCCACCAAAAGCATCAATTAAGCAGCTGAAACACAACCCACTAAGTCAACTTGGATTTGCTAGTGGAAATGTGAGTCAGGATTCTCTGGGAAGCTGTAGCTCGGCCTGGGGCCAACCAGGAGGGAAAGCTTTGCCAAGCAACCTTACAAAAAGAAATAAAGTCACAAAACAGTAGTTCTCCTATCCGGGGCTCTGCAAAGATAAGAAAGTGGTAGCTTTAAGGCAGTTGTTAGCCTTTCTCTCCATAGCTTTAAATTCATCTACACGGTGCTGCAAAATACTTAATCCAGCATCCACTGGAGCCCGAGACCTGCAGGCCAGAGTTGCAGAGGCGCGATGGTAGTGAGGAGTGCTGGAAGCACATAGTTTTGCTGGTTGAAAGTAAGTGTAACCCTAGAGTGGTCCTCTCTTGTCCTCAACCTAAGAACACTGCGGAAGGTGCCAGAGGCTGTCCTTTTCCCCTTGAGAACCAAGCAGGGGTTGCTCTGTAGGACACAAAACATTTCACTTCTCTGTCCTGCTCTCTGTCCTTCTCACTGGTGACCCCCAGAAATCTGTGTATCTGTTCTTTATCAGCTAAACATGTGAGGAACACAGAATCCAAAGCAGAACCAAAGTATGCAGAGGCTCCTTTCAGACACCAAGGCGGATGTGATGCTCATGCTGGCGGGTTTGCTGCTTTATCATGAGGAAGCTTCTCTTTACCTAGAAGTGCTCCCGTGTCCCAGCAGCCTGACCTAAAGCGTAAATAAGATACTCAAGCAAGACCTTTGACAGGCAAGTGATGTCAGCACCTTAAATAACTTGGCGTTTATTTTAATTACCCTTTCTTAAACACACATACACATGCTCACATGCATGTGCACACAGACACACACACACACACACACACACACACCTTTTCTACAATTTTCCGTCACCCAGACTCAAGCCCTGGAAGCTGTTGATTTCAGAAGGAGTCACTCCCAGCAGAGTGAACCAGCTTGAGGCAAGATTACAGTGGCTCCTTGGTCCTGGGGTGTAGGGATTCCTGCCTCAATTCAGGTAGAGCACTTGCTGGAACTTCTTCAGCACTCAGCAAGACATTTCCTGCCTGCTCATTATTCTATTCCTAAGGAGCGAACACCTAGGTATCCAACATATCAAGCCGCTAAGAATAGAAAAAATGATACGTTTCTGACCATCAAGCCTGAACCATCCATTTCCTCCCAAACTGGCAGCTCTATCACATCACGGAAGGGATGGGCGAGGTCTGCAAAGCAAGTGTTGCTCAGAAGCACTGGCAAGGAATCATCAGTATCACTGGCAGGTAAATACAGTTTATAATCTAAGCCTTTCTTTAAACCTAATTACTCATTCAACACACAGTTTTAGAGGACTTATTAACAGCCAGCACTGGTACAAAATCAGTATCGTGGCCAGGTCTTCCTTGAAAAGAGCTCCATCTAGTAGGGGAGAGAGAATGCAGTCAGATTCATAGTCTGCGAAGGCGGGAAGCTGTGATGGAGAAAACAAAACAAGAACAGCTCCTCCTCGGGCTGAGAGAGCACGATGTTCACACCGGCGGAATTGCTGAGAACAAGAGAACCTCTAGCCAGGCCAGAATCCTTGAATTAATCATTTTTCTTCCAAAGAAAGCATCTTAAAGGACACCTTTGGCTGGGCTCTGCCCTTGGTAGTTGTCATAACCAATTCATAACCCAATCCTAAGAGAGCTGCCACTCTGGAGAAATGAAACAGAACTTGTATAATGCATCATTTCTGCTTGATTGATTAGCACTGACTGGCGCCAACTTGTTTTCCAACTATCATTTCCTAAATGCCTAAAGGCAAGATCTAACCTCCCTTCACCAGGGAAATGCCCGTTGGGTCTTCAGGGATCCTACAGACCTCTTGCACAACTTCCCATAAAAGCAAAGCAAAAGTTGGGCATGGTGGCTACACCTGCACTTCTAGCCATCCAGAGATCAAGACCAGCCTGGATCACATAACGAGATGCTATCTCCAAACAAAGTGAAGAGAGCAAACAGGAAAAACCCGCCCAGTCACTCATGGCAAAGGAAGACCCAGTGGCCCTGCTACTCCTTGCTCTAAGCCACCTGTGTCGTCTGTGGGGAGGAAAAGGTCCCCACAGGGCAGAGGCCGAGTTTTTAAGAGATTTCTACCAAGTACAAGGATTAACTTCGCAGGAAAGAAGAAAGAAGGAACTCTGAGCAGGATGGCCTCGATTCTGCGCCACCCTCCACCCTGCGTGGATCCCCACGCAGGCCACGGGGCAGGAGGCCACAAAGTGCAGAACTTCCTGCCTCTGCCTTGTCTGCTCACACCACACACAAGTGTGAGCGATGCGTGTCACGGAGACAGCCGAGACGATTCTCTGCCTTGCTACACCTGCTCCACGTTGATTTGTGTCTCCTAAAAGGATCTACGCAGATGGTTCAAAGAATTATGAAGATAGGGGTTAAATAAGTAAATGATGAATGTACTTTTAAGAAGTAATAAATTTAAAACTTTTGAAGGATCTTTTCAACAAGTGCAAATATTAGTGTAAGCCAAGTTACTTTTGTGTTCATCATCTTTGCAACACATACACATTTGTTACAGGGACTTCCCAGTCCTGATATAAACCAAGGCTGAAAGGTGAAAGACTTTTCCAAACAGATACGTTTTTACAAGGAAAAATTGAAATCCATAAGGTCTTCTTGTGCTCAGAATAATGTCTGGCCTAGTGACTGTTATGCTAATATTGTAGGGCCCTTGAACAAATATTGTTAATACTTTGTAAATGAGTCATATCTCCATATGTTCTTGAAAGTGATACAACTGTTTTCTTTTAAAAATGAATGTAATCTGAAATATTCACCACTTCAGACTATTCTATTTAATTATTTAGAATTATTATGAGCCTACCATAAAATTCACACATGCTAGCCAGAATGCAGAAAAGAAAATAAATGAATTCCATAAAAGCAGTCCAAAAATTAGCGTTATCTTGTTTTTCTTTAAATCGTGTTCCACGGATTTTAATTGCCAAAGAATTCAGTTGCCCACATACACACAGTTCAGCTCAAAATCTTTTAAATGAAAAAGTAAAGTAGGCAGGGTTCCCTAGAGCCTAAATAAAAGAATCAGTGTGGGTATGTAACAGCGCGAGGAACATGACTGCAGGCCCCTGTGTGCGGGAAGGAGTAACGCTACCAGCAAGAGTGCAAAACATCGGGAAGCTTAACTTTTCTGGGGTCCTCACTATGGAAGGCACTGTATCCAATAACCCAGTAATTAAAAAAAAGTCATGACTTAATCAGGTAGGAGGAGCCAGGAAAATGGGCAAGGTCCTTTCTCAGGGACAGCAGGCGGGTGGAGCTGGCACTGGCTCAGATGAAAGGCGGAGCATGTGGACAGAAGGACAAGAGGAGGCCAGGGCTGCAGAGATAAGTTTGTGAGAAATGAGGCCACTTCAGAGGAAGAAGAGGACTCATTCTGGAACTCAGGAATCAGATAAACAACAGCCCCAGTGGAGGGCCCAGCCAGTGGCTTAGATTGGGGAGGTCCAGCCAAAGGCTCAATGGGTTCCAAAGGGCAGGGAGCTTGTACATGGGAGCCAGAGGCTCCAGGCTTGCCTGGGTCTCGGGGTCACGGGAGGGAAGGGAGCCAGCACAGAGGAAGTGGGACCCGAGCTCCTCCAATGCGAATTAGTGCTCCAGGTGGAGAGGATGGGGTTCTAATCTATGCCAAAAGCCGCTCCTTGTTTATTTCCCATTTTCAAGCAGGAGCTCCAAACACAGAGCAGAGCAAAAGCAGAGGCATGGAAGGGCAGCGTGGGCAACAGGAAAAGAGGACACTCTGCAAGGGGCTGAGCTTGAGTGGTGAAAACAGGCACAGACATTCTCTCTATTTTCCTTTCTGATGTTCTTTGGTAACATTTTCTATGCTTTCTGATGAATGAAAAATATACAAATTTCATCTCTTAAATATCACTATTAACCAGTTTTTTTTCTTCTGTTTTTTTCTTTTCTTCACTGCTCATGGGTTCACTATGTTTCATATTTGCCCTTCTTATTATTCAGTAGAGACTTTTTTCTATCATTCATAGCAGTTAGGAGCTAAGATCTGGTGCCAAATGAGCCTGGCTTCAAACTTCAGCTCTGTTGCTCATGACCAGTGGTGCTGGGGAAGACATTCAATGTCCTCACTCTCAGTGTCCTTGTTCATTGAAGGGGACAATGATAGTAGCCACCTATGTGTTACCTCTATGTGTGTAAAGCCCTTAACATAAATGCTAGCAAAGTTTTCAAAGAGCATTAAAGATTGTAGGTTTTTAAATGTACATTGCTTTCCAGATAGATTTCAGTTTTTTGTTATTACATGTACTAATTCCCCACAGTGAATGTAATCAGTATGTACTGCAAACAGGTACTTTTTTTTTTTTTAGTACCAGGGGTCAAACGTGTGACCACGTGCTTACCAGGCAGGCACGTGTGCCACTAAGCTAAATCCCCAACCCCAGATTTCAGTTTTTTAAAAGCAATAGATTCCCTCGCAAAATACTAAACCTTGCTTTCCACAAACCAGAAAGGATAAATTTTTTTTATTTTTGGTACCAGAGATCGAACTCACAACCTTGTGCTTTCCAGGCAGGTGCTTAGGGTGCTGAGTTAAATCCCTGGCCTAGGATAAAATATTTTGAAAATATTGTAACTGTGACCATATTTATGTACTGCACTGATACTCAAGTAAAAAGTAAATGTTCTAGCATTTATATAGCAGCAAAAACTTAGATAAGTTCTTGAATGGATTGTTAATTTGTGAAATTAATAGATGTGGGTTATTGAGTTGGCAGAAATTGGACCTTTGGTGGAGGTTATGAGGTGCGGTGATGTCTGATATCTTTATTCATCCTAATGGCGATTTTTTCTTCTTATACTTCCTTGTCGTAGTTTATTTTAGAGAGCTTTTCAACAGTATACATTATGTGCTAACAAATGCCAGCATTTTCATCTCAATAAATCTAATTTTTAATGACAGCATCCTATGTTGAGTACGCATTCTTTGACTCTATTGGGCAAATAAGGAGTCCCTCTCTGGGCGGCTGAGGACTTGTTAGGTCTCCGGGAGCCTCTCCACAGTGGTTCGGCTCAGTATTCCTCTTCCAAACAATGCGTTCAAAGCAAAACAAAACCCTGTCATACATGGGGGAGGAGTTCATAAGATCTAGCCTAAGAAAGACAGTCAGAAATCTGTGCAAGTCACGTCCTGGATGTTTTGTTTTACAGACTTTCCTAGAATATTTTCTACCTGTTAACAGAGAAGCTGTACATAAAACTTAAAAAAGAAGAGGTCAGTCAGTCCGCGAGAGCAGAGAATGCAGCAGATTGCTGCCCACACCTCTGAGAAACAGCAAATTCACTAAATTACTGCCATTGTGAGCCTGGATCATATGGCTGATAAAAATCACAGGGCTCTAAAGGAGGCAAATGTGGCCCTTTGGAACTCGTCAAGGTTCTTTTTTGTTTTTGTGCATGAATTCAAATGCAACGGCACCCAAAAGCAGTCATTTAAAACATACTTTTCCCACTCTAGGCCTACAGATGGTGAGTAAGTAACTAAATGCAGGTTCAAAGCATCTGGGGCAGTGCCAGGATTTGGACCCAAGTTGGTTTGACTCCCAAGTCCATAAGCTAGAAATACAACAGAAAGGTAAAACAAGTGCCACGGTTCATCCTAAAATACAGGTGAGAGTTAGTAAGGAGTGGCACGTAGTTACTATTACGTCTGGCTTACCCCATCTGTGCCTTATTCACTAAACATTTGGAGGTAAGTCATTGTGTTATCAGGTTTGCTTCTGGAGCCTCGGATGGCACTTGTCCCAGATAGGTTCTCAATGAATGTTTGTTTAATTTACTTAATGTGTTTATTAAATGCACTGAAATATCTACTGCATTTGATGAAAATAAAAAATAAAAACAAAAACCGTGTGTTTGCTTTCCAGGGCACGCTTCATTTTCAGTTTATATACTGTGATGAAAGAACTTGGTATTCTCTATTAATATAACTCTTCCTAATAGTTATCCTCATCTTCCTGGCATTTTGCCCAGAATTATTTCATATTTTTACGCAGGATTATTAACTACATTCTCAGAGCTTTAGAACTAAGAGGTGTTCTTTTTTAGTTTTCCATGGATTTCCATTCTTTGAGAAAAGAATGTTAATTCCCTGCTCCCAGCCCCGCAGTCAGTGAGAAGTGAATTTGGATCAGGATTCCCTTCTACCGCACGGAAGGCCGGTGTTCACGTCGGGCCTCACAGCCCAGCTTCACATGGAAAGCCTGGTGTCTGCACACACCCCAGTTCCCAGGCCCAGGGGCCCATGGAGCAACCAGCTCTCCAGCCTATACTTTTTCTCTACATTTCATGCCCTAAGGCAATCTTACAGGATTCAAGCAGCCTCAGCACATCTCAGCATCCAGCTAAAATCATGACTTCTTATCCAATCACAGTGTGAAAGCACAGATATCTCAAAGGCAGCAGCAACAACAACAAAAATAGCAGCGTTTCGAGACCTTTACTCTACAAATTCCAGTCTCCAACATAGATAGATGCACGTTAGAAGACAGAAGTGCGTAACTTCATAAGATAAAATCCAGCCTTCGGGTGGGCCGAAGGGGCCCGAGAGCACAAAAGAGGGATGCTGGGTTATCTGTGGAAAGCTTTCTGGAACCAATGACCCAAACTGCAGGCTCAGTAAAGAGTGCCAAGGCCAGGACTGGGTGGGAGAAAGCACCCGCACCACAACCTCAGGTTTGTGTTTTATTCCACAATTTGCCACAAGCAAGCTATCCACTGCCTTGACCTATTCTAAAACTGCTGATGTCCAAAAATGTTTTGTGAAGTTTAAATGAAAGCCTAGATAACATAATCTTTGAAAGCATCACACATGTAGTAAATTCTGTGAATTTCAGTTACCATGCTGTTGATGATAACAGAATCTTATGTTCAGTGTTCAAAGAATCAAAAGTAAAAAAGAGCACAATCTTTGTGTATACAACAGGGTACTACTCAGCCACAAAGAAGAATGAAATCACAGGGAGAACTGTGGAGTTTCCAGCAAGCAGGTGGGCGCACACTATCCCCGGAGCCCAGCTTATTGGGAACTCTTGAACCATCTGGGTGCAGAGCAAGGGCTGGGTGGATCTAGGGTGCCTGCATCCACCTCCCCGTGTGTCTGAAGGACTGTGGATTTCTCAGCAAGCAGGGAAGCATCACCAGTTCCAGAGGCCCCGTGGTCTGCGGTAAGTGCCCAGTGCACTCTGCACCAAGCCCAGACTGTTCGGGACCCTCGAGCCTTCTGGGTGCAGTGAAGTGGCTAAGTGGGCCCCAGGCGCCTACATCTGCCTCCCCATTCTGGCTGTGCTCGGAGAACTGTGGAGTTTCCAGCAAGCAGGCAGGCGCACAGTGTCCCTGGAGTCCAGCTTGTCTGGAACTATGGAGTTCTAAACCAGCAGAAGAGGGCCACTGGTTCTAGAGGCCCAGCGACCTGGGGGAACTGGGTGCCAGAGTCCCAGGAGCTGTGAACATAGAAGTGGATTTCCAACAGACCCTGAGGAAGCTTTCAAATAACACTTGAAACACAGAAATATAGGAAAATGGCAAAATGAAAGACCAAATTACAACCTCAAACCTCCAGTCCATCTCAAGAAACCCTAGGAGTGATGTATATAGAAGAAAATATATGCCATACACCTCAAATATCGGACATAATAGCTACTGAAATAAACAAGCAACTCCAGGAAGCTTTAAATAAATTCAAACTCGAAATAATCTCCCAGGTAAAAGAAGAAATGATAAAATAAATGAAAGACATTCTGAATATATCTAAAAAAACACAGTTAAAAAATTGGAGGAACTAAACAAAAAGATAGAATCCCTAGATGAGCAATAGAAGAAACAAACAGAATACATAAAGCAGATGCACAGAGATATACAGGAAATAAAAAACTCCACTGAAAGCTGTAAAAACTGCCTCAATGAAAGTGAAGATAGAATTTCAGACCTTAAAGATAGGATTGCAGCTAGTGAACAGGAAAGGAAAGATCTTTTAAAAATAACAAGGAATCAGGAAATAACAATTCAACAACTGCAAGACGATGCAAAGAAAAATAACAGAAGATTGATAGGGATAGATGAAAAAGAAGGGGAAAACATAAAGGATGTCAAGAGGATATTTAGAGAAGTAATAGCTGAAAATTTCCCAAGCATGAGATCAGAAACCAACATCAGGTTCAGTGAAGCCTATAGAATTCCAAGTAGTCATAACCAAAATAAAACTACACCCAGACATATAATAATCACCATCCAAGAAATTCAACACAAGAATAGATTATTAAAAGCTGTCAGAGATAAAAGACAGATCACTTATAAAGGAAAACCTATCAGAATCACAGCAGACTTCTCAGCACAAACAATAAAGTCAAGAAGAGCATGGAGTGAAGTATTCCAGATCCTAAAGCAAAATGATTTCCAACCTAGACTGATGTACCCTGAAAAACTATCATTCAAAATTGATGGTGAAATATGATACTTCCATGACAAAGAACAGCTGAAGAACTTCATGAATACCAATCCAAACCTCAAAAAAATATTGAGAGACAGTTTAGATACACAAAGGAAAAAACCACTAAGCAAAGCAGATAATTAAACAGAACAGAAAGATAAAGATACAACAGCAGAGAGATAACATGTCAACAATAAACCAGCATATAACCATTAATGTAAATGGTCTCAATGCACCAATCAAAAGAAACAGACTAGCAGAATGGATCAAGAAACAAAATCCAACCATATGCTGTTTATAGGAAACCCATCTAACCCAGAAGGATACTTACAGACTGAAAGTCAAAGGATGGAAAACAATACTTAATGCAACAGGAATCCAAAAAAAAAAAAAAAAAAAAAAAAGCAGGAGTAGCCATTCTGTTTGCAGACAATGTGAACTTTAAACCAACAATGACCATAAAGGACAAAGAAGGTCACTACATACTCGTTAGGGGAAAACTCGAAGAGGAAAAGATAACTATTTTAAATATATATGCACCAAACTCCAGAGCACCCAGTTATATAAAACAACTATTAACAGAAATGAAAACTCAAATTATCAGTAACACAATTGTAACAGGAGACCTTAACACGCCATTGACACCAAGGGACAGATCAACCAGACAGAAAATGAGCAAAGAAATAACAGAACTGAATCACACCTGTGAACAAATGGGCTTGATAGACATATACAGAATGTTCCACCCAACAACATCAGAATACACATTCTTCTCAGCAGTACATGAGTCATTCTCTAAAATAGACCATATATTAGGTCACAGAACATATTTTAAAAATGCAAAAGAGTTGAAATCATCCCTTGCATGTTATTGGATCATAGTGCTCTGAAATTAGAAATTAATGATAAAAGATACTGCAAAAATCCCACAAACACATGAAAACTGAATAACACACTCTTGAGTAATCAGTGGGTCACAAAAGAAGTTAAAGAAGAAATTAAACAATACCTACAAGAAAATGAAAATGCAGATACAACTTACCGGAATCTGTGGGATGCAATAAAAGCCATCTTCAGAGGAAAATTTATTGCACTGAGTTCCCACATCAGGATAACAGAACGAATACAAATAAATAACCTGATGCTACACCTCAAACAGCTAGAAAAAGAAGAGCAAGTCAAGCCCAAAGCCAAAAGAAGAGAGGAAATTATAAAAATCAAAGCAGAAATCAATGCAATAGAGACTAGGAAAACAATCCAAAGAATCAATGAATTAAAGAGTTGGTTCTTTGAAAGAATAAATAAAATTGATAAGCCTCTAGCCAACCTTATTTTAAAAAGGGAAGAAAAAGCTCAAATTCATGCAATAAGAAATGAAAAAGGTGAAATCACTACAGACTCTATAGAAACACAGAGGATCATCAACACCTATTTCGAAAACCTCTACTCTCAAAGGTTTGATAACACAGAAGAAATAGACAGATACTTAGAAACAGATGAAGTACCAAAGCTAGATCAAGAGGATGTAAAACTGCTGAATAACCCAATATCTATTAATGAAAATGCAATTAAGTCCTTACCTACAAAGAAGTGCCCAGGCCCAGATGGATTCACTGCAGAATTCTACAAGAAATACAAAGAAGACCTAATGCCAACACTCCTCAAACTATTCAGTGAAATTGAAAGGGAAGCAATCCTTCCTAAGTCATTCCTGGAAGCAAATATTACTCTAGTACCAAAACCTGAGAAAGACCCAACTAAAAAAGAGAACTATAGACCGATCTCCCTAATGAACACAGATGCAAAAATCAATAAAATATTGGCAAATAGAATGCAGCAAATCATCAAGAAGATTATACACCATGACCAAGTGGGATTCATCCCAGGAATGCAGGGATGGTTCAACATACGCAAATCAATAAATGTAATCCACCATATCAATAAAGCCAAAAGTAATAATCACATGATCATTTCTATAGATGCAGAAAAAGCCTTTGATAAGATCCAACATTCATTCATGATAAGAACTTTACAGAAAATTGGAATAGATGGTCTTTACCTCAATATAATAAAGGCCATTTATGACAAACCAACAGCCATCATCATACTAAATGGCCAAAAACTGAAAGCCTTTACTTTAAAATCAGGCACAAGACAAGGATGTCCTTTATCATCACTCCTATTTAATATAGTACTGGAAGTACTAGCCAGAGCAATTAGACAAGAGAGAGAAATAAAAGGGGTAAAGATAGGAAAAGAAGAAGTTAAATTATCATTGTTTGCAGATGACATGATACTCTACGTAGAAGACCCCCTAAACTCCATTGAAAGACTCTTAGATGTAATAAATAAGTTCAGTAATATAGCTGGATACAAAATCAATACTCAGAAATCAATAGCATTCCTATACACTAACAACAAAATCACAGATAGAGAAACCACACTCTTCACACTAGCAAGCAAAACAATGAAATATTTAGGAATTACTCTTACAAAAGAAGTGAAAGACCTATACAGGGAAAATTATAATACATTGAAAAAAGAAATTGAAGATGATCTCAGAAAATGGAAAGACATCCCTTGCTCATGGATAGGAAGAACAAACATTGTGAAAATGGCCATTCTCCCAAAACTGTTATACAGAGTCAATGCAATCCCAATAAAAATACCATCAACATACCTTATAAATCTAGAGAAATCACTCCTAAAATTCATCTGGAATCAGAAGAGACATAGAATAGAAAAGGCAATTCTAAGCAGCAAAGGCAAGGATGTAGGCATCACAATCCCTGACTTGAAGTTATACTACAAAGCAACAGTAGTAAAATCAACATGGTACTGGAACCAAAACAGAGCTGAAGATCAATGGAATAGATTAGAAGATACAACCACAACTACAAACACACTCAACCACCTTATCTTTGATAAAGGAGCCAAGCAGTTTCACTGGAAGAACGACAGTCTCTTTAATAAATGGTGTTGGAAAATCTGGCTCTCCATTTGCCAAAAACTAAAGCTAGACCCATGCCTATCACCATGTACTAAATTAAAATCTAAATGGATCAAAGATCTGAATATTAAAAAAGAAACACTAAATCTATTGGAAGACAAATTGGGTAGAAACCTTGAAGACATAGGAGTAGGTAGAGAATTCATGAACAGGACTCAAACCGCACAGGAAATACTTCCCAGAATCAGTAACTGGGACCACCTCTTATTAAAAAGTTTCTGCATGTCAAAAGAAGTCTCCAGCATAGTGAAAAGAAAACCCACAAACTGGGAAAAGATCTTAGTGAACTCCCCCTCAGATAAGGGACTTTTGTCTAAAACATATAAAGAATTTAAAAAACTCAGACCCCCAAAATTCAAAGATCCAATCCAAAAATGGGCATCTGAGATGAATACGCACTTCTCAGATGAAGAAATACAAATGGCAAATAAATACATGAAAAAATGTTCATCCTCATTGGTCATTAGAGAAATGCAAATTAAAACCACACTGAGATTGCATCTCACTCCTGAAAGAATGGCCAGGATCAAGAAAACCAACAACAACAAACGTTGGAGAGGCTGTGGGGAAAAAGGAACTCTCCTACACTATTGGTGGGAGTGTAGACTGGTACAACCTTTGTGGAGGTCAGTCTGGAGATTTCTCAAAAAGCTGGGATTGGAAGTCCCATTTGTTCCACCTATTCCACTTCTAGGCATATTCCCAGAAGAACTGAAAGCATCATACCACAGTGATATATGTGCACCTGTGTTTATAGCAGCACAATTTGTAATCGCCAGATCTTGGAAGCAACCCAAGTGTTCATCAACTGAGGAATGGATGAAAAAGTTGTGGTATTTCTATACAATGGAGTATTACTCAGCTATAAAGAAGGATCACATTGAGATATTTATCAATAAATGGGCACAGCTTGAGACCATACTCATAAGTGAAATAAATCAATCTCGCATGTGCAAATACCGAATAGTTTCCCTAACGTAAGTAATGATTCAAATATACAAAAGTATGTGGTAATCATGATTCCCCATTATGTGGCCTTGAAGCCTTATAAAGTTTTCACTTATTAATTGGAATGGCTTTATTCTGGGCTGCTTGATATGGAAATATTTGAAGCTATAGTATATGAAGTTATATTTAAATATTTCAAGGAAAAAGACACTATGGTAACTACTATGAAGTCGGGTTATTTGGTGGTGAAGCACTAGGTTGCTCAAACAGTCATGCTTTGACCTGTATTGTTATGTTATGTCCTCTTTTATCTCAATCTCTCCCTTATTCATTAAAAAAATTATTTAGTTATTTTTTATGATTTTTTAATTAAGGGGAAAAATAAAAAAATTAGCACAATATATTTTAGTAACTTTTTTGATTTCCTATTAACTTAACTTGATTTGAAGTCCTGTAATACTCCCACTATCTTGTTTTGACTGATTAGACTCTGTTCCGTTCTGTATGATAGTATCAAGTTTGAGGGTATAGGCAACTACTTTGAAGGCAATAAGATTCACTATGATGTCCATTCTGGTTTGACTATTATCTCCTTTGGAAGTCCTGTAATGTTTACAATGTTTAGGTTTTATTGGTCTTGTTCTCTACTGTTTTGTTTAACTTTATAATACCTAACGAGATAGACAATTCTTTTTTTTTTTTTTTTTTTTTTTTTTGTCTTTTTCCTTTTTATCAGTACCGGGGATCAAACTCACGACTGCCTGCTTGCAAGGCAGGCGCTTATGCCGCTGAGCTAAATCCCCAGCCCCTGACAATTCTTTTTAAGGAAGCAAGAGGCATTATGGTAACCATTGTTGATAACTTTGTACTCTGTTTTTACATCATGTGCTATGTCTATCCTTGGTTTTGACTGACAGCTTTGTTTTGCCATATTTGACTTTATTCTCTTAAAAAAAAGTAATAAGAACTAAGGAATAATAAAACCCAAAATGTGTAAATTTTGTTGTAAAAAAGAGAGGGAAAAAAGTGCTCTAAAGGATACAACTGTGTGTTTGGGGGTGTTAAATAGCTGACCATATTAATGTTTTTGGTTGGATCACTGAACACAACTGTTTGCAGTCTCACTGTTTGAATGTCCACTTTGTATGCTTTGATACTGTGGCTTGAGCAACTATCTCTAAGATGATAATGTGTAATCTATTAACTGGTGATTTCTTACTGTTTTTTTTTTTGGTAGTTCTGTATTGTACCCTTACACCGCTTTGTTTTGTTTTTGTTTTTTCTCTTTTTCCTTTTAAATAAAATTTTTAAAAAATCAAAAAAAGAAAAAAAAAGAGTGAAATCACATCACTTGCAGGAATATGCATGACATGGGGACCATCGTGTTAAGTGAGATAAGTCAGACAGGGAAAGCTAAATGTCACATAGTTTCTCTTACTTGAGCAACCAAATCAATCAATCAATCAAAGTGGAAATGGTAGGAAACAGAAAGGCAAACATGCAGGATATAGGGAAGGAGATCCAGAGAGAGGGGACGGCAAGGTGCTGGGTAAAAGGATGGAAAATGATCAAGCTGTGTTCGATCGTGTACCAGTGCCCCTGGACGAATGGAACCGTGATGCTCCGTCAACATGCACATGCACAAAGAGCACAGTACATTCCCGAATGTTCCAGGGAAAGCAAACAGTGGAACAGCAGGAGCAAAGAAGATAAATTCACTAAAACTGAATTACACTCACTTCTCCTAGCTGTAGAAAAACAAGAAATTGTACATCATCCGGTTCACATAGCAGGCACCCCCCAAAGTCTGCTGTCCCTTCTTTTCAGCTCAGGTACCCAAGAGGAGTGTAATGGTGGCTTTGCCTTGGGTAGAAGACTTAGGCAGTCATTAGGAAGAGAAGGGAAAAGTGTTAAGAGAAAGGTAAAGCAGAGTCCAGGGAGCAGAAGCGGGGACGTGCCGCTGGAGCAGACGAAAGGCTTCTAGACTGGGTGTGTGTAGCAGATATTGTCCTACAGAGGAGTGGTGGCCGGGACTGCTGGTCCCCAAGCTCTTTCTTAAGAGGCACCGTTAAAATGACCTGGAGCTAGGATGTGTTTGGTGATGACTCCCGAAGATGGACTCTACAGGGAGTCAAGCCTTCTCCTGGCCTGTTTCAGCCCAGGGTCATCACATACCAGGGTTCTGGGGTCCACTGGGACTCTAAGGCCCCAGTACTTATGAAGGGGCTGAAATACAGGACTGTGATAATTAAATGCAGCATGAGTGCACGAATTTATTAACAAGAGCTGGGTTTCCTTCTAAGATAGAGAAGCAATAGCAGTTAATATGCAGAAGAGAAATCATGTTCTTTCAGACAGCGGGAAGAATTTTCCCCCGGTTGGCTAGCATCCTATTTTAAAAATTCCAAGCCATGGGGATTGTCTTTTGGCAAGACAGGAATTCCAGCCCAAATTGCTTAAAAACCATCCTCTCTATTGAAGCCAACAAGAATCCTAAATTGGCAAAGAGCTATCTGTGCTTGTAATGCCAAAATGAAGTGACTAGCAGGTTCTTGTTTCTTCTCAAACTTGTGCCCGGGTAGTCCCACTCAAAAACTTGGGGCTGCCAGGAATAGCAGTTCTCCTGACCAGCCACATCCACCCAGGTTCCAGGCGGAGAGGGTATTTGCCAGCTCCTCTCAGCAATCTGCCCTTTCCTCCCGTATCTCTTAGTAGGTTGTCTCAACTTCTCAATCCCGCTTCATTTCAAACTTCAGACAGAGCTCTCTACCTCTGCGCACCTCCAGGGGAGAGCTGTGTGCCGCTGACTTACAGGCATCCTATTGAGCTGCAGTCGCTTCAGGAACTCGATGTCTTCACATTGTGGGCTCCTGCACTGTATAAAAGCCGTGATTAATCATTTCATGGTGCCATAAAGTGACAGGCATTTGGTTCCCACAAGCAAATACTCCAAACCAAGAACCTTAATATAAAACGATAATGGCCATGTGGCAAGTCCTTGGCACATTTAAAGGATCACAAGAGGACAAGGGGAGCTTCTGGTGCCTCTCTAATTGTTTTCAAATTTTTATTTATGGTGATATTAAGCCATTCCCTAAGAGCTCCAGCCATGAATTACGGTTATTCTCTCGGAAGGCTTTCAACTGTGATGAGGAACTGAGAATTCATTTCCTTTCTCTGCAGACACAGGTGCCTGAATGCTTCCTAACAAATGGAATTCTTCCAGACTTGCTGAGACCACAACTTCCTGGGAGATTACAAACTTCAGCGGGCATCAGGGTCTCCTGAAGGACTTCTAAAAGCTCAGATTGCCCCACTCTACTGCTCACATTTCTGATTCAGCAGCTCTGGGATGGGGCCTGAGAACTGTTATTTCTAATGAGTTCCTGATCACGCCAGCACTGTTTTGAGAACCATTGCTTTTGAGCTCAATGCACCAGGCCATCTATCATGGCCGCGTCCTGTGCTATAGTGTGGATATGAAGTATCACCCAAAAGCTGATGGGTTAAAGTCTCCGCCTCCAATTTGTGCTATTTGTAAGTAATGAAATCTTTTTAAGAGGTGGAGCCTAATAGGAGGAAGTGAGGTCATAGAAGGTGGATCTTACTAGGACTTATTAGGACTCTGTCTCTTCCCCTTCTTTTTTCTTTGTTTCTTGGTTGCCATTAAGGAGTAGCTTCTTCTGCCATCTGCCTCCGCCAAGATGTGCTGACTTTCCCCAGGCTCAGAAGCACAAGGTCCACTGACAATAACTTAAAACCTCTGAAAGCATGAGTCAAAATAAACCTTTCCTGTGTATGTGTGTGTGGCTGGGGGGAGGAATGGTACTGAAGGTTGAACCTAGAACTTTTCACTGAACTGTAACCCCAGTCCTATTTTTTTTTAAATTTCAAGACAGAGTCTTGCTATGTTGCCAAGTTGCCCAGGCTGGGCTTGAACTCGCTATCCTGCCTTAGCCACCCAGAGTACTGGATTTCAGGCATGTACCACACCTAGCAAATTTTTCCCTTTGTAAGTTTATTATCTCAGGTTTGTGTTGCAGTAATGCTAAACTGACTGATAGTCCCCCAAGAAGTGTCTCAGTGTCTCTGTTATTGTTATCCCAGAGACCCAGACCCCTCAGATCCCATTTTCCACATTGCCTGTGGGTTATATGTCTTTTACAATAAATCGATTGAGAGCATTCTTTCCTACTCATTACCATGGAGTAAGACCTAACACAAACCTAACAGAGTCAACTAATGGCATAATGTGAACTCAGCCAAATGTTTCTGGATTATGCAAGAAAATTAAAATAGAATTATGTTTAATTTACCCTATTACTCCACACCTAAATATGTTCCACTTTAATATGAGCAAGTGATAACTATGTAAGATTCAACAATGAAGTTGCACTACAGGGGAATATCTTTATAACACAACTCCAACACCCCTTAGTTCCATTTGAAACTACTGTTTTCCATCAATCGACTATGATTCATCCCCTGCTAATTTTTATTATATGTATTTCCAATATTCATATCATAGGGTGTTTTCTTATGACAATTGCTTTTATATTTGTTAACTCTCAATCTGAGGAACTGATTCTAGTACTATTCATTCTATACAACATTAATTTTTTAACACCTTATTTTAAAATAATTTCAAACATGCAAGAACATTTCAAGAATACTATGCAGGGGGCTGGGGATTTAGCTCAGCGGCATAAGCGCCTGCCTTGCAAGCAGGCAGTTGTGAGTTCGATCCCTGGTACCGATAAAAACAAAAAAGACAAAAAAAAAAAAAGAAAAAAGAATACTATGCAGAACTCCCATATAACCTACGCCTAGCTAATTGTTCACATTTTACCCTAATCTGTCTCTCTCCCTCCCTCTCTCTCTCATATACATATATAGTTACATTAACTACTGTATATAGTTTCTGTAAAATAAATATTTTTCTGAACCATTCAAAAATAAGTAGCAGACACAGTGGCTCTTACTTCTTAAAATATAGTGTTTTTTTTCTAAAATTAAGGACACTCTTCCACATATGTAAAGAATAACCATTAACATCAGAAAGCTGACATTGAGAGATTATGATTATCATGTTTACAGATTCCGTTCCAGTTTTCCTTGTTGTTCCAGTAATGTTCTTTATACCCTGGGTTGCCAGTCCGCAACACCTGTTGTGTGTAGTTGTTGTGTCTTGTTAGTTTCCTTCAAACTGGGACAGAGCTTCCGCCCTCCCCCTTGTTTTCTATGAGCTTCCTATATTTTAAGAGTACCGGGCTATTAATTTGTGGAGTGGTTTTCAGCCTGGCTTTGTTTGAGCTTTCGTCGTGATTAGTTTGAGGCCATGGTTTATGATAGGAATATAACAATAGTGATTCTGCGTTCTCGAAACATCCTATGGAGAAGTACAAGATGTCTGTTTCTTGACTCTGAGTGCCGTTAGTTGTGGCAAATTGAGTAAGAATCTGCCAGAATTTCTTATTATTACTAAATTATTAACAAGTATTTGATGGAATATACTTGAACCTTATGAATATGCTGATCTTCATCAAACTATTAACTGCTAATTCTAGCATGTCCCAATAATTGATAGTCTGAATTATTACAGTTATGCTTGACAAATGATAATTTCTACCCTGTAAAATTGGCATTTCCTTACTGCTCCTATTATCTATCAGTCTGGCTATCTATCATCTCTTTATTAATGAATAGACACAGGATTTTTTATGCTATTCAATAGGTTATAAACCAGGGCTTTATTTCTATTATTCTCTTTTGATGCTCAAATTGTCATAGATTTGGCAGTTGGCCGTTCATTTAAGCTGTCATCTGTGTCATCGTTTGAACCCTATTGAAGTCAATAAGAAACTCTGGATTGATCTCATATTGCCTTTCCACTTTTGTAAGGAACCTTGGTTCCTGTTGATGAGCTGAGATCTAGAGGCCCCAAGTGTTCGTTAACACTAATGTTGCTCTTATGGACAATCTGTATCCGCACAGATTTCTGTGCTGAAGCTCTACCCGTCTCTCACACGACTATATTTGAAAAGCAGGGATCATAAGGAAGTAATCCAGGTTAGATAAATATAAGGATAGGCCTTGATTCAACATAATTAGTGTCCTTATCAGTCACACCAGAGTGCAGTCTGTCTGTCTCTGAATGCACTGAGGAAATTGATGAGGATATGTGAAAGTCCAGAAGAGAGCCTTCACTACACCCCAACCACACTGGCATCATGAAATCATCCTTACAGCCTTTAAAACAGTGAGAAAATCAGCTCATGTTGCTTGAACCACCTAGGCTGTAGTATTTTGTTATGGAAGCCCAAGCTGAGTGACTGTAAGTACATCTGTCCTTTGGCCTATCTGTATCATGAAGGCTTGAAAGTCTCCATCAATACCATAAATTCTAACCCCAAATTTAAACTGATTTTTTTCCCATTATATGTTTTAACTTTTGTTTCCCATGTTGTCCTTCATATGCAAGGGGTGATCAAAATGTATGACGAATATTTAATTTTTTTAAAAAAAGGATAACAGTAAACAACACATTGTCATGAAACTCCTCCGGAGTACTTTCTCCTGTTTTGGAAACACATTTCATTGTTCTTGGAGCTTTTTTCATCTCTTCTGGGAGTGCATATTTGTGAGAATCTTTACGAGGTGTGATCAGAAATACAGGGAAAGCTGCTGCAAGGAAATGCAGGCCCGTGTAAACATCCCGGTGGGTCCCTGCCCATTGTACCCACAGGAGCCGGCACAGTGCAGCCTCTGGCTCTTCCTCCAAGTCGAGCTGACCGCAGATCAATGAATCATGAGTCAGGTCTGGATGTTGAAGCAGCTGCAACAGCACAGCTACAGACGCTTGTGAGAGGACACTACCGGAACTGCTCCAGAAACTGGCAAGAAACCGTAATGAGTGTGTCTAAAGTGACGAGGAATATTTTGAGGGGGACTCATGGAAATGCGTCTTTTGCCATGATTTTTAAAAATGCAAACATTCACTGTAGCTTTTGATCACAACTTTACAATTCAACTTTTAATTTCTTTTTAAAATGTTTACCTACATAGGGATTAAATCATTAAGTCAAGTTCTACAAATATATATTTTAGAGTACCTTCTTCATCTGAGAGAGCCATAATATTTTAATTGAGCATGATTTGAAGATAGAAACTGTATTTTGTGTGAGAATTCAATTTACTTAATTAAAATTAGTGACATGTTCTATAAAAATAAGGACTAGAAAAGAAATTTAAAACAACGTTCACTCCTTGAGGAGTCTGCAGTTCATTTGGAAAAGTCAGAAGCAGAGAAGATCCAGCATGAGTCGTGAAATGCGGTATCAAGCTGGTGACCTGAAGAGCCCTGCGGCTGGTGCAAGAAGTGAGCATGAGGGTGAGGGTCTCAGACCAAGGGCTGAGGCGTTGGCGGGTCTGGGCCTTAACCTTGGGAGGAAAAGACAAAAAGCAAAGCGTCCCTCTGCAGGATGATAGAGGTAACAGAGGCGTCTATGCTTCTGTCAGGGGATGAGAAACCTCTGACCTCCCACTCAATTTTACTATGAACCTAAGATTGCTCCAAAATAAAATATTTTAAAAAACTATCAGAAATATAACAGCCTCCATCCCAAAAAGACAAGCATTGGAAGTGAGACTGTGATCACTAATCAGAGTAGAATGTTTTGTTAAGGAATTTTGTGAAACTGAAAACCTATTTCACTGGTTTTAGGAATATGTGCTTTAATATTTGACAAAATTTGTGAAATAATCAGATAAAAAACATATTGGAAAACATTATGTATGTGAGTGGTCTCCAAACTTTTTTTCTACTATCTATTTTTATTTCCAAACTTTTGATAGGTAAGAGTTCATTTTCTTTTTTTAAGTTTTATTTTGCATTTCTTATCTCTTTACAAATTTCCATGATGTTGTGATTGTCACATCTCACTGGCACGAAAATTAATGTTACCATTCCAGCGTGATACTTTTAAAAATCCTGTGAAAGTATTCTGTTGATTTAGGTTGATCAGCTTTATTGTGGAATCTTCCATTTTCATTCTTCGTAGTCTTATAAGTTGGAAACCCCTGACCTACTTTCACACTTTCTTATCATAGGTAAGGAAATAAAAGGTCCAGAGAGGGTAGTTTGCATGAAAGCACATAGCTGATAGACCCCAAGTGTCAGTATTAATTCAGAAAATTTCCTTTATATTACTTCCTAATTGAGAACTTCTATTCTAACTTATTTTCCATTTCTTTTTGCATCAGTTTTTCCCACAATAAGATTTTAAACTTTTTGAGGAAAAAAATGTCATTTACTTTTTTAAGTAATATGAATAGAAAGTATGTGAGACTCAGTACTAAAAGCTTTGCAGACACTGGTCACAAAATTTTAACAACTTAATATGAAATTTATTACCATCCTCTCTTTAGAGACTTGGAGCTTGAGCCTTAGAAAATAAGTAATTTGCCCCAAATCACCAAGCAAGTAAATGGCAGAATACAGACTCAACCTTGGCTTCTACTAAGCCTTTTGGGTTTTTTTCACTTGCCAGTGCACTCACCAGGTTTCTCTTGCTCACACAGAACCCTTGGGATAAACAGTTTAAAAGTGAGAAAGATTTGCTTTGGCTCACAGTTTCCAAGGGTCAGTCCATAGCCACTCGGCTCCCTTATGGTGAGGCAGAACATCATGGATGCAGGCGGTGGAGCAAAGCGCTCACTTCAAGGTGGGCAGGAAGCAGAGAGGAGAGCCGCAGCCAGGAACAAAATATACTCTTGAAGAGTTCACCCCTAATAACATCCCTTTTCCTAAATGCACCCTACATCCTAAAGTTTCCACCATCTCCCAATAAACTATTAGCTTATTAATTGTCAGTGGATTAGCCCATTGATGAGGATACAGCTTCTTCCATCGTCCAGTCAACTCCTACAATAATTTCTTTCCCATTGCTAGGACAACATATCCAATGCTCTTAACCTGAAGGAAGCAAGCTGACTTTGGCTCGTGATTTCAAAGAATTCAGCCCATACTTGGCTGACTTTGAAGGAGAATGCATGGTGAAAGTATGCAGGAGAAGAAATCTGAACAATCCACATGGCCTTGCTCTTTGGTCAGCTCTGCTTGTTATCCGTGGCTTTCCTTGGCTGTTGCTCCAGGTTCCTGCCATCTATAATTTCCTGCAGTTTTCACTGCAACTTTGGCTTCAGTCTTACAGCTTCATGCATTGCTCACTCAAAATCTGTGTGCATGTTGCACCTCTTTCTCTGGCTTCCGAAACCTTTGGAAATTTAGGTGAAAGCCTCCATGACCCCATAACTTTTCTATTCTGCATCCCTGTAAAACCAGTTTCATATGGATGACACCGACTTCTGCTACAGGCACAAGAAGTAGCCAGGCTCTCTCTGGGAGCATGGACATGGTGGCTTTTGAGAGCCTGCATGGCTGAACTTGGAGAAGTACTTCTGTAGGTAGCACTGAGCAGCACAGCACCACAAGGCTCTTTTGTCCAAGTAGTCTTTCAAAAGAATTGAGTCTTTTATATCCTGGAGAAGGGCTTATGATGGGTGAGAGCTAACCATTTCTAGACATTAGCTTGTTTTGAATGGCTCTAATCTTTTCAGCGACCATAGTCTCCTTGGTCCTGAATTTATGCATGCTTGTTTCTGGCAATACTATAAAACTTTTACACCTTTCAGCTCTGATTTTTGCTCCTGATTTTCACGGTAAATCTGGCTGAAATCAGTCAACAGTACCTGTCCCACAACCTGAATGCCAGTTGCATTGAAATTTCTACACACACACACACACACACACACACACACACACACAAATTACTGTGGCACCAAAGTCTTAGGATAAAATAAAGACCATTTCTTTGCCAGAATGTAGCATGTATGCCTTCTAGCCCCCTTCTCAATAGAATCTTTGTTCCTACCTGAAACCTTTTAGACCTGGTCTATTGTATCTGCACTCCTACTAGCCATCTGGTCCTCCTACCGTCCACCAGAATAGCCCACTGAGTTCTGCTTACAGTATTCTAACACATCTCTAGCCTATTTCTTCAAAACTTTCTAAACTCTTCCTGCAAAGCATTTCCAAAGGCTTCGATATCAGGTATGTTTGCCACAATGCCCCAACTCCCGTTACCAATTTTCCATACTAGTCACTTTCACATTGCTGTGACAAAATACCTTGACACCCACAATTTAAAGGAGATATTTTTTCGTTCACAGTTTCAGAGGATTCAGTCTATGCTTCCTTTGGCTTCAAGGCAGTAATGGCAGGGCAGAAGAAAATGATGGAGGAAGATGATTCAACTCATGGCAGTTAGCAAGCAGAGCAAGAAAGGAGGAGCCCAGAACTGGAACACATCTTTCCAGGTAACAGCTTCAGTCACTCAGCCTCCTCCAACCAGGCCCCACTTCCTATGAATTCGTCATTCAGCTATGAATTCATCAATGGCTTAATCCATTTTGATGGGCACAGATGAGTCAGTCATCTTCTAAAAACCCCACCACTGAAACCTGAGATTTTGGGGTACATTTTACGTTGAAACCATAACATTTCCCAAAGGCTCTATCCTTGAATACCATTGCATTGGGAAATTGATCCTTCAATGAATGAATTTTTAGAGAGCAGTTCAGATCCAAGCCATAGTGTTATGTTCTCGGTGCCTAGAGGTTTATGTCCATCTCATACAACAAATGCTTTTAATTATCTCCATTAACTCACTAAATTTTCAACAGTTCCAGCATTTCCTCGAAGTCCAAGTCAAGACTGTGAGATTCAAAGCAAAATATTTTCTCTGAGTTTCTATACATTGAAACTGTATCACATATTTCCAAGATAAAATGGCACAGGGTCCACTTCCAAAGGTAAGAGAATAGTAAAGAAGCATTAGATCAAAGCAAGACTGAAAGCCAGCAGAGCCATTGTAGATTCTATAGCTATGTTCAACATTCAGGGCTCACAGTGGCATGAAATAAACTTCAAAATTCTATCACTATGGCCTTACTGGCTACTGCTCACATAGTCCCTCTCTTGGTTTGGTTTTGTTCACATTCCTGGTATCTCCAACTTTCTGGGGTCTCCCTTGCAACTTTAGATTCATTTTCACAGATTCATGCATTGTTCTCTCAGGGGCTACCTATAAGGATTTCAACTCCATTCGTACCGCCTGGTCTCCCAGGCTTTCCTTTGTAGTATCATTGGAGACCTCTGTGACCCAACAGCTCTCACATTCTGCATGCCTGAAATATGGGTATCGCATATGTTATGCCAAAGTTTGCTAGCAGCAAACACACTAGCCAAGCTACTTTGGACCATAGTAGCAGCAGCCTCTGCATCCTGGGTGGCTGAATTCAGGGGAAATTAATTCCTGGAAATTAGTTACCTGAAAGGCCTGTAGAGTCAGGACTCCCAAGAGCACTCTTCCTGAATAGTGTTTACTTTTGAAACAGGGTCTTATGTCACCCAGTCTGGCTTTGAACTCAAGATCCTCCTGCTTCAGGTTCCTAAGTGCCAGAATTACAAGTGAGCATCACCACTTTTAATTTTAAATAAAATATTTACACTTTGACATCTTTGAGCCTGCAAGTAATGGAGTTTGACTGATTCCTGAGATACTCTAAAGGCACTGAGTGCAGAGTATCTGGCTTCTTTTTAATGGTGCTAGTATCTTTAGTAAGCATAACCTCTTCAGCTTATGTTTACAGAAGCTCACATTCAGGAAAGAGATAAAGAGAGACAGAGACACAATATGCATATTATACCCTTTGAAGTACACTAAAACTCACTTACCCTGTTGGAAAAGTTTCCTTAGTTTCCACCACCTCCCACCTACAAATCACCAAGAGCATCAGTGCATGAATCCATCAGCAAGGTGAGAATTCTTATGATCCAGTCACTTTCCAAAGGCCCTGCCTCTGAATGCTTGGGGGACACTTCAGATCCAAACCATGACAAGCAGCTAAGCTGCCTCTGAGGGTAGTCACTGCATGATTTCTCCGTTCTGTAATTTAGCCCGAGAAAGGGCTGGGTCAGATGCTTTTAGATGGTTCCACGCTTTCAGAAGATGGATTAAGTGAAGAAATCCACGGGAATTTGTTCTGTGAAGTCAGTAAGATGCTACAGAATAATACACAAAATGGAACCTATGAATGTCTCCACTTTTTTTTTTACAAAATTGCTGTGAATATATAAATCAGAGAACTTTTACACGTTTTGCAAAATGTTCAGCATCCATCTCAGTGTTCATTTCATTTTACTAATCTCATCTCTTGTGTCCACTTTTCCCAGCAATCATTACTTCCCAGCATTCATCACTCACTTGGAATGCATCTGTTTATCTTCAAAGCCTTAGGGGCAATGCTGGGCAATTCTAATATGCGCATTGCTTCTCCAATCACAACCGGTCAGGAACAAAGGCCAGGCTGGGGCCTGGGAACCACATGAAAGGTAGAAAAGCCTGCACAGACAGTTGGTCCTTCCTGGTAAGCAGCTTTGTAACTGCAGTGGTTACTGAAATGTTAGTCAGTGTAGGAGATGATACCAAAGCGGGAAGGATAAGGGAACAGCTTTGCAAACACAGCTTGTTGAGCCTGAGAAGTCTCGGGGAAACAAACACGGGACCCTCATGCATCTAAGGGGCTGTGGGGAATTTACTCCCGAGGCATCTTGATTTGGACCTCAGTCCCCTCTTGCTGTGAGGTGTGGGTATCCTCTGGTCCTGAGACACTCCCTAGAAACACAGGGCCTCAGGACTGCTTGAGAGGGATGCTGTTTGCCATCTCTTAGGTGCTATCAGCAGAAAATGTCAGGCCCATGAGGCAAAAGGCATGTCTCTGTTACAGATGCAACCTCTCAGGCAAGCTTTTCTTTTCTTTGCCTCTTTCTCCCCTCTATTCTGTTGCTTCCCTCTGTTTTTCTTTTTCTTTTCCTTCCCTTGCCTTTTCCTTTCTTGCTTTGGTTTTACTATTTCCATTGTTTTGTTTTTAATACTAATAGATATGCCCACCCTTACCGTGCATTAAAATCATCTCAAAACTTAAAAAATATAATTCAGTTGGTCAGGAATGTGTCTGACTACCAGTAGTTTTAAGATCCTCCATTGATCACAAACTTAGACAATGCCCTCTGCCGTGATTCTGCGACTTTCAATATTGCAGACATGTCAGCTGTGTTCATAGGCATTACCATGTTACCCATGCCAAACTTCTGCAGGGCTAATGTTCGGTTTCTTTGCTTTTCTGGAATCATATCAGCATCTTCTACTAGTGTTTGTCATTTTCTAATTAGAAACTTGGCAACAAGAGTCATAAACCTGGCAACCAGAATTTCTTAACTAGCATGGACATGAAAAATTAGTTCTTAGTTTAAAAATATAGTTTGTAAAGTAGATAAAAATATCTCTCAAAACCTGATGGGTCTTGAGAGAAAAGCAATCTAAGTACATTTTGGAGCAAAGAGTTGGAAGCTATCTGGTAAGATAATCTTTTAAGTTGGTATAAAATTAGTTCTGGGCGTTAACACACAATAACAGATAAATGAAAAGCATCCCAGAAAGTCACTGGTGGCCTGAGGAAGCTGGGGAGGGGATTGGTATCTGTCTGAGATAAGGTACCTCCGATACACAAAGGGGGAAGTCGATGGTCTCCGCCCCGTGCTCTCACTGCCGCCAGCATCACAGCTTTGGCCCCTGGCCCTGCTCTCTCAGCCCCGTGGGACCAGGCCCTTCAAGACTTGTCAGAGAAGAATCACAGAGGGAAATACTAGAGATTATTGTCTGCCAGTGGAGCTCTTGCAATCCTCCGGAAATGTTTAACATAAGTGAATATTTAACTTCAAAAAGTGGCCGTCCTTGGTTTCAGGTATGTAAACATGGCAGGACAAAAGTCACCCCTGTTCAGCACAAAAGAGTTTTCAAAACATCAATTAGAAAGAGCTGGTGTGCCTAGCGAACACCCACCTCGACAGTGAGAAAGAAATTACGACTAATTATGAGCATCCTTCCTCCTTCTGCAAGCATTTGTTTGCAATTATTTACTGGGGAGGTGAAATCAAGCACACTTTCCCCCCCTATATTTGTTTTATGCATGTGCTGTCTAATCAAGAGAACATATCATTACCAGGCATCACTCCAGTCTAGAAATAGAAATGTGAGCAAAATAAACATGAAGCCCTACGGCCGTGAAGCTTTGAGACAGAAGGCAGAAGGTGGAAAGGTAGACTGTAAATGTCAGCATCAGTTAAAAGTTTGTGGCCTCACAGTTGCTACCCAACATTGCATTAAAACATTTGCTATGCAGACATCTAAAAAAAAAATAAAAAGCATGCCACCTTTGAATACAAAGCTATGCTATTCCTCTCACCCTCCACAAGATTATTTTTAACTCACAGGCTCCCATTTTCTAAATTGATAAAATCAAGATCGAACTAAAAGAGAAAACATAATTTTACGTTCTTGTGCTCTCACCCCCCTAGGTACTTACAATTCAGTATTAACAAGCCAGGAGCTTGGGTCATTCAAGTAGAGTTTACTTCTTTACAGATGATAAGCAAGACAATGACCTGTGTGTTTAGGGACTTACAGGTGAGAAGAGAAAGAAAAGCAATCTTAGAAAACCTGAAAAGGAGTTTGGAGACCAGTAAAGTAATTTCGAGCACACTGACATTTAAATCAGATACTTCCATGTAATAAATATTTGCTGAATATTTCCCTGGGCAGCTAGATTCCATAGATAGAGTGACATTGTTTCTCTTAAGACGTGAGCACTTTGTGTGCACAATGGTGGTACAGGATACATTTCATCTCTTGTTTCCAGCAGGTTATCCCGTGAAGAAAATAGTACAATAGTACTGTGGCTCTGTGTAAAATTATCTCAGGCAGAGCTTCTGGGACAGTACTGAAGCAAATGCAAATGGTGTCACCTTGGTGTGGCCCTTCTTAAGACCAGTTAGAAAGACTGAGAGGCAGCTGCCGACAGACCCAGAGCCCTATGGTGAAGACAATGCAACCAGTGGCAGGTGGGCAAAGAGTGGATATAGAGAGGGACCACCAGCGAGTCCTCTGGAAGCCCTGCACCACGCCACACTGTCCCGAGCACTTACAATAAGTGGTTTGCCAAAAGCACACGTTTCCCAGGGAAACCGCATACTCCCTGAGTTTTGATATCAGTACGTGTGTGGTACACAGTGTCTACCTTCCTTGCATGCAGTTGGTGTGTGCGCATAGCATATTCCAATTCCTTTTCCTGCCTCTGTCCCTCTCTCCTGTCCCCTTCCCTCCATCTCTTAGTCTCCTTCCCATTGAGGGGCACCTGCCTCCCTGCTTTTAATAGCTTTCATTTTGCTTGTTATTTATACTTTGGGTTCTCAGATAAGACAAACCACGTGCTATTTAAACTCTTATGTCTTCATTTAACATTAGGGTCTCAAGGTACATCCTGCAGGTGACTCAAGTGTATCTTTCCCTATGGTAGAGTAGGGCTCTATTGTATGTAAACCCCACATTTTTCTTATCCATTCACCTGCCAGTGGACATGTAGGCTACTTCCAAGATTAGTCATTAAAAATTTTATTGGTCTAAGCATGAGTGTGTATGTAAATGGCATTCTGTGAAGAATTTTTTAAGGATTCAGAACCAGTGTTTTTGATTTTTAGATCAGGATCTTACTACATCTCAGTCTGATGTCAAACTCATCTCCTCCAGTCTCAGCCTCCTAAGTGCTAACCTTCCTGTGAACCATCACATCTAGACTGTTTTTAAGCACCCTTCCACTTAAAATTTATTTCTTTTGGATCATTTTTTTTTTCTAGTACACAGTGTTTACATTTCTTGTGAGCAGTTGGTGCGTGAATGAGGTGCCTTCCGAAAGAAGCATCATATTAAGCGATCCATGCACAGCCATGTGCATAGCCGCACAGCTCCCAAGAGCTAAACCTTGGAACGTGGCCACCAGCAAATGAATGGACCAGGAAGTGTGGCATTTACACACAATACAATAAAATTTTATTTTAAGGGGGTTGGGGGTGTAACTCCGTCAGAGTGTTTGATTGTTGGTATTATGAAAGAAGAAAGAAAAGTACTTATATTTTGGTGCTTTAGAAATTGATGTAAATTTATTTTATTTAACATTATGTTCTTAAGGTCCATCCATTTACTTATAAATGCCACAAGTTTATCCTTCTTTATGCACAGCAGGACTCCCTGGTGTAGAAACACCATGTTTTCTTTATCCATTCAACTGCTGATGGGCAAATAAACTGTTTCCAGGATATAGCTACTATGAATTGTGTTGCCATACACATGAGTATGCATGGATCATGTAGTATGATGATTTTAACTCTTTCAGGAGAACATCTAGAAGAAGAACAGCTGGGCCAAATGAAATTTCTATTTTTAGTTTTTTGAGGAATCCCAATGCTGATTTCATTAGTGGTGGTGCTAGTTTACACATCCACCCAACAGTGTAGAAGTGTCACACACACACCCTCAGCCTCACCAGCATTTGTTTCTGGTTGATTTCTTGATGATGGCCATTCTTTCTGGAGTGAGACAGTATATCAGTGGTGTTTTAATTTGTATTTCTCCAATGTTCAGCAGTGCTGAATCAGAAATTTAAATCTCCCATAGCTTCTCTTACATGAGAAACTCAAAATAGAAGCAGAGAGCAAGACAAAACACAGGAATAAGAAATTTTTCAACTGGAAAGGGGAGCAAAACATAGAAGGAGGAGGAAAAGAAGTCAAAAGGATTTTAAAGAGAGTGGATCAAAGAAAAATGAAAATAGGGCTTTCATATATGGGAAGGAGACCAAGAGTCAGAGAAGAGAGTGATGGGAAGAGAAGGGAACAAAAAAGAATTAAGAGGTACACGTGCACCAACTTCCCATGATAAGTATAATCATGTACTGCAAGCACAAATTATAAAACTTTAAAACCATATAACTTTTTAAAAAAGAAACTTATGTAGAGTAAATCATAAAAATTTTCATCAAATAATAGCAGAGACATACCTTTAACAAAAAGCAGCAGAAACCACTTTCTTTTTAAGTATCTACCTGCAAAAATGTTAGACATATAGCAATATTCACCTAAATATTTTAAAGAATTTAATCTAACTCCCTACTTAATAATCCAGTGAACAAATGTGTACTAGGTGTTTTGCAGAATAAATGCACCAGACACGATCCATTACCTGAAAGAAATGAACAGCAATTATGCTGAAGTGTGAAAAGAAGATTTGCCCTGAGTACATTTATTCTGAACATTCTTCACCATTTACCTGATGCGCAGATTTCACAGAGCATTCTTTGCTTTTATTGCTAAATTTGGAAACCCTAAAAGAATGCATTCAAACTAAGAAGAAAATTACTAACCCCCTAAACTTCTTGAAAGGTAATAATACTCAGCTAGATTATCAGACTCCTTAAATGTCCTCAAGGAGCTGTGAGCTGAACTGAAGCCTCCAAAATTCACACAGTGAAGTCCTGATCTCAACTCTGTCCATACTTGAAACTAGGATCCACAGGAGATAATTAAGATTACATAAGGGTATGGGAATGGGGCCCTGTTCTGATAAGATTAGTGCCCTTACCTTTCCCCAACTCACTGTCTCTCTGCAAGCCATGAATAGAGTCCTCACCACCAGCCTGACCACAGTGCAAACCCAGTCCTCGTCTCCCAGCCTCCACAGCTGTGAAGAGATAAACAGTGTTGCTCGAGCAGCCCAAAAATGGTATTTTGTTATAGCAGTTTGAATGGACTGATGGCTTTTAGTACCTCAGAGTACATGCTGCTCAATTAATTACCTCAGTTAGAAGCAGCCTTGCCACTGAGTAAGGAGTAGAGACTGGAAGAGAACAGAGGTGGGTGCTCAGGTTAGGGGGGGTTGACGGTGATTCTGGTAAAGTCTCAGACAGAAATGAAAATCATGTTGTTAGAGACTATAGAATTCCAAGCTCTGGAAACAATGGTAATAAAATAGTAACAATAATAATAATAGTAAATGATAAATTTTTTTAACTGAAGGAAAGGTGATCATCTTAGGTCATTTCTGTTGCAAAAATGAAATGCTTGAGACCAAGTAATTAACACAGAAGATACACTTATTCCCCACCTGGAAACCAGCACAATGGGTGGGCTACTTATTGGGATGACCACATCCACACCTCCCTCCCTGAGTCTGCACCAGTCACGGACTTCAAGAAAGAGATGCCCATCTGGAATCCATGTCATCTTCATTGCTTTCTTGGGTTGGATTTTATTCTCTTTTGCTTTGTTTGATTATATTGAATCTGATGCATTAAACAGCTGTTTCAAAGATAGCAAGATTTATTATGGTAGCCATTTTAGATTTACTATTGGCTTGCTTTAAAGTCCTTTATTGCATTCATTGTTTTGTTTTTATTGTTTCTTCTCTATTCTGTTCTACTCAATTTTTACAGTGTCTGAAGGTATCTGCAGCTATTTTGAAGACAACAAAAGGTATTATGGTAACTATTGCTGATTTTGTAAAGTTTTGAAGTCCTGTATCACCTATATTGGTTTAGTTGATTGATTTTATTCTGTTTTATCTTCCTTGGTTTTATACTATTAAAAAAATACACTTGAGAGGCTCACCATGCCAGAGGGTCGGGGTTTCTCCTGCTGCATCAGTGCAGTATAGGGCATCACACAGCAACACAGAGCAAGAGCGCTCACTGGTGTGTCTCATCCTTATCTTACAAAGCACCATGACTGTTCTCAGCTCCCAAAGCTGAAGTGCTGTACACATACAACACATTCTGACCATATCATTTTATTGCTTTACTGCTATTGGTAAAAGTTTAAGTCAGCTGGGTTTACCGAGTACGCATTACCTGGAAAGCATGGGATTTTGAGAAGGTACAAATACATGCAGATGGGTCTGTCTAGTTGCTCTAGAAGCTGTTTTCTCTAGTGGTGCCCAAACCATCCTATGAATAGATAATGTCACTATGGGCAAGGAACCCGGCAAAGCCAGGAACAAGGGCTCTGGAACAGAAGGAAAGAGCCCTAGTGTGGATGCTGCTGGCGCCCGCCAAAGTCCCCTTTTCCATCCCAGTTTCTATGGTGTGGATGTGCTCTGTCCCCCGAGGATTCATGTATGGGAACAGTGTCCTCGTGTGGTTATGTTAAGAGGGAGAGGACCTTGAAGAGGTGGGAGTTAACCTGGACATTGAGAGACCTGCTCAGTTCTAGTGAGAGGGCTGCTCTGAAAGAGTAAGCCTTGCCTTTCCTCCCTGCTCTGGCTTCCTCCCGCCCGTATGTGCTTGTTAGAGTTGATGTATTAATATCCCTCAGGAGCCTCGTGTGCTCCAAGGTGAAGCTTGTGGATGGCAATCGGATGATGGTGGTCACTGCTGGCTTGGTGTTGGGCACTCGCAGTGTGATCTGGCGGTCTGTGTCTTCTTCACAGCTCCTCCCTTCTCCCTCTGTTTCTTGGCCACCATGCTGTGAGCATCTTCCCTCCAGCAGGCCCTCCACCAAGCCAATGCTCTGTTTAAGCCCGAGTGACATGGGATAAAACGGCGAGGTAAAATAAATGAGTCCTCCTGTGAGGCCTAGGCATTGGGCATTTTGTCCCAGTTCTGAGAGAGCAACTAAGATGGCACTCCTGTCACAATGCCATCTGTTATGATGAGACAGAGCCAGGGTCCTCACCAGAGTCTGTGCCATGCTGTTTGAACTTTCAACCCTTCCAAACAGAGAGCTAAGTAACCTTCTTTCTTTACAGTTACCCTGCTTCAGGGACCTCCTTGCACCTGCCTCCCAGAGCGGCTTCACAACATCTTTCCCCACTTTCAGCCAGCAAAGTGCCCTCAGCGGTTGCTGTGGTTCCCACAGACTGACTGGGGCAGCTCAGGCTGGGAGAAGACTGTCCTTTGCCGGTGAGTGGAGGCAAGAATTAAGGGGTGATGGCTGCCCCCCATGAGGCTTCAAGGAATAGCCTGGAGGGGGAAGAGGATTGCTCCGGGGTCAGACCCCTCTGCCACAGAGCGCTCATCAGGGGGATGACTCCTGGGGCTGTGAGTGGACCCGCGGCGGTGGCCCCAGCCAGGTACAGCTGATGATACTGTGCGGCGCTCATCGAGGAAAGCTGCAGACCAGCAGGGTCTCGGGGCGAAGCTGCCCACTCTGTGAAGGCTCCCATGGTGGCATCCTGCCCAGGGTCCCGGACTTGCTCTGGCGGCCTTCATTCTTGCCTTAGATCAGTTGCTTCTTTATACCTGACCTTTTGCTCCCTTTTGGAATAGGAAAATGTATCCCTTTCCTACCTGTATACTTACAAGTGCGTAAGGTGTGCGTTGATTATTCCAGGCTGCAAAGAGTTAGCCTGGGACAGAAGTTGAGACTCTGGACTTTTGAATGAATGCAGAAACAGACCATAGAGCTGTCAGCAATGAAATGATTCCACTTGGCATTATGAGAAGGATGTGACTCTTGGGGGCTGGGGCAGAGTGTTATGGTTTGGATATGGTTTGAGAATTCCTTCAAGGTTTGTGTGTGAAATTTAATCACAGTATGAAGAGGATAGAAACGCAATATGAATACCGCATTTATTCATCTTTGGGAGGTGATTAGGATTAGCAAAGGTCATCAAGGAGGAGGCCCTCAGTGATTAAATATCGGTGCCTTTATCAGAGGAGAGGCAGAGCAGCACACACACATGCACATGCACACACATACACACACATACAATCTTGTCCTTTGCCATGTGATGTGCTACACTCCCAGAGATTCTGCCAGTGAGAAGGCTATGGCCAGATGCAAGCCTCTGAACCCACAGAACTGTGAGCCTAATCAACTTCTTTCCTTTATAAAGTATGCCTGACTCATGTAATGTGTCATAGAAATGAAAATGGAGTAATACGATGATTGGGTGAACATCCTGGGAGATGCTGCTTGAAGCTTCTGTTGGTGCCCTGCCAAGCTCCCTTTCCTCCATGCTCACTTTGCACCAGCCTGCACCTGTTGTAAGTCTGTTCGCTAATGGCTCACAGAAGCTTCCTCTCCTGGAATTCTAATGCTACGGTCAGCTTTATAGGGACAGTCTGATCAAAATGGTTCACTGGCACAGACTCTAAGTCTGACACATTACAGGACAATTCATACTCCAGAGCCCTCCACGGAGTCAGGCTGCAGAAGGTGCTGGCTGAGATGGAATTCTTATTTTGCTCTTCCCCTGCTCTATCCTGCTGCCCTCATGCCCCTTCTCCTGAGAGCACTCCCTTAATAAATCATACACACAGCATCTTGTCTCAGGCTCTGCTTCTAGAGAATAGGTCCCAAACTGTCACTTTAACTAGTTCTGGTTGCTTACCGAGGCTTTCTAGAGATCATATGCTTATAATACTCAACTCTAAAAGTAAAAGAGCTAGACACTGATGTATTAGTGTCAGTATTTTGTGCTTTGAAGAAATTTTCAAAGATGATAAATCTCGAACAAAATAATTGTCTTTTCTTTTTGTGATCTATAAAGCAATTCATGTATCTATTTATCTAACCACTGCTTCCTGAATACAATTAGAGTCAGTGCTAGCTAGCTTTCTGACACTATAACAAATGCCTGACATAATCAATTTATAAGGAGTCAAGTTTTATTTTGGTTCACAGTTTGGGGGTTCACAGTCATGGACAAGCAGACTGGACAGGCACATTGTTCTTAGACTTCTGGTGCCAAAAGAGCATATTTTAGCTGGGATGCATGGTGGAACCAAACCCCCCACTTTGTGGTCATGACATTAAGGGGGTGGCTAAGATCACACAGTCACTTTCCCATGCACACCCCTATTGACCTGAAGACCTCCCAACAGGTCCTACCTCTTAATGGTTCTGCCATCTCCAACAGCACCAAGCTGAGAACCTAGACTTGAACAGAGAGGCCTCTGGAGGAAATTCAGCTCAGAGCCATAACAGATCCACGCAGCATTCTATAACCTGCTGGAGACTGAAGAGGGAACCAGACTGCCTCCTGCCTTTGCAGAGCTTCGACAGTATCTGAGCCTCGCTCCTTCAGCTGCACAGGTGAGACCATGCTGTGCTTAGTAGGACTGAGAGGAGGAGGGTATAAATCGTTCTCCCCGGTAAGAGCGGCTAGCAGTTACACCACTGCCAGGGAGTTTAAAGCAGGGGCAAAAAAGCATTAAAAGTCACTGTCCAGTACCATCGGGTACTGGAAATTCTCAACAATGGCAGTGATAACGCTGTCTTCCTATCTACCCCAAGTGCCACTGATAACTCAATGTTACCCTTTTTGGGAGTCTCTAGGCAACAAAGCTGCATTCCCACCCAAGACTGAAGGGAACAACAGCTTCCCATCACTCCAGGAGGGTGTGGAAAGAGGATTTTCTAGCAATGTCTTCCGAAACATCCATTGGTCTCACCCTTCACCCCTCCACATTCCCTGGGAAGCACAGGGAGTTAGTTATGAGAATCCGTGTGCCAGGATCAGGCCAGCACACAAAGAGTCTGCTTCACCGTAAGCATGCGTGTTCTACCTAAAGTGAAGATGTTTTGAGAGAAGAAGAAATGAATGGACAGGAAGGACAAAATCTAACACTCTCTGTGAGTTGGAGGAGTTGATCTGTGTGGGTTCTGGGAAAGGAGCTGATCCCTTCACCTGTGCTGGCAGAAGATTTAAAATCAAAAGACCAACTGCTCATTCCTGGGGATTTGGAGGCAGTATCTCACTTAGATTTTGTCAATAAGGAGAGATAATTAAGGCTCTGAACACCTAAAGATGTCTCCCTACTCAGCACGCTTACTAAACAAGACCAAGGAATTAACATCCCGCCACCTGCATCTGTCATATGTCATCGGCATGAGCCAGAGAGATCTGTGTTCTCAACCTTGCCTTTTACAATGCTCTGCTTTGATGTAATATTGTGCCTGACTGAGAGACATTTAAAGAATATGAATTACTTCTCCATGTTCATGGAATTTTAACACATGAAGCTTTTCTTCAGGAAGATAAGAGTAAAAGCCAGAAAAATGAAAATGTATTTAGCACAACTTTGTACAGACCTAAACTGCCCAATACTGCAATTACACACCCATGTCACCATTTAAATTAATAAACAATCAAATTTAAAATTCAGCTGATTTTTATTTTAAAACAATTTAAGGCTCAGAAAGAAACGGAGAAAATAGTAGGGTGTTCTCTTGTGACTTTTACCAGGCTTTCCCCAAAAATAGCACTTTATGCAATCATTTCTATAATTACTAAGCCAGAAAGTTGATGCTGATACAATAGTATTATAGAAACTTCATTTAAATTTCACCAGCTTTAGCAGAATCTGGGGGGAGTATCAGGCCCTGAAATTTTATTGTAAATGTAGATTTTTTTTGTACCTCTGATTATAATCTGGATAAATTATCTCTGTAGAATCATACTTTCCTCAAATCTTAACTCTTTGCAATCACTGCTCTGTTTTTCATCAGTATAATTTTGTCATTTTAGAATATTATATAAATAAAACTACATATTATATAACATTTTGAGGGTTTTGATTTTTGTTTTGTTTCTTTGCTTGTTTATTTTTTTTACCATGCAACACAATGTTCTGGAAATCCATCAGATTTTTACAAATATCAGGGGTTCATTTCTTTTTATTAGTGAGTAGTACTCCATTATGTGGACATGTATCTGCAGGAGGACATTTAAATTGTTGCAGTTTTTTACCTCTACAAATAAAACTATCATGAAAATTCATGTTTAGATTTTGTGCTCATTTTCTGACAATTGATTCATTGATTACTCAAAATTGTCAGGTATAATTGCTGGTTTATCTAGTCTTTTGTCCTTTTTTGGGGGATCAAACTCATAACCTCTCATGCCAGGCAGCTGCTTGTACCACTGAACTGTATCCCCGGCCCTCCTGTCCTATTTTTGATTCAGGCATTGTGAAGTGCTGTTGCTTGGTGCATACATGTTGAGTTCTGTTTTGTGTTCCTGATTAGCTGAGTCTTTCAAAATTTTGTAGTGTATTTCTTTGTTCTTCATAAATTTTGCTTTGAAGTCTATTTTGATTGACAATATAAATTGATTAGTGTTTGAAAAATATATCTTTTCCATTTTCCTCCTTTTATATTACCTATGACATTCTTGTAGTTGAAGTGAATAAATCTGTTTTGCTAATTTGTCTTCTAACTGGTGGGTTTAATGTGTAGACTTCAATGATTATTAATAACATCAGAATTCAGGTTCTCATCTTACTATTTGTTGTTTCTTCCTACTATTTTTTCTGTCCTCTTTATGCCTTCCTGTGAGTTATAATAATTTTTTTAGAATTTTATTTTAATTTACTTATAATTTACTCATACAGTTTATTAAGTGCATTCTAATCAGGATGTATTACTATTCCAAAAGAAATAGAAACATTTTATTGGCATTTAAAGCTCTTTTCCACCCCATATAAGATATTAGTGTTTTAAATGTCATTGCACATACATTTAAACACGAGGTAATGTTCCAAAATTTCACTTACAGCTCTCAAACATAACCTTTAAAACAAGAGGAAAATAATATTCCAAGGTATTTTCTCATATATTAATATTTCTATTGTTATTCCTTGATGGTCCAAGTTCTTTGTTTATCTTTTCTTTTGTGCCTGAAGAATGTCCTTTGACAAATTCTCTTAGTTTGCTTCATCTAAGACTATCTCTGTTTCACCTGTATTACTGAGAAATTCTTCAGTTTTGATTTAATAATTCTTTTAACCCCTTGAAAAGTTTTCTGCCAATTCCTTCTGTAATTTCTAAGGAGAAATTACTGTTTGAATCATTAGTGTCTTATAATTAAAATGTAGGGTTTTTTTCTGGGTGCTTTTAAGATTGTTTTCTTTGCTTTTACTTTCTAGAAGTCAAATTATGAGATTTCTAGGTATGGTGTGGGTTTATTTTGGTTTATTTGTTTGGAGTTAGCTGAGTTTATTACATCTGTTAACATATTTTCCACTAAATTTGGGGTGTTTTCATATATATATATATATATATATATTCACTTAAATTTCAGAGAATATTGAGTTTCACGGGGGCATTTGGGCACTTTCACATAGAAATGCCCCTTTTGATCATACCTGTGCTCCCATTCCCCTCCTTTACATTCCCTCTTCCCGCTCTTTTCCCTTGTCTATTAATCTCTTTCTGTTTTCATTTCATGTGGGGAGGTTCCTAAATATTAGGGAAATAATATGATACTTACTTTTTTTTTCTTTTTGAGAAAGGGTCTCGCTATGCAGCTGAGGTTGATCTTGAGCTCACTTTGTAGCCCGGGCTGGTCTCAAACTCACAATGATCCTCCCGCCTCAGCCTCTCAGGGGCTGGGATTACAGGAGTAAGCCACCACACCTAGTTGATCCATGCCTTTTTGATCTAGTTTATTTTTCTCAAAATAATGATCTCTGATTCCATTCACTTTCCTGAAAATAACATGTTTTAAATATTCTTTCTGGCTGCAAAATATATCCATACTTCTTAAATTTTCTTTCTCCTTTCTTTTTTTTAAAATTTTTTTATTTAAGGAGAAAAGAAAAAAAACAGTGAAAGGGTACAAGTTATACAGATTTACAGAAGAAAAAAATGAACAGTAGGAAATCACTAGTTAATGGATTACATATTGCCATCTTAGAAATAATTGTTCAAGTCACAAAATTAAAGCTTGTAGAGTGGACATTCCAACAATGATACTGCAAACAGTTCTGTTCAATGATCCAATAAAACTCTGTGATATCATTTTCTATCTTATACACTTAAATATACATGCAGTTATATAGTTTAGAGCACTTTCTTTTCCTCTCTTTTGTACAATGACTATTACACGTTTCTTTCTCCTTTCATCTGTTGCCAGGCACCTATGCTGATTCCACGTCTCAGCTGTAGAATATTGTCCCTCAATAAACAGACAAGCAGGTGTCTCTGTGATTTTCAGACTCTAATTTCTTTGGGTAGATACTGAGGAGTTAGAGCATATGGTAATTCTAATTTAAGTTTTTTGAGTATCTTCCATATTGATTTCCACACTGAGTATACTAATTTACATTTCTGCCAACATTTTTGTTTCTTCCTTCGAAAACTGTCTGTGTAATTCATTTGTGCATTTGTTATTAGATTAGTTGTCTTCTTGGAGTTCATTCTTTTTTAGTCTTATATTTTCTGGATAGCAGTCACCTGTTGGAAGAGTAACTGGCAGATAGTCCCCCATTACATAGTCTGTCCCTTTACCCTTAACCCTTTCCTTGGCTGTGGAGAAGTCTACAAATTTGATGCAATCCCATTTCTCAGTCCTTACTCTTATTTCCTAAGCTTTTGGAGTCCTAATCATAAAGTCCTTGTTTGTGGGTATAGCTTGAGCTGTTCCCCCATGTTTTCTATTAGCAGTTTCAAAGTTTACATTTAGGTCTTTGCTCCACTTTAATTGATTTTTGTACAGGAAGAGAGAAAAGGAGATGATTTAAGTTTTCCACATACAGATAACACTTTTCCTGGTACCATTCTATGGAAAATGTCTTTCCTCCAATGTGTATTTTTGACTGCTTTGTCAAGAATGAGATAGTTGTAGCTGATGGATTTATTTTATTTTATTTTATTTTTTCTGTAACAGTGCATTGGTCTGTGTTTCTGGATATTTTTTCCAGTACCATGCTTTTTTATTACCATAGCTCTGTAGTATATTGTGAAATAGGGTATTATGACTCTTCCAAAATTTTTTGGTTTTGTTAGATACTCTAACAAAGAGGGAGTCTTTCTTATCTCTTGTTCAAAGCCAGTGACATAAATATTAGATGTTTTTGTTGTTGTTCACATATCCCTGGAGTCTGTTAATTTTTACCAGGATATATCATTTTTTAAAAGATAGTAAAATCCAAATAAACAAAACAGGACAAGTCCTGTCAAAACAAAGCAGAAAAATTGGTACAGAACTTCAAAGCAGGATCCTAGGAAAACAAGAATAGCCACCATAGTATCTCTTGTCATCTTCACAATAGTTATCCATTCCATCAGGTATAGCAAAATCTAACCAAAAACAGAACACTATAGAGCCAATCAAAGTAGAATATTGGATAAAACAAAACACTCAGAGAAACCAAATCAGTGAGAATAATATTGGATTTCAAAGACAAGATAGAAGGAAATCCCCCATGTTTTCTATGTTGCATACTGTCATCCTCCCAAGAGATGCTCACACAGCTGGCCCCTGGCCTGCAAAATCAACCAAGCAATACAAGCATTTGGTAGCTTTATGTGCCTTAGTTACTGTCAAGTCAGCCTGTCCTCTGAACCAGCAGGTGGCTCACGGGGTGGGGGAGGGTGATTGATTCTCAGCCCTACCCTGGTAGGTTCCCGGGAGGCACTGACTTTTCTGTAAGCTGTGCGGTTTGTGTGGTTTACCAGAAAGGCTGGCTACTTGGCTTCTTGTTGAATCCTCCCAGTCCCAGCATGGCCAGTTCTTGGGAGGCACTGATTTTTTAAGTCTGTTAACTTTTAAGCATTTACTTTATCACTTTTGTTCAGATTAAATAATTTCTATTGATATACAATATCTTTAAGTATTCCTACCATCCCATACAGTTATAGTTCCCAGAGTACTGTACTTCTATTATTGTTATTTTTCAGCCCCCAAAGATCACTTTGCTCTTTCAATCTGTTTGCTTGCATAAGATTTCTTTTTGCCATTAATTTCAAGAGTGTTTGCTACTGTTTGCTGGAGCATCTTTATAATAGCTGCCTTGAAATTTGTCATGTCATTCCAACCTTTTGTCATCTTGATATTGGTACATATTTAGTGTCCTTTCTTGTCTGAGTTAAGATTTTCCTGGTTCTCAGTGTAACAGGTGATTTTGGATTGGTCCCTGAAAGTTTTGAATTTTATGTTAACCAATCCTGTTCTATTTTAAAATCTTGTTTTTTAGCAGACAGTGAATCCCGAATACCTGACTCTGCTCAGTTCCATGAATGAATTTCAACTTAGTTTCTGAAGCCTTTGCTATTTTGATCTGTCTCACCTGGGTGTTTCTCCAACTCCGTGACACAACACATCATAGCTCACATCTCAAAGTTTTTGTTGTGTCATTTCTGGCTGCTTTCATGCAGGTGAGCCATTTTTCAGCAAGTAGGAAGGAATAATCCAAGAATTTAATCACAGAGTTAAAGAATCTCTTCTAGCTTACCCCCCGTAGTTGTAACCACACCCCCACATCTGGTATCTAGTTTGCTCTCATTGCTTAGTCCCACCCCAGCCACATTTTAAGTCCTCAGTAGTGATAAGTTGTAAATGAACTCTGTGCTGGACGGAGCAGATGTAGAAAACTCTGATCATTTCAGAAAGCTGCTCTTTCTGTCCCTGAGTTTTAAGTCACTCTTTCTTCTAAAAATAATAATTTGTAAAAAGAGATAACTATGATAAAGTATAAAAAGAGATAAAAATGATAAATTGTAAACAGATAAAATAGACAAGGAAGATGAAAAAGAAAGAAATATAAAATCCAAAAATACAGAAAAAGCAACAATGAGAAAATGGAGGACACTGGAAAAGTCCAATGGAATAAGTCCTGATCAAAAAAAAGAGTCTCTCCAGAGTCAAGTGTGACGATGCACAGCTGTAATCCCAGCACTTGAGGAGTCTGAGACAGCTCTGTCTGAGCAACTCAGAGACTTGGTGAGACCCCATGTCAAAAAAGTAAGGTAAATGAAGAGTCCGCGTCCAGCTCCCAGACAGAGGCTCGCCCTGCATGCTGGGTGCTCTGATAACTTTACACAGCGGAGACCAGAGTTTTCTCTCAGAGTTCTGTTTCTAAAGCAGTAATTTGGCCTTTACTTTCTCATTCTCTGCAATAAACATGATATGCACAGTCACGATTTTAGAGAACAAAAGCCACTATAAAATAATGTGAAGTTAAAATTCTACTTCAAAATGATGTGGGCACAAAAATGACAGATCAGATTGTGCCTCTGCCAGCCTCCTTGGCCTTAGTCTTGGAAAAGTTAATGAAAACCAAGACCCACAGGGGACTTCCCATTCCTGGGCCTTGAGGAAGATGTACCCACTGATCATGGGGCCTGGTGGAAGGCTCACTGTGGACCTCTTCTTCTACTCATCCTTGAGTTTAGGGACAAGAGGGAGACACTGCAGAGGTAGTTCTGCAGGCAGCTCAGGGTGTGAGGGCCCAGAGCAGACCCAAAGGCAGCTCCAGTGTAGGACTAGAGAAGGGAAAGTCTTCAGGCAGGAGACTGAAACCAGCAAGAGAAAGGACCTGCAGAGAGCAAGGAGCGGTCGGCTTGATGAAGCGCATGTGGAGGTGTCAGGGGCCAGGGTTAGTCTGAGACCAAGCTCGGTCTTTCTAGAGAAGTTTTAGAGTTTGACTTGGAAGGATAGAAATGGGGGAACTCTTCTGAGCAAAGTCAAGACTTCAGCAGCTTCTCCTCATAGAATTTTCCAGAATGATGATCTTTCTTACCACACAACTCAGAAAAAAATTACTCAAAAAGTATTTTCTCTCTCTCTCTCCATTCCAAAATTTCTCTAAAACTCTCAAATTTCCCATCAATTCTCCTCTATTTTCTTCACCAAGTATGATACCTAGCATATGTATATTTTCAGTACCAATATCATATGCATGTTTTCATGGTTACTAAAAACATTTTTATTTTATACAAAACAACCTCAATCTACACGATAACTCGGCAGTTCCCCAGGGGTTTACAGTGTGGTCATCTCAAAAGCGTGGTCTGGGGTTCAGGGGTCCTCAGAGTGTGGTGTAAAGGGTTGGGGTGGGAGTCACAGGAAACCTGCCATTCCTGCCCTGCCATTCAGTGGATCCATTAGCCTGGAAAAATGACATAAGCTCTCAGCTTCCATAAAATGAAAGCAATCCTGATGCTTATCTTGCAAAGTCATTATTAGGATTAAATGAGATAGCGTGTGGAAGGAGCTTAGCATCGCATCGGGCACAAAGCTGGCACATAGTGAATGCTCCTTTCTTCCTTCCTTCCCTCCGGCCGGTGATACCATCTCTGCTCCTGGGCCTTCTCCAACATTTGGGCTTTAGCTGTGCTGCTGAGCAGATGCCCTCTTCACCTCACCGTGGCTCCCTGATTTCTTAAATAGAATCCAAATTTCTACACTCCTCTCATGTTTTGTAATTCACTGCTGCTTCCTTTAATTGACATAAACTGCCCCCCACCAAGCACCAGATCCTGTTCTTTGCTAGGTTTTTTTTGTGCCTCTTCACTTGACTACCAGACCTGTCAGTGAACAGTTGACTCAAATTCACTCTATGGACTGGCTCAGGGTCTTTGTTTATTTCACGGTGTTTGTCTTTATTCCCAATTATTCTAACCCACAGAAAGGAAGCAAGGCCCATTTGTAAAGCAAAACATGATGTTTCAGTTTTCCCGGGCGTCACATTTATGAGCAGTGCGTTGTTTGGTCTTGGTTTTGGCACATGCTCAACTGAAAGGGGCGGACAGGCTCTGTGTGAGTGAGCAGCTGGAACCCGCGTGCTGCCTACGGGGTGGCAGAATCTGAGATTGATTTGAGGATGTGCAAGGAATAACCCAGAGGAATAATTGCACACCCATGGGAAGGTCTACAGTTTTATAAATACAATAAACCATCCTTAATACTGGTCCTTTGAACTCACTGAGTAAATTCCAGGACAGGACCCTCAGGATGGAGATAACACTTCCGTTTCACAGTTAGGAAAAGAGATGCAAAGGGAGACTTGCTCGAGAATCCAGAATGAGTCCTGAGCAAGCCAACAGCCCAAATCGAGCTCTAGGCAGCTCTTGCCCACCCTATCTTTTTTTTGTGAAAGGGAAACAGTGGCTGCAACTGTGTTCTCAGGTCAGCATTGGGGTGCATCCCTTTCCACCTGTTTTAACATGGGTCTAACATTTTGCCTGTTTTTACAGGGGCAGGATTTGTAGGTGCTTACCCCTGAGTGTGTCTGTCTACAGCGTCTCCTGGAGGGGATGCGAGAGAGTGGGTGATCAAGGTCTTCCATGTCCAGTCCAATCGGGTGGTGACCCCCGGGGGACATCTCAGTGCTTAGGAGGAGAAGTTGATTGTCTTGCCACGGTCTTGGGGAGGGAGCATTGGGTCCCAAATGAAAAGTGACAGCATGCTGATCAGATCATTTCAGATCTACACAGAGGACTCCCAGGAAGATCTATGACCATTCACACAAAATCATGAAAGCATATTCCTAGAAATAAGAAGTGATGTTCCTGGCAGAAAAAGAAACAATGCAGGGCAGGTCCCTAGGAAGCAGGGTGAAGGAAGAAGGTGAGAAATAGTGAATGGCAAGCTCATTTGTAAACAGATGTCAGGAGATCAAAAGGAAGGTGAAGGTGAGGGGTGGGGGGGACTACCACAGGAAAATCCTAAAGAATAAACATCCCTAGCTTCTAAGCAGGAATTTGTGCCTATTTGCTTATCTCATATAGGTGGTAAAAATACAAAAGTAACTATAAATCTTTAATATGAAGGTCAACATTTAAACTCACAAGCTGTGCTGTTGTAATAATTCAGCTGTGGGACCAGGTGTTTCTAGTCCCCCATGCTATCACTGCACACGTGACAGCCTTTGGAGGTAAATGGGGGGTCTCCACCCAACATCAGCAGCAGCTTGGGTGCTGGCAGGTGGCTCCCTATTTCTTCTTTCCTTCCTTTCAGTTTGTAAAGTCTGGGAACTGGAAGTAGTATTTACTCCTGGGCATGAATTGAATGTTAATGGATTCTGAGGCCGTCTTCCTCTCTCTGTGTGGACCACAGGAAGGACCACAGGAATATTTACAAAATGGTGCTTTTAGTTCTGACTGGCCAGGGGGTTTGCGTGTGTGTGGATGCGTGTGTGTCTATATGTGTGCATGTGTGTTTTTACAGAATTAAGGATGAACTGTATTTTAGTTAAAGGAATAAGAAGTCTCCCAGAGGTAGACAAGTCCACATAATCCTTGTCCTTGAGACTGCGAGATGAGAAGGTTGTGCATGTGACCCTGCTTTCACAAAGGGACTTACTGAAGACCAGCTCATTTGCAGTTCCATGCAGCATCTGGTCCTGCCACTTTGTCTGTGTTACTCTGCAGACTGCAGGTGTGGGGTTTGGGTTTCATTTTAACAGGAAACGAGGAAAACAGCACTGTCTCAGTTAGAGCTGCTGCAGCACCTTCGCTCTTCTGTTCACATGAGCTTCCTTTTAGTGAAAGTGATACGTGAACCCAACAGTTCCACATGCCTCTCTACCAGTACTTTATGCTTCAATATGCAAACAGACAAAATGCCATTTTAAAACTAGGTGTGGGAATGCACACCTGGGATCCCAGAATTAGGGCGACTGAGGAAGAGAATCACAAGTTCAAGGCCAGGCTCAGCTACAGGGCAAAACTCTGTCTCAAAAAACCAAAAGAAGAAAAATCATTCATTAGTGTATTGATGTTAAATAATTAATTTATAACACTAACTTACAATGAAATCAATCATTGCGCATCACTGATACATTGGCTTAGAAAATGATTACAAATCAGCCTCAGTATTGTATTTTGCTGTATTTTATGTGCCATCCAGAAAAATCTTAAATCAGCTAGGTAAGTCTTTACAAATGGCAGAATTATTGAACAGCTCCCTGGCTGTCTCAACATACCTTTCAATTAAAGTGATTTCATTAATGTAGCAAGCAGAGATATTTCATTGAAAAAGTTGAATCATCAACAGTATGTAGCAGTTGCTCCTTTTTTCTCATAGATAGGAAAGGTGAAGACTGGGAACCAGCTCCATGCACAGGCTGCCACCAGACTGGAGCAGCCAGACCCCAGGCACTTTCAGAGTGCGGGCTGCCAAACAAGAAGTACCAACATCATCCCCCACTGCCCCACACCTCTGTCTCCAAGTGACCAGCTTCTTCAGAGAAACACAGGCTGTGATGGTAGCTACGGAGGTGAAATGCAATCGGATGCCTGTGGTGCTTCAGTGTTTCACTAACACTGCAAGTCTAGGGCCAGTGGTCTGATTATAGGTTCAGAAGATAGCGGTATGCAGTGTGGCTTCTAGGGGGAATCTCCTTCTGAGGGATGCAGCCATGGTTGATTCCCTATGGTCTTATTTGAAAGTTCTATATCATTTCCATTGTTTTGTTGGGTTGGGTTTTATGCTCTTTTGTTTTGTTTGACTATGTCAAATTAGATGGCAGGAGCAGCTATTTCAAAGATAGCAAGATATATTATGGTAGTAATTTTGGATTTACTATGAGCTGTTTTTGAAGTCTTTTATTGCACTGTTCTGTTTTTATTGTTTCTATTCTATTCTGTTGTTTGACTTTTACTATGTCAGAAATTATCTGCAGCTATTTTGAAGACATTAAAAGCATTATAGTAGCTATTGTTGATTTCATAATGTTTTGAAGTCCTGTATCTCTTACACTGGCTTGCTTTTTTTTTTTTACACTGGTTTGCTCTGATTGGTTTTATTCTGTTTTATCCTCTTTAAAATAAAAAAGAATATATGAAAGGTGAAAGAGAAGCATTCAAAATTCCCAGTAAGCGTCCCAAACACTCCTTAGTCAGATGGCACAGTGCTTAATACAACTGTGCATTTGCACCGGGAACAGAACATGCGTGAAATAGATCTCTGGGCTCCACCTGGCATTTAACCAAGTGCACCATCCGTGTAACTCTTGGACAGTGTCACCCCAAGGGAAAACAGCAGTTCAGGGGCTGGGATACAGATCAGTGGAACAAGCACCCACCTGACAAGCACAAGGTCATGAGTTCAATCCCCAGTACCAAAAAAAAAAAATCTTAAATAAAAAACAAAAAATAATAGAATATTCAAGCCCTGTTACATTCCAATGACACATATAACAGAAATAAGGTCATTTTCAGAGAAGTCCAGAGAAGTTGTGTTCTGAGTCTAAACAATACACCAAATTAATGTGCAGGCACAGGTAAAGGCAATCATGGTGTCTCAAGAGTTAAAATTGAGCCTACAGACACTGAGCATGCAAACCGCTTCTACTGTTTCAGAGAAAGCCACTGAGGTATTGCCTGAAAGAGAACTCAGATTCAACACCAGGGGCTCGCTGAGCATGCTGCAGAATTTCTCTCAGGTCTGGCCCTGTGCCTACCACTGTAAAGGTCATAAATATATGTTGAGAGGATCACGAATTTTAGTTCGAAACTTCACTGGTCTGATTTAGTAAAGGTTTCTAAGGCTCCCCCAGTCTCAAAGAGGAGGGCAGAAACAAAGTCCTTCCTCCCTGTTATCTACCCTTGCTCCTTAGTCATCTTGATTATTTCCATGACCACTTTACAATGGAGAAGCCTGCATGTGGTAACAGGAGGTCCGCAGAACACAAAGTAATATCTAAATATTGTCGCTCAAACATCAGGAGAAAGCCGTACTCACTGAGGTCCATTAAAGGTCTGGAATTGCAGTTCAGAGTCTGGGTCATGGACCCCCAACTCCAATTTTCCTTCCCCCCCCCCCATTTTTACCTCTTCCCTTCAATCACCCCCATGAACATCCCAAATAGCCTAAAGCCTAACTGGATGTTCTAGATTTGGTTGGATGTAACCATCCTGTTTAGTGGCTACATGTGTCCACTCATAAAGGATTGAAACAATAATTTCTATCATATATATTCTATGTGTCCTATAAAATAACTGACATAAATGCATACTATATCTCCACATTGCATGTGCACCTGAGTTTTGGAAGACTTGAACTAAAGTCCTTTTTCTATTATACAGTAAGAGAACTTTGCTATTCAGAAATGAACATTTCTCTCCCTTCCGTCTGTAACTTTGTTTTTAGAACATGGCTTGAGTGTGTTAGTTCTCTTTCCCTCAGAAAATGGAGAGTGGAGGAGCCAGATAAACAGAGCATTAAAAGGGCCCTGCTGATAATTTTGCTAACTCCCTGAACATGGTCTCTGTTGCATAAATAAGACCAGAGACAATAGTCCAGGCTCAGGGTTTCTCTGCACACAATGTAGGCTTTGTATAGTGAGTGTTTTCCTTGGGTTTTTTCTCCTCGATAGAGTGGTAACAAAAGTAGAGCTTTCCCACTTCGTCCCAGAGTCGGGGGTTTTAAGTCTATTGAGGGCAACTGTGCCTTATCTAAGCCTCTTACCACGGCCAATTAGAAGGGAGGTCTCTGCTCCATTGGCCTCTGGGCAGGAAAGAGGGGCCGCAGTGGGGACAAGGAATGGGTCTTAAATGCATCTGATGGCTTCCCGTAAAGCAAAATATTTATCCCTGTTTATGGCGTATCCTCTCCCTTTATGATTCCCAGGGCTGATGTTACTTTTTATAGCATATCTGACTGCCTGGGAAGCAGCCACGTTCTTCCAGGCTTCAGAAAGCAAAGGGAAGGGTGGGAATGTCAGCTATGCTATCAGCAGAGTGTTTCTTCTCTTCAGAATTTACAGGCGGATTAGCTCTGTGTGTGCGTTCACTGAAGCACATGTGTTCAGGATGCGTATCGTGGGAGCTTTGAGAATGGACAGATTAATTGAAATGGCTCAAGCTTTTCATTTCTATGCATCCAAAATTTCTTTGGTAGATTGGCTATACTGTCAAATTTATACTGATTTTCACAAATTAGTTGCATTAATAAATGGGGAGGAACACACTATGTTTGAATTTTTTTTAAAAACCCATGGAAAACACCAAAACCACCTATGATCTATTTTTTACATTTTTAGTACAAAAAGAAAGGAAACCCTCAAGACAAGTTTAATTTTAAAGAGGATGCAGGGTGTCTTTTAAAAAGATTTTCTTTATCATCTGGATTATTCTTGACTTTCAACTCCAGATAAGAAATAGGATATCCCACAGGAGGATTTGCTGCATGGTGGGAAATTTTTGCCAGCCAGGAAAGGCTTGCAGGGTCTTAGTTATTAAAGTTACATTTATTGGTGATTATGTCCATTTTCTATATGAAAAAAATACTTGAAAAAAGTCAAGAGAAGTCCACTAAGGCCTGGTTTATTTTTAAGTGTGAAAGTGACCATTTTCAAAATGTCTCCTATGGCTTGGAGGATTAAATACAGTGAAAGTGAGTTTATCATTGACCCCCGACCAATGCTGACACAGTTACAGCCACGCACACACACACACAATGCACAAAGAAAAATAGACTAAGTGCCAGAGACACACAGCTGTAATCCCATCAAGGGCTCTGGGGACCGAGTAACTGGAGTGGAGTCCCTGAGGCCGTCCCTAGGCTTTCTGGATGGTTAATTCCATGTAATTCGCTGCAGCCCTTGCTAATCGGTTAAGATGGTGTGACACCAGGCAGAAGGGAATCACTTAGTCCTCGGCCTCTTGCACCGGACACTTCAACTTGAAAAGAACAAGAATCTCTTGAGGAGAAGAAAAGCTAGAAACCAGCCGCACCTCACATGCATACAGCACAGACTTGCTAACGCCAAGCAGGGCCATCAGTCATTCTGTCCCCAGAATAAGGGCTCGTTCCACCGTGAAGGGGCCAAGTGCCCATCTGCATGTGAGGTTTGGGAAGAGTAAATGTTGGCATGAATAGCAACGACACCGAGCCTTGTACAAGCACACAAATGTTAGAGTCCAGTGGTAGCAGAAATCACACATTCCAGGAGAAGCTACCCTCAAAGTCCCAGTGCTTCATTCAGAGGGATTTGAAAACTATCAAATAACTGGCATGAGGGGCAGGAAGCATAATTAGCTAGTTAGCTGAATCTGTCAATTTTCCATGTGCTTGTGCTGGTTTTACACATACTCCATGATTTTTCAAGGTGTCCTAAGAGCAAGTCTCAAACATAAAGGTCCTCTGAGTCACACAGTGCCACTCCGTGTGCTGAAAGTTCACGCCTTCTTCCATGAGATCAGCAGGAGCTGGGTGCAACTTGACATCAGCAGTTGTGAGTCGTGATTGGTTGGCTGATAGTGAGTAAGAGAGGAGTTATTGGAGTTATTCTTCGCTTCACCTCCAAGGAAAAGTCTGTTTCCAAACAATAAGGAACCGAGCTAGGTGAAGGCCTTCCGCATCCTGAAGAGTTCAACAGCCTTTTACAGTTTCAATTTCCTCCCAAAGCCACAGCCAGTGTCAAAGAAAAATTTGAAACCACGTTTTCCTCATCAAAGTCTGGTCTGCAGAGATATTTTTGGCAAACCTGGTTTGCCTCCGTCTTGAGAAGGCCATGTTAAACAACACCCAGGCGGTCACCAGGAGCCACACCCCAGGGGGCAGGTGGCTTCCAGATCAAGGGCACAGCACTGACTTTACCCTGCCTGTTCCTGTCCCTCTGTTCCTCCACCCATCGTAAGGGGACTTGGCCACGTTCCTTCTTCCAGCACCCACTTTACCCACCAACTTCTCCAAGACAGTTTTCTCTGCCTGGAATCCTTAGACATCAGTCAGTTACCAGAAAGGTCTTCCCTGGCTGCCCCCAGAAACTGCCTAACACCTCGCTCTGTTTAAGGTTGCATTATTCTTCACAGCTTTGTCTATTGACTGTTGATCTCTTCTTCCCGTAGAATGTCAGGTCCTGGGGACCAGAAGCTTTGCACTTTTTGTGCCACTCCAGGCCCCCCAATTCCTGGAACAATGCCTAGCAAACATTAACCCCTGGGGGGGTGGATACTGGATTGTTTAAATGTATAAATGAATGTTAAGTTCTTGTTTAGAGCTTCAGAAAGGGATTGGGTGGCTTATGGAACTTTTATAATGGGTTTCTTGCAAACTCCATGTGTGACCCATGGGCTGGGCATTAAATCTCAAGATCTGGGTGGTGGGAAGTTAGGATTGATTGGTAATTGGTGAAGGAATAAAACCCACACTGACTGAGGCTGGATCACAGGTGTGAAGTCCTGCGTCTGCACTCAGACTCTGCTAGAGGATGGTTTGCTTGCCTCTCTCTCTCTCTCTCTCTCTCTCTCTCTCTCTCTCTCTCTCTCTCTTTCTTTCTCTCTCTCTCTCCACATGCATTCTCAAGCAAACTATTTTCCACCAGATACTTTCATCCCTGGAATTATGCTCTTCCCTGATACGTTATCTGCTAAAAAGCTCTTCCCACCCCTCCCATCCTTCCCAGCACCCTTTGGTGTCAGTGCCCTACACCCATCACCTCGCCTGCACGCTCAGGTCAGCAGCCCCTTCAGCAACGGCCCAGGCAGAGCCACTGCTCTCCGTGCTCAGGGTTCGAAGCCACCTTCTCCCTCGGGACAGTACCTCTTTCTGCTTAGTGACTGGGGGTTTCGTCTGCTTTTCTTTGTCTGCCGGTCTTGTATGACGGCTTGGCTCTGAGAGCAAGCAGAGACTTCAGTTGTCCTTGCGCACCTGTGTGCCCAGTTCCCCAGGCCAAGGTGCCCCTTTGTTGCTGGTATTCTCAGACACAGGCATACATCCTAGGTGGGCCGCAGGGCAGGGCCAGGAAGTAGCTGGCTCTGGAGGAGAAGGCAGAAGTTGCCCCCCTTTTTCTGCCTGCCTGCAGTCTCCACCAGCCCCAGTCCTATTCCCTTGAAACTGAGCACCCCGCACTAGAAACAGCTCCAACATGACTCGCCATCCCCTGCCCAGCAGTGCCTTGAATTTACTGAGCACACAAATCTCGGACACATGAGCGGCCTAACGCACTCCTGGGAGAACTGTTTGTCTTCTGTTCCTAAGGCATCCTCTGTCCCAGGTTTGAAGAGCACATCTTCAAGGCAGGCTGTGTTCAATCCTCTCCCCTGCAGCTGCCCACACCCTCGGACCAGGCATGTATCTCAGGCCCCAGTGCCCTTTGCCTGCCGATCAAAGGCACAGCTGAGCTCAGATCCTGCCCACGCCCGTCCTGTTTGCAGCGGCCCACCAAGGGGCTATTCTGTGTCTCCACAGGCGCCCTGCGGGGCCCAGTGACAGCCCCTGGTCCTGGAGCCTGCTTTCAGCATCTCATTGTCCCTGGGCAAGGCCCAGATAGCCGGCCAGACGCTCCTTTCCCCTTTCCTGGGCCACAGATAAGCTGCTGAAAACAGGTCTCTTAGTTTCCTGCACAAAAGCCGACTTAGAAGAATGGGGTGGAGCAGAAGTGATAACCGGCAGAATTTGTTGCATTTTGAAAAGAAATGCGGTCGGGGAGGGGCAGAGGGGAGAAGGGAGCTCCGGAGCTCTGTGCAGGGCTGCAGTAGCTGAGCAGCTTCTGGTCACAATGCCCTTTTTGGGGCTCAAAGCCTCCTTTCGTTTCTGGAAGGGTCTGATCGCTCCCCTCAGGCCAGAGGCTCACTTTGAGAAAGTCCTGGGTTGGTGAGGCCACCCCGGAGCTTCTAGTGTGACCCACTTACCCAGATGTAGCTTGCAGGTTAGGATTAAGGTGCTGGAGGAGGCATTGCCCATCTGCTGGAGGAGACAGGTGCTGGATACAATGCCCATCTGCGCCTCCCACACCCGCCCCAGGCCACACCCTGGACCCAGCTGCCAGTGGCTGTCATCTCCAGGGGTCTGCGTGGGGAGCTTCCTGGACACCAAGTGGGTGGCCAGCGGTCTCTGGGCAGGGGCTCCTTAGAGGACCGCTGTCTGCAGTGTCTACCTTCTTGTGCAGGAGCTGTGCAGTCTGGGTCTCTAGGTGATACAGAGCCAAAAAGAGTGAAAAGTCAGTGGACACCTGTGACCCTCTGAACCGGAGATGGTGGGAAGAGACAGGAAAGTGACTCAAGAGGGTTTCCTGCAGGAGAAGCCTGAGAGAGGCCCCGTGTGCCAGGACCTGCCAGGATCTGGGGCCAGCAGTGGCATCTGCAGGCCTTGCTTTCCTCCTCAGAAAAAGTACGTATGTTTCCAGGGTTCCAGTCAAGGAAACCGATGGGTCTGAGAGAGTCTCAACCCTGCTATGCGTCTTAATCTTTTGTTCCACACAAATTCTTGCTACAGCTCAACCTTTTGACCCTCCTGCCACATCCTCTCCAGTCCTGGAGTGAGAGATCTGTACCCCACTGCACAGGCTTTGCTACTGCTTTGCAAAGCATCCAAAATGGTTCTGCAGTCAGCAAACAGGATTTCCTCTGAGCCATCCACTCGTCCCAAAATTGTGCCTCTGTAGTGTAGGGGCAGGGTTTCTGATCTATTATCTACCCCTCTACCTTTCTATCTATCATCTATCTGTGTCTTACACATGCTGGGTAAGGCTTTCCCACTGGGCTCAGTCCCAGCCCTGGGTCAGTTACGTTAACAATCCCTGCCTCTCCTTTATCCAAAGACTTGGTTCAGAGCTCCTTTCTAGCCCCAGGTCTTCCTGGTACCTGGAAGGAAAGGAGGCAGCAGTCGCTGTGGCCATGGCTATGCTTGGTGCATAAAACAGGTGGTTGCTTCTGGGCTCAGCCAATCACAGGGACCTGGGTTCACAGCCTTGGGAGTTGGGACCTGGGTTCACAGCCCTGGGAGTTTGGAGCACTCTTGGAGAATGGAAGCAGACTCATCGGCTTCCGTACCCCAGAGAAACAGAAATCTCCGTGGAACTATCCACAATAAGAAGATGCAGAGAAGGAGCCTCCCAGACTTGGCAGTTGAGCCCCATCATCCCCTTTCCCATGAGCCGGGCGGTACCTAGGGAGCAGGGCCGTCTCCACCATCAGCTCAGGCCTGCTCTGCTTTGGTTGGGAAAACTCGTGATTAGCAGTGTGCGTTTCACACTCTGAGATTTTCACTTCTGAAATTTCAGTCTAAATCATTCTCAGAGTCCCTCTGTTTCCCTTTTTGCCTCCTGGCTTCTAGGTCTGTATTTCTAGAACCATATTCAGGCTGTTGCTCTGGAGTTGCTCATTTTTCCCTTCGGAGACTTGTGATAACCACTTAGCAGCTGGTTTTAAAACCAAGTACACACCCACGCAAACAAAAGAGGAACAAGCAGCGTAACACCAAGTCAGATGCCAAGCACCTCATACACAGGGAACAGTCAAACAGCAAGAGCAAAAGATAAATATAATCCCAGCAACTTAGTTCTTCAAGATAGGGTCTCAGCGTTGGAAGGAGTTGTTGTTTTGTTTTGTCTTTGTATTTTGGGGACAGGATCTCACTATGCAGTTCAGGCTTGTTTTGAATTCACTTTGCAACTCAGGCTGGCCTTGAACTCACAGCAACCCTCCTGCCTCAACATCCTGAGTGCTGGGGTTAGAAGTGTGCACCACCACGCCCAGTCTGAGGAAAGGGTTTCTCAGCCTTACAAGTCAAACCTCTGAAGGAAGCTCCCTTCGGCATCTTTGGGCCACGGCCACCCAGCATCTTTCACCACATGCAGGAAGGCGTTGCTTCTCTCACATGGAGCCTCATTCCGATTTTAACTTAATTAAAATCCAAGTGAAGTCAAAGGCCAAATTAGAAGCAGTGCGTGTAACAATAAAGCCTTGAGGAAAACAGCAACCCATGGCATAAAAAGAGGAAAACACAAATGAGGAAAATTTATAGAATGAAAAATAGCAGTGGAAGAGGTTCCTTGCCTTTAGAATCAGTTTTAAGGCCCACAGTGTCTGTATATCCAGGGCAGCGGGGCTCATAGGACAGAGTCACACTGAGCAGCTTCTGCTGTTAGGCAAAGCATTGATTTAAACCTTTTCCTAATGAGACTGTCTTTAATAAGGAACTTACTCTTTCAAGCACTAATTTACAAAATCTACCCATCCTCGTGTTCTCATTTTTAAGTGTTATGACTGAGCCAGGCGTATTTTAGTTATCTCTGCTCTCCTCAAGGCCTGGGTTTGTAGGAAAACTGATTGAGTGTTCACAAATATTTGTAGCGATTGTGAAACCAAATTAATGGCACGAAACCAATGAACAAACCAAATATATGAAGGGGTACAATTTTCTAAGTGACGTGATGTCGAAATGATGCTAGAAAATGTTATTGTAGACCTGATGCTCACTCCAGGAAAATGATTTCATACAGACAGATTAAAAACTTATCACAGAAAAAATATCAGAGATTTGCACTCTGGGATCTGTTCTAGGTGTTAATGCTCAGGCTTATATCTACTTCCAAATGTTGTTTTAGTTTTCTAATTAAATTAATCAAAGGAATGATATTGTCTTCACATTTGAGTTTTCAGTATAAACCAAGCAGGTTTATTTTTTAAGTGTAATGTATCTATATAGTGCTCAAAAAAAGTACTAACAGCCAGTGTACACTTATCCAATCTAAAGACATAGGATTGGTTTCCTCTGTAGCCACCTCCAGGTACTATGTAATCAAGCTGTCATCCACCTCGACTGCTGGAGGCATCTCATTTATGTGCACATTGAACTTCTCAGAGTTCTTTCAGATCCATAATCTGTTGAAAATAGGATGTTGTAGATAGGATGGATTCCGATAAAAACTAAAGTGTCGGGTGGAATTGCCTAAGGAAAATCAAAGAGAAGGTAGCAGAATTAAAATTGAAGCTACTTCCTACTCTGTCTTCTACTCTTCTCCACAAAATCATTGTTTTCCTAGTTTCCACCTCCCTACCCTGTGAGTATGGTTCTAAATCACATTCTCCAGGCTTCAACCAGCTTTCCTCACCTCACACTCCAAGAGCACCATCCTCATGGCTCTCTTGGCCTTTGGGCAGAAGAAGTTTGTATTTGTATCACACTGAGAAAATGGCAGCAGCCCTCACTCACACACACACACACACACACACACACACACACACACACACATAAAACCGTGCCTCCTCATGGGCAGAGGTTGTGGTGTGCAGGTTGCTGTGATCCAAGAACTGCTCTCGTCACTGCTTCAGCCAGTGCCTGAGTGGATCACCTCCAAGGGTCAGGGTGGAAGGGGGCCTCCCAAGACTGATTGCACAGGGGAATGTTCTAGATGCAGGATCTGCCAGGCAGCAGTCCTACTCCTAACACTGCCTTCAAACATTCAGGAAGTAGACAGAAGGGTTTGCGAGTACCCTGCCGACACCCTTCCTGACCCTTTATTTAAAAGATTTGGAAGAAAAGGCAAGAGAGGTGGCCCAAGTGACCAAGAAGGGTCACCAAGGAAGGATCAGTATCCGAAGCCTGAGGCCAAGAGGGATGTTTCTTCCTGGGTCAGGAGTCCAGCTGGGCCCCCACCCATGTCAGAGCCCCTCTTCTGAGTGCCCACCATGCCCAGGCCAGCACCAAGGCCCTGGCTGCCTGCCCCCGGCAGAGAGCAGTGATCCGGAGCCCGTTCTAAAGCAAGATCTTCCTAGGCACCTCAGAAGGCAGCCAGGGCTCCAGAGTCCAAAGGTGAGTGGGGCAAGCTGTGGGGGGAGGAGCAGTGCTGTGTGTGAGATCCCAGGCCAGGAGCCACCCCTTCTCCCCGTGCAGGCTAGGGTGCTCCGTACTGTGCGGGTGGGGGTGGCAGGGAGCTGGAAACCACCAAGCCACTTGCTGCTGGCACAGGCCAACCAGAGGCCGAGAGTCATCTGCTTCCTTCTTGGCCCTGGCTGCCTCCGTGTGCAGGAGCCCTGTGTCCCCAGGGAGCACAGGTGCTGCTGAGGTCCCCTTGCTGACCCCACTCTCCCACGGCCTGGGGCTGCTGCTCTCTGGGGCTTGACCTTTGTTTTCCCAGTCTGGTCCTCCCTGAGCTTGTTGGTGTAAGAAACCCTCTCTCCCCTCTCCCTGTTTCCTGTGTCTCTGCCATTTCCTCCCTCTGCCATTCTGCATGGTGGCACCAACAGCTATTATTTTTCTTTGTAACCACAATCCCAATCCCCGGGAAGGGCAAGGAGGTGCAAGAGACTGCGGTGGCAGTGGCGGCAGCCAGGTCTCCGGGGGGGTGGGGGGGGGGAATGGTCACAGGCACTAGGAGGGAGGGAGCCTGCTTGTCAGCCCGGAAGGAAGGAGCAGTATTAGGAGATGGCGTCTTGCCCGTGAATCCTGGGACACTATCTGCACCCCACCACGCATGCAGGAGCTGGGGCAGGCGGGTCTGAACGTGCTGATACCCATCTTTATGCAGGAAGCCAGGACCCTGCTTTCACCTTCGGAGTTTTCAATGGTTTCTCACTGCTTCTCACTGAAAAGGCGATCAAGGCTTATTTATGAAGGAGCTGGACAAAATCCCAAACCCAGGTGCAGAGCACATAAATAATACGTCTATTTAGAAGTGGGTTTCCTTGTGGTTTCTACCCAGCGATCCAACCTGTTATCCCTTTTGATCGGCCTCTGCTGCACAGCCAGCCGCACTGTGGTGGGAGATAAACTGCTTAGGATTTCTTGGCCGCACTCGAATCAGACAGGTTCTCACAGGAGCTCCAGCCCTGGATAGTTTTCCTGAGTATGGGGAGAGAGAACTGCAAAGTAGCTGGTTCAGGGCACAGAGCAATGTGATGCCTCCTTATTCACCACTGAAAAGCCAGCGTCTGGTCCAAGCACTAATTTCCAAATGGGAATAGGAGGCGCCCAGGAGTCCAGATCCCCCCAGGACTAAATGAATAAAATGCGGTCTTCACGTTGCAACCCCAAGACACCGCCTGTGTGTGTCTATAACAACAATAGGACTTTGACATTTGTTCTTTGCCTGTCACCTAGCAGAAGCTTGTGGTTCTATTTTGGTAGCATTGGCTGCATGAACCTCTCATGGTGTTTGCAGTTCCTTTCATTACACTTTTCCTGCCAGATGTGACACTGTGGGTCACTTGTCAAAGAGATCGGGTTTACTTCCAATTTTAAAAGGCAGTGTGGTTACCAAGAACATGTAAGCTTTCAGGTTTCAGTTAGAAAAGTAGAAAGTTATGAAGCACAAGTGTAGCAGAAACACATCAAATTCCCTTATTTCCAATAAGGTTGTGCTTTTTATTAAAGATTATAAGCATACCTAGTGCCACAAATCCTACCACCATGCTCACCATTTGGGGAAATGATTTAAATACGAATCAGTCACCTTTCACACTTTAAGAAAATAGTGGCCCCTATGATTTAGGAGCAGGAGTAAACTCAAATTTGCAAAATCCTTTGCAAATATCCTACAGCTCATCATCCCCATCCCTGGGACATCAGATCCATAAAAGTCATTTTACACTAAGTATTAAAAACTGTCAAAGATCCTTTCTTTAAAAAATGTCAGATCAGGGGGTTGGGGATTTAGCTCAGTGGCATAGGCACCTGCCTTACAAGCACGCAGTTGTGAGTTCGATCCCCAGTACCGATTTAAAAAAAAAAAAAATGTAGGATTAGGGATACAGCTCAGCGGTCAAAGCTCCTGCCTGGCAAATGAAAGGTTCTGAGTTCAGTTCCTAGTACCAATTAGAAAAGAAAAATATGGAAAGTTGTATCTTTTTAAAAAGAGGTATTTTGCAAAAATCCATTCATTGCTAGAATTAAATTTTGCTCTTGAATTTTAAATGGACTCTAGAACATACTGATATATTTAAGGATGAAATGGTTTCTGAGTTCCAGTTTAAAATCCAAAGGGTGAAGTGCTGGAGGCTTAGGTGAAGGAAACCTAACATGTACTATAGCACTGGCTACTTTTACTTTTTGTCACCACTCAATAATTAATTCCAAAATAAGACTGACAGCAAGAGACAAAAATGAGTGTGTTTTTCTTTACAATTAATTATTATTGTTTCTTCTTTTAGCTGTTCTAACCAAGTAACACTTTCTAAACATGCTGTTCTGGAACTATCTTCTGTAAGAGGCCAGAACAGTTGGAAATACGAAGCTCTGAATAGATGTGCCATTTTTCAGATATCCAAGGAAAGACACGGAAATTCCATAACTGCATGCAGATGGCCTGACATTATTAAAGCCATTACTGAACCAGTCTAAATAATTTCCAATTCAGGTTTTCAACTGTCTCAGTTGTAGGCTCTTCCTTCAAAGGTACTTCTTACTAACCTACAGTAACAATATTTGGCCAACCAATTACTTTCCTCATTTACATATAACTAGAGAGATTTATAGGGAAAATCTGTGAAATGATGGTACTCATTAGTAAATCTGAGGATGTGCTTTTATACCTCTGAAAAACAAGCATCACAAAGATAACGAGAACTGTTGCAAAATTAGCTGGATGCAGTGGTGCATGCTGTAATCCCAGTACTTGGGAATCCAGGGCAGGAAGATCCTCTGGGCTGAGCTAAGTGAGGCAGGAGCAGCCTGAACTACATAGTGGAAGAGAGAAAGAGAGAGAGAGAGAGAGAGAGAGAGAGAGAGAGAGAGAGAGAGAGAGAAGAGAGAGAGAGAGAGAGAGAGAGAAAGAGAGACAGAGAGAGAGAGACAGACAGAGAGACAGACAGAGAGACACAGAGCCAGAGAGACAGACAGAAAGACAGAGACAGAGACAGAGAATGTGCACTTGCCTGCACCACTGCATCCAGCTAATTTTGCAGTAGTTATTTTTGTTATCTTTGTGATGTTTGTTTTTTCAGAGGTAGAGAGAGAAAGAGAGAGAGAAGAGAAGAGAAGAGAGGAGAGGAGAGGAGAGGAGAAGGGAGGAGAGGAGAGGAGAGGAGAGGAGAGGAGAGGAGAAGAAAAGAAGAATGTTCCAGAATTTGCTTCATCAAGAATATGGTTCAGGAAGTAATGAATCTCTAACCCTAACCCTAACCCCAACCCCAACCCTAACCCAGGGCCTTGTGCCTCCTGAGTGCTAGAGAGCTATTACAGCTGAGCTATGTCCCCCATCCTTTTTATTTCCTACATTTTGGCAGGGTCTCACTAAGTCCCTCAGACTGGCCCTGAATTTGTGATTGTGCTGCCTCAGCCTCCCCAGAAGCTGGGGTTACAGATGTGCAGCCCCACGTCTGCTGACTTCCATTCTTGAGCAGCACAAATCTTTATCTCCAGGGTGACTGTGGGCTCTGCGCTCCTTCCCAGCACTGCAGAAGACAGGGTCCGTCTGGTGGGATTTGCCCAGTGAGGATGCATGGTTAGTTATTGCAACATCCCCTTCCTGGCAATTTCCTTTTTCCTAAACTTATGTTTCACCCAAATTATGTGTACACGTGCATACAGAAAGGAAGCAATGGATGAAGAGGCATCGAGGTTTTTTTCTTCTTGTTTTGCTGTTTTCCTTGCCAAGTGTCCTGAGACAAGACCCTTACCAAGCTGGCACAGTACCCCAGGCCTGCAGCAGTCACCTGGTGTCCGGATCCAGAGAGGGCCAGAGCATAGCCCACTTTTCTAAACCAGATCTCCGCAGTGCTTAGGGTTTGTCCTACTGAGGAGGTTCATCCAGGCCTCTGGCCTGCCATGGACAGTGTCTCCCTTGGGGGCGCTCGGTATTTGTATTTCAGGCCATTGGGGAGCCAGGCTGTTCACTGACCTGAGCCAAAATAGAACAGAGTCCCGCCTCCCTGTAGGGTGAATAGAGACAGTAGTCCTCAAAGCATCTCACGCTCTCCCTGGACACTCGCTGCTTATCTGGAGTCCCTATCCCAGCCTGCACCATTTAACCAGGCTGAAACCCAGGCCCTGGACCCCTTATCACCAGGGCTGGAATTCAGCCTTCGCACCATTTCGCTGGCCACTTGCGGGCTGGATCATGGGCCTCACACTTCAACACCCCACAAGTGCTGGCCAGGCAACTGGGGGCTCCATCGCGGGCGGGGTGCTGGAGTCAAGTGGGAGGTCAAGAGAGCCACAGGGCCTCGGAGCCTGATTCCCCACTGCATGGCCCAGGGCTCGGGTCCCGGATGTGGGAAGACAGCTCCATGTCCTGCAGGAGATTTGCTCCCCTGCTGCCCGCCTGGCTGGGCCTCCTCATCCGGTCTTGTCCCACTGCCTCAGCGACTTCCTGGCTCCTTCCAGGGGGTGGCTGCCACCTGGGCAAGGAACCTCTGGACTGCAACCCTTGCCGTCTGCTGCCTTTTCTGTTGTCACCCTCCAGGATCACTGTGTGGGGCAGCAACAGACCCCCAGTGCTACCCACATGCAAGCTAAGCAGCACAGGCCGAGAGCGGCCAACACCCTTGACTCCCAATATGATTTCCCACCACTTCCATCCTGACCCCTAAATCACTGCCAGTTTTCTCCTAAAAATCACAGAACAGGACGTGTGCGGTTCCTCAGGGGCCCTTCTCGGGGACCTCATGCCTAGTCCCCTGTCCTTCCATCAATCCCTGAGTGTCAGTGCTTCCTCCCTGCAGGCCCCTGCTTTGCTAAACTCTGCTGTATCCACTCCAAAGCTTTCTCCTCCCCTCCCAGAATGCCAGCATTTATACCCAGTGTTTCTTCCTGCTCCAATCTATAGTTAACTGTCTTGGGGAGAATAAGTGTCAAATACTAATTATCTAAAAGATAAACAGGGATGCCTGTGTGCCACATCCTGAAGGTATTTTAAGAGACGTAAACACATATTTTTGTGTATTTTGTTTGGTTTGGTTTTTGCACTGGGGATTAAACTCGAGACTTCCACCTGCTCGGCAAGGTCTCTACCGCTGAGCCTCACCCCCGGCCCTGCTAACATTTTTAATGCTATCACTTTAAATACCCAAGGAAATGGGCTGTCCAAGACATAATTTGTTTAGGGTCAAAGGTCCTTTTTTGCCACTCTCTTTCCAGAGAAATGACGGTCTGTGCCGCAGGTCCTGATCGGTTGCATAGACACTTTCCCGGTGCTGTACCCTGTACCTTCTGGATTTCCTGGAACTCAAGTTCCTCCAGATCCAAGCAGCTGCCTGCAAAGTGGCCTCTTTTAGGGTTACGATACAGCACAATAGAAAGAATGCAGTCTTGGGCTCCAGCCCCAAGCCCGCCAAGTACCAGCCTGGTGACACTGGCAAAATTGTTAACTTCTCTGAGGACTCACTTCCCTCACCTGTAAAGTAGAAATTTGTCACCCTTGTTACTGAGCAAATGAGTAATGTCATTACTGAGTAATGACACGGGTTGTTTCATGCAGTAGGTGCTTTCAAAGCTAGTTATTAGTAGTAATTTTGTGAATCACACTTTTTTAACAGAAATACAGTATACTTCATTTGCTACTTGATTTTTGGGTTATTGTGGGGTACATGGTATCCCTAGTAGGCGAAGTTTAAACAGATGAAATAATGAAAAATTCAATGTCTTAATATGCTTTCCACTAAAATCAGAAATTACCTCCTCATTCAGCTTTTGAATAGTAACACTAGTCTAGCTTTTAAATAGCACACATGTTGATTTTCCCATCTTGCCTTTGAAAATCTTCGCTTTAAAATAAGACTTTCTGTAAAGAAATCTTCCTAAGTCACAAACCTACAATGTCCCTTCTTCTTGACAGGTCCAAAGGATCCTACAGTATTCATGGCTGTTTAATCTAGAGAAATGCCCTATTTTTATAGATGCTCATTAAGCACACATTTAAAACATAGCACCACTGATTCTCCCAATGAATCGGAAAGGGAAACATGCTTTAGTAAATCTGTTACCTGCTCGTACTCTGGTGGTTGCTCTCTCCTGACCAAGTCAGCTTCTCAGAATCTGACTGCACAGATTCTTCTTTCAGCCAGTCTGTGCTTCACTGCAAGGACCAAAAACCTTGCTGCTTCCAGAACTGAGAAAAAGGATGCCACTATTTCTTTATCAATGGCCCGTTAGGTTAGTTGGTTAGGAAAGTTAAACAATAACAACAGCCAGTTATTGTCTCTTATTCTGTTAGGGTTTTCTTCTAGACACGTCCCCTACAGTCTCCTGCGGTCACAGTGGGACCTGTGGACTGCGCCTGCACTACAGAGCTCGTGGATGACTTGCTGTGAGTAGTGGCTGGAAGAGGGGTGGGTGTGGCTGTGAAGGCCCCTCAGCTCCCCACTTGACTCTCTGTACTTCCTGTCCTCCGTACCCAGAGCAGCAGCTCTGTTCCCCAGGCTCCTTGGCCGTGCTGCTGTGCCTTGGAGCCAGCCGACTACGGACAGAAACCTCTACTGTGAGCCAACATGAACCTTTCCTCCTGTATGCCATGGGCGTGGAGATTGCGCCTCAGCCAGGCGAAAGTGACTAAGCCAGACTCTGTGCTGTAGTCAGGGGTTACAAGGAAAGCGGTTATACACAGGACACGTGGTTTATAGTATTATGTTATGATCTCCCAAAGAGTCAAATACAAGAAATGCAGGAAATCTGTCCATACCCAAAAGACTTGGAGGATCCAGCCATGGACCTGGATCCCACAGCAAAGTCCTGCATGAGTCCAGCTGAAGACCTAGAGCCCAGACAATGCTTCCCAGGAGTCCGACTGGAGGCCTAGAGGCCACAACAATGACTCATGCAAGTCTGTTTCACAGATCTGGGCTGGGAAGGCCCAGAGGTCAGAAATGGAAGCTAAAAAGTCTGTGCCAGCATGGTGAAGAATCTGTGCCAGTGGGCTGAGGTTTCTGCACGGGAGTCAGGAAGCAACACTCAAAGTAAGAATCGGGGTTCCCCTGAAAAGTACCACAACCATCCTCAGCGAACATGAGGTCCAAAGCTCCTCTGGTGATGAGAACAGGTGAGTTCATATCAGGAAGCCAGCATGGCAAGCTTCTCCTGGAGGCTGAGCAGCACACATCTTACCCTCTGGAGTCAGGAAGCTTTGCTCAACATAAGGACCAGAGTTCCCCAGAGTGAACCGCAGCCATTCTCAGCATCAACAAAGCCCAGAGCTCCTCTGATGGTAACAGCCAAGTTCATATAGGAAAGAAGCTCTACAGCTCCTCCAGGAGACCCCAGAGCAACAGGAGAACCAACATCACTAAACAACAACATGCAGGAGAACGCACAATGCTTCTTTTTCCTCTCCAGGCCTCCTTTTTAGGCTGGCAACAGTCCTCAGGTGGGCCGTCCACACTGATTTTGTTCAGCCGGTGTTTGCGCTGACCCCCAGTTACTAAGACACTACAACTCCACTTCAGAGTTGAGGTTGCAAAGGTTCCGAGAGATTCTGGATGTGCCCAAGATGGCCCAGATCCAGGGGCAGAATTGAGGCTCAAATCCAGGGAGACCTGACACCACTGTGGCGTATTCAGGTCGGCCTTGCAGACCGGCTGTGACCGGTCACTTTCGTGTTGTTTGTGTCAGCAGAACCTTGGCCAGGTATTCTTCCTGAGTGTGCTGCTGTCACAAGCGCTGCCAATAGAGAAAGCACGACATAGAGAGCACTGCCAGAACTGGGATCGCGGGAAGGACGCGTTTCAGGAAGGGGCAGCTGAGCTGACTTGTGTCTCTTTCCTTCCAGCTATGGTCTTTACCTCTGTAATTCACTTGTAAAAACTAGCCCATTTAATTCTGAGTGTCTACCTGTGCTCAGCTGCTGCATAGGATGAACCATGATCCCTCTTCACCCTCACTCAAAAATTGCAGCAAATCCTCTTTTCAAGGATCTTCCTGTCTATGCCTTCTTTTCTGGTGCTATCCTCTACCTCACTCCTGAGTTTCACAGTGCCGCATCTCATGTCAACCCTTGCAACAAGCTTGAACCCACTCTGCTAGCTTTGAGAGCCTTTCTCCCTCCACCCCAGCCTAGCAAGATGAACTCACACTCAGACATGACAATCTACGCTTTCGTGTGCTTCCACACGACAGTCCTTCTGTGCAATAGGAAGGGCACAGAGTGCCGAGTCAATACCTGTTCCACCACCCAGAAGTCGTTTGACTTTGGTTGAGCTACAAGAAAGTTTGAATTGAAAAGCTGATCTAGATTAAGTGATTAGTCAATAATCAGTAATCACAACTACATACTAAAAGGGTTCCATCTGCTACTTATTTTGTCTTAATCCGTGTCTTAGTAACTTTCTTATTTCTGGGACATAATACCTGACACTGACAACTCTGCAGGGGGGAAGTTTAATTTGGCTCACAGTGTGTAGAGGTTTCAGCCCACAGTCGGCTGACTCCAAGGTAGGGTGGCATGGCAGAGGGACCTGGCAGAGGAGAATCACTTTTGGCATGGCACCAAGAAGCAGAGAGGGATGAAGAGAGGAAGAGGGAGCGATACCTTTCCAGATCACACCCCGAGTGACCACCTCCTCTCATCAGGCTTCATTTTCCAGCATCATAGTCAGCTATCAACTCCTCAGTGGATGAATCCACACTCTCATGAGTGTGGATTCATTATAGATAGCTGAGTTAGTGAGAAATAGTATATGCAGGCAGACAGGGCTACTCAAAGGAACCAGTGCAGAAGACCAGATACACTGCAATTGTAGGGGAGACAGGCTGTGATGGTTTGTGTCTGAATGTTCCCCCAAATTTTCTACAGTCTTGGAGGGGGCAACTTTTCAGAGGCAGCTGAATCTAGAGTTTGTGACGGATTCTTTGGGATTATGGGTGTGAGTGCTGCACCCACCCTAGGGTGAAGTACCCTCCATACAATAGAAGGGACAGAGTCCTCTCGTGCTCCTCCCCATTTACTCTCGCTACTTTTGCTGTCTTCTGCCACCATGAATTGGTGCTCCTCTGGCACACCGCCCTGATTTGGACCCAGCCTGACTGAAATGTCTGCAAAATGCTAAATAAACCTTTTCTCCTTTAACTTCAGGTGTCAGGACTCAGCCATGAGAATACCTAAGACACAAGACCCTCCACTGAGGGCTAGAACTCAAGATAAAACTTGAAACAAATGCACCTGCATATTTCCCAAGGATAAACATCAGAGGCTGATCATCTAAATATGTATCAATCACGTTGAGGAAGCCAGGAAGAGCCACTGACCCAAACCCCTAGAGGAAGAGCCCTTGGTCTGTATTCATGGCACTTGCTACGTGACTTGCTTTCCCAGTTGATCCCAATTTAATCACTGTATCTTGAGCAGTTACGCTTGTAACCTTATCAGCTGGCCATAGGTTTGTCCCACCTTACATCCATATTGAGGTTTCCCATTTTTCCTCATCTTGGACATGCCTTACCTCATGTTTTCCTCTTAATATTCCCTAGAAAAGGCAGAGCCCTTGGCACCCCAATTGGGAAAACCCTTCTGTCTCTCTCTAGGGCTGAAACTTTTTTTCTCCCCAAAAATATGTTCTTCTCCTATCCTCTACTGTTCCTAAAATTCATTCTTTGACTTTAGAGAACACAAACTGTACCAGACATCTAGCAGACTGGGACTTTCTTTTCCTATATCACAATCACCTCTCCAAAGCCACACCTGTGAGCACATGATGCTTTGCCGGGACAGCTAAACAGAAATCACAAATCCTGCTATCTAACTCCACTCTTCATACCTTGCTGTGTCCTGGAGGCTGCCTCTCACTGCTGGATTTCCCTGCCAGCACTGATCGTGAGTGCTATAAACAGAGACGGGCATGCAATAGCACAGATACTGGGGTGTTTGTCTGCTGCATTTTTCCTGGCAGGCAAGCTCTCCTAAACACCCCAACCTCTCTGGGCAGGAGTGGCAGGATTTCCTTTCCTGTGCAGACCTAATAGTGCTCACTCAGAGAGACAAACAGTTCTCCAACTCTGGTCCCAAATCATCAGTCTCACGGTCAGGGTCACTGTCACCTGGAAACTGCTTAGAAGTGCAAATTCACAGGCTCCACCCTGGGTTTACTAAGTGAGAGTGTAAGGGTGTTTGAACAAGTGGTGTTTGAACAAGTCCTCCAGGTGATACTTCTGAAAATTCAGAAAACCATATCTCTTATATCTTCAAAAGTATGTGCAGAATGAATACATAAAAACCCAATAGTGCAGACAATCAATTAAAATCAACCTGGAGGAGAGCTTTTGGCAACTAATATTGTAAGGAAGAAATAACAGCGGTGGGTAACTCAAGCAAAAGAAAGGACTATGTGAGAAAGGAAGAAAAGATCTCAGGCAGCCTGTGTGTGAAGGGAAGCAGAGTGGCCAGGCCTCAGGGGAGCAGAGACCAGCACAGCTGCAGTTTCCCACACGGGAGCTGGAGCTGCTTCGGATGCTGCAGCCACACCAGCGGTTTGGGGCCTCAGTTCCCAAGAGACGAGGCCCATAGGTTTCCTGCGGAGGCAGAGGCTGGAGCACTAGGAAGTCACGTGGACCCAGGGAAGAGAGGATGGACAAGAGAAAGTGATCTCGCCTGCTACAACACCTAATCGGTTTCTCTATCTGATTGGCTGACTCTATATTTCACCACTGTTATTTCTTCTCACTTCTTAGTCTGTGAACATTTTTATACATGATAGAATCTAATTTTATTTTAAAGTATGTGAGTTACATTTTGTTTATATTCTCCTTTTAGAGGTAAGGAAGTGGGGTCTCAGAAAAGGAGTGGTGGCACATGTGTGCAATCCCAGCACTCTGAAGGCCGAGGCAGGAGGGTCACAAGCTTGAACTCAGCCCAGGCAACTTAGTGACAGAGTGAAGTCTTGTCTTGAAACTTTTGTAAAAAAAAAATTTTGGTTGTTTAAGAACTGTGATGCAGCTCAGTGTGAAAGCCCTGGTTCATTCCCCAGTTCTGAAAAAAGAAAAGAAGGCAAGACATGATGCATTTCACACAAGGACTGGTTCTGTTCTCTTTAGAATAAAAGTGTTTTAAAATGTGATATTTTGGATTGAAGTTTGCACCAATTTGGATTAAATATTTTTAGCACTTTTTGAAAACATGAAAGGTTGCTAAAAACAAACAAAAAAATGCAAATACCACTTGCTCTGGCTAGATTTTAGTTAATTTAAGTGCGTATATTTAAGCACAGCCAATGTGTCCCAGATGCCAGGGAATGGGATAGATCTGAAACACAGGCTCTGCTCCCATAATTCAAATGAAGTCCTCTACATCAATAGAAGAAGATATCTAAATAAATAAGCGTAACAGGAGTGCTTTGGGAACACTGCATTTTAATTGCCTATTTATTTGGGCTCCCTGGACCCTGAGCCTCTTCAGGTCAGGGCTGCTGTCTTGTGTGTGTGTGTGTGTGTGTGTGTGTGTATTCCCAGAGCACAAGGTCTAGGACAGACTGAAGTCTTGATAAATATTTATAGGATAAATAAGCCAATGAAAAAAGAAAGTAAAAGTAGAGACCAAATGGAGGGAGGGTTCGGTCTAATTTTGTGTATCTAGAGAAGCCGCAGTTGGAGCCAGGGGTGGGAATGCACCCCTGTGACCCCAGCTACTCAGAAGGCTGAGGCAGGAGGATGGTTAGTTCAAGGACAGCCAGAGCAGCTCAGCTGAGACCCTGCCTCAAAATGAAAAGTAAAACGGACTGGAGGCATAGCTCAGCAAACAGCCCTGGGTTCAAACACAAGCAAATGAAGCACCATTCTGACAACTGGCACAGGGGATTTTTAGAGAACTTGTTTAAGCTACTTACCCTTATACGAGGCCTTTGCACAATAAGAGGGCCACTTTTGTCCCTGAGAGGACTTTGCATTGTTCTGTCATAACAACAGGTATTCCCCTTCCCCCAAAATCTGGTTCCATGCTGAACAACTGTTGACTTGCATAGAGTTCAGCATAGACCAGAAATGGCTTATCCACTCCAAGGCATTTACCGGAAGCGCCAGAGACACAAAAGCCCGGGAAGGTACAGGAGCAAGTAGTCACGTGGAAAGCCCTGTCATCGAGCGTCAGGACAGCAGGAAAAGAGAGGGAGTCTCCAAACACTTGGATCTACAGAGCTTAGGCATCATGGCCCATGCGATCCAACAACATGCCACACAAAATCCATCTGCAGCTCGCTGCAGAAAGACTTCCGAAAGAAAACGTCTTTGGCAGCTGACTTAAATTTTGTCTTCAATTCAGAGTTCGTATTTGACTCTACACCATGTTGCAGTATGTGTCCCTAATTACAAATGAAGCTGTTAAACTAGCCAGGGCCACAGGGACGCGTCCTCAGAAGCAGGTCCAAAGGCTCCCATGTAGGCGCAGCCCTGAGGCCCTGCGCAAATCCTTGAGAAGGTGGACAGCAACTCAAAACACATGGCAGCCCAGTGCGTGAAAAGGAGCCTTTCACTGCCTGGAGAGATGCCAGCCTCTGCTGGTAACGGAGACGCTCTGCCTGGGACAGGCACACAAGCAGGACACGGGCGCGTGGAAAACACACTGGTGGGCTCTCTCCTGCCACGCTGCCCACGCACAAAGGCTGGAAACTGTCCCTTCAGCTGGCATGAGTCGATGTTTTCGGTTGCCTAAAGACGCTTGGAAACTGCCTCTTCTCACCATCCACATGTAAACCTCCTTGTGGGGGAGCAGGTTTGGAGCCAAGTAGGATCCACTAATGAAGCAAGTATTAATGAAAATGTAAGTCTTCATGTGACCAGAGCTGGCTCTCCCCAGACAGTAGTCTTTGACCGCCGGAACGAAGGGAGAATGTAGTGGATGCCGATTAAATGACCCTTTTGCTTCCATCAGATGTGTGTATGTCCCAGACTTGGGCCACCAGCTTTCAAGCCACATGACAGTATACTTATCTTGTACTGAAACCGCACTGTGCAAAACCATTCTCAAAGGCGCATCTGAATGACACCCTCAGGGTCACTGTTAAGCATGCTGTTTTTAAGAGCTGCGTAAGAATAAACTTGCTCCCCACAGACTCTACCCTGGGACATGCACTTTTAAACAAATTCTTCACATTGCCTAAGTTCCTTGTGATTTATTTCTTGCTCATAAAATGGAGCTCATTGCATGAAGAAAGAATTCTTACTGGTTCAAATGTGGGAATCTGGTTATGAAAACTCAGATTCCCACATCCAGATATAACCAACTTTTATCCGTACATATATTTAACAATGGAAAAGGCAATCACAGGAAAATTATGCTCTCTTCTCACTTAACTGTCTATTATGATGTTTTTATAGGCCCTTGAACACTTTTATTAACAAGAAATTATAATTAAATATAATATTGCTTCAAAGAGATCAGTTGTAACATAATCTATCACTTCTCATTTCTGAACGCTGGATTAAATTTTTTCTATTATTTAGCTGTAATAACTGTTGTTACTTTAGTGTGTTAAACTTTGATCATCTCAAAATATCTTCTTAGAAATGAAATTATAGTCTGTATCCTTAAGATATATATGTATCTATAGATGTGTATATATATATGTATGTGTTCTTGATGTGTGTTTCTCTATAGGTTAATCAATTTGTTGTCTATCGGCAGTATTTTTAAGTGTTCATTTTACCATTTATTGGTAAAATTCATTTTAATTGGTTGCTACTTTATTTTAACTTCTAGGCATTTCCCTTATACATCATTGCTGGTGGACTCTTTTACCCAATTGCTCATATAGTTGCCTGGCAAGTTCTTCTGCCTGTAAAGATTACAAAAAAGCTACTATAAATCTACACATGCTACACATACTCACAGTTACAGCTTCCTTCTGTACTAAAGCGAATATCACAGGTTAGATGTAAAATGTCCCTAAAAGTCTCATGTTTTCTGATGTGGAGTCTGGTATAAACATTGGAAATGTGTCCTGGAAAGGTGTATGCTTGTCCCCAGCTCCTACATGGAAGCTTTGCCTCACCCAGCCCTTCCATGATGCTTCTTCTGCCTTAGACCTAGCCAGCTGTGGACCGCACCCCCTGAAACTGTAAAGCCAGGAAGCCTCTCCACCTCTGATTTTCAGGTAGCGAGCATTTTGTCCCAGCAACAGGAAAGTCAATAATACAACCAGAGGTATTTTTATGACTCTACATGATTTGGGAAAAGAAGCTATTGTACAGATAGGACACAAGAGCTCTCAGCTAATAAGTTTAAAGTGGGAAGTCTGTGTTTCCAGCAGGAGGTAAACATGTGAAAATGTATCTGAAAATCCACATACTTCTTCAGATTATGCCCAAATATGTTAAGACAAAAGGAGACCAAAGAGATCCTCAAATCAACAACAAACTCCTCTCACTCTATTTTACTTCAACCATCAGATCAAAATTAAACACACACACACACACACACAAAAGGGAGTAAAATGTCCCTGAAGACTCCCAACTCTCCCAAAGCAATCCAAGGGGAACTGATGGAACTGGAAGCACCCCCTAGATAGTGGACTGGTCCCGAATGATAAAGAAGGGGCTGAAGGCATTTGCTGAGTTCAAAGAGGACATGATACAAAAGATGGTGGAGGTGACATGCAAACTAACCAACATAGATATGGCAAAAAAAAAATTGGAAAAGCTGACCAAAATGGTTCAAAACATGGTAACCAAAGATTTACCAAAGATATAAATGTCACAAAGGTGCAAAACAGAAATACTGGAGATTAAAACATTTTACAGAATTTTAAATAGCAGAAATGACCAATTGGAAAACAGGTTTCTGAAGTCAAGACCAAAATGGAAACTCACTAGAAATTACTCAGAGAAGACTTAAAAATGATGAAAGCACAAGAAAAACTTATCCAACAGCCATCAGAGGATGCTAAGAGGTCTAATTTAAGGATAATTGGAGTTAGGAAGAAATAAGAAGACAGCACATATGCAATTGAAAAATCTGTTTGTAGACATCATGATAGAAAATCTCTCTATTTATAAACATCATGATAGAAAGCTTCCAAGTGTGAGGAAAGATCTCAACATACAGGTTAGCACTGACCACCTTCTATCTACAATATAAAAAGAAGCTTCCATGACACAGTGGCCAAAACCCCAGATGGCCAGCAAAAAGAATCTTGAAAGCTGTCAGAAACAAGCAAAACATCACACTAAAGACATATAATCTCAAGAAAAAAATCATAGATAGATCAATAGATATCTATATCTATGTCTATGTTTATATCTATGTATATCTATACCTTCTTTGAAACAACATTCCAAGGAAAGAAACTGTCTTCCAACTAAAGAAGACATAGCTATATATCCACTTAACTAACTAGGTTCCTGGAAAGGAGTGGGGCTGGCTAGAAAAGCAATGATGATCAAGTTCTAGTCAATAACCTCAATGATTGCATGTCAGTGTAAATACAGTTAAAGACACAGAGCTGTGCACTTAAAATTGGTTAAAATGGTACATTACACATTGTTTGTTTTTGCTCCTCTCCCCTAAAAGACAACAGGAAAGCCTCTTCCTCACTCCCGCTGCCAGGAGCCTCCTGCAGGGTGTAACTGACCCTGTACCTGCGCCACGGCTCCTTAACTCAGAGACCACTGCGAGGCGCTGAATGGCTTGGATCCACTGCCCCCAGACATTCTTCTGAACTCACAGCCATGTGCATTTTGCTATGAGAAAGAATATATTTTCAAAAAAGAAAAGCAAGGGAGGCCTTTGCTTCTTCACTTCCGGTTGATGACAGAAATAAAATGAGGATCGCTGCCTGCATCTGCTATGCCAGAGTGGGTAGTTTCTGGAACCATCACATGTATGTAAATGAATTAAGTGAATCATTTAACAACTTTCACACATAGAGTATTTTACAACTATGCTCACCATAGGTACATTGATTAGTTTGATGGAATGTCTACGGATGCCTAGATCACATTGTGCCTCAGGAATGTGCATAGTTATTGTCAATTAAAAATCAATATAAATAAAATGACTTTTGGAGAGGGAACTCATAATTGCACCTAACTAATTATGATGCTATGGCAAACCAAAACACCAAAACAACACCCAGGATTTGGAAACATTTATTTGTGTTAGTGGGCACTGACAAGGAATCAGTCCTTATAAAAATGTCAGGTTTTTACAGGGTTTGCAAGCAAAAGACAGAGTAGTTGACTTCTTTGATTGATTCTTACAATATGCAGCGCAGTGACCAGCTGTTCCCAGGAGACAGCAGTAGCAGGAACTGTAACAGGAACTGTTGCTTGGGCAGCTAACATAAACTGAAGTGCATGGATGGGGGGCAATTTCTGCTACAATGTATTTTAATTGCCAAATAAAGCAAATGTTGCAAAAGAGACTAAAATATGAAGTCAACTTCTAGAAATATCTTTTACACATAAAACAGGCTCTCGTTCATGCAGTTAATGTCCATGTTTCTTTCTGCCCATAAGAACCTTTTAACCTCCTGGTTCAAATTGTTCCCTAGAGGAGTTAGTTGAAGCCCCACACAGCAGGATGAAGACAGTTGTACTCACACATGCGTTGAATGCTGGCCTCTGGCACCTGCTGCCTCCCATCACAACTTCACAATCCCCCAGGATTGTGCTGGGAAGGCCCAATGTGCACATAGGGACACATCCCTCTCAGAAAAGACAGGCAGTTTGCATTCCCCTGCTTCCTTGGGGTTGATGCGCTTTGTTTTGTTTGGGTTTGCAGTTGTCATTGGTGTTGTCATTTTTATTTATGTTGTATGCATTTATTTATTTGTTGCCCCTGCTCATCCTGAGGTTCCACCACCAGCCCGAAGAATCCTGGCCCCAGAAGAGGATTAGAGAGGAACCAACCAGGGCTTGCCACTCCTATTTACTGAATTCAGGAAAAGCAAAGCAGCATTGAAGGAAGGGAGGAGGACTTCAACTGGACCCTCCTGCAAACGTCTGGAGGCTTAGCTCACCTCAGGCTGGGGTGGACACTGACAACTTATCCGTGCTCTGTGCTGCCGGTTAACCAACCAATTCCCTCTGAGAACACAGCCAGTATCAGCTGCCTTCACCTCAGACGGAAAGGCTCTGATGATCACATTCTGCCCAAGGCTGATGACACAAGAGTTGCCACTAGTGACAGACCTATTTACTTCTTCTCTGAGTGCCCACCCTGGGAACTGCTTCCACATCCATAAAACAAAGAATCATTCTGCTGTTTATTCCTGAAAGGGCATTCTATGCTAATATGGAAATTATGACTCCAGCAGTGCAGAGTGTGGCTAGAACTGGAGGTCCCAGCTCTTCCTCTGTAAGGGCAGCACTGGTGGTAAACAGAAAGCAGGAGCAGGAGCACAGAAGACGCCAGACATTTAGTGTGGGACCAGAAACAAAGTGCTGCACTCCCAGAGCAGTAGTTTCTCATCGAGAAAGTGGAGCTGACACCCCACTTGGTGTTCTTTTTCACTTGGTCGATGCGACAATCACATGAGGAAATGTAAATAGCAACGTAAATAAAAGTGCTGTGTAAGTGGCAACCGACTGCGTGAGTACTGAGGTGGTACCACCTTCCTGGGCTCTGCCTACAATCAAACTAAGAATTGACTTTTTGGAGGTGTTTCTAGATCTGCTCAGTGGTTCAGTAAATGGAGATAAACTGCTGGGACCATGTGAGAGTCAACCTGATCGAGCTGGGGAACACTGAGGAAGCTGGTAATGCCCCCCTGGGTGTGCCTGGGGACCCTTCCAGACACACTGGCATATGGGACAGCAGACTGATGGGGGAGACCACCCTGAATGTGGCAGCACCCACCAGTAGTGTGGAGTCCTGGGTGGCACAGAGACGGGGGGAAAGAAGCAGCCTCCTAACACAGTAGCTCTGGCTCTCTCACCCGCTTCCTGGCCTGCGTGAGGCGAGCAGCCTTCCCCACACTCGTCCTCCCCTGGTGAGGCTTCTGCTTGATCTCAGGCCTGCAGCAATGCAGCTGGCTAGCAATGGACCGAACCTCTGAAATCAGAAAACAAAGTAAATCTTGCTTCCGTAAGATTGTTTTTCTCAGCTATTTTGTCACAGCAATACGAAGTTGACTATCATACACCCATGATTTTATTTATTTTGTTCCTGTGACTGTCACGGTCATTGTCAACGTTGTTGTGAGATAGCTGTGTTGACCACTTTGGCCACAGACTTGAGATCCTCTTGCCTCAGCTTCTCAAGCAGCTGGGACTACAGAAGGCACCACCACACACCTGACTAAGGCGGTTACATCAGCAAGCTCAGGCCAGCGCACTTTCCCTCTGAACACACCACACAGGTTGTTTGTATGATTCAATTGGAAATTCATCTCATGTTGCACGGTAGTGCATTGGTTGTCATTTGTGTCTCTTTTCATGATATCTTTGCACACTGAAATGTATATCTCATGTCTTTGGCTAGACTGTAAGTCCCTTCAGAACTATTTGATGTGTTCGATATACATACTAAATGAGAATCAATACAAAGTCAGTGCTCAAAAATCAATGGCATTCCTGTACACAAACAAAAAACTCACTGAGAGAGAAATTATGGAAATATCACCTTTCACAATAGCATCTTAAAAAATGATATTCTTAGCAATCAACCTAACTAAGAATGTAAAAGACCTATATGCTGAAAATTATATTACACTAAAAAAGGAGATTGAAAAGGATATCAGGAAATGGAAGGATATTCCTTGTTCTTGACTAGGAAGAACCAACATTGTTAAAATGGACTCCCAAAACAGTTATACAGATTGAATGCAATCCCAATCAAAATACCATTAACATACCTTACAGATCTAGAGTAAACTCTTAAAATTTATTTGGAAATAGAAGAAATCTTGAATAGCAAAGACGATTCTGGGCAACAAAAGCAAGACAGGAGGCATCTCAATTCCTGACTTGAAACTATGCTACAAAGCTACTATGATAAAATCAGCATGGTAGTGGCAAAGAAATAGACCTGAGGATCAATGGAACAGATTAGAAGATGTAAACCCAACTACAAAGAAACTCAGCACCTGATATTTGACACAGAGGCTAAACATGTTCATTGGAAGAAGGATAGCCTCTTTAATAAATAGCATTGGAAAAATTGGCTCTCCACATGCCAAAGACTGAACCTAGATCCATCCCTATCACCACACACTAAACTAAAATCAAAATGGACCAAAATCTAAACATTAAAACAGAAACGCTAAATCTACTGGAAGACAAGGTAGGTAGAAATCTTGGAGACAGAGGGATAGGCAGAGAATTCATAAAGAAATGCAAACCACACAGAAAACACTTCAAAGAATCAATAACTGGGACCTCAAATTATGAAAATGTTTTTGCACTTCAAAGGAAATCACCAACAGAGTGAACAGAAAACCCACAGAATGGGAAAAAATTTTAATCAGCAACCCCTCAGACAAAGGACTTATATCCAAAACATATAAAGAATTAGAAAACATTCAGCACCCCCTCGCCCCAAATTCAAAGACCCTTTCCAAAACTGGGCATCTGAGATGAACACACAGTTCTCAGATGAAGATATATAAATGGCAAATAAATACATGAATAAATGTTCACCATCACTGGACATTCGAGAAACACAAATTAAAACAGCATGGAGATTTCATCTCACTCCGGAAGGAATAGCTGCCATCAAGAAATCAACTGATAACAAATGTTGGCGAGACTTTGGGGGGTAAAAAGGAACACTTCTCCACTGTTGGTGGGAGTGTAGACTGATGCAGGAACTATGGAAATCAGTATGGAGATTCCTCATAAGACTAGGATTGGAAGTTCCATTCAATTCAGCTGTTCCCCTCCTGAGTATTTTCCCAGAAAACCCGAAAAGGTCATGTCACAGTGATATATGTGCACCCATGTTTATAGCAGCACAATTTGTAGTAGCTAAATCTGGGAAACAACCAAGATGCCCATCAACAGCAGAGTGGATGAAAAAGATGTGGTATTTTTAGACAATGGAATATTACTCAGCTATAAAAAGGATGATCTTGAGGCCTTTAAAGGTAAATGGAGGCAACTAGAGAGTATCCTCATTAGTGAAATAAATAAGAATCATATCTATAAATATCACATTGTCTCTCTGGCATGAAAAGTAATAAAAACTGTAGGAGTAATACGTTCCAAAATGTGTAATAACTATTGTAAAAAAAACAAAGGGTAAGAAAGTGCTTTAAAGGATATAACTGCATGTATGTTTAAGTGTGTAAGATAGATGACCACATTACTAAGTTTTATTGGATCATTGAACAGAATGGTTTGCACTCTCTTTGTTTGACTGTCCATTTTCTATGCTTTAATTTTGGGACTTGAACAACTATTTCTAAGGTGACAATATGTAATTTATCAACCAGTGATTTCTTAGCATTAATTTCTTTTGAAATTCTGCATTACTTCTACCCTTTTTCTGTTTTTTTTTAAATAAAAAAATAAATGAGTACCAAGAATCTAATATAGTATCCAGGACATGGTAATAGCTCAATAAACAATTCTATTATTTTCATTCAGCTACCCTCTCATGGTCTTAGGTCTATAATATACACAAGCTGTCTATCAACTGACTAATTTTAAAAAAATATTCACTGTGGGACATTGGTTAAAGATTACTTTAAACAGTAATCACACAGGAAGACAGGGGTTTAGCTCAGCAGCATAAGCGTCTGCCTTGCAAGTGCACTGTCGTGAGTTCAATCCCCAGTACCAAACAATAATAATAATAATCACACAGGAATTGAACGAACACTCCAGGCCTTGCATTACCTCCAGTTGAGGGCAATATTTAAGAGACAAAAGGTGGGCAGTGATGGTTAATGCAGGCTTTGGAGTCAGAGACGGCTTGAAGGTCTCTTTCTACTCTCCCCAGATATATGACATTGAACAAATTATGCAGCTCTGTCAATTCCTAAATAAGAGTGAGAAAGCTGCAGAGCTGTGGCGAGTGTTAAAGGAATCCACATATGTGAGGAAATGACACAGGTCCAACAACAACGGTTACTCCAGTTCTTAAAAGCCCAACAATTTTGAATTCTGTGACGGAGTATTATAAGAAAAAGATTGATATATCCACAAGATCTCCCCTCCCATCAAGCCAATCTTCACATTTTTAAAATTAAGTAAGGTAGATATTATAGGCATTCGCATACTTAATGCATAGATTTTTCTGGAAAAAAAGTTGGAAATTCTAAAAAATCTTTGTGGAAAATCATACTTTTCTGGTTTAGGCTAAGATGAGTCTGGTGACCATCAGGGAAACGCAAATAAAAAGCATAGTGGTACACAATGACACATCCCCTGGGAGAATTAGCACCAAAAAGAAAGAAATTAAATGGCAGTGAGTGTGCAGAGGAAGCCGAAGCTATTACATACCACTGGTAGCCTCCCCTTTTCGGCAGCTAGCATGTCTTCAAAATTTGAGTGACCATTAAAGTTATCATGTGACTCAGCAGTTTCACTTCTAAGGTTATTGCCAAAAGAAGTGGAAACATGTCTACACAAACACTTATATACAAATGTTGTTGATGACATTGTTGATGACAGTCAAAAGTGGAAATAGTATCAATGTCTATTAAATGATGAACACTTAGGTAAAATGTGATATGCTGTTTCAATGAATGTTTGGTGATGAAAATTATTGAAGACTGGTAAATTCCACAGCAAGAATGAACCTTGGAAATTTTATGCAAAGTGAAAGAAGTCAATCACAAAAGTTCACATATAGTGTGATCCTGTGAATTATATCTCAACGGCACTGTTTTTAGAAGACTGGGCTAGTGCTACATAACAAGAAATGACCAATTTTTCACAGAATGACAGAAATAGAAAACTAAATGAAACACTTAAAACATTAAAGATTATTTGAAGAGTTTTTAAAATGTAAACACATACATAAAATTTAAGTGTATTTGGTGGTTAAAGGTGTTACTCAAAAACTGAGAAAGATAAGATTCACCAGTTACACATTGAAGTAACCTATGTAGTAAGCTATGGAGCTATTAACTTTAAGACTAAAAACCATAGAACCAGTTTTTAAATGTTAGCCATGTCTTCAGAATCTTGAAACAATTGTAGCTTGTCAGTTTTTTCTGATTACTCAATAAAATGTTATAAAAATTATAGAGAACAAAAAGCTAATAAGTGTACATAGTTAGATTACTGAAAAATAAAATGTACTTACCAATTATAATTTGTTATATGATATGTTCTAAGAATGTAAGACAAATTGGGGGAAATAAAATGTTCATACAAAGAAACACAACTAGTATGAAAAAACAGGTCTGCCTTACTTTGCAATTTCATAAAAAGGAAAGATTAAATGTTTGATCTTGCAATTTCTGCATTAATTGTGTTTTGTGTTCTCAGTGCACTTAGAAGGCACAAGGAGAACTCCATCCCTATGTGAGGAATTTTCCTAACACTTGCTTTTGATTAAGGACCGTGGGTCACAGTGAATCAGTGACTACGGATTAAATGGAGCTTTAGAAAATAGCTTAGCTTTCAAAGAAGGGTGCTTTTTCAAATGAATCATAAAGTTAGTCCTCAAAGGTCAACAGAGACACAGAGAGAAAAATTTCAACTTTTCCTCCCACACAGTAACGTGGCATATTTGCCTAGAGTATAGAAATCCGAAATTAATTCTGATTATAAAAGCCAATGTGTTCAACAGTTTTGGATTTCTAAGTGTCGTTTAGAAGCCATGCTTAAGATTTCATTTTAGTCGAAGCTGTTACCCTGCACACTAATAAGGTGATGACCGTAATGGGAAATATAAAAATGCACATTAGCATTAACTCAATTTCATAGTGCTTGTATATAATAAAAATTCATACTGCTTGTATATAATAAAAAAGCAATGCAAAACATATTTTAAAATTCTATAATGCTCTCCATACTTTTTTCAGAGTTGAAAGTCTACTCACCAGAAATCTAACTGAAACCACCTTTTATTCATAGCAATCAAGAGAAGCCAAACTGGAGTTCTCAAATTATTTAAAGAAACCGATTGATAAATACCAAATGAAAATACCGTGGGAGTAGCTGCATTTATATTAAGTTCTAGAAAAGCCTACTACTGAATATGCAATTTCTAATAATAAAATATATCCCAGGGACCAAGCTGTGTCCTTGGAACAAAGTCCTTCCGCAGATGTCCAGGTGGAGTGACAGGTATTTTCCAGGTCTAGGACCTGCAATCACATCTCTAAGAGGTTTTCTGCAGCAGGTGCTGGAGGGAGGCCTGGGTCTGTGGCTGATCTGAGGACCCCACCAGGTCGCCTGGGGGTGGGGGGCGGAGGTGGGGTGAGCAGGAGAGAAGAAACGAGGCTGATACGGGAATCGGAACCAAATGTTGTCGCATGTTGGAGACGATTAGCTGCCCTTGTCATGGAGGAGCTGTCGCAGAAATCCAAGAGAAAGACGGGAGCAAGGGGTCAAGTGCAGGCTCATGAAAAAAAGAAGTTTATGGACACAGCGAGGGCAAGGCCAGAGCCCACTCCCCGTGCCTTAGCTTCTTAAATACCCTCTGGTCCTGGAAGGAAGCGTGGATGCAGGGCTCGGGGCTAGTTGCTGTTTATTAGCACATCTCAGGTTTAGCCCACGGTGTGTTTGTAATTAAACCAGAAGCTTGAGCGAGAAAGCTCTGCACCTCTCCTTTGAGGCTTTGCTGAGTGCAAGCTTAACCCTCAGCAACCAACCGGCCTTTACTGTTTGATGCCTATTTTTAAATGTCTGTGCCTTTATCACCACAGCTGCTTTTCAGGAGGACCCACGCCTTACACGTTCATTCAGTGACTACCACCGAGGCCTACTAAAATTCCAGCCCCTGTTTGAACAGGAAATCAACCAGCCGAAACCCTTGTTCTTCTGAATTTGATGTTTTCTGGAGCAAAAATAGGCTCTGAAAAAATGTAAATGAGTAAATTTGGTATCTCATTTTGCTGATTTTTAATACATATTTTTCACATGATAACATACGTAAATTAGTATGTGTCTTTAATGAAAGAGACAAATTATACCAGGTACATTTTTTCTTTGTGGGGGCCGATAATAATAGATGGCCTTTAGGATTCAGTTAAATACAGTAAAGGAGCAGAAAGCCATGAGTACTTTCAGAGTAGAGGAACCAAGAGGTCGCATTGGAACTGAGGGGAAGAGGTCAGGACAGCGTCACTGGGAAGACGCCAGTGCAGTCCAGACCTGAAAGGGGAAACTGGGCCCTGCCAGGGAAAGGACACAAAATGCCAACATCTGGGGACAGAAGGGCACCAGTCTGTGCTCTGGGACAGACAAGGGGAGGGCAGCTGGAGCTGACTTGGGGTCGAGGACAGGATTAAGAAGGGCAAAATCAGAGCAGTGACAAGAAGGGCAGACTGCCAAGTCTCCCGTACCATTGTGAGGACGTTGGCCTTTATGCCGAGAAGGTCATGGATGGGGATCCATGGAAAGGTCTGGAGACCACAGAATAGCCATAATCTCTGAAAGATTTAAACAAGCACCTCTAATCACTAGGTGAGAATGGGTGGGCTGGGGATGAAGGGGAGGAAACAGGCCAATCAGGAACCTCTCGTAGGAGTCCACATCACAGGTGACAGCGGCCCTCACTCAGTGTTAGCAGAGCAATGATGAGAAGTGGTCGGGTTCTGAGGACATTCCGAGGAAAAAACTGACACTCTAAGCATACAGCAGATGGACATCAGAAGAAACAGAGTTAGAGTCATGGGCCTGAAAGTCTGGATAAGCAGGGGTCTTTAATTAATTCAGTGGTAAACAGAGGCTCCCTCTAGTACTAAACTGGTGCATTTCTGACGGAGCAGGGAAACTGTACTCAAAACTGAAAACACAAATCATCCTGACAAGGAGAGTTCCGGTACTGAGATACATGGGCACTCACAGAGGAGAAGGAAAGCGGGCAGCCGCGGAAGACTCACTTTAAGGTACCAGGTCATTCATGGACGTCATCCCGCTGAGCCTGCCAGGCAGCACAGCATTGGTTCAGCTTTTACGAGTAAGGAAAGCAGGTGCCAGGCTGGTCCCAGCTGTGCTTGTCCAAGTAGAGGTGAGGACTCTCTCCCCAGGGACAGGCTGCCTTCTCTCTCTAGGCTTTCAGGTGTTGTCCCCACTCTCCGGCTGTCCTACAGCCTGCAGTTCTGCTCCATTTCCCTCCACCTGAGAACTGGAATCCCCTCCCCCACGCTGATCTTGCGTGACGAACAATGAAAGAATATTTTGGGAGGTACCACGTAAACCATCCTCTGCCAGCATCCTTCAGTGTCCTGGCAGTGCCCTGCTGTTCTAGCAGAACTCTCTGCTCACCAAGAGTCCATCCATTCTTCAACCCCCAACCTCCCTTCCACATCCCTTCACTCTTTGTCGCCCCAAGGCTTTTCATCCCAGGAGTGACACCTCAGAAGCTGCAGACCTTTACTTGCCTTTACCCACAAAGCCAATATGATCCTCATGCCGTCTTGGGCAGTGGTCCTCAAGCTCAGCACCCTCTCAGATGGGGTTCCATCCCTACACGGCCTAGGGTAGATGAGGTGTTGGGGCCTTTTGGTGTCAGTGTGATGGTAGTGAGTGGCTTCTGAAGCTGTGCTACTGATCTCCTGGCTCTGGGTCCCCTCACAACTCAACAATCAACTCAACAATGAAGGACATCTACCAGACCCACAAGCTCCTGGATGCTAAGGGAGCTCCTCCAGAATCTCAGTTTTTCTCCTATATAGACACTCGAGGGTTCTCTCTAGGTCTGTGTCTGCTGAGCACAGCCAGTGCATTGACACTAACTACAGACAAAGCCAGAAGTGAGCAATGCAGTAGGGAGCATGGCATCACTGAGACACAATACTCGACATGCACGAATTAAAGATTATGTTGGCTTCCAGTTTGTGGAGGTTTCTGCTCATGGCTCTAAGGCAGGACAGTGTGGTGGAGGGGTGCCATGGAGGAGATGCAGCTCCTGTCGGTGGTGGGAAAGCAGAGACAGCAAAGGGAGGAGCTGGTGGGGAGATAAAACCTTCCAAGCCCACAGCCCAGTGCCCACATCTTCTGACCAGGCCATGTCTCCTGAGAGCAAATCTGCTGCAGTGCCCACATGATTCAGCGCCCTTGCAAAGCTCTGCTTAGGGCCACATGAGCCTTTAGGAAAGTATCCAGATTTAAATCATAACAGTGCTAGAAAACAGAAAAGAGACACCACACAGACCTGTCTTACTGTCTACATTAGCCTTTGATTCTTGAGTGGGCAACACTTTGAGAAGCAAGGTGTCCTCCTCGTCACCTTTACAAACTATTGTCACTTATATGAGCATCGCTCGACGTTGCAGTCTCTTTCAGGCTTGTTTTCCATCGGTCAGCTCAGTACTGCAGCTGTTTTATGAAGATGGCAGCAGTTTGGGGTGCTTTCATTCCACATCCCTTAGGCAGCTGGTACCAAATCAAGAAAATGTGGAGAAGTGGCCTCGCACACAGACATCCCCTCAGCCACCACTGTGCTGGCCCCGGGGACGGGCAGTTGCCTCTTTTTGCTTAGGTTTATTAATTATCAGACACCTAGTCTCAAGTAGTGTAAAACAAGCATCCATGTCTCTGCACCCTGGTCTTGTTCTGATAGCCCCTGTGATGGCCAGGGATTTGCTTCTCCCAGAACCCTAAGCTATGACCACAGCAAATCAAGATCTGGATTCTGCTTAGTTAGATGGCTGCTTCTCAATTTTTTTTTTTTTTTTTTGTCTTTTTCTATTTTATCGGTACCAGGGATTGAACTCACGACCGCCTGCTTTGCAAGGCAGGTGCTTATGCCGCTGAGCTAAATCCCCAGCCCCAGACGGCTGCTTCTCTGAAATATCCCTCCAAGTTATCCTCTTCCTTTCATCTTTGTGTCTCACCATCTCTCACCTGGTGTATTGCAGCTGCCCAGTCTAAGTCTCTTTGCTCCCAGGCTCTCAGGCTTTCTCATCTTCCACCAATTTGATGCTGCAGATATTAGTATTTTAGCCCTCCATAAGCCAGCATTTCTGCGCTCACCTCTCATACTCTACAACTTGCTGTCCAGTATGGTAGCCGCTGGCCACATGGCTATTGGACACCTGCAGTGCAGCGAGAGAATGAGGAAAGTATAAAAAGAATTTAAACATTTACCATAGACCAAGAACATAAAATAGCTCATTAATGCTCATGCCGATCACATCCCGAAATAATACTTGGAAACTTTTGAGGTTAATTAAAACTTATCGTTAACATTACCTTTGCTGCTCTCCCCTGTCTTACTGCAGCTCCTTAGCTGACACTCCTTAGAGTGTTGCCCTGATGGTGAGGCTGGTCCAACCCACTCCCTTCCTTCCCCCCGAAACAACCTTCCCGGGGCAGCCTTTGCTCACTCCAAATTGCATTCCAGCCCCACCTTCTCCAGGAGCTTCTCTAGATTATTCCTTTGTGTATCATTCTGACACTCTACTTGATTGTTTTATTTAGAAATTTCTTTCTCTCGTGCCTGTCTCCCTCACTGGACTGTGGGATCTATGGAGGAAGAGATCCAAATTTGCCTCACTCCCTCCTGAACTTGTGCACCCCTATAATACCTGGGCACATAACAGGTGTCCCATGAGTCCCACCTCAGAAAATGGATGAATGACGGAAACCTCCTAACCCCACCTCACATGACGAAGTTGTGGATACAAAACTATAAACTCAAAAATACTATCAGTTGATGAGGATGAAATGTATGAATGAATGAAAATTAGTTCTCAGAAATAGCTAATTAAAAAGTTTGTTTCTAACCAAAAAAAAAAAAAAAAAAAAAAAAAAGAAGAAGCATTTAAACATTTCTAAAGCATCACAATTTATGTGACAATGACTTAAGAGTCTTTTGTAAATCATCCAATCAGGTGAGGACAATGCTGAATCAGGAAGTCAGATAAAGTCAGTGTACCTGAAAGATGAAACTGATCTGAGGGTCCACTTTATCATCTCTGTCACTGCTTCCTTCATGTGGCATTTGTTTTTAAATTTACTGTCTTGAATGAATCTGATGCAAAGCAGCTGCTTTCCCACAAAAAGGCTTATCTTTTTCGGCATGGAGAATAAAGCAGGGTTAAAAATGCAACAAGATACGCCCTGTCTCCTCCAGGTCAGAGCAGGGTATGTGCATGCAGGGCCTGGAGCTTTGAAAGTCAGTGTGAAAGCAGCGCTGCTGTCTTATCCTCTGCAAGCAGAAGTCCCAAAGCCAGGTCCCTTCCCAGCCCTGGGCTGAGGAGCCTTCAAAACAGCCTCCAGGGTCAGTGGCTCTGTTGCTCACCAGGGAACCCAGGCCACGTGGGCAGAGAGAGTGCTGTTCTGAAAGATCAAAGGCTCAGCCCAGCGCTGGCTCCAGCACAGGCAATGGGGAGGAGGCTGGGCGCCTCAGCACCCTGTGAATCCTGCAGGAGCCCTGCTCTGCAACTGTCCTGGCCTGTGGCTGAAATGCCTTTGGCGAGTCTGGCCACAGCTGCGGTCAATGACAGAGTCACTAAGGGCACCGGGCTGAGCCGGAGTAGAGATGGAGCATGTGGTGGGGACAGTGGCTCTCCTTCCTGCAGGAGCTGTGGACTCACTGGCCACAGCTCTCAGGCAAAAGTCAAGAGAAAGGGAGGGGTGCCTCGGGGTCCCACCACTTGGTCTCAGCTCCTCTGGCTTTACATCACCCCACAGCTTACACACGGTGACTCCAAGCCTGCAGGGTGGGAACGCTGGCCCTGTGGACTCTGCTCTGCTGTGAGCTTCCCATCTACCCGGTCCACTTCACAGGGGACTCTCCTCCTGTCTTTCTCCCCAGGAAATACACATGTGGTGGGTGAGGGGACCCAGCCCCGCCAGTACCCCAGCTGTGGGACTGCAAGGACACACAGCTGGCCGTGATGATACCTTGAACACAGCTCCCAAAATCTGTACACTCCCAGGCCCAGAACCTGTGACTTCCACCTGCTGCAGAAAAGGGGCCTTTTAGGTGCAATAGACCAGCTCGAGAACAGTTCATCTGAGGTTTAGAGCTGGCCTGACCTTCGGTAACAGTTGCCCTCCTGAAAGAAGAGCACACAAAGAGGGCCAGAGGAGGCACTGTGGACACAGGTGGAGACCCAGCTGCCAGCTTGCATGGAAAGTCAAGAGAAGAAAGACTCAGAGTTCCTGCCAAGGAGTGGAGCCCTGCCGACACCCTGCCCTTCAGCTTCCGGTCTGCAAGCCCAAGACGGGAGCTCGCTATTGTCCCATGCCGTCCAGTTGATCAAAATTTGTTCTGACAACCACAGAAAACCAATACAGAAATCACTTTTCCTTCAACACTGGTTATATATGCATTCATCTCAGGAAAAAACACACAATACTATATTCCCTCCCCAGGATATTTGGCAATATTTCAAATATTTCTATCATCTACATGTAAAATTGAACACACTATTTTATATATAAAATGTTGAACATATAGCTCTGTATATGTTAAGCAGCCTAATTCTAAATGCTTGGACTGGGGGAGATTTAGCTCAGTATAAGTGCCTGCCTGGCAAGCATGAGGTCATGAGTTCAGTCCCCAGTACTGAAAAAAAAAAAAAAGCTGCAAAACAGATTTTGAGCTTCCAGACTAGGAATGCTCAGTGGGGAAAGTCTATGCAAATAATTCCAAAATTTGAAAACTCCAAAATCTAGAGTCTAGTCCCAAGCATTTCACCCACGGGATCCTCAGGCCAGGTTCCCTGTTGGGCTCTCCGGGGAGCATCTGAAGGATGCCACTTCCTGATCTGGCCAAATGTGGAGACAATGTCACAACATCACTGTGAATCTCTTAGCACTCCTACTTAGCTCTGTTCCCTTGACCATGCTCATGGGTGGACCAAGGGGCATCTACAGCAAAGCATTCCTTCTGAAGTGCCCCTGTTACCTTGAAAGGAGAGGCTGCTAATCAAGAATTCTAACTTGGATGCTATGACGGTGGGGGTGAATAGCCCTCTGTCCATCCTCCAAATCACAGGACAGTTAGTGGCATTGCTGGGCTCCACCTGCCTGAGGCCAGCAAAGATATCATTTCTAATAGCAAAGGTGTTTCCAGATAGCACCACATGTACCCAGGGGTGAAACCACTTCTGGTGAGAACCCTCCCCATCCTATTTCCTCAGGAGTTCCTGGAGGAGGAAAACAGGACAGCTTGTCAGCGGCTTGTCACCTGGAAAGTGACAAGATCCTATCTGCAGCAGGGGGCCTAGGTGATCAGCAGGTGTTTGTTAGGAGGAACTCTCCAGCCATCCACTCGGAAGGTGCCCTTCTGAATCTGCCATTTACCTCCCCACCCCAGGATTCAGTGAGCTGCAGGTCACCCACCCCTGAGGTCTGAGCCCTCACTGATTGGACAAAGATATTTCACCTGCAGGAAGTGCTCCAGGGTTGCCCCCACGAGAAAGAGCTTGGGTACAGTAGTAAATTGCATTCTCAGAGGGAGCTGCCCTATTCCCTGGGGATGCTCCACCAGAAACCATCAATTTTAGGGAATGCTCACTCAAAGCCAGCAATCCTTGCCTCCTGCCCACCAACTATTAGGCCTTCTCTTGTAAAACCCCTGTCCTTCACTAAACTGTGTTTTTTGAAAGCAAATAGTAAAAATACTATTTTACTAATTTTTTAGCAAATACTATTTTACTAATAGTAAAAATCTAACTTTTAGTCCTAAACATATACTTTCCTCTACCACTATTAACTAGAGCAATGTGAGTGTTTTTCTCTCTACCATTTTTCTTTCCTAAAACTTATTCTGATGGCTCTTGGGATTAGTCTGTGAAATGGCAAAAGACAAATAGATTGTAAAAAATTAAAAAGAGATAGGAAGTAGGGAGGAAAAGAAACAAGGTGCCAGGATAATTGGCAATGTGTTTAATCAGTCCCTCAATAATCAAAACACAGCTGCAGGAAGCACAAGACTGAAGGAGGAAAATGAAGTAGTTGTGACAAAATGCTGAGTCCTCTGTCGGGCTGCTGGGGACACACTGTGGAAGAGCTGTTCCGGAACCATGCCCAGTGTGTACTGTGCAGTCTACGAAACAGAATTTACATTGGGAAAATAAGTGGAGGACAAAGAAATAATCCTTTCCGCAGGTAACTGCCTGTCATTATAGGCATCATTGATGAGAGTAAATAAGATTGAAAATTACCACGGAAGTTGCCAAAACCCCAGCCAGAATAAAACAAAGTCAGATGGCATGGAAGTCTTGGATGCCTGAATGAAAAATGACTAAATGAAACCAAATTTGGTCCCACAAGAAGAATGGATAAAACTTTTAACCAATTAGGAGAACTCAAGCATAATCAAATGTGAGCCACATAATTATTACATGGAACAGTAAATATTTTAATTACATAATTAGATACAAATGTAAGGCTTTTGTTTTCTTCTTTTTGTGTGCTTGTGTTTTTCTGCTTTCATGGTCAGCAGCCTAATGTAGTGATTTAATTACCTCAGAGTCAGTCAGTTAAGCTTTCTGTCTGAAAACTGCCTTTTCACAATGCCCTCAACTGACCTGAAGTGAAACTCAAACTCACCCTTTGTGCCCAGGGTTTTCCTGACAACAAAAGAGGTATTGGTTCTCCTTTCCCCAGATACCAGCTCTGGGCTTATTTCCCAGCCCCTTCTCCTCCTCCCTGAGTCTCCTTCCTCTACCCCTTCTTTGCCCTCCCTCCAGCCTCCAGCTCATTCCATGCACACCCCCACCACACACATACAATGGCAAGGAATGCCAGGTCCGCCATCTTGTTCTCTCAGTGATCACAGAAACAAGAGCCTAGGGGTTGTCCCGTATGCCAAACGCATACACTCCCTGCCCCTAACTGCTCTGACCTTGACTGCTACAACAGGGCATGAGCCACAGCAAAACTGTTTTGGAGTCATGGGTAAGAAGAGGAATCAGAAACACCACCTTCCAGAAAGAGTGGGCAGCCGCGGGCATAGTAGAAGTGCTAGAATTAGGCCAGGCAGCCTCTAATTTCCCTTTTCATTCATGTCCTACTTCCCCACAGCAAAACACTTGGGATGGAAAAGGCTTTGCTGAACCAAGGTGGGTTCTTTGTTGTGCCTTCATTGGCTTTTACTCTGCAGGTCTCACTGCCTTTGACACATGCCGGGTTAAAGCATATTTGAGAGGCTTAGCTTATTCACTGTGTGCTCACTAGGACAAAGTACAGATGCCTGCAACTTGTAAGGGAAAAGGTTCGTTTTGGCCCACAGTTCTAGAGGTTGCAGTCCATGCATGGTTTTCCAGCTGCAAAGGAGAAGCTGTGTGCTGGAAGAGCCAGTCAGAGGAATGAAGCTGCTCACATTAAAGCAACTGAGAAGCAGAGAGGGAAGGAAAGTGCTAGAAAGGAAGAGTGTGACCGACCTCTTTCCACCAGGCTCATTCTCCTAACTGCCCGGTCAGCTACTGTGTTTGTCATTGATGACACAGCACCCATGACCCAATCGCCTTCCAAAAGTCCTGCTCTGTATGCATGAGAGTTTGCAGAGGGGGGACAGTTCAGATCTAAACCATAACACTCCTGAGTGTTCAATGAATTTCCTAGTTCTGTTGCCTAGATCCAAGAAAATATCTAACACAAGAAAACTTTTAAGAAACTGATTTTGAAATTTTCCCACTTAGAATTCCTTCACACTAAAATATGAATATGTGGTTTGGCTCAAAGAGTTCCCTCCATAACCCTGAAACATGACCCCACAAACAGAAGTTTCACTGAAAACAACCAATTCTATAGCAGATTGGCCCAGCAGTGTTCTTTAAACACACTACTACTAACCGAGAACAGTGCGGTCTGTCTCTGCTATTCTTCTTCCCTAACTTCTAAAAGCTATAACTTTCCACATAGAGAAACCAGCCAGGGACACCTATGTATTTCACAGAGTGATTCTCAGGAGAGACTCATGGGGGGCATGTGCTTAGCAAAACTGAAGACATACATACTTTTTCTCCAAAGAGATCAGCAGTACTGTAGTTGTAGGTTGACCTGCTCCTGTGGCCCAATTTCTCCAATGTTAAAAAAAAGACATTAGCTCATATGTCACTGTCAGAGAAAGCTACTTGGAAGTTAACGTCATAATTAAGCAACTGGTCACTGCTAATTTGTGCTCTTTATCCTGAAGAGGAGAAAGGTGGAATTGATAGGTAGACAAATGTGGCAATGTCAGTGAGGGTCTGGGTCAATATTTTCAGTCTCCATGAGGGCCCAATAAACAGAAGACAGAGACTTAGGCACTGGCATACATTGCTAGGTGAAAGGCAAGAAAAGCTTGTAACTTATGAAAGTGGTAGAACCCATTTCTCTGTAGTCAGTAAAAATAAATTCCTACTTCACTTAGATGAGGATGTGTTTAAATAATGACAGAATGGGTTCTTAGGAACACTTCCAACTCTTATTTCATTGCAGTACATGTGCTTTAAAATGTTAAAAGCATTCAACACTCTATTTATATTCAAGTAGGTTCAAACCAACATGGCCATTTCCCCTTGCAGAGAAATCATTAGTGCAGTAATAGAGAATATTTTCTTTGTATGTAATGAACTGTATACCGTGGTTTAACTGTTACAGTAGCTATTTAAGGTGGCTCATTTGTAGAAACATATGTCTGATACCTGAACGTGTGACAATCTGCTTCTACCAAATGCTACTCAGCATTCATCTCCACCTCTCCATTTCACTCAGAAAAACGGTGGAAGGAATTTTATGCAAGTACAAGATCTTAGGACCCAGGCATATTTCTGGGTTAAACCAGCTAAAATGAGGCATGGCACTAGCCAAGGAGACAGGACATGAACTTGCTCTTTTAGGTTTCAGCCACTTCTCCCTTACAGAAGAATTCAGCTTAAAAGGCAAACTAACTAGTGTATATCGCTGCACCTTACTTCCGTAAGCACAAGTACTGGGACTGAAACGAGGACCAGCAGGCGCCCTTGTTCACCTTCCTCTTCGTTCTCACTTGCTTCCCTTTCACCACCGCACCCCTTCCCCATCTCTCTGAAGTGGCTGCGTTTGGCCAGCATAGCAGGCGCCCCACGCAGCCTGCCAGTACTTGTGCTGGCTCCAGTACCCCAGAAGTCCTGCCCTTTCCTGAGAAAATCACACTTGCCTTCCCAGACTCCGCTTAGCACCACCTCCTCCTCTGGGAAGTTACTCCAGACTGCTCTCTCCCCTTCTCTGAGGATAGGAGTTACATCATTCGTGATGTTAATGTGGACAGTTCTCCCAGTGGGTTCCGGGAGGTCACACAGTCCTGACCTTGGTGTGTAAATCTGGTGCCCTGTCCCTTCTCTGGTGCTGTTCCCTGCTTTGCTTCCTGGCCACCGCTAGGTGAGCAGCTCCCTTGCCCAGCCTGTCTCCTCCCTGCTTCTGCCTTGGAGCCAACCAACCAACACTGAATGCTCTGGAATTACGAAGCAAGTAAACCATTTGTGCCCCTGAGCTGTGGGTGTCGGGTATTTGATCCCAGACACCTGGACACTAATGCATCCTCTCTGTGGTGTGCTCCAGGTTCTGGGATCCTGTTTCTATTGTAATGAGTTTCTCATACCAGACTCTTTAAAACTAAGTCCATTTTGCTTTTCCACCTTTTTTCCCTGACCTCCTCCAGGGGCTAGAGCACAGGATGTCTCAGAAACACGAGTGACATGTTTTGATGGTGAATCTTGATCGTCAACCTGCCTGGGTTAAGAAACACCTGGGAGCCAGGGAAGCACACTTCCAGGTGTATCTGTGCAGGTATCTCCAGACACAATTGGCACATAGGCCAGCACACTGAGGGAGTAAGACCACCCTCATCGTGGGTGACACTGTCCAATAGGCTTGCAGCCCACATGGAATGAAAAGGGGAAGAAAGAGAACCCGGCTTGTGCAAAAAGCTTGATTCTCCTTGAGCAGGTAAGCCTCCCACTGCTACTGTCACCTGTGGACATGGGACTTCGCTGCTTCAGCCTCTCGCTGTCACTCCCACCAGTGACTCTCAGGGAGCATCCAGGCCCTCCACACGGACTGGTGCTGCATCCTTGGTTGCTCTTGCTCTGCTGCTTTCAAGAAAGGACTGAGCTCCCCTACGTACCGATGGTCACTGGGGACCATCCAACTCTGTGAAGCCTCTCTCACATAATTATATGTATTCTTCTATTGTTTGTTCCTCTAGAGAAATATATATATTTTTATATATAAATTTATATTTAATGTACAATATAAATATATATTTTTATAAATATGTATATAAAGATATGTATAAGTATATACATATATATGACTTTAAGAAGCATCTAGCTTACAATCTTGCCTTAGTCTATGGTATTATCTGAGAAACTATTGTAGGCTTTGTGGCTTACACAACAGACATTTATTTCTAGGGCTGGGAAAACCAAGATCAAGGTGCCAGTGGATTCAGTTTCTGCTGAGAGCTCTCTCCTTGGCCTCACAGACAGCAGCCTTCTAGTTATGGTTTCATCTGATGGAGAAAGAGTGTCTCTTCTTGTTCTTCTGTGCAGCTGAATTGTCTCGGTTACTTTTCTCTTGTTGCTGGGGCAAAACACCTGACACCTAAAATAAAGGAAAAAAAGGTTTATTTAGCTCATAGTTTGTGGAGGTTTCAGTCCATAAAAATTTAGTCCCAGCCTGGAGGCCCCACCATGTGACCACATCTTAGACCAATTATTGCTCAAAGGCCTTACATCCAAACATCATAATACTAAGTGTTAGGATTTCAACATAATACATTTTGGGAAGATACAAATATTGAATCCAAGAGACTTACCTTCTTTAGTCACTACCCAGAAAATTAAAGTGTTATTACTGCTACTAAATTCTTATAATTCTCTGGTCATTGGAAATGTTCTCTATCTGTATCTATATCTATGTATCTATCTATGCATATATATGTATATATACATGTATGTATATATATGCATATATATGTATGGATATATATGTGGTGGTAGTGTTGACCTACATATATGTATATATATAAGTACATATATATCTGCATATATAAGCATTGGAAATGAAAATCTAAGACAATTTCACAAAAGCATGTTTTTTAAAGGCACAAAAATGAATTATTCACCTGTAAGACGTGAGGAGTATTTCCACCCCTTAAGTTTGTATGCGATAAAATTAGGAGGTACCTGTATTTGGAAGAAAATTGTTTTGGCATCTCAGGAAAACTGGTAAGACTATGTACAATTTTTAATAAGGCATAAGTACATAGCACATGGGCTCTTACCTCTTCTTCATGCAGCAGTTTGCCAGTGAGGCTCCACACAAAGGAAGAACTTGTGACAGATCAGCATGATTTCTAGGGGTAAAACTAGGAGTCCCATGTGTACCTTAACCAGGGAGGGGGCAGGGGGAGGGGAAGATAGAATTCATCAGAATCACTCAACTTGTAGCCCTTGCCTGAGTGCAGTGGTGTCTGACTGTTTTGTGTAGAGTTGGTCTTAGTCCGCGAAGCAGGATTGTCTTCGTTACTTTTCTCTTGCTGCTGGGGCAAAACACTCAACATCTAAAATGAACGGAAAAAAAAGGTTTATTTGGCTCACAGTTTGTGGAGGTTTCAGTATATAATCAGCTAACTCCAAGGGAGGGTGGCATGGCACAAGGGCCAACACTTTAACGTAGCAGTCAGCAAAAGTAGCCAGAGCAAAAAAGCGGGTACTGCTCCCCTGCTTTGCTTCCTGGCCGCCTCCTTTATAAAGTATGTAGGTCACCACCACCACCACCGCACCCAAGTCGCTTCCCCCCAGGGCAGATATAGCTCTCACAAAATCTCTGTGCCTTCCTCTTGCATAGGATGAGGATGTGTAAGGCTCCTGGCCCCCTACTGAACTTCTTAAACTTCCAAACTTCTCAAGTTAATACAGTGCATCAGTCTTAACAAGGATCATGTCCATTTGCTGCCTAAATTAATACTTCGTTGCCAATTTAGCATTAGTTTCACAACCCTCTTATTTTCTCAAATGTGCACACTTCTAACCCCCTAATCCTCACATCTTATTGTCTATCAAGATTTTCTAGTGTTACCCTCAAAGCTTAATTCTCTACATTGCAGTGGTTAGTCATGTGTGTCAACTTGGTTAGGCCATGGTACCTACCTATGTGCCCAAAAAGTCAGTCAAAATGTGTTCACCAAAGTGAGTTTCAAAGGCGGTTAACATTCAGATCAGCAGCTTCTGAGTAAAGCAATGACCCTCCATAACATGCTTGGACCTTATTCAATCAGTGGAAGAGCTCAGAGAAGAGATCGGCATCCTCTGAGGGAGAGAAGGGGCCCCAGGTTTCCTCTGGACTCCAAGGGCAACAGCAGCTCTTCCCTGGCCTCCTTGTAGAATTCAGATTTGCCATTCTCTCTCTCTCTCTCTCTCTCTCTCTCTCTCTCTCTCTCTCTCTCTCTCCACACACACACACACACACACACACACACACACTTCTTTATTCTCTGGAGAACCCTTGACTAATACCTCCTTTTCAAAACCTCTATGTATCTATTTTTATTACACTACTTTTCCGTTTTTGCTTCACAGTGGTGAATGTACCGCCCTCCTCACCCTACCTGATGCTTAAACCCCCGAGAAGGCAGTCTGGAGTCTTAGTCCCTCCGCTTCCTGTAACACCATAGGGTCTGGAGTGCAGTATGGGTGCAAAATTGCAAGTGGATCTGAATTGAATAAAATGGAAAGAAAGAACACACAAGGATTTAGTCACTTGACAACCTCGTGTTTCCACTTTGCTAAGCCCTACGAGGGGTGAGTGTGACCCATAAACTCACCATATGGCTGGGGTCTGGAAATCCCTAAAGTCTGTGGTCCTCAAGTTCACTTTGAAGCAAAGCCACTAGGGTAGACCAGCGGTTCTCAAAGTCTGCTCCAGGGGTCCCTTAGCAGTCCTCACAGGAACCGGAAAGCCAAACAGACCCCAAATGGCTGACAGTGTCCAAGTCGAATTCTTCCCTTCCCCTCCATCCTTAGCAGATCCACTTTTACTAACTTCCTATGTAATATTCCATCTTGAAAAGTAAAGTACTCAAATGCTTAAAAAATAAAACCACCAGGCTAACTGATCTCTTGGTTTTCTTCTCATTCTAAAAACTCTAAGATTGTTTTGCAGCTGGATTGCAAGTTTCATTCGTGTTTTGTTTTGTTTTCTGAAAAATCATTCTTGTCTGAAATATTTTAATCTAGGCTTGCTCAGACATGAGGCAGGCTGGGGTCCTTTAATAAGAATTCTTGAATCGAATTCACAGTACCAGGGAGGTACCTTGAGTTTAGTTGATGCTGTGGTTAAATATGAATCATCGCCAGAATTTGAAATGTGATTTCTGATGTAATGGCATTCAGAGGAGGTGGGGTTTTCAGAGGCATTCGGGTCATGTGAAACCCAGACCATAAAGGGACGAATGCTGGCCTCTAGGGACTGGGTTAATTCTCACAGGAATACAAGTGTTCTCACTGGCAGAACACCGGGTTAGGTGCTGAGAAAGCAAATTGTGATAAAGCATAGCTGCCCCCAATTTCCTTGTGGTCTTCCCTAATAGGCCTTCCCTATTAGGATGCGCCAGGAGGCCGCTGCAGAAGCTACACCAACACTCTGCCATGTTGTTGTGTAGAACACTGAGGTAGTAAACCTCTTCTTTATAAATGACTCAGTCTGGAGTTTTCTGTTACAGCAACAGAGAATGAGTACGACAATGGTTATGAGCAGAAAGCCCCAAGGCGACAGCTAGGTATTCCACAGCACAGAGCTCACGGGGAAGTAGTGATGCTTGGGTGACCACTCCAGAAGGCTTGCCCATAAGGACTGGGAAGAGAGCAGTCTGTTATGATCCCTAACTGGGAGAAAAGGTTCCTCTCAGCAGGAACCTGAGGAGATGGAAATATCGAGAATGCCCTGGGTCATTAGGAACTTGCAAAAAGACTCCAGGATAAACAATGAACTAGTGGGCCTCAAGGAGAGTACAAGGCAGGGTCCAGATGGGGTTAGAGTCAAGATAAGACATAGATAAGTCGTGGTCTGAAATCACATCATCTTTCAGGATTCTGAGTTAAGTCAGATCGCATCTGAGAATTAAGTCCAAGTCTGGCTCTGGCCTGAGCTGTTCTGCTGACATAAGAGATGGATCTGGGTGGTTCTGCCCCCTGGTCAAGGCATGAAATGTGCTGACTAACAGAGTTGTTTTGTAACCATGAGTTGGAGACAAGTTTCAAGGTGCTTTTCCAACTTGTCAGCATTGTTTATTAGTAAGAATGAGTGAGACTGATGATCTGTACCTGGTCTGGGTGAGTTCCCCAGACAGCTGTGCCGTCGGATCTGGTTACAAGCCTACATGACCAGGAAGGGATCAGAATCCCCAGCCATGAATCCATCTGGGGTGCACTGGTTCCGAGATGTTATCTGCACATGAATCTAGTTGAGAAAGCAAGACTAGAATGACATAGGGCAAGGTGAAGCTGGCCCAGGCTCTGCATACCTGCCAACTTTTGGCTACAATGTAGCTGCTTATTTTAGTTCTGTTGTTACGCTCTGTTTTTTTTCTCCAATAAAGAGTGGATTCCTAGCGATGTCCTTTTAGATTCTGCAAATCTCCCTCAAGCAGTGGAATACCTTCAGTGTCACCATCATCACGCATGGGAACCAAAGTTTAAAAAGAAGTCCAAAATAGCCACCAAAATGAGAGTCACCTGAAACCTTGCCATCTAATGCAGCAATCGAAGAAGCAGCAAGGCCTCGTCTGGAGCAAGGGGCTGTATCACGTAACAGCATTTGTCTGTCTGCGTCACATTCAACTCATAGACTGCATTAGTAATTTTTCACACATCTCTAGAGGGCAAAGCATGGATGTAGAAAGGGTTGGTGCTGTTATCTCTGAAACAGAATTTTGTAAGATTCTAGAAGTATTGAGAAACTAACTGAGAGCATCTCCAGCATGTGTAGACAGTATTATTGTCTTCACTGTGAAATTATGCACAATAAATACATTCAACATTCCCTCTCAGCATGAGTGTTTGATAATTCTAAGACTTTAGAGAGTATGAATCATAAAGGCCTCCAGTGCCATGAGGTCAGGATCTTTTAACTTTATTCCTTGTACCTTTAGGGTGTCTTCCTTTTTGCCTATGTCTGAGTTTACTGGGTTCTGGGCATACTCAATTCCGTCTCTGCTCCTTGACAAAGGATGTCATCCAAGAGTCGACTTCAGTCTTAAAATATACACCCAGATCAAAGCCTTATTTCCTTACACATTTTCTCTTGATTAACACAAGAAGGAAAAAAGAGAAAGTGATAAGAGGATTAGTACGACCTCCGGGCTGGCTGTTAAGTGGCGTGATGCACTCAGGAAATTCTTACAATGGAGGAGAGCTAAGCATTGCAGAGAGGGACTTGGGTAGCTGCCCATCAGCATATTGAGGGCACCAGAATGCCAGCCCAATTCCTGGAGGACCAACAGCGCAGTGGAGCCCACTGGGGTCAGATGCAAGGCCCAGAAATGGCCATCGTGCTGCAGAGGCGGCTACTCGCCATGTGCTCCAAGTGCCCACAAACACAATGCCCATGCAGAGGTGGGGAGGAGGCTGGACAAGCTGGGCCTGAGACCCAAGACCTGGAGCTCTCCAGGGCTGGGTGAGGGAAGAAGCCAATAGCAACCACTGAGTCCTGGGAGCAGCAAGCACTCTGAAAGGTCAGCTCCAGGGGAGAGGCCAGGTCTCTCAGAAAGCTTAGAACATGGTGGAGCCCACACAGGGAGGCCCAAGACTCTTGGGCAGGTAAGTGCAGGCTTTTCCAGCAGGCCAATGGCTGAGCAGCTCGAAATGTGCCGAGCGAGCTGCAGCCGCCAGCGCCCGCACTTTGCCTGCCTCCTAATTCAGGAAAGAGTCAGGCTTTTCACTCAAAACTGCCTGTCAGCCCCATAGGTTTCCATTGCACCCCAAATAGCTCCTTGCCAGTCAAGGAGCCAAAAAGCTCTCCTGCCCAGAGGCAGCAGAGAGCCCCCTCTTCCCACATGTATTCCCCCAGTCCCTATCTAGCACTTCATAAATAAACCAAAGAAGAAAACTTTCCTTCGCAGTGGCAGCTCAGCCAGGGAGGTGTATATGGCTTTCACGGGTCCAGGACACTTATCTCAAGCTGGGAGCGTAATTTCATGGCAATAATTTGCTCAAAGTGTTGCTGATTGCTTCCTATTCCTCCCGGTTAATGACTTTCACACCTTCCGAGTCCCTTTTATATGTGCTGGCACGGCAATCACGGAGGAGGCTGTTTAGACTCCGAAGGGCTCTGCACTAGGCAGCTGGAACTACACTGAGCTCCCAAAGGTTTGAAAAGTCTCTTTCCCATAGAGCATTACTATTTGGGGGGGCCGGTCTTCAACTTCTGCCGGTGCAGCTCCTGCTCACAGTCTCTGCAGTGCATAGACTCTGGACACAGCCCACGGAAGGGAATTTGCTGTGCTTAGACTTCCAGGCCTCTGAGAGGGGCTTAAGAGGAGCCGCCAGGAAAGCCTGGCCTGGAGGCAAAGGGGTGCACCTCTGTGAGGCCAGAAGTCCAGTAGGGAAGGTTTTGGGAAATGGTTAGCATCTTGAGGGTCATCTGAGGGCCTCGGGAGCTGTATTTTAAAAGCGATTCCTGCTTGCAGATTTTGGAAAAGTATTTTTCTTTGCCTATTGGCAACAATTTGCAATTTGAAGGATGAATGTGCTTTTTCCACATTTTAGGGGAAAAAATAAGGAACATGTTCCTCCTGTCACCAAGAATGCAGTGCTTGGAAACCCAGGGAGCAGGAGCTCCCGCGGCCAGCAGCAGCCCGTGTGTGTCACCGCCTCTCTCCTGTCTGCTGTTTCCACCCATCTGCTCTTCCCATCCATGCTGCTTCTTCCAGCCACACCAGGCATCTTCTCCGTCCTTTAGATCTCATTCACAGGCATGCATCCTTCACGCATCTTTGCTAGGGTGCCAGCCCTTCTCGACACTCTTCCATTCCCCCTGTCCTGGGGTCAGAGACAGGCAGCAAACCCAGCGAGCTCCTCAGCTGCCACCATCCAGGTTCACTTTCAGCCTGAACTGAGAGCAGAACTGAGGTCTGAGATGCTGCACATGCATCAGCCCTACCTAAGGATCCATCGGGACACCAGAAATCAGACCAGGAAACGATTGTGTGGGAGGTGGGCAGGGAACTTGATCTGCACAGCTTTTCTCAGTTGCGTGGGTCCTAATTAAAAACAAGAACAAGTCCCAACTCCTAAGACAGACTGCTCTCCATGCCCGAATCACTCATCCTGAAATACAGCACCGTGCAACTGGCCGGTGCTGGCATGTTGACACTCCTTTCTCTTCTTTTTTGTGCACTTTCTGGAAGGGCTTCTCCAGCACTTCCTGTCCCTTGTCCTGTTGGGAAAGAAAGTGTCTTCTACAGCCACAAGCTGTGGAGCAGGGGGTCATCATCCTGGCTTGTTGCATAGTCACGGTCATCCTCGCCAGGTGCAGATTCCATCCGTTCATTCTTCCAGGTTCCTACCTCGAGCTGCACACTGCTCTGGCTGCTGAGGTTCACCACTGACACCTGTCTTCACAGGCTGCCATCTAAGAGGCAGGTGGGAGGATGTAAAGAAGGGAAGTGAATGCCCTGTGTGTCAGCAGGCTGCCAAGAAACCGAGTGAGGTGGTCAGGCACAGAAGCAGTGACATAGCGGGATTGCCAGAGAGGATCCTTACCTCAGAAGAGACCCAGGAGCCAAGGCTTAGAGTGGGGGAGGAAGTTACCCCAGCAGACGTCAAGAGACAGACTGCAGAAGAGCTGCCGCTGGTACCTCTGATGAGAGCAAGCCCGCTGTGTTCCAGGAAGCCACAGGACAGGGTCTGAGTGAGAGGGAAGGAAGGAAGGAGGTCAGAGGCGTAGGAGCATTAACTGAGAACAAAATGCAGAAAACCTCTGAGCGCTGTTAGAGAAAATGAATGGCCTGATTGCCAGTTAAAAAGGGCCACTCTGGACACCCTGGTGAAAACACATTGGTGTGTGTGTGTGTGTGTGTGTGTGTGTGTGTGCATGTGTTGGGGAGGAGAAAGAAGCAGGAAGGGGCACTAGGAACTCTACCCAGTTGGTAACAGTGTAGGTAATGCAAAGCACTCTGATTCTGGGTGAATTCAGAGTGCACCAGTGGGTAGGATTTCCTGACAGGGGACTGTGAGATGAGAAAGGCATGTGCAGGATGGCATAGGGGTGGGGCTCAGCAGTTGTGACAATGGAGTCTCCATCCCCTGAGATGGCCCAGACAGAAGGTAGAGAGGCTGGGAGTGGAGACTCGATGACTAGTTTAAAGGCACTGAGTTGAATAGATTCCTCGCATTTAGTAATGGTCACAGGATGTCACCATGCTAATGTGTGCTATCTTAATAAGTTACATATGGCAAACACTGCATTTTATATTTTGTGCATACCTGGCAATGCTAAAAAGTCACTGTTAGCAAGATGAAATCTGCCCCCAAGAAGCAGCCCAAGACCTGCAGACAGCAGTTGTGCACCCTAATCTTATCAGCATGTCCACCAAGCCCCGGAGGAAGCCACTGGATGCTAGACAAGCTCCTTAGCCGAGGGAATTGACAAGCTCATTGTGATGAATGAGATTTCTTCACCCTTTCTGCTCCACTACCAGTCTCACAGGATTTCCTGTGCACAGAGCACGCTAGAGATAATGACAATGGGCCAGAGGTCATGGTTATGGTGCTTCCAGAAGCTTCCAGATTCAGAGCATAGAGAAATAGGGGCTTTCACCAAAACAGATGATTCTCCATGCCAAATGCCTGAGGTCACGGGAGCAGAAAGGCTTGATGGTCAGATGAAACAGTTTACTGTGCATGCTTATTGTGTGTGTTTTAACACCCAGCAAGTGTTGGAAAGCTCAAGCAAGGAGCTGTCAGGGGTGGGCATTCCGTGGTGTTATTCGCACACAGGACGGAACAGTGACATTATCCAGCTGTTTTGTTCCACGCGTGCACTATTCCAGTAATAACCATACCTGGAAATCAGGTCCAGACTGGCATCACACATGGAGCAAGCCCTGAAAACCTCAGTGGTCTTCACTGTGGGTTCCTTCCAAAACAGAAGCCCATTGGATTAACCCTTCTATTTACTTTGGAACAATGACTTCAATATAATAATTCGTCCTTACTGAGCAAAAAAGGGAATGAATGTTTTTACTTCGGAAATTAAATAGAATCTCAAAGCTGCACTAGACAGCACATCCAGGTGAAAGGCCGCATGAACAGACACAACCACCACACGGTTCAGAGGACAATGCAGTCTGTTCCCCCTCTCCCAAGCCAGCATTTGGAGTCAGCAGTGGCTCTGATCCACCAGGACATTTAGATGCAGCTTTGACTCCTCTGCATGAGCTCTCAAGGTCACCGTCATCTTCAGAATCCCTAGGAAAGGGGAAAAGAGGAGCAAGTCCAGACCATCAAGCCTCTGTCCAGCAAGTGAGACAGAGGTTGGACCTAGCAGGGCTCGTGCTCCTCCAGGGGGCCAGCCCCATCCAGCCCTGCTCAGGAAAGGAGGAGGATGCCTTCGCAAGCTCTACTGCCAGCCTCCGTACCGGTAGCAGGCTCTGCGGCAGGGTGGACTGCGTGTCAGACACAGAGCTGCAAGACAGGGAGACATTTATCTGAAGAAACTTTGGACACCTCCACTGGCCCAGCTGTAAGCCAGGCAGAATCACAGGCAGGCCAGAGATGCCCCGAAGTTCTCTCCGGGAGGTTTCAGGAGGTCAGAGACTTGAACAACTTGACTTTAGACAATTTAGTTCAAACAAATAGAGCCCAAGGATCTTATTTTGGTTTGCACGCTCAGCCAGGACCCAGGTAGATACCTTGAGAGCTAAAAGAAAAAAAGAGCTCTAAAGGATACAACAGCAAGTGTGTTTAGGGGTGTTAAATAGCTGACCATATTAATGTTTTTGGTTGGATCATTGAACACAACTGTTTGCAGTCTCACTGTTTGAATGTCCACTTTGTATGCTTTGATACTATGATTTGAGCAACTATCTCTAACATGATAATATGTAATCTATTAACTGGTGATTTCTTACTGGTTTTTTTTTTTTTTTGTAGTTCTGTATTACTTGTACCCTTACACCACTTTGTTTTGTTTTGTCTCTTTTTCCTTTTAAAAAATATATATGTTTATATAATTATTTATAAATTTATACATTATTCATGTATATTTATAAATTATATATGAAAAAACTATATAACTATATGGAAAAACATAAATAACTATGCCACCAACAACAAATGACATATAATAACATGTAAGCTGCTACATCTATGTTCGGCTGAAACACATAAAACATTTGCCCATGTGCCATACACTGAAGTAGCTCTTGTTTTTATTCTGGGAATGGCCTACGCTAGTAAAAGCTCAGTCCTTTTACCAGAGGACAGATTAACTCACAGCTCATGTTTATTGAAGGCCAGATATACGCTAGCATTTTATGTATATCATCTCATTTAGTCGTCAAAACTAACTTGCAGAATTTTTATGACCGTTTGGAAACTGGAGCTGAACGACTTCCAAAGGACTCGTGAGTGATGATGACTGAACCAGAGCCGCACAGACCTTCTGGCTGGAGCCTGAAGAATCGTGTTCTCCGCATCACGCTGCGTCCAGCTCCAGCAGAGATAGCAGCTATTTGAGTCACATGAGCTATAAACTGAAGTCCTGAGGTCAAAGTCAGGCACAGGGACTCTGCATGCAGCAGAGGCAGCAAACACGGGAAGAGGTGGCAGTGAGAACCGAGAGGCTCCCTCCGTGTCCTGGCTCTTGGCACTGCTGGCTCTGGGCGTGGTCCTGAGCTCCCGGGCTGGGGGGATTCGTACAGAAGCTGGGCATGCATTGCTCTGGGTCTCTCGCAGTGGAGGTTAAATGCCGTGACTTCCTCTATCCCTTCTGATTCTGCGGCTCCCCGTTACAACTTCAAACGTGATGTAATTCAGATGTAATTTCGTTTTCTCCAAAAACATTTTCACTAAGGATGGCCAGTTGTGGCCATCCTCATCATGAAAACTGAGATTGAAGATTAGCTCGTGTTTTCCAAGCCTGTTTAAGATCTTGTCAGTGATTGCAGAAGTGATGGGACCAGTGGAGCATAGAGATTAGCAGTCTGTTTTGGCCCAGATGTGGTACAACATGCCTGTAATTCCAATGCTCTTGGAAGCTGAGACAGGAAGATCTAAGGCTCAAGCTCACTTCCCAGGCAATTTAGCAATTTATCAAGTTAAAAAATAAAAATGGCGGGGGTTGTAGCTCAAGTGCAAAACCACTGGGTTCAGTTTTTAATGATATACACACACACATGCACACATGCATACACACACATGCAGAGGCACTCACCTTTGGACTCAGCAAACTGGCTGAAACAAATTACACCAGAAATCAGTAAGTGGTCGTTTAAATTTCACAATCTTTGGTTTCTTCAATCAAGTCCATCTTACAGTGTTGTGGTATTACATGGCATAATACAAAATATTTTAGGGCATATAAGATTCCTGGCATAGTACCTTGGGCATATTAGGGTTCAATAAATGATGGCTATTTTGTTGTAAGTGATACTAATAATCTCTGACAGTAGCTCTGTGACCCAGTGAAGTTTCGTAACCTATAAAGATCATAACCATCCTGGTTCATTACTGGAGAATTCAATGCACCAACATGTATATAGTAAATAGTCCTTAGCCCTAGGAACCACCTGGCAAGTGTTAAATATCTTTCTATGTCTAGAGACACATTGGGCATCAGACATACACATGGGAAGTGCCCTGTTCTCTGAGGTTCCCAGGGTTTGCAATGCATCTACGCCAAAAGAACAGATGCATGCAACACATAAACCATGCAGCACTTACATATAATGTACTCTAGGTGCATATATATTGTATATACGACCCTATACTTTCAGCAGCAAAATAAAGTGGAAAAAACATAGAACAGAGAACATTTTAAGCAAGTTTACATAAAAAGCCGTGCATTAGCATGGAATTAGGTTTAGGATTCCCCAGGAATACTAAAATCTACATAAAATGCCATATTAGCTAACCTAGGCATGCGTTCCTGTGTACGTATTTATTTGTCTTTATTTACTGAGCTAGGGATCAAATTCAGAACCTCATTCATGCTGGGCAAATGCTCTACTCTTGAACCCTGTTCTCAGGCCTTCCTCTGAACTTCAAGTCCTCTCTCCTTTTCTGATGAACCATTAGTATGCAAGAGTCGCTAGAGTTTATTGTTTGGGGAATAGTGGCAGGAAAAACTCTAATGTTTTCAGGACAGATATAATTATCTTCAAAGTTTTGTGCCATCAGTCAGTGAATATCTGTATGTGGAGTCTGTGGGTGGGAGAGGGGCTGTATTACTGATAAAATTACCAAGGCTTAAGGTAATAAATGCAATGCAGATCACCAATTCCTCTTCCTTTTGATGTCTCTGGAACCAGTTTGCTTCTTACTATACAAGCCTGCTGGAAACACTGAAAACAGCAGTTTAATTTTACTTTTGACATTATTTCTTAATGCTGAAATTGTATTTTTGAGAATCATCTCTTTGCAGCATGGAGAGTTTCATTGTGAAGGGTGCATGAAACTCTGTTGAAAATTTCTCTGGTGTAACTGACTTTTAAATCGTGTTAAAATACACACAGCATAAAATCTGCCGTTCTAATCTTTAAAACTGTACAATCGGGTGGTTTTAAATGCATTCATATGTTGTGCAACCAGTGTCCAGGAACCTTTTCATTTTGCAAAACTTAAATTCTGTCTGTGCTCATTAAACAACGGTCCCTTCCCTCTCTCCTGTCCCTGGCAACTACCATTCCACTCACCATTTCTACATATTTGGTGGCTTTAGCTAGCTCATGCAAGTGGAAGTGTACACAATTTGTCTTTTTGGACTAGTTTGTTCTACCTAACATGGGATCCTGGAGCCCCATCCTTAGTGGAATTTGTGCTAGAATAGTCTTGCTTTCAAAAACTGTATATGTCTCATCATACATCTTTGCCACATCCACCTACCCATGAATGCTTGTTGACTATGCTGAAAGATAGTGCTATGAATATGGTCATACCAATCACTCCTTGATTCCCTGACTTCAATTCTCTTTGACTCTGTCCATGCAAAACTCATATTGAAACTCAGCATCAAGAGTTGGTGGAAGCCTTTAAGAAGCATTTAAGGTCTTGGGGCAAAGCCTTGAACAATAGGTTAAGACCTCTCTTGAAGAAATAGATCCATTCTCCCAGAGCAGATTATCACAAAGCAGGTCAGCAGCCCCTTCAGTCCTCGCACGCTTCTGCATCTGGACACTTCCCCTCCCATCATGAGGCACAGTAGCCACTGCACAGTGATGCCAGTGGAAGACGCTGGGGCCTGATTCAAGAGGGGGTGCTCAGCAGGACCTGAGCAGGTAACTTGCAGAAGCCAGAGTCAAAAGAAACTTTCTTTCTTTATGAGTTAACCAATCACAGCTATTCTGTAATAGCAACAGAGAATGGACTAAGATAAATATATACCTGGAAGTAGAATAACTGGATCATGTGGTAATCCTTTTTTTCTTTTGAGAGGCTAGCACACTGTTTTCCATAGTCATCACACATTTTAAATTCCTCCCAGTTGTATACATGAGTTCTACTTTCTCCACATGCTCATAACACTTTTCTATTAATTTTTTGTAGGTAGTATTTTTTTTTTTGCAGTGGTAGCTCGTTGTGCTTTAGTTCTCATTTCTCTAATAATTAATGATTTTGAGCACCCTCTTGTGTCCTTGTTGTGCTTATTTTTCTTTGAAAAAATGTTTATTTAAGTCCTTTGCACATTTTAACAAGATTTTGTTTTTACTGAATTACAGGAACACTTTTTCCTCCTGGATTCTAACTCCTTGTTACACAGATATGACTTGCAAATATTTTCTCCCATTCTCTGTGTACCTTGTCTCTTGAGTGTGTCCCTTGCTGCACAGATTTTAGGTTTGAGATCACCTACTTAATTGATTTTTTCCTGCAGTGTCCATGCCTTTAGTGTCCTATCTGTGTGTAAATTTATATGCCATGCATAGGACTAAGACAAGAATCATGAAAGTCTAGATTTGTCACCTAACTTTCTCCTTTTCTCCACAAATGGTCCAGCACACTTCATCTAGCTGCAGACTCTAAAACTTAACGGTATCAGGAGGCCACCTGTGTTCTCCTGTAACAACCACTAGAATATAAACGAGATGTCAAAGCACTGTGTCTCTGAGGACTGAGCTCAGGACAACCAGGATTTCCTTCCTACCCCCAGTGACTGTAAATCCCTGCTGCCCTTTCTACCTGTCTTGTCCAATTCTGTGTTCAGGACACCACGAATTGAGAAAGAATCTCCGTGGGATCCAAACACCAGTAGGGATATGGCAGTGAGGTGGCCTCACTCACTTTGATGACCAAAGTCAGAAAGGAATCTTCCAATTGATCAAATGGCCAGCGGCCAGCTCTGAGGACAGAGCACAAGCCAGGCCTTCATAGTGTCTCTCATCACCTACCTCTGGGGGTAAAGTCCCAGTATTCCCTTCAGGGGTGTGAGCCTAAATACCTCACTTCCTCTTGCTGAGCCCCTTCTTGAATCAGGTCTCAGCATCTCCCAGTAGCACCACACCTGGCTACTGCGCCTCCAATTTATGGGCATTTGAGAAGCACTGATCCAACTATGGCAGTGCACACACAGTGAACTACGAGGTTAATTCAAATCAGCATAGCCCACAGCTTCTGCTGGGGCCAGGAGCTGGGGCCAGGAGTGCTTTGGGAGCAGTGAGGAGTATAGCACTTCTGGAAATTATCCCTACCCCTTTATAGACTGGCTGGGAATCCAGAACCTGGGCCTCCACCATTCCCGAGGGGGCCCTGCAGAACTGGGTATAAATAAACAGAGCAAACCCATGGCAGAAACACTGCCAGCTACTAGGCATAAAATTTTAGCCCCTTGTTTGTTTATCCTACAGCATGGGCGTGGAATCCAGAGGACACCGAGACTGCAGGACAGGTGGCCAAGTGTAGGGTCAGGTGTCAGTGAGTCATCACTAAGAAACCAGCACTCTGAAAGGCTGACCCACACACCAGGCCCGAGACGCACCACCAGGTGTGCGATGCCCTTGCATGTGCGCGCACATTTTAAGAACCCGTTACCATCCATCAAACATGATCAAGCATGAAAATTAAGTACCTCACCCAGTCCTTAGGTACCCACACGCAGCTGTTCGCATCTGTTGCCTATAAACTTCATGGTGGAATTACACAGGAACTTGTTTACCTAAGCAAGTAAACAAAAATGCATATTGAAAGGATTTTTGTTTTCTTTTATTCATTCTTGGTTTTCCAGGAAATATTTTTCTATTTCACCCACACAAAACTCTCCCTGTTCAACTATTGGTGCAGCCAAGCTAGAATTTATAATGTGGAGGTGAGCAAGTGTTCACGTTGTTGACAGATATCTCCATGAACCGCATAAAATGCACAGGGTCTTGCACTGCTTCTCTTCATTTTAATCCTGTGCTTCAAAGGGACTGGAATCCCTCTCCTTCTGATTCACGCACTCTTTAATTTTAAAAGAATAAAAACAATGATACAGAATTTCAAAACAATAAAACTGCACATTATTATCTTCAAAGTAGTAGCTTAGATTACAAGACACAAGCATGGAAAGTGACACTTTATAATGGATGTTTAATGTCCAACATGCCTGGTGGATTTTTCAAATCTTCATAAAGATCACCACCACTACTGCCTCATCACCTGTCTCTGCATCCTCTAACTAAGAAGTTTTATTTTATACACCTGATGCAGTTTGGAACGACCCGAAATGGGCACTTCAGCCAAAGCGGAACTTTCAGCCCACTGTGGTCGTGAGTTTGGAGAGCGATGCTGCAGGGTCTTGCTGGTACACTGCTGGGGCTGTGCACACTCAGCAAGGCTGGGCTGCTTGTGAGTGGGGACCACACACTGGGTGCTGTCCTCTGCCGTGAGGCCTATGCCCACAATGATATCCCTGAGTGCCAGAAATAGATCCAGAACCTCTGTCACCCAGAGCTCTGCACATATGGTGCCAGAGCCTCTCCCACCCCTGCATGGATCAGAACATGCAGAATAAAAGGACTCTGGATTTAGGCTTTCTCGTCCTGAGTGTGCTCTATGATCAGCTCCAAGCAAGCTCTTAATTCCATCGGGCGTTGCAGTAGCAGGCAGGAGACAGGTCTAGCTGCTCAGGTCATTCCTATTCTCCCCAAGGGAAACTTTCTGTCATCTTCTCAGGTCCTGGCAGTTTTTCAAAGAATGACCCTGAAATGCTTATATGTCTGTCGTGATGAGGAAAAGACTTAGTATTTCTAAAAGTTACTGAATTTAGTAATCAGGAGTGGCCTTCAGATGAAGAGGTCTTTTTAAACAATGTTAACTACCCAGGCATCTGAACATATTAAACCTTTTACTTTATATCTGGATTTGTTCTTTCTTTTAAATGTTTGGTGATGTGTGATCATGGTCTTCATGGCCATCTGCCTTCACTAGTCACTCAGTAAACATTTGTTGACCACCTCCAGGGTTCCAGAGCCTGCTCATCCCTAAGGCTGTGAGGCAGGAGGTGAACTCCACCCTGGCAGATCCGTGCCTACTTGCCCCACCCTTGCCAGCTGACAGCACAGAGTCCTTTATTCCATGCATCCTGGGCGCTCCTGAGCCACGTGTACACATGCAGGACCAAAGCAGACAGAGGCAAAGGACAGCTGGGTCACTTACACCCTGCAAAACAATCTCTGGAGCTTCAAATCATTCTTTATCTCTTGCATTAAAGATCAAATGGATGAACATTTACATAAACTCCAGGAGTCTGAACAGCGTGATGCGCCATTATGTCTTAATCCTTGGCACGTGGCACATGAAGGTGAAACTCTCAGACATGAGGAGGGGGATCCATCATCTTCACGATGAGGAGTGATACTTTCATTGGTTGAAAGAAATGTGAAGTCTTCATTTTTGAACTGATGTAGCTGGTGATTGTGTTTCCCTTAGCAACTACATCTACTCTTCCTACCCTAAAAGGAAAGTTTCTGGGCAGCAGAACCATGTTCCAGTGAGATCACCCATAGTTTTAGGACCTCAAGTAAGAATCATACTTGGAAAAGAATGAGCGAGCCCCAGCTAGGCAGGCTGAGAGCTTATCTGGCCCGGGCATGTGCTCCCTGGTGGGTGGAGGCCAGGCCACTGTTACACTTCTTTCCTCCTCCTCTGAACTTAAGTGAAAGCAATTAGTCACCAGGCAAGATGGAAACAACAGCATTTGGATCCAAAGGCAGCTGCGCGGTCTAAAGGCAGTCATTTCTCTGGGAGCCCAGTGTAGGCGCTGCATTTTGAAGTCTCACCAAATACTGCCCATGTCCCTTAGGCTGTCTTCCTGCAGAAAGGTTCCCTCCTCCACCACCACCACCACCAGCCCCACCTGAACCCCCCAGCCCTGTCCAGTGTGCACTTGGAGCCAGCCCTTCCCTTCCTCAATCCCCTTCTTGTGCAGTTACAGCCTGAGCAGGGGGCTGGCTAGAAAACAGGCCCTTGCACTGCAAGTGGAAGGGCGACCGAGTTCGGCCTCCAGGGAGAATGGCAGGAAGGCTGCTATTATTCTGCCTCATTCTATCTGCAGTGGGCGGCGTGGCGCCTGGAGTCTGGCTGACCCAACTCATTTCCCTGGGTTTCCGTGTCGCAGCGACAGTGTCTATTAACGCCCAGCATCTGCCTCCTGAGACTCTCTACACTTCCTGATGTAGGATGCACTTGCCTGCTCCTGGTGACCTTAAACACTAATAGAGCAGTCATAATATGACCTGGACAAGACCTGGGAGCTGGTCCTAATGCAAATGATTGATGTGAGTGCTTTCAGCTATCAGCTATCAGTCCTGACCCTTTGGCATTGTTCCCCACTCAGTGATTGTGTGGGCAGGAGGCTTAAGAATATGTCACAGGCATCGCTGTCACTGTGTGAAAGGTCGGTCTCGAGGTGTGGTGGAGAAAACCGAGCGTTAATAGACTGGAATTGCACAGGCAGCGTTTGCCGTCCCTGCTCCCAGCTAGTGGGCAACAGTTCTCAATCGGACTGTGACAGCTCCCGTGCTGGGCATGGCTCAAGCAGGTCGGTGTCTCTATGCACTTGGCTCACAACCTGAGCTTCTCGGCTGACCTCCCTCAGATACTGTTACCAAAGTGATTCCCACTTCTGTTGCAAGGTCATGGATTCACAGTCCTCGTTTCTCTTCACTTTGTCTCTCTGTGTTTCTTCCAGTGTAAGATACGTGTTGGTGGGGTGCATCCTGTGGCTCTGTGATTTAAATATACGCTCAAATTAGGAGTGGGCATCGGAGAGATTGTTGGATCATCCTTACGCTTGCTGCTTCTCACATGTCAGTAACTTTAAGATCAAATTCCTCTTTTTTGAGAAAGGCTTCATATATTTCCAATACTTCTGTCCCTGGCCACATAACACATTTAGATTCAGGCAGCCCATTTCATCAAGCTTCACCAAGTGGCAGATTGCCCAAATGTTAGTCGCTGTTTTTCAATTTGGAAAGTGTCCAGTCAGTGGTCAGCATGCAGGGAGCTTCTGCATAACCCTCTGTGGAAGCTGCAGCTGCCATTCTCAGTGAGCAATAGCCTCAGGTGACCAGAAGTGACCATGAGCCAAAGTAAACAGGCCAGGCTCCTCTGCCCACCGCGCGAGGGTCTGCCTGGACTGCAGTCACTCCCCACAACAGTGGTGCCCAGCTGGCGAGGGGCGGGCTGCAAACTCCCCAGCTGCTGGGGTTTGTCTGTGGATTCCAGCACTTAACGGGCCTTTCCTGAACCTCTTCATACTTTAATCTTCTCCACCTTGGAGAAGATCAAACAAATTCTTATGCACTGTATGTTTTTTTTTCTTGTAGTCATCGTCCCTTTCCATTTTGAAACATGCAACGAGAGTAGGTAATTTTATGAATGACTCTAAAAATCCATCAACATTTTACACATCTAATAGGCTTCCCTTTAATACTTCCATTTCCACGTCAAAGCATCCTACCATTTCTTTTTAGTCTGTTTTATTAAGTTTGGTTTTCACCAATATTTTTGAACTTCTATGAGATGGGCATATTGTTAGATTTTTTTCATATAATAATAATAATAATAATAATAATGCTTAACATTTATTAGGAAGTCACTGCCAGGAATTGCTGAAATACATTATACATATTTTCTGATTTCATTCTTACAACTGTCCTATAAAGAGTTTTATCACATTTACAAAGATTAACCTTAGGAATTTATATTGGTATTTTACTCTACAGATGGTAGTGCTAAGATTCAGAGAATTTTAAGTATTTGACTCAATGCCAAAGGCCAACAACCAAGATTTATACCTGATTCTACCTGTAAACACCACTCTCCATTCACTTAATCATGTTGTATGCATTCATAAAATACTAGTTGTAATTCTATTGGGTGCTTGTGACATCTAACTAATTCTTAGACAAAAGTTGTTTTGAATATTTTATACATGCTGCATTTTTAATGTAAATTTCTGAATTATTCTTCTACTATTGTATTTTAATACTGATAGAAACTAATCTGATAACAATATCCAAATATAACATATAAGAACATACCTAACCATTAAAGATGTAACATAGTATAAACATTTCAATTCTTATCATCCAGGAAGTTAGAATTCTGTATTCGACCCAAATCAGTAATGCACGTCTAGGGTTGATACCTCTGGAAAATACTTTGCTTACTGCTTTTGGTTATTCACAATTAATGATGAAATATTATGAAATATTGATCATCTACTGAAAGGAAATTTCCAATAAAACAATCTGGAACAAGAAACAGAAGTCTTTAAAATAATGTAAGCAGTGAGCTTTTAGGGAGCTAATCTTCTCACTTGCCTCTAAATTCAGGCTTATTTTCTTAATCTTTTTTTCCAAAGATATTTTCTATCCTTTTTAAAAAATCACTATTGAAGAATCTCCCAAATTCTGTATCTGTCTCAAGTTATAAAGTCCAAGTCACTTGTTTCCATGCACCATCACCAAGTAGGTTACTGAGACTGTTAAGATCCTACACTTTTGTTTGCATTCTGAATTCCCCCTGTTACTGTCAAGCTTGATTGGAGCCACCCCAGACTCTGTGGAGCGCTTCTGGGTATGTCTGGAGGGTCCTGGAGGTGTGGCCTTGGTACCCTCTTCTTTCCTCTCCGGTGCTGTCCTGCTCTGCTTCTCAGCCACGGGGTTAAGCAGCTTTTCTGCACCACGTCTTCCCATCATGATGCTTCTGCTCTGGAAACAGCCAACCATGGGCCAAATCCTCATCAAATGGGACCCAAGGGCAGCATCTCCTCCTTAAAGTTGTGGATGTTGGCTACGATGTCTAGCAATGGGAAAAGTGACTAGGACAAAAACTGGCCTTGGAGAAGAGGGTTCTTTTGTGTGACTGTCCATAATCATATGGTTTTAAAGGCCTGGGAGCTGGTTTGCAAGAGGAGTCTGAAAAAATTTGGAGATGTAGGCTAGAGAAGCCCTAGAATGCCATAAGCAGAGCCTGATGGGTGGTTCTTCTCAGAGCTCAATGGGCCAGAATGTTCACAGGAATGCAAACTACCCAGTCCTGGGTACTTTCAGTCAGAAATCAAGATTCTACTGGTAGTTGGACTAGAGGTTTTGTGTGTTACCTGCTGGCAGAAATTTGTCTACATTTTGTTCAGGTCATGAGACTTTGCAGAAAACTGAAGTTAAAGGTGATGAACTAGTTAATCTGGTGGAGGAAATTATAATACAACCCAGTGTTCAGGTTGTGGCAAAAGTACCGCTGGCTGGATTTAGTCAGATTTATTGTGAGAATATAGGACAAAGTAGATATGAAATTTTTTTCATTTTTGCCTAGCAGGAACTATGTGTAAATTTGGGTCTAAAAGTGATACGGTTGCTGAAGAGGTTATCACATTAAAAAGGAACTGAGTACTTTGTAAAGAAACAAGAAGAAAGATGTCTTGAGAGCATCTTAGAAATCAGCAACACCTGACATATTTCAGGTTCAGTAATGCAAAAGTGTAAACATTGAATTTGGGGGGAAAGTCCTTGGGATGCTGGCTTAAGAAGGGTCTTCTTGGGATTCATTTTACTGTGCTTAGCCATCGAAGCACTCACAGACTCCTGTAGCCTTGGTCAAAGGGGCCTTGCTACTGTTCCAATTGACATCCTTCGAGTGATGTTAGTTTTACCAGCATGCAAGATGTAATAGTTGTGGGTTTGGGAAAGCTTCCAACTAGATTTCAATGACAGACCTGAAGACCAGGTAAGAAGCTCCTTCAGGCAATGTGATAAGCTGTGGAAGTGAAGTCAAGGTGCAGTGGAGACCCCAGAAAGTCAAGGATAGCAGGAATGTGGGACATCTGCAGAGACCTGTGGGCTGTGAGTGGAGCCAGCCCAAGAGAGAATCTTGTGGGCTGCAGCCAGCAAGGCCATAGGAAGAAACCACCTGAGCCCTCTAACTCACATCTCACTGTCCTGTGGACCAGGTGCCAGATATGGAGCTGATGTCTGCCCCGCTGGCTTTCAGTCTTCTTTGCTCCAATGTTTTTCTATCTCCTTACTCCTCCTTTTGGAATGGGACTGTATGCCCTGGCCATTGTACTTTGGGATTACAGAATTTGTGTTTGATTCTTACAGAGGTTCATGACTAAGAGTCTGCTTTGAGTCTCAGAAGAGATTTGGACTTGGGCTTCGAAAACTGTTGAGAAGTGCTGAAACTGTTGAGACTTTGGAGAAGAGATTATGCATTTTCATTGGTATGTCATGCTAAACTGAGTTTGTGTTTATTTGGAGATTAAATGTGGTTTAAGATGTTTGGGTGTCAAGTTGACAAGGGTTGCAATGTGGTGTAAGCTCACTGGGTCATTTGATTGGCTTAGGAATCCCCCTGGGGCTGTTGGAGCACACTTCTGGGTATGCCACGGAGGTGTGATGTTGGGTCCTATATGAGTCCCTCTCCTGTCCCTCCTGCTCTGTCCCCAGCCACCGGGAACTAAGCAGCCTTGCTCCACCATCCCGCTTCCCCGTAAGGTCGCTGCCTTGGAGCCCGCGGATTGCGGGCCAAATCTCCTGCTCTGCAGTTCATCCAACAATCGCAAAACAGACGACTGTGGTTACTGTGTTTTCAGCAAAGCACCACATTGTTCACATTTCCTCTGTGTCTACCACCAAAGTAATCTCCAGCTTTTGTTTATTGGGGGTTTGCTGTACCTTTGTTTTCACTTTCAGATTGAAATTTGTAAATGCATGATTTTCCTTGTCCTTAAATTAAACTGTTTTGCCTTTCCCACTTAATCTCAAATGTGGATAGTTTTTGTTTTGACTTGTTCCTCAGTTTAGATACAACTGCATACCCCTGTTTTTGCTCTTTTCTACTATTTAAAACTTTTGCTTCAAATATTATCATACCTATAGAATAAACTATTTCCCCAGGATGGCCTATTTCACATCTTTGTGTTCCTATACACATAGCTGCCCCAAAAACACATAGCTGCCGATGTGGAAATGCCATTTGTTTTTTTTTTTTTTTTTAAATTAACAAGCTCATAATGTAAATTTGATATCATCTGCAAGCGAGAAACCTTAGTTGTTAAAGCCAATTGCTTCAGCGATGCAACCAGCCCTGCTGTGCTCTTGTGTGTCTGCAGGGAGGATGGCAGAGGCTCTAGAACACGCGCCCTGGGTCCCACGTGTGCACTCGAGGAGAAGCAAGCCGGGGGCCTCAGCTGTATGCAGCCTGCCCTCTTCCGCAGCATCAGCCACTCTCGTCCTTGAATCTCCAGAGCTACCTCCTCCCAAGAGTCTGATTTAGCCCAGGTCAGCTTTCTCTATCTGTTTTTTAAAAAAGGACGAAGGACTGGGGATCTAGCTCAGTGGCACAGTGCCTGCCTTGCAAGCATGAGGTCATGAATTCGATTCCCAATACCAAACAAATAAAAGCAAAATAAAAAATAGGTAATGGAAAGTAGGGAGATAGTTTTGTCTAAATGGAAGGAGATCAAGAGATGGAGGGAGGAAGGAAAGAGGAGAGGTAACAGGATGAAACCGGAATGAAACTTTTGTGTCCATGAACCAATCCCATAAGCACTGTAAACATGTGCTGCATGCACAGATAATATAAATAAATAAGCAAAAGGTGAACACAGAGCCCTGTTGTCTCATAAAGTGGCACTGAAATGCTTCTTGATGATTTCTCAAACTGTTTCCCAGGTATGTTTTCTCAGTAGCATTTTACCGGATATCATTGAAATGCTAAAATAAATGCCTGCTTCCGGTTGCATGTCCTGCTGATGCTCAGCTGATGTATTACAGTGATGAGAGACTATGGAACCGGTGCAACAATGATCTCAACCTAGGCTGTAGATTATTTTAAGGATAAGATTTCTCATAAATTTATAACCAATAACCAATAATGACATTAAAACTTTTGTAAATTTTCAAATAGGTTACTGAAGCGAAATCTGAACCTTGGCATTTTCAAATTTTGGCAGTGTGTTGTGTGTGTGTGTGTGTGTGTGTGTGTGTGCGTGTGTGTGTGCCAGAGACTGAACCTTCAGCCTCCTGCATGCAAGACAAATTGTCTACCACTGCACTACACAGCTGACCCTTTTCCCTTTCTATTTGGCTTCGCACTCTGGCTAACGGACTAGGTCATCCTTAAACTTGTGGGCCTCCTGCAGAGCTTGGCTTCAGGCACAGACCTTCAAAGAGTTCATCTTCAGAGTTAGTGTTGGTCTGATTTCAGTTGCAAGTGTTTCACACTGTGGTTGCTTCCTAAGAAGGGTAAATTGTTTCTTGGGTAGCAAGGGTAACATAACTGCTTTTTATTTCTCCCAAAGTTTATTAGCACTGGCAAAAAGGATTCTATGTTTCTCCAGAAATACCTAAAATGTTCTAAAGAAGCTTCTGAGAGGGCATGCCCAGGGTTGTTCTGACTATGTACTGTGTCAGAGGAGAAACTTGGAGATGGGCAGGGAAGGGTCTGAGTGGTGGAGGGGTTGTGTGCTGGCCCCAGGCTCTCAGCCCCACATTCCTTCTGTTTCACAGGCTGAATTTTGTACCAGGTTTAATTTTAAGAAGGATTCGTGTGGTGCTAGGAGTGTTAATATCACTAACAATAAAAAAATTAAAATCCAAGGATAACATGCCTAAATTTTGTGACCAAGGGAACAGCTGCAGGAATAAGTGATTTCTCAAGGTAGTACAGTGAGTGAAAAGCTAGTTGACTCAACAATTTCTAAAACTTAAAGAATTAGGTTCAACTTAACACTTCTCAAAGGCCTATGACGCATAAGCAATGCACCAGACCTCCAAGGAATAAAGAAAATAAGGCACAGAACCGAGCATGGAAACTGAGCAAGAAATGCTAACGGAAAAGAAAACCACTGACGATCTTCCCATCCGATCTGCTTGTTTGAAAACTTAGCTGCTTCCTCTGAATCACCCTTCGAGTAAATCGCAGGACCAGGACGTATGCCCAAGTGATCTTCCCCCAGTGATAGTACGCTTGGCACAATATTGGCAGGCCTCAAGTTTCTTCATGAGCATCCAGTATCTCAGGGTGACCCTCTACTTGGACAACTGAATGAATGTTTGCATTTTAAAGATTCTAAAACTCATACAGAAAAGAAATGTGCTTGGACTACCATTCCATAATTATTACCACAAAGTACCGTTCATGTTGTTGTGTCTCTGTATTTCAAAGAACAAAGTGGAGAAATTCTGCACTGTGGCTGTCCTCTAGATTTCACGGGTTTTAAACTAAGACTGGTAGGGTCTTTCCTTAAACACTGCATTTGCAGAGCTTTACAATGACAGTTTAAGAAACATGGTATTGATGATAAGTGATAGACTTGATCTCTGCTGCAGACACAAGTTGTGTTTGAATGCTATAGAAAATACTACCAGTATCTAAATAAATGCACTGTGCCCGTGGTAATGTATTGTTGGAGCTTTAAAATGCATTCTCTCCTGTTCAATATCTGTAATGATGTTTTTAATATACATTTATAATCCTTTTAAATATAGTGCTCACATCACTATTCATTAGAAATGCTGAATTAATTCCAGTAGAACAAGGGTCAGTAAGTACATTCCTGTCCAATTTTCAAAGATCAATCATTTTTCTACAAAATGAAAATCATTTTTTAATAAAATGCATATGTCTTGATATGTTTTATTTTGATCAGAATACTAAAAATAAAAAGTAGTAAATAGTAAAATTTCACCCCCCAAAAAAATCATTTCAGGTGAGCCAAACCAAAATAGTACCACAAACTTTGGAAAAGAACCTGCCCTTGCAAGAGCTGCAGACCAATTTTTCAAGATCAAAAATGTTTATTTAAGCTCACAAAATTTTGGATCTTTTCCCAGACTAACTCTCCAACATGTCTGAGGTTGGCCTGTCGCTAATATTTACAATATTTTTCACATTCACGGCATGGAATCTGACACCTACATGACAGGCCGGCTTCCTGCTCTGCTGCAGGGCTGAGCATTTGTTGCTGGCAGTCAGGTGGCATGGTATCTTGTAAACAGAAGGGGATGGTTGCTAGGCACCATGTGCCCACTTTATCTTGTCAGGCTTGTGAGCTGAGAAACAACCTCAGAGACCTACTAGGACACAGACAGCCTTGCAGCCCACCAGAGGCGCCCACCTTGCTACGTGGCTTGAGAGCTGCACATGGGCACTGTTCCTTCCTGTAGAGTTACATTTCCTTATAGAACACCTTTGCACACGGCTCCCAAGTGTGTTAATTGGCCTCTCCTTTGTATTAACATCCAACATAATGCCTTACACTTGCTGAGTCATTGTTTCCTTCAAAAGGAAAAAAAAATGTCAAAATAATCTAAGTAGAGGATAACAATGATTAAGACACTGCATATTGGTATCTTTAAATTAGTTACTCAGAGTTCAAGATATCTGCATTTAATTGGCCAAACAAAACTTTCTTTTCAACTAATAAGACATATTAGTAGTTTAATTAGCCTATCATTCATATATATATATATATATATATATATATGTAAACACATACTATTTCTTTCACCTTCTCACATTAGAGAGACCATATGATGTTTATACCTGCAAGTCTGATTTATTTCACATTTGAGTGTGGTCTCTAGTTTGCATCTATTTTCCTACAAAAGTCTCAAGTTTAGCCTTATTTATGTCAGAGTGGTACTCCACTGTATAAAAATACCACATTTTTTAATCAATTCTTCAATTTATGGGCATTTAGGTTGTTTCCAAGATCTAGCTATTATAAGTTGTACTGACATAAACATGGGTACATGTATATCACTGTGGTATGATATTTTTAATTCTTTAGGGAGAGGATTAGGTGGGTCAAATAGGACCTTCAATCCCAGTCTTTTGAGGACTCTCCACACTGATATCCAGAGTGAGCGCACCAATCTACACTCCCACCAACAGTGGAAAAGGGTTCCTTTTTCCCCAGAGCACCTCTAGCATTTTTTATTAGTTGATTTCTTGATAATAGCCATTCCTTCTGGGATGAAGCAGAATCTCAGTGTTGTTTTAATTTGCATCTCTCATATGACCAGTAATGTTGAACATTTTTTCACATATGTATATATCTGCCATTTATATTTATTCATCTGAAAAATGTGTATTCATCTGAGGTTTCCATTTTTAGAATGGGTCTTTAAATTTGGGAGGTCAGATTTTCTTTTAGTTCTTAATATATGTTCTCGATAGTAATCCTTTGGCTGCGAAACAGCTGGCAAACACATTGTCTCTTCACTCTGTTGGTGGTTTCTCTTGCTGTGCAAAAACTTTTTAATAAGATGAGATCCCAGTTGTTGATTCTTTGTGATTGCTCTGTATGATTGGGAATTTATTCATAGTCTTTGCCTATATCAATGTCTTCAAGAATTTTACCTATTCATATCTTCCAGCAGATTTAATATTTCTGTTTTAATATTTAGATCTTTGATCTATTCCAAATTTAGTTTAGTACATGGCAAAAGATGTGGATGCAGCTTTAGTCTTCGGTGTGTGCAGAGCCAGTTGTTTCATAATCATTTGTTAAAGACACTATCTTTATCCCAGTGAATGTGTTTGACACCTTCCTCAAAGATAAAGTGGTGTAGTGTGTCTGGAGTTGCTTCTGCATCATCTAATCTGTTCCATTCATCTTTTTTCGGTTTTGTTTTGGTTTTTTCCAGTACCATGCTGTTTTGATCACAGTAGATTTGTAGTATAATTTCAAGTCAGGGATTGTGATGTCCCCAATCTTGCCTTTGTTGCCCAGAATTACCCTTTCTATTCCAGGTCGCTTCTGGTTCCAGATGAATGTGAGGACTGTTTTTTCTGATTCTGTGAAATATGCTATTGGATTTTGATCAGAATTGCATTAAACTGTATAACAGTTTTGAGAGTATGGCCATTTTCAGTATATTGGTTCTTTCTACCCAAGAGCAAGGGATGCCTTCTCATTTTCTAATAGCCTCTTCCATCTCCTTTTTCAGATACTAAAACTTTCAGTATAGAGGTCTTTTACATCCTTCATTAGACTGATTCCAAAGTATTTCATTTTTTGGATGCTATTGTGAAAGACGATGTTTCCCTGATTTCTCACTCACTGAGTTTGATATTCATGTACAGAAAGGCTATTGATCTTTTAGTGGTGACTTTGTACTCAGATATGCTACTGAATTTGCTTATTAAATCTAGCAGTTATTTTAGTGGAGTTTCTGGGTTCTTCTATGTAGAGTATCACGTCATCTGCAAATAACAACAATTTAACTTCTTCCTTTCCTGTCTTTATTCCTTTCTCTTGTCTAACTTCTCTAGCTAAAATTTCCAGGACTATGCTGAATAAGAAAGGAGACAGTTGACAGTCTTGTCTTTTCCTGATTTTAGAGAGAAAGTTTTCAGTTTTTGTCCATTTAGTATGATGTTGGCTGTTGGTTTGTGTAGATAACTTTTATCAGATTGAGATAAAGACCATCTATTCCAATTTTCTGTAGGGTTTTTAGCATGAATGGGTTATGGACTTTGTCACATACTTTTTCTACATCTATTGAAATGATCATATTACTTTTGTCCTTGGTTCTGTTAGTATGGTATATTACATTTATTGATTTACATATGTTGAACCATGGTTGCATCCCTGGGATGAATCCAACTTGGTCATGGTGTATAATCGTCTCAGTGATTTCCTGCATTCTCTTTTCCAGTATCTTATTGAGGATTTTTACACCTATGTCCATTAGGGAAATTGGCCTGTACTCCTCTTTCTTAGTTGGGTCCTTCCCCAGTTTTGGTATTATGGTAATGTTTGCTTCCAGGAATGAATCTGGAAGTTTTGCTTCCTTTTCGATTTTAATACAGAGTTTGAGAAGTAGTGGTGTTAGCTCTTCTCTAAATTTCCTATAGAAGTTTGCAGTGACTCCATCAGGGTCTGGGCTTTTGTTTGCTGGTAGGTTTTTAATTACATCTTCAATTTCATTGATTGATATTGGTTTACTTAGGATTTTCATATCTTCTTCATTCAGCTTTGGTAATTCACGTGTATCTAGGAATCTGTCCATTTCTTCCTTGTTTTCTACCCTATTAGAATGCAGTTTCTCAAAGCAGGTATAGAGGATCGTCTGGATTTTTTTCAGGGTCTGTTGTGATTTTACCTTTTTCATTCCTAATTGCATGGGTTTGAGTTTTTTTCTTTTTTTAAATTTTTTATAAGGTTGGAAAAGAGTTTGTCAATTTTATTTAATCTTTGAAAGAACCAACTATTTAATTCATTGATGCTTTGTACTTTTTTTTAGTTTCCAGTGTGTTAATTTATGCTCTGATCTTTATAATTTCCTCCTACATACAAGTTTTTGGCTTAGCCTGCTCATCTTTTTCTATAAAAGTTTGAGGTTCACCATTAAGTTGTTTAAATGTGCTTGCTCTGTTTTCCTGATATGTGTACTTACTGCTACAAACTTCCCTCTTAGGACTGTTTTCATTGTATCCTATAAGTTCTGGTATGTTGCATTGTCATTATCATTCAATTGTAAAAGCTATCTAACTTCTTCTTTAATTTCATCTGTGACCCGTCAATTGTTCCCGTTACCAGGAGAGTGCTGTTTAATTTTCATGTGTTTATGAAGTTCTTGTGGTTTGTTTGCCATTGTTTTCCAATTTCATTGCACTACAGTCTGATGATATGCATGGGATAATTTCATTTCCTTTGCATTTACTTCAGTATGTTCTATGACCTAGTAAGTGGCATATATTGGAGAATGTGTATTCTGATGTTGTGGGGGTGGAATGCTCTAAACATCTACTAAGTCCCTTTGTTCAAAAATTTGGTTCAGTTCTATCATTTCAATTTTTTTTTCTAGTTGATCTGTCTTTTTGTGACAGTGGGGTATTGAGATTTCCCCCAATACAATTGTATTACTGCATGTTTGATTTTTCATGCCCATTAGTTTTGTTTTATATAGTAGGGTGCACTGGTATGTGTTGCATATATACTTATGATTATTATCTCTTCCTCTTGAATTTTTCCCTTTTCAATGATGTAGTGACCTGATTTATCTCTCTTAATCAGTCCTGGCTGGTTTGAAATTCACTTTTTCTTCAAATAGAATAGCTACCCCTGCTTTTTTCTGGGTTCCTATCACACAAAGTACTGTTTTCCAATTTTTGACTTTCAGGCTATGAATTTGTTTTTGAACTAAATGTGTTTCTTGTGTGCAGCATACTGTTGGGTCTTGCTTCTTGATCCATTCTGCCAGTCTGTGTCTTTTTATTGGTGAATTGAGACCATTAACTTTGATAGTTGTAACTGATATTTACTGACTTGTCCTTGTCTTGTTATTTTTCTTTTGTGGGCTCCCTTTCTCCCCCCCCCCTTCTAACGAATTCTTTATCTTGCCTGGTGGCTTCCTTCCATTGGGGTTCATGGGGTTGTATCCTCATGTTTTCTCTCTGGAACATCCTTCAAAACATTTGGAGTGTTGGTTTGGTTATAAATTTGCTCAGATGGTCTCTCTCATGGATATATCTTACTCCTCAATCAGTTTTGAAAGATAGTTTTGTGGGGTACGTCAATCTGGATTGAAGGTTGTTTTCCTTTAGAACTTGAAATACTTCATTTAAGCTCTCCTTGACTTGAAAGTTTATGCTGAGAAGTCGGCTGTGATTCTGATAGACTTTCCATTATAGATTGTTTCCTTTCCCTAATACTTTTTAAAAGATTCTATCCCTGTATTAAATTCTAAAATCTTGACTATGATATGCCTGGCTGTAGACTTTATTTTTAATCACAGCTAACTAAAATACTATATGCCTCACTTATCTGCATGTCAAATTCTTTTTCTCTACCAGGGAAGATTTCTGCCACGACATCTGCAAACATTTTTTTTATCATTTGTCATACCTCCTTTTTCATTGGCTCCAGTCAATGTTAAATTATTCTTCTTTATCTCATCTATCAACTACTGGATTTATTTCTCATGATCCCTTGATATTTTTGAGAAATCTTTTCATGATCGTTAACTGTAAGCCTGTATTCTATATCTAAGATCCTATCCTCACATTGGCTTAGTCTGCTACAAATATGTATTAGTCATGGTTTTACTAGAGAAACAAATATAACACAAGATATACAAATGTATAAGAAACTACAAGATTGGCTCACAGTGGTCAGCCACAGAGTCAGATGAGAGGCGCAGAAGGTGTCCACATGCTTGAGATCAAAGGATTCAATCCAATGTCTGGAGTTCACTACAGTGTCCCATGCAAATCTGCACCAACAGGCTTATAGGTCTTCTATGGAAGGCTAAAGAGCCTACACTGGAAGGCTGAAGCATCCAAGGCAGAAGCCAAAGAGTCTGCACTGGAAGCCAGGAGACAATGTCCAAACTGAAAGCAAAGATTGGAGCTCCTCTGAAGGATGGAACTTCATCTGTCCTTCCTCCTTCCCTTTATACCATCCAGGCAATGAGCCACCCTAGGGTGGGTCTTCTACACCCCAAGGTGTAGAATTGCTAAGCCAATTTAGTTAAGCTTCTAAACATCTCAAACTGACACAATCAATCAACCACTACAGAAACTTTCAATGCAATTTTTATTCTCTGGATATCTGCTTAAATCTGCCTTATGTATTCTATTTCTTTCTTATGCTGAGCATTCATAGCTTCCATAATTTTCATCAGCTTGTCTATTTTTTGTCTGTATCTGCTCTAGCATCACTAAGCATAGTCTTTATTTTGGAAACCATCTGTATAGTTATCTGACAGATTATTTATAATTTTACTTTTTCCAAAACTTTACTCAATTGTTTTGTCATTACCACTTTAGAGAGGCCTGGAGGGAGGTTTTCAGATTGTCCCACCTTATTGCCTCCTGAGTTTGCCTTTGGTGAACTGGATGTCTAGGGTTACATCTTGTTTAAGTGTCTTTTCTTTCTTTCCTTTTTTTAGTTTAATTCCTGGGGTGATGCTTGTAATTTGCCTATGGTGGGTTGCTCTATTGCTAGTATTTGGGACCCTTACATAATTATTACTTCTCTGAGATATTTTCCAGGTGTAGTTAGTTTTTGGGTTTTGAGTCTGTTGAAAGACCCTACCTCTTCAATTTTTTGGAGATGAGAAGTTGTTGCTTGTTTGTCTTAGTTCTTGGTTCTTTGGCACTGTTCCACAGTATTTTCTGTGCCCCTTAGTCAATCTCAGTCATAGAATACCAGGATGAAAAATTGTTTAGAACAATTATGTCACTTTTGACTATAGTGGTACCAATAGCATCAAATATAACCTAGAAAATGACAAACTGACCTAAGCATTGATTTGTCACATTTAACCATATGAACTAGATTTCCAGTTACATAGCAAAATCTAAAACAAACCAGAAGATATATACACTATACAAATACTTAATATGTCAATTTTGCCCTCAAGGGTTAAAATTTAAAATGGGTTAAGAAGAAAATAGAGGAGTGGAAGAGGAGGAAGAGATTTGAAGTAAGGTTGGAGAACAAAAAAGGACCACATTAACTTTGGAAAACCAATACACAACACTAGAGGGAAAGAGAGAAGGAAGAGATAAAAAGAATAACAAAACACAACCCCAATCACAAAGAGTCTAGAAACCATGCTCACACTCATAAAAACAAGATCAAACAATAAAAGGAGGGGGGCAAAACCCAGAAACAAACCTATGACCACCACAACAAAAACAAATGAAAGATGGGGAAAAAAATAGCCCATTTCCAGGATAGTCTCTGCTTTCACTGGTAGACAACCTGTGGAGACAGATTCCTGATCCGTGGAGTACCCAGCAAGCCAGCAGTAGCTTTTTGGTGGAATAGTGGGTAATTTCAGTGAGACTGCATTTTCTGGCTGAGAGCAAACTCATTCTCTGGGCCTGAGACAGGCTGGGAGCTGCCAGATGGAGGAGCCAGCAGCAGTTCAGAGTCCTGATCTCAGCTGGTCCATTTATAAGATGGCTCCGGGTTAATAGCTCTCTCACACAGGAGAACTGAGCCCTCGGCACTCACCATGAGCCGGTGCACTCTTTCACATCTACTGCTGGCCTCCACCGCACCTCTCCTCAGAGGCCCCCAGGTCACCAGCCATCACCATGTGTCCTCTCATGCAATGCATCCTGTCTCAGGGAGGGGACACTGCTGGTCACCTCCTTCTTCTTCATTGTAGTTTCTCTCTTCACTCTCTCCATGGGCTTCAATTCACACTTCAGATCCTTCCTGGGTCCAGGGACAAACGTCCCTCCTTCTTGCCTTCCTCACATTGCTATATTCCAGCTCTGGATGGTGACTGTCAGAGGCCCTTTCTCTGTTACTTTCTGCTCTGCCATCGTGGTCTCCCTCCTCATTGGGCCATTGTATTAAGACTTTTCAACAAAGCCGTGTTGCTACCAAACTGGTACATGTAAAATAAACTCCAAGGTTTCTAGTAACATACCTCACCAATAATTCTTTTTATCTGTTGGGATTCATTTTATTTTATTCTCAAGTCTAATCACTTCTAATGCTTCTGATGATGGGGTGATTATTGTATTTGCATCACCACAGGAAGAAACAAGACAAATGCATAGATACTTCTTTACCCCAAATGAGGATTCTCCTCTGAAGTCTGTATTGTTTGTAGCCCCTGCCTTTCTTGAATCACTAGGAATCCACCCAGAACCTTCTGCTGGTTTAACATATGTTGCTTCCACACCATCACTGAGGCCCATCTCCAGTCCAGTCTGGCTCTTTTCAGAGACAATTTCCCTACATGATTGAGGGCTCACACCTGTGATACTCATGCATAAGTTTCTCCAACCTTCAATCTTATTTTGTGAGATCAGGCATGATAAACTTATTAGGCACAACAAAGATGCATGAGACGTGGATCCAGCTATTAAAGCACTTCAGTCTAATTGTGGGATCAAGAGAAACACATGGGCAGATGGTACCACTTACCAGCCACCAATGAGCAATATTAGAAAGCTCTGCTGCAGAGTGGGTCCAATGCTCAAGAAGGGGGAGAGAGAAGGAGGTGAGGAGGAGAAAGAAGACTGAAACTGCATGTCTCCATCTACCCTTTAGAGCATGTGGGTGACTGACAGAGTACCTGGAGTCAGCATTCCACACTTTTAAAGCCAAAACAAGTCTCCACACCCATTCCCTGGCATCTTCCAACTCACCGTGCTTTCTCCTGCTTCAGCCTCAACATGTTCAAGGCTGACTCTTTTAATTTTGCCACTCTGTCCTTGCCCGGCTCTTCCTAGGAATCTGATCTTTCACTTTCCAGGCTTCTGTAGTGAGATGACAAAGAGACTGACTTAAAACAACAAAGAAACCAGCAGACCCTTGATGATAACCTCTCTTGGAGTTCTCTTCCCCCAAGTGCCTCAGTGCACAGTCAGGTGACTGGCAATTTATCACTGGCATGCCTGGAACATGGCCTTAAATTATTTCCAAGGCAGCTCCCTGGTGACCCAGGGAGGCTCTTGGTGGGGCAAGCCGGGGCTCCCTATTGGAATACATCCTGTACTTCAAGGCTGCCAGGGAAGAGGAATAATTACAAGTGGCTGCCTAACTGCTGTGGTGATAGAAACTTAACCCAAGTGTTTTCAGGTAGCTGCCAGCCCCTGGCTTGGCTGTCTTCCACAGGATCCAGAGCACATGTCCCAGTGTGAAGTGGGTGTTTTATAGCAAGTTACAGCAGCACAGCTGTCTGCACTAGAACTTAACCCAGGTGTGCCAGAGAGCTGTGCCAAAGCACGTCTCACTGTTTCACAAATTCAAAAGCAGCTCACGGGAAGATAGCACTGGAACCTGTGGGTTTCAATTCCCTGTCAAGAACTGGTTATTTCATTCAATTTAGTGAAATGATTTTGAAGATCCACTATGTGTTTGAAATCTCAGCATGAAGAAGGCGCAGACCCAATCCCAAGGATGCAGATATCACCCAAACCCTTAAGCAATCCCTATCAGATAGAGATGCAGACACACACACACACACACACACACACACACACACACACAAATGCTAGCAACAGTGGAAACACATAAATTAATGTCATGCAGAAAGGAGAATTACCTTTGACTAGAGTAGTGGTCAAGAATGGCTTCCCAGAGGCTATACTATTTCAACTGGACTTGTAGAAATCAAGCTCTCTAGGGAGCAAAGCAAGGGAAAGAGCCTGGCAAAAAAGAACAAGGAACCATAGTGCGCTGAGTTGTAGAACTGTGAAACAGAACGCTGCAGTGAGAAATGGCAGTAGTAGCTCAAATGTCCTGCAGGCTGAGTGTGCAGAAGAGGAGGAGTGTGCTGTTCTTCCTTGGAGAGCTCTGGGTTCTGCAAAGAACATTGCGCAGGGGAAGCCAGTAAGGAGTGTCATTCAGAATGCCACGCTGCCAGATCTTCTAACAGCTTACTCTGGCAGCAGCCGCTGGAGGAAATATTACAATAGGAGACTCAAGACAGTAATAAGACTATGGCAAGAGTCCATGCAAGGAGGGCTAGTGATGATGCTGGGGATAGGATAGGATAGGATAGGATAGGATAGGCTGGGCTAGGCTGGGCTGGGCTGGGCTGGGCTAGGCTGGGCTGGGCTGGGCTGGGCTGGGCTAGGCTGGGCTAGGCTGGGCTGGGGAGGGTTGGACTGGACTGGGGTAGGCTGGGCTCAGAGAAACTCCTCTGCTCATCCATTGAGTGGACAACCAGACTCAGGCTTCAGTGTATGTAGATTTCTTTGTGAATAAACAGAACCACCATGATCTGAGGGGAAAGTGGTAAGAGAAAAATGCCAAAATAATAAAAATTATAGAACATTAAGATAGAAAATATACTAAGATGTCTATTTCAATTCTCTCACTCTACCTATAAGTTAGTTGACTATTTAGCATCAAATTTCAGACTAGTAGTCAGGTTCTCTGCCAGTGAAATGCTGGATTGTTTGGTGAGATATTGTTTTGTGTTGAATTGTGTCCCAGTCTCCCACAGAAAAGTACGTTGAAGTCCTAGCTCTTGGTACGTGCACCTGTTATCTTAATCAGAAATATGGCTTTTGGAGCTGTAATTAAGAAGTCATGAGGGTAAACCTCATCCAGAGATGGCAAACCTTCTAGAGCTTTCCAAGATGCAAACAGCCCACTGCAGCAGGTGTGCCATAGGTTCACTACCACTGATCCGATACACCTGATATGGAGGTGGCCATGGGAGACCAGGGAGAGCTCCTGAAAAGAAAAAAGCAGAGCTTGGCATGATGAAGACATGAGGAAGAGGCAAAGAAGATTATTCCTAGAATCTCAGAGGAGGCATGAGCAGCCAACATGACAAGTACTGACTGTGAAAAATAACTTCTGTAAATTCCTGTTGTTGTGCTACCTACTTGTAGCACTCCAGAAACTAATATGAATATTGTTAAAGATTAAATATTTTTGTATGGTGTGTGAAGAGACTTACTAGCACAGAGTAACACTAAAACCAAACAAACAAAAAAAAAACTTTAGCAATATATGCTATAGATCAATTTGATTTAATAGTAAATATCATTTTCACAGTTCTCATGCAACAAAAAGATTTCAGCAACTAAAATTTGAAAGTAAAATTAAAAAGCATTGTCTGATTTAATCTTCACATCAGTTCCTGGATGATGAAGTAAAGAAAGCCCTGGTTGTCCCAAAGTTACTGAATAACAGAGTGCAAATGTTGTGTCATCCTGCATCAGTGACTGCAGCAGCTAATCTAGGGTAAGAAGCATGCATGACGGGCTGGGCTCTTGAACGAGGATGTTCTCTACATTGAAATTGTTTAAGTTGACTCAAAATGATGCTCTTGAAACTTTAGTAGGAGCACCAGCACGCAGCTGTTTCCAGGAAAGAAATGCTAGTAATACCCCATAATACTCTAAATACTCTAACTCATTTCAACAAACATTTTCATTCACAGAGTTTGCAAGTCAAAAGAAGAGCCTGTGAAATTACACATTGTTCTATCTCCTGCCTGACTGTTTCCTGAGACTGAAGAAGCTTCCTTTTAAAAGGCTCCAACATCTGTGGCCCCATAAAACAGAACCATTTCAGCTGCTCTTAGACAAGCTAGGTCAACTCTGACTCACATTCAACCCTCTACTCTGATATCTAAATTCTTATTGGGTAATCTTCATGGTTGTTAAAGAAAACCGTGTCTTAGACAAGTGATGCAGTTTAGTTTTTGTTGTTTTGATTTTGGATTTTCACACTATATTTTGTAATTTTTATTTTGGATATACTAGAGAATATATAGGTAGTTAGAGAAAAATCATTGTCCAACAATTTAACGGAGGAACAGTACAAATTCACGTCTGGAAAGTGATGCACGCATCCCAAAATGCCATTGGCTAGCAGGAGTGTGTTAGATAATGATGTGTCATGAATTAGACCTCATGAGAAAGAGTGTGGAGGAGAAAAAGGAGGGAGAAGATCGAGAACTCCCCATCCAGATAGATCAATAAATGACAGAGGATTTCTGAACAGCAATGCTGTGGGTCCTTATGTACTGAGGTGGCAGGCAAGTCACACTTGACCTCAACCAGGAGGGTTAGATGTTGCCTGGCAGCAGCAAAGTCTGAATTTCTAAGGGTGCAAAGCTTAGGATTACTATATTAACTTCATGCCTGGAAAATACTTGAAAGTCAAGGCTACTCACCTAAAGAGAACCCTTACACTTTCATCTTTCTGTCGGTGCTGAGACAAATTTGTGACCAATCCCCCACCCAAGCCATAAAATGTGTGTAATGTGTGGCCTTGAGACAGCTGCCAGGAGCACAGTAAACCACGGCTGCTTCCACATCTGTAGCGAAGTCCCTCCCGCTTAAGAGCTGAGACAAGGAGGATGCAGAAGGGTCCTGAGACTGGGGTACTGACGCAGCATAGGAAGTGTCTGACTTGTAAGGAGCCTGAATAAAGGTGTCTAGCGTGAAGAGGTCTTACAACTTCTCAGTCACTCTTCTGTTTTATACTGACTTTACACAGTTAAGTAATTAGAAGCCTCACATCATATTAGTTTGTCCACATTTCTTTTTCTCCTCTGTATTTCAAATAAAAGATAGATTCATACCCTAATGTCTTGAAGAAAAGTAAATACAGTGGGGCCGGGAATATAGCTCCATGGAGGTTCTGAGTTAGGTTCCTGGTAATTAGTAAGTAAATAAGTAAATGCTGTGTTTCATGCCTCCAGATCATAGCTTTGACTTCTGCTTTTCATAGTGTAATACATATATTTCATATACAATATAAATTAATTTCATAGTATATTATATAATAATGCATATCAAAGTAAAGGCTATTAAGCTGCTATATGTTGAAATTTTTCAAAAAAATGATTTTTTTATTTCTTCTTTCTTTCACTTAATAAATCACCCCATTCCCATTGCCAAAAGATGTGCTAAATCATGACAAAATACCAAAGTTTTTACATTATTTCTAAGACAGTATGGTGCTTTAAAAATTAGGACATTAGCTTATTTAATTTCCTTAAGGTTATTAAAATTTTGAAACCATTATTTAAAAATAAAATTTTAAACTTCAATTTGTATCTTAAAGATGTCTTTTCTACTCTTTCAATTCAAATATTTTGTCAGTTAAAAGTGTTTGGTTAAAATGTCAGCGCTGAAAGTATTTGTCAAGCCACGAGCTGTTTCTTTGAAAAGATAAAAAACAATGATAAGCCTCTACCAGACTAATTTATAAATTAATACTATAATTTACATGACACCAAAACACCTTGTAAGTTTTTTCTTCAGAAAAAAAGTAGTCAGAAATCAATAACAGAAAGACAAGTGAAAATTTCAAAAGATTTGAAGACTAAGTAACACATTTCTAAATATCATTTATATCAAAGAAAAAAATCTCAAGAGAAATTTTAAAACATTTTGAACCAACTTAAAATTAAGATAGAATTTGTCAACATTTGAGAGACGCAGTGAAAGCAGTACTTGACGAAAGTGTGGTGCTGGATACATATCCAGGTCTCATATCAGTAATCTGACCTTCCACTTTTGGAAACTAAAGTTAGAGCAGATTAAATCTGAAATAAGCAGAAGGAAAGAAATAAAAATTAGAACAGAAATCAATGAAATGAATAACAGAAAACCATAGAGAAAATCGATGAAGCTACAAGCTGTTTCTTTGAAAAGACAAAATATAATGATAAGCCTCTACCAGACTAATTTATAAAAGGGAAGAACCCAAATTACTAATATCAGAAGTGAGAAAGGGGATATAACTATAGCTCCCATGGATATTAAAAGGAGAAGAAAGGAATAATATGAAACTTCATGCCAATTAACCTAGCTGAAATGGGCTAATTCTTTTAAATACTCATTCACCAAAATCTTGCACAAAAAATAGACAATATTAATAATCTTCTATCTACATAATAAATTGAATAAAGAATTAATAACTTTCCAAAACTGAGAGCACTGGTGAATTCTTCTGAACTTTAAGAAAGAAGTTATACATTGTCTCTACACTCTATTACATATGGTAGAATCAGGAAGGATATTTTCTTTTTCTTTTTTTTTAAATTTTATTTAAAAGGATAAAACACAAAACAAAACAAAGTGGTGTAAGGGTTCAAGTAATACAGAACTACAAAAAAAGAGTAAGAAATCACCAGTTAATAGATTACATATTATCATCTTAGAGATAGTTGCTCGAATCAAAGTATCAAAGCATACAAAGTGGACATTCAAACAGTGAGACTGCAAACAGTTGTGTTCAATGATCCAACCAAAAACATTAATATGGTCAGCTATTTAACACCCCTAAACGCACTTGCTGTTGTATCCTTTAGAGCTCTTTTTTTTTTCCCTCTCTTTTTTACAACAAAATTTACACATTTTGGAAGGATATTTTCTAACTCATTTCTAAGACATCACTCTCATACCCAAATTAGCAAAGACTACCAAAACATTAGATATCAATAATTCTCATGAATATAGATGTAAAACTGCTCAATAAAATACTAAAAAATTATATTCGACAATGTATAAAAAGAATTATTACTGTTGCCAAGTGGGATTACTCAAATATGCAGGACTGGCTAAAGAGAAAGGTTCCTGTTCAGATTAGTGAAAGCACAATTATGTCCTCTTGTCTAAATTGCTTTCTCTTGTTGCTAAGACAACATACTTGACCCCAAAAATTAGGGAAGAAAAGGTTTATGTGGCTTGAGTTTATAGAGGCTTCAGTCTATAGCCAGCTGACTTCAAAGGGTGGCATGGTACAGGGCAACAGCTCATGGCAGCAGAAGACAGCAAAAAGGGGAGGAGCAAGCCTCTTTTCCTCCTTGGATTACACGCAGCTATCTGCCTAAGGCAAGTTTAGCACTCACACCATCTCCTGTTTATAAAGTGAGGACCTGGCCCCCAACTAAGTCACTTAAACTTCTAAACATCTCAAATTGACACAACAAATCAGCCATTACAACATCCTAGACGGTAAACAGCCGCCCAGGGCATGTCCTCTACACCCTAGGATGTAGAACTGCTGAGTTACTTAGTTAAACTGCTGAACTTTTCAAGCAAGTTGAAACCTCTCAAGTTGACACACTATATCAACAAGTATGCTCCTCTTATTACTGCTCTTAGACATTGTACTGGAAGTTCTAACAAGAAAACAAGAAAAACAGATACAAACTATCCAACTACCTCTGTTGGCAGAGGATATGATTCTTTATGTAGAAAATCTGAAATTTCTGATAAAAGAACTCCTACAAAATTCCCACAACTGATAAGCAAGGTTGCGGAATATGAGGGTCATATACAGACCATCACTTTCCTACACACCAGTGATGAACAAGAGGCACTTGAAATTAAAAATACAATATTTTTGTTGTATACTAGTAAGTGCTCCAAAAATAAATACTAAGATATAAATCTAACAGCATATGTATAAGATCTACATAAAGAAAGCTATAAAATTCTGATAAAATAAATAAAAAAGAACCAAATAAATAGATATGCTGTGTTCTTGGACAGAAAGACTCAATATTTTAAGATGTGAAATCTTCCCAAATTGAGCTAAAAATTCATGAGCCCAGGAGATTCTGTCTTAAATAAGTAATGCAATTCCAATCAAAATACCAAAAAGTCTTTTGTGGACCAACTAATTCTAAGGTTTATATGGCAAGGCAAAATACACAATATTGAAGAAGAACAAAGTTGGGAGGATCTATATTAACCAATTTCAAGAATTAGAATAAACTTACAGAAACTAAGACAGTATGGTATTTGCAAAAGTACAGACAAGTAGAACAACAGGACAGGAAAAACTCTTAGAAATAGGCCCAGGGAAATAGAAATGTAGTCGACTGCTTTTAGCAAAGGAGCAAGTCAAGACATGGCAGCTAATAGTTTTTCTCAGCAATTACTAGAACAACTGGACATTTACATGCAAAAAGGTGATTCCAGATCTAGACCTTGCACTCTCCACAAAAATTAATTCAAAGTAGATCATAGGCCTAAACGTAGAATGCAAAATGATAAAAACCTGGAACATAGCATAGGAAGAAATATAGATGACCTTGGTCATGACAGTGACGTTCCAGACACAACACAAAAGGCATAATCCACAGAAAAAATTGGTAAGTTAAACCTCATTAAAGTTAAAATTGTATACTCTGCAAAAGTCATTATCAAGAAAAGGAGAAGACAAACCACAGACTGGGAAAAAAGGATTTGTAAAAGACACATCTGATAAAGAATCATTACCTGACATACACCAAAAAAATCCTCTTAAAAATCAATAGTAAGGAAACAAACAATCCATTTTAAAAATAGACCAAAGGCTTGATTCTCTCCTGCAAACCCGCGCCATGCTGCCAGAGTAAGGACAACCACACCCAAGCCTCTCTCTGTGAGTCTGTGCCGTTTGTGGAGTGCAGGGGGAGAGAACCAGGGCCTCACCAGGAGGTGATCTCTGCCTGGAAACCAGCACCAGGTGCCAGCTGCTGGAGTGGGGACGGCCACACCTAAGCCTCTCTCAGTGAGTCAGTGCCATTCCCAGACTGCAGCAGGGGAGAGAACCAGGCCTCACAGGAAAGATCCCAGCAGGAAAACTGTATTATCTTCATTGTTTTGTTGGGTTAGGTTTTACTCTCTTCTGTTTTGTTCAATTGTGTTAAATCTGATGGCAGGAGCAGCTATTTAAAAGACAGTAAGACATATTATGATAGCCATTTGGGATTTGCCATGGTCTTGTTTTGAAATCCTTTACCACATTCACTGTTTTGGCTTTATTGTTTTCATTCTGTTCTGTTTGATTTTTACTATGTTGGAAGTTATAAGCAGCTATTTTGAAGACAACAAAAGTCATTATGGTAACTATTATTGGTTTTGTAAGGTTTTGAAGTCCTGTATCACTTATATTTGGTTTGCTTTTAATTGGTTTTATTCTGTTTTATTTTCCTTAGGTTTATCTTCTTTAAAATAAATAAGTAAATAACCGAAGACTTTAACATTATATAAAAAGTGCTAAGCATCACATGGCACTGCAAATTAAAACCTCAGTAAGATACTGTGCATTCCTATTAGAATGACCACTGAAAACACCAAAGGCAGACAAGGATGTGGGAAACAGAAATTATCATCTGTTGTTGATGGTAATGCAAAAATGATACAGTCACTTTGGAAGATACTTAGGCAATTTCTTTCAAAGCTAAATATACTTTTATCATACAGCCCATGCTTCGTGATATGCTCCCTTTAAAAGGTATTGAAACATGTGCACACAAAAATGTTCACATGAAAATTCATAGCAGCTTTATTAATAGTTTCCAATACTGGGGAAGCAACTAAGCTGTCCTTTAGCAGGTGTGTCCACAAATAAATCACCTGGGCTTCACTGAGACATTAGAATATTATTCAGTATCAAAAAGAAATGAACCATCAAGCCATGCAGACAGGAAGGAATATCGAAAGCATATTAATTAGTAGAAGAAGCCAGTCTCAGAGGAATTCAGACTTAGGACTCCAGCTACACGACATCTGGAAGAAGCAAGAATAAGAAGAGGAGGTCACCAGGGGGAGGTACAACAGAGGATGCAGATCCTGTCGTTACACACTCATGCCCACCCTAGCATCACAGCATTGACAGCGAGCTCTAATACAAACTCCGGGTGTGAGCGATTCTGAAGTGACCTGTGGGTTCATCCACACAGCCAGTGCCCCATTTTGATGAAGGAGGTTAGTAGCAGAGGAGGCTACACGGTATGTAGAAAATATCTGTACCTGTCTTTATTTTTGTTGTGAACCTAAAAGTTCTCTTTTTGAAAAAAGTCCAAAAAAGAATATAATTGAGTTTCTATGCTAAAAAAATTCGAAGTGATCACTAAACAAATGAAAATAAAATCAGCAAATTCCAAGTCACCAAAGCAAAAGGAAATACAGAGAAATCAGCTTCAAAGAGAGGAAACAGATTTCTTGCATCTATTACTCATCGGTTACTCTTCAGCCGCACTCAGACTCTGTGCAGTCTTTTGGTGCCACTGACCACTTCCTCCTCCCAGTTACTCTTCCCTCTCACCTACCCAATTCACTCTTCTACGCAGAACACCGTGGCTTCGTATTTTGCTGTGGTCACGATACACCAATGTCATCCCTTCTTCTAAATGGTAAATTGCTTAAAGGAAAACTTCTGTCTTACAAATCCATGTCCAGTGTACCCTTCTCATGAAATGCTTGGCACATGGTAAGCATTCAACCGAGCTGAAGTGTCCTGAGTATCATGGTAACTGCAGTCAGGAATCCAGGGACAATAACACTAGGAAAACTGCTAGAGGGTGTGAGCTCTGTGCTTCTGCAGGACCCTGCTTTCCAGACTCCACATTCGGTTTAATCTTCCAGTGTTACAAATGAAATTTGCCTTGCAATTCTCGATGATTTTGAATGAGGGACCCCAAAGTTTCATTTTTATATGGAATGCTATTAATTACATAGCCAGTACTTACTATATAATATTGTCTCTGCAAATATCCATATATGTGGACAACTAAATGGTACATAGACAATAAAGGACACACAGACAATCAGAGGACACGGGGACAATCAAACGATGGTTTTTCAAAGATGAATTGAGCGAAGGAGAAACTTGAATCTTTAAGCGGGGCCAAGTTGAAATAGCCTTGAACATACAGCTGAGCTTGTGTAGCCTTCTCCTTTAAGCTCTTAATATAGATCAGCTCAGTTATATGACGAGGTAAACCGAGGGGGCATTCATGGCTTTTCACCACATGGAGATGTCCTGTAACCATTAGTACATTTTAAAACTATTTTCTTTCCTTTTCCTGTCCTGTCCATGTTGCCAAGTCCCTTTCCTTCCCTTCCTTTTCCTTCTCCTCTCCCTTTCCCTCCCTTCCTTTCTTTTTCTATCCTTTTCCTTCTCCCTCTTCCTTTCCTTCTCATCTTTGTCACTGTAATTTGTATTACAAGGACACTTGAATGTGCCTGGTAGTCTTTAAACAAACAAGAAAAGGTTACCCTCCACCCAGTTTCCCCACATACTTGTAAAAATTTATAAAGATATTTTTACAATTTTCCAGAGAAGAGTGAGAAGATCCCCTAGAAGGAATGGAGGCAGACCAACTACACCCACCCAGGGACACTGCACACAGACTTCCGTGTGTGAAGGGTGACCCAGATGCCACCTTGGTGCCTCTGTGCCCTCCTTCCACAGGAGGAACCAGCAGCCCCTGGCCTGCTCGGGGTGTCATGAGGCACTGTCCTGGGCAGCACTCACACCCGGCCGGGTCACAGTATTGCACAGGGCTGGTGCCTCTCCAACCCGCTACTCAGCTCTGGGCAGGCCGCCTGCTTCCACTGCCCGCGCTCAAAGCTGCAGCTGGGAGGTCTGGGGCTCCCCCAGCACCGAAGCAGTTAACTTTTAGGAAGACCCAGAGAAAGAAAAACAGTCTGAGATCTGCCTTGTGCGGGAGGAGGGTTAGAAAACGAGGCTGTTGCTGTTGTTTTCATTGTGTGCACTCTAATCAGGGAGCATAAGAACAATAACGCATGTAATGCTGATTTTGGAACGCGTCCACGCAGCCTTTCCCAGGCCGGGCAGCCTTGGGAACCACTGATAGAGGGGCACGCCAGGGGCGCAGCCTCAATCACCAAGCACAGGGCAGGGCAGCCTTTTCTGTGGATAAAATATGTGAGGGATGACAAGAATCTTCCCAGCATGGGAAGTGGGAGCAACAAAAAATATACAACGGGGAACTGGGAAAGGAGAGCCTGGCGCAGCCCAGCCACGGGACACGAGATGGGAAAGACGGATCCTTCTCCCTCTACCACCCACCCCCGGTTGCCTTTTCTGTTTGTTTGTTTCTCTTTCTGCATTCAGTGTACCCTGTCTTTCGTCCTGCTCCCTTCCCCCTCCAGTCCCTCTGCCACACTTTGAAGCTGAGATGAAAGCCGTGTGTTGTGGCTGCTGGCACCAGACAGGCACAGGGAGACGACCGAAGTGTGCTTTAGTTTAAGATGCTCTGCTCCTCTCCCAGGGAACACAAGGGACCAGCTTGAAACCATACATGGCGTTTTGTTGAAGCACAGACTGGTGTGGATCTAGGATTCAAATGCAGTCCTTGTCTTTTCAAAATTTCTGTCTCCAAGGAAAAGGGAACAGCTAAAACGTGGCATCCTTCTCCAAGGGAATGCGTGTAACTCTGAGGGCTTGGGGGTGGCATCATTAATAAAATAAAACAGCAACCAGGCTCACGAGGTTCTGCTGAGATCACAGCTCTCTGGAGGGCTGTGGGAGCAGCTCCCTTCCTTCTGAGTGGCACAAGCGAGCTGCAGGAATAAATGCTGCTGACCGACTCACATGTTCAGTTTCCAGACTCTGCGAGACGCCCGGTTAAATCTGAATTGCAGCTAAACAAGTGATAAAAGTTTAGTATACAAATATGTCCATCACGATATTCAGATAGGTTTATACTAAAAATTTACTAATCTGAAGTTCAGACTGAACTAGGTATCCTGTGTTTTATCTGACAACTGCGCCCAGTTAGTTATGGCAGTTTCCAAATCACTCAGCTTTTTAAAAAAAATTTACATGACAACATGTAAATTTAAAGTGCCTAATGCTATAACATGAATTTATTTGAGAGTCATCAAATTTGAACATGGGACTGATCAACAAATCATTTCCCATGCAACACGGACTGCCTGTAAGTGGTTCTGCTCCCTGTCTCAGTCAGCTGGACCCTAAGTACACATGCATCTGTTCAACACCTGGCACTACAAGCATATACACGAGTCCCCCTTACATGTGCATTTGGGAATATGGAGGCACACATGTGTGCGCATACACATACACAGGCTTGTCTGTGTGTTTTCTTAAAGATGCTTTGTAGATATTTTTTCCTATCAAAAAAAGACTGGAATTGCTTACATCATTAGAAGCCAGCATTTAAAACCAACTCCTCTCTTCAAAAATCCACATAGATCCCACTTGGCCACAACTTTTAATTATAGCTGCTTCAGATCACAATAGCTCATCAACTCCAAGGCATAATTAATTTCACTTAAAATTTTGGCCTCAATGTATCCACTTAACATTCTGCAATCTGGTTTCATTCTTTTATATTTACTCAAAAAAAAATCCTCTTGTTTATTACTCATAAAAGCAGCCCAAAGGAACCACTAGAAAACTCGATGCTCACGACCTCTGCGTGCCTCAGGTTCCCTTCCTATCTGTGGAATCCTGTATCCTGTGAGTGTGGGGTGAAGGCCTGGTTATCTTGTGCCTGACCACTGCTGGACATGACTGTGACTGGGGAGTTTCCAGTTCATAGAGACTGAAAAGGAGGAAGCTAAAATGAAATTTAAGGTTATGAGAGGACAGTACTGGACAAGATGATCTGAAGGTTTGAAACCCTGATCCCAGTGTCTGTGAAACTCAAGTGGTGCTCAAATGAGTCGTGAATACACACAGATCTGTAGTTAAAGATTGATGAGTATCAGTCGGTGTGTCATATCCTCCTCAGGCAGCCCTTTCCCTCCCAGACAGCACTATTTTTGACCAAGCAAACCTGTGTTTTATAAGAAAAGTGTCTCTGATACTGAGTTTTTCAGTGTACGTTTACTTCTGCCTTTTCTTCAGGAAACAGCAGTGCCAGTTATGTAAAGCTTAGCCTGAAGTTTTGGCCAGGTGCGGTGAGCTGCTGCCCACCTTGACACAGAAACAGACCGAAATCTACCTTCACATGAGCAGCTGGGTCTCAGCCAATCCGAAGCAGCCATCAACTCAAACCTAGTTCTAACAGGACAGATGTGAGCTGTAACCATTTGGGCTGTCTCTGTAACTCCCCTCTGGTTTCTGTATATCATTTCTTTCCTGCTGGCTGTAAAAATAACCCGCCAGTACGATGGAGCAGAGAGTTCTGAACTTTAACATCTAATCTGCCACTCAGTTCTGAAATTGCATGTACTAAGTTCTGCAAAAATAAGATGTGTTGTAATTTTTCTCTTTCAGCACCACAGAAGAGACTGTGAGAACTTTCTTTTACTTAAATATTGAGGTAAAATAACATGATCTCCTCTTGATGATAAACCTGAACCTTGATGAGGTATGGGAAGTCAGATACCAGCAATTGTTAATTAACCCAATTTTCTACATACTCAATATGGCTTCTAAAGTGAATCCAAAAATCTATATTTTTCATAAGAATGGGAACAAATACAGCTGTTTATGTTCTTGCCCCACTCTTTACACACCCTCCCATGTTCCTTGCCATCTCCACTCCTCTGATCATAGAAAGATAACACATTGATTTAACTAATAAATTCATTGCCTGCTTAGTATGAAATAGCATGGTGCATTTAGAGTCAGAAAAATCAGTTCTGGTTTAAAATGGAAAGAGCTGGGCGAGTCTGTTCTCCACTTGCAATGGAAAGAGCAAGAAATAAAAGTTTCCTTGATGTCAGTTTCCTCTTTCAAAAAGTGAGCATGAAAAGTCAGATGCCTGTAAATTCTTCCTGTCCTGAAATTCTGATTCAGTATCACTTGCATCGATACAGGGCATTTTCTACTCCACTGATTATATATATATATATATATATATATATATATATATAAACTTTCAGTGGTTCTGAAGGGCAAACCCAGGGCCTTGTACATGCAAGCCTAGTGCTCTACCCCTGAGCCGCCTCCCCAGCCATAAACATGGTTTAATAGTGATGGTTTATTCTTAGGGAATTCACCTCCAAATTAGACACATTTTAAATAGCAAAAAGAGGCACTTATAAAGAGCAGAAACTGTCAACAACTCAGTCTGTGAATCTCTGATGTGAGAAGTGAGAATTTATGAACATTGAATTTGTGCTGTGGGATTTTTACATGAGGATAATGCCTGAAATGTAGAACAAAATCTATTCACCCCCTACGCGGGTGTCACAAGTTCCAGCATTTTAGCTGCCCTGGAGTACACACACCATGCAAAGAAATGTACAGTCTTTTAAAGAACATAAATGACTCTAGCACTGCTTTCAGCAGTACTGTCAAATGTGAAAGAACTTCCACCAATTTCGGGATTGATATGGCATATGGCAAATGCTGTTCTTCCAGGGAAAAAATGCAAAATATGGAGATGGAACCAGGAACCAATCAAGGGAATATCTAAAGAATGAAACAAACATCTAGTCTGTTGATCAGAACCAGGACCGCAGGATTATTGTGGAGAAACCATTGAAATCATCAGTCGGGTCTAGGAAGAGTAAAAATGACAACCTGGATAAAAGGATTCAGGGAGAAATGGCACAACAAAAGCATCGCCTGGCAGCTGCGAGAGTCCTGAGCCCATCCTCAGAACTGTGGGTCTCCGGGGTCAGCTCTTCTCTCTACGGTTCCTGGCAAGGGAAATCAGGCTTCTCCCTACTCACCGTTTCTGAGTTCAGAATTTCAGAATTCTAAGAGAGAAACAAGAATTTGCTCAGGTAGTTGACAACTATTCACAAAGACTCACATGAGCAGGTGGCACAGGGGCCTTGCACCTCAAATGCTGAATGCATATGAGTTAGTTGGGAAAACTTCCTCAATGTCCTGCCCTGGTTGAATTCGGAGTAGCTATATGCTCGTTGTTTACAAGCTTCTACACCAGCCAATCACACACTACTAATGTTTTTCATTTTTACATGCAAAAGAAATATGGTTACCTTTTACATGCAAAAGGTAACCATCTCTATCCAGTTGGACTTTACTAACTTCCACACAGTGATGTCTGCATTGTAACTGCTCTGTCTCTTCCCAAGTTCTAACGTGTACCTCGTATGAAGAAGCTTCTCACCTGCAGGAAGTTTCCCTCTTCTGTGTATCTGAAAATGATGACTGTAAATCTTCAAAATGGCTATTACCAATATCTATAGATGAAATACTTGCTTACAAAATTTTAAAATGTGCGAAGTATCAATTTTTTTAAAAAATTCAATCAAAAAAACACACATTCAACCTAGAAAATTTCAAAGGAATAAATTCTGGGAGCTCAGCTATGTCAATGAACTTTTCTCTCATTTCCAAGTGGAAAAAGTAGGTAATAATGGATGTCAAAATATTTGGTTCTTCAAGAGATTCTAGAAGCTTCCAATGGCCTCAAAGCCCTTTGTCTCTTATTTCATATCTTTTAGATATGGAAGTGAATAGAATGACACTATCCTTTTTGGTCCATAAACTTTTAAAAAATGTATTAGTGGCAATTATGATGGAACTTTCTCCATAGCTGTTTTCAAAATTCTGGCAGAAAGCTTTTGCAGTTAAAAAATTACTGCTACTACCAATAATAAAAAAACTTTGGCACTTTCTAGCTGCCTAATCCTCAGCAAGTAGTTTCCTAATAATTTCCTCACCTATAATATGCGTGACCTGACACATTTCTTACAAGAGTATTGATAAAATTAAAGATGACAGGCAAAGCACTCAGGCCCAGCCAGTACTCCAGGAACTGTGTTGGGATGGTGTCGGTAGAGGGAATTGTTAGATTGTTGGCAGATCTTGGTATTTTAATTTATTGCTCAAATAATGGGGACGGGGGATCCGTAGAGTCACATATGAAAATCATATTGTGAAAATCAGGAAGCTACAAAAGTAGTTCCTTCCTATTAATTGGAAAGAGTTCTCCATCACGCAACTGCTGAGGTCCAGACCAAGTGATGCTGCTCCATTCCGTAGAAGGATCAGGCAAACACAGGGTAAGACAAATAATATGGCTAGAACTGCACCAGCATGATCTCTGCTGGTGACACTTGACAGCGGGTAAACAAAGGTGAGACCTGTCTTCAGATGGCTTCGGGGGTGGAGGCTCTGGCTCTGGCTAGTCGGTGGCCCGTGGGGACAGTGCACAGGACTGGCAGTGTCTCGAGGCCCCATTGGCCCACTGGAGCATGTCCATTTGGTCTACACAGAAATGAAGAGGAAGTGCCTGCACAGGGAACCACTTTTCTCAGATAGCTTCAGGGCACTACCGAGTGATCCAAATTTCTCAAAATTATTTCAGACCCAAAGGGTCTGCCCTTGGGTAATATACTAACAAGCCCTGCATTTGGTCCACAGGCCCAGGTTCCTTTAATACTGTGTGTTTGTTACTTATAATCATCTTCAAAGATAGTTCATTAGAAATATCACACTGGTGCTCAGCAGATTGCTAATAACTTGGAAGCCAAAGCTTCCCAATTTAACTACCTGGAGGAAACTACCACACTTTTATTCTGTAAAATAACTTTAAAAGCACATTTGTTGCAAATTGTGTAACAGATGTTATCCATATAGAACTCTTTAAATGGGATTAGGCTGATCCACAGTTTTAAAGTTAAGAAATGTTTGACTGTGAATAGAGCGGTCTCCAAATATGTGAGGGAAACATGGACTCAGTCCCATCACCCAACAGTGATCTGGACTGAGTCAAGCACTTGCCTCCCAGCAGGTGCCGTGGATTCACGTCTCAGAACGTGCTTTCTGAGCCCAGGAACTCCCTTGCGCTGAGCGATCTACACATCAGTGAAGAGCCATTCTCAAAATTTAAAGCATGTTTCATATGCACTACGTCTACCTCGCTTACATATATATGAGTAGGAGGAGGGGAGACCTCAGTATTGAGAAAACAAGCATCCCACTATCAGAAATGGGCAGCAAAGATTGGAACAGACACTTTGCTGAATACTTACAAATAGCAAAGATGAAAATACACCTCTTCAATCAATTGGAAAATGCAAATTACATCTTCATGAACTGGCAGACTGAAATTAGGAACCCTAAACGCCAACTTCGGTGAGAACGTAGCAGAACTAGGACACTCGCACACACCTGCTGGTGGGACCCTAGAATGCTACCACTGCTCTCAGAAGCAGACGCTTGATGAATCCTGAAAGTTAATCTGGGAGAAATAGAAGAGGCGAAGTGTTATCGGGTCACACACTGCAGACTTCATCGGGCGCTGTCACCTGCTCCTCCACACGGCTGCCTGGCCTCCGGGTAGGCGCACAGTGTAATCTCAGTGGTCTTGCTGAGGAAGTTGGTTTAAAGTTGGATTGAAGTCGGAAATAGGATGTGGCTGAAATAGGGACGAGAACAATGTCTCTGAAGGCTGAAAGATGAAGACCATTCTTATGGGATAAGAAGTTTTATCCCCAACTGCTATGCAGAAATTACTGGATGTCAGAAGGAAGGCGAGTATTAATTAGTAGACAGCTGCCAGTGACATTTGCTGACAGGGCTGGCAAGAAAGAAGGAAAAAACTCATGCAACAGTGCAAACTCACCTGAGATTTTTCAGTGAAGGGAAATGAAATAAAATAATTGAAATTGCTATAAAAGGCAGTTTTTTAAAGCAACATTAACCTTCAGAAGACTCCGAGAGCCAATATTTTAAAAGGTAAAAAAAAAATTTCAGGGTTCAGGAGAAGGTTGATCCCATTTCAGATATTTTTTTTTCTGGTTTTGCTTTGTTTTGTTTTGTTTTGAAACAAAGTCTCACTGTGTAGTGAAGCTGGCATTGAACTCACTATGTACCCCAGTCTGGCCTCAAATTCAAGGTGATCCTCCTGCCTTGATTTCCCCAGTGCTGGGATTACAGACATGCACCATCACGCCTGGCTGCTGTTTCAGATTTTTCACAGAGGGTAGGAGAAACATTTCTGTTGTCTGTTGACTTACTGGACTGGGAAAAATAAGAATTAATAACATCACTAAATGTTCCATCTTGCTGTTAAAGAGTTCCACACATTGCCTAACTCAATCTCCATAATAAACAAGTGAGCTAATTATCAATGTCTTTGGTTTTGATAGCCGAGGGCACTGAAGAGAAGAGACTGAAGGGCTGGCTTTTCCTTGACAGGCAGAATGGAAAGAGTTTTGGAACTGTAGCTCAGGTCTTCATTAATCTTCTTTCCCTTCCTGTAAACAGAGACCAAAGACACAAACGTCCATTTCACCAAAAGAGTAGATAATCTGATTACAAAAACTTCTCTTCTGCAGTGAGTGTCATCAGTTCAGAGAGACAGTAAGACAGTGGGAGAGACAGGACAGAGCGGGCCGGAGACGCCGTGTAGACACCACCTCCAACCATAGCCCTGCCTTGCAGTTCTCTGAGGACACTGAATCATTATCTGTCCCATCTGCCCTTCAAAAGACTTACCCTCCCTGCTGAATCACAAAGCATTTTTGTTTTTGTTTTTTACTTCGAATTGTACCTTTCCTTTTTTTTTTTTTTTTTTTGTTTTTGAGGCAACGCCATTCAGAATGGCCTTGAACTCACTTTAGAGCCCGGGCTGGCCTTGAACACACAGCAATTCAAGTGTTGGGATTCCAGGCATGCACCACAATGTCCAGCTACTTTTCCAATGAAATTTGATTTTTCTTTTCCCCATAAACTTTTCAAATGTTGCATATATGGGAAGGATTAATATACATTTAAGATTCTAGCTTACAAAAAACTTTTCACTTTACAACACATCCTGACCTGGATCTCACCTTAAGATGGCCCCAAGTAAACATGGCCTGGGACCCCCTTGAGATCAGTGACATCTGAATCTCTAGAGTGGGCCTGGACATCCGTGTATTATTAAAATAGTTTCCTTTTCAGGTGTTTCCAGTAAGCAACCAAGTTGGCATATAAGTTTGGAACCTTCTGGGTCACAATGTTGTTATGCATCATTTTAATAATCAAAAACATACTTGATGGCTTCATCTTCACCTTATCAACCTGGGATCCTGTGATCCCCTGTGCCTATGGATTCCAGGTCTTGTTTGTAACCTAAAGAGGTGAAATGGGCTCTGGACCCCAACTACAGTATTACCTTGGGTGTAGGGGACAGGTCCTTGGGAGAAAATCAGAATGGCTAGGCTCTGCCCAGAGAAGCCAAGTGACAGTTTCCCAGATGGTTTGTTTTTATACTAGTGCCCTTGGCAAAAGCCCAGGAAGAAGAAATAAGCATATATAATTTCTGCAGCAGCATTACAGTCATACACTTTCAAGTTTCCAGAAGTAAGTGACTGCACTAGAAATTCCTTTCACTTCCAGTTTGTCAGGAAAAAAAACATATAAATAATGAAAGACAACATCATTTGACTGGAGACTGATTTCAGGTCTAGCTTCCTCCACCATTGCGCATCCTGGTTACCAAAGCTGGAAGAGCTTCATCAGCTGTGTCTGAAAGCAATGGTGAGGTGTGTGGACCTGAAGGTGGGGTTAAATTCAGAATCAGGGTACCAGTAACTCTGTGTCCAGAGGCAAGGTGCTGACTGCAGTGACTCCAGAAGTAATGCAAGTCCCACCAACCTGTGGTCACCAAGTAGAAGAAGAGATATCATACAGGAAAGCAATGTACATGGAAATGCTATGTGTGTAAATTGTTTTCATTAATTTTTTATTTGCGTTACATGAGTTTTAGCACCCTGCCTCTAGGCAAGAATGAAGCTAAACCTCTTTGCTAACCTCAGACTAATTGGAACCAACCTCCCGCCGTTCCTCACTGGCTTGCTTCCCTGGGGTGGAGTCCTAGGGATGTTCCTATAGCTAAAACAAAGGGCAGGTGATCTTTTCTCCCAGGGGAATACTGAGATGAACACTGGTAGTTATTGGGAAATGCTGCATCTTGGATGGCAGGGGCTCCAGACTCACTGTATTTATGAAAATCATTTGTTATTCTCTTCAAGAAAATGCTTCTTCCTTGGATTCTGCAAGTAGACTCCTGGATCCCTGTATCAGCTTCCTCACTGTACATCATTAAACCCTCAAGGATTTCTCTACCTACTACACAAAAATGGGAGAACTGAGATAACAGGAGAGACACTGCACTTCCGGTCAAATTAGCCAGATGGAAATTAACAGAGTCTCACAAAACAGACCTTGACTCATACTGTCCAGTGTGCCGGCCACTTCCCACACGAGGGTGCTGAGCACTGAGCAGAGGTCAGCACAGAGGGGGCTGTGTTGTATGCACCAGCTGAGAGTTGGTTCCAAAGAGAAATGGTGCAGTCATTGGATTCTGATCACATGTAAGAGTGGAACTATTTTAGCTCACTGGACTAAAGAAGCATGCTATTAAAATTAATGTCACCATTTTCTCTTCGACTTCTGCATATGCGTATCAGGAATCTTAGAACTTATCCAAGAACACAGTGTCAATGAACTGAATTATGATAAAGATCTGATAACAACTTGTGAACCAAGCAGTATCCAGGATACCAAAAACAAGGGACTCTGAGCTTGGCCACCAGTCTGTGCACACCAGGAGCTTGAACAAGAGCAGGACACAGCCCAGGAAAGAGGCAGACAGGCTAATATCAGGGTAGATGCAGAGACCTTGGAATCATTGTGGCTTGGGCTGATGAGGCCCTTTTGAGTGGTAAACATGAGTCCCATAGAGTATTTTTTTTAACTAGCTGATTTCTAAGTTTAGTTTGACTGTGTGTTACTTGGCAAGAGTGACTCTATCCTGGTCTGGTCTACAGGGACCAAACACAGACGCTCAACCCAAAACTATGGCCTCTCATTTGTTATAGCTGACGAATTACACACACAGTATGCATTATGTGTCTGTGGTATAGTGCTAATCTGATCTTCGTTTCACCAGGAAAACTGCTTATGGTTTTCCACTTGCCTCACCAAATGTCAATCTGGGCAGAATTTGCATTCTTAAAGAACACAACCATAAAAACGAACAACGAAATACAGAAATGATCATTAAGTTGTCACTAGTTACCTGTGGATGTGAGTGTGCACACATGTGGGTGTGTGTGTGGGTGTGTATATCTGCAAATAGTGCTAAGAGGAAAATACTGTTTCAGCTGCCCTGAGGAGCTCCAAACAGGACCCACTCCACAGTAGCAGCAGCACCCATGGGAAGAAGGCAGCCTTGCCAAGTCTCAGGTCCCGGAGAGGCAGGAAACTGAAATCTGCACCTTGCAAACATTCTAGATAATTCTGATGCATGCTCAGGTTTGAGAACCACTGTCCTAGACCCACTGAGACAGATTGCCCAGACTCAGTTTTCTAGACTAAAGTTACCAGCTTCTGCTAATACTTGGGCTTTTTGTCCATAGTGCACACAGCCCAGGCCAACAAAGTAATGACTCCAAAAAAGTCAACTGTCATCGTTTAAAAAGTGAGAGTCACATGGCCACTAAGCAGAGGTACCAGCTTTTGTTACATTTGAACATCTTGCGCTTAACAGATTCTCAATCTATATTTAATCAGTAATTGACTTTTAAGTTTTCCTGGAATGTTCATTAGTTAAACACTAATACAGAAACAACTGTATGCCGTATGGTAGGAGCCACGGCCAATGGCCCTCCTGGACTGTCGGGACCAAGCCCTGAGTCTCCGCTCCCAGCATCGCTGTGTGACCTAAAGCCTTACACCTGCTCCATTCTGCAGAGTGTCCTCTGGGCTGAGCGGAGACCCTGCCTGGGAAGACTTAGGAAACTGCTTCATGGTCATCGCCCATTCTGTGATTCTTTACCGTGTGCTCCCAGCAGTGACCAATGCCTGATGGACACTTTCCCTCAAGGTGAGACACTGCAGCAGACTTAAATGCAATGCGCTCTCCCTCTCATCAGTTCCAGGACCACCGCCTTGCTCAGTTCCCTGGTCCCTTACTCTTTCCCTTACAAGGTCTCATGATCATGCCTCCCCATAAATCACATACAACTAAGCCCTGGCTAGGATTTCCCTGTAGGCAACTGGACTAAGACTCATTAACTGAACTACAGATTAACTTAACTACTAATTAACTTAAGTACAGATAACTGCATTCAAGTTACTCGCTTTGTGTATTATCCACTGAGAACTGTAAAACAGTTCCCTTACTGCTCAACCACTTGGAAAGGCTTCTCCCTAGTTATCGAGCAACAGACTAAGAAAGCATGCAAAATAATTTAATAATATCCAAAGCAAAATGTAACAGGATGGAACCATAAATATTCAGTTGTCCTAAAATTCCAACAGGTGTTAAGATTAGTTAACCAGGGGCCAGGGATTTAGCTCCGTGGCACAGTGCCTGCCTGCCAAGCATGAGGCTCTAACTTCCATTCCTGGTACCAAAAAAAGAAAACCAGTATTAGTTAACCAGCCAGACAGATGTGACAAATGCCAAACCTCTCAAAGAACCGAGAGAGAAGTATGCTCATTTGCTGAGGTGAAAGTAATGGTGTTTACCATGTGGAATCCTGGAAGCCTCTAAGAATTTGATGAACGTTAGGGATCCTGTCTACCAAAGAGGCATACACACACACACACACACACACACACACACACACCCGGAGGAGTTACTGCAGAAGAATCCAAGGCCAGTTTGCCTCTTAGTTCCCTAAGCAAATCCATTTTACGTATCCATTTTATTCAGTGCCAATAAATCTACTGCTCCCTAAATCTGTGCATATGTCTCATATGCCCCTATTTCTAACTGGTTAGAGATAATTATGTTGTGGGGCAGTTCTGAAAAGCTTGAAGTGTATGCTCGCACAGTGTGGCAGCTTCCGTAGTAAAACACGTCCCTTTCCTGTCTCCTGTGTCCTCTGGTCCTCTGCATGCCCAACGCCATCCGCCTTCACCCTGCCCTCAGCCCTGCCCACCCATTCAACCTGAGAAATCCTGCCACAAGCCATCCAGGTCTCTAAGAAGACTCTTGGCCTCCTCCGGGGTACACTCACACTTCTGCCACCAAGCACAGCTCTTTCCTTTCTGCTGTGTCTCTTCTCTAGACCCATGCCAGTCTTCAAAATGACAAGCTTAGTCTGGTGACCTTCACAAGCAGCTCACCCACCTCTCTCCATGACTACCAAGGGGATAAGCTGGCAACTGATCAAAGTTTACCCAGCCCAGATCTGCCTCCTAGTTCCAGAATCCTAAATCAAACACTCCCTTGCAACGTGATGTACATGTCAGAGTCAATGGGTCGAAAGCTGGGCTCACCAACTCTCTCTCACTTCAAACTGACTGTGTCTCTATTTTTCTTATCATTTTTTATCACCACCGTCCTCCTGCTGATCACCTAAGCCAGCCAGTCACCATCTGGTCCTGCTGATTTGTTTTCTAAGTATGTCTCTGATCAGTGTCTGCCTCCCGCTAGCCAGACCCTGTGTCTCTGAGGAGCCAGACTTCCTTGGATCCGCCCTCAGCCAACGAGACAGCAAACTTCTCAAGCTAATGCAGACAGGACCCACTCAGCACTCTGCGGCCCTTCCTGAATCTGAGCGCATGTTCCCAGCACACTGAGTCTCAGCACTGAGTGGAGTAGGAACCATCTCCGCACCGAGTGGGCCTTTCCCTGTCACCCAACGTCAGCTGCCCAAGGCACCTTTATCTGCCATATGTGTATAGTCCAAGCCCAATTGTGCCCCGCTATTTTTCCACCAAATCCTGAAAATGTTCTAGTTCCTTTCAAATGTCTATAATTTATCTCTTTCTCCATGAAATGTAATGAACATCAATTTAGAAATTTTTAAAAAATGAGTTGGAGCAACAGCAGAACCATAAGAGCAGCGAGAATATAGTTAGATGAACGTAAAATATTTGGGGAGAGTAGATGGGACCCAGTATTCAGTACACTTGGTCTTAGCCAGACACAGCTTCCCATGAAAACAAAACTCAAAAAAAAAAAAGGCTTGAAAAGTTTCCATAAAAAGGATTGAAAAAGCTCTGCAGACTTCAAAGGGCTTTTTAAAATGTTTTGATGAGTTACGTGTAAATGAACATGCAGATTAAATTTCCATCTAAGTCCACATGCTCTTAAAACACTGAGAGGAAAGGCTCTGCCGAACATGCTCTGGGGTTTTCTGATGGCAAAGCAGACTGCAGTGCTCAGCAAACCTAAGTGCTGCAGGGCTCACCATGCCTGTGCCGGTCGCTTTACTAATGCAAAGCCCCGAGTCTCACCAGTCAGTGTCCAGAAGAAAAGAAAAGGTATGCAATGGATTAAACTAATGAAGACTCGTTTTCTGCTCATTCAGAGGAGGCGACTGTACTGGAGCTATGGGAGTTCGTCTCTTTCTCTTGATTTTGTCTGGACCATTACTGGCTTAGTCAACAAAGGTAGTTTGAAGACTCTCTCTACTCCATGTCAGTGAGCACACAGAACTCAGAGCTGTGCATCAGCCTGCTCTTGCCTTTGCTAGGACACAGAAAGATTTCCTCTTGTGCAGGGCTAATCACAGCACCACTACCCAGGAGACAATGCTCAGATGCAAGCCAGCCATGGTGGACATGGAGCTGGAAGCCTAGGAAAGGTGCACATCCACACATTCTCCAGCCAAGACCGCAGCATACGGGCATGCTGAGGTTCACGTCCTCCTGAGGCAGTTTAAGAGCTGGAAACCACATCCCAGCCTAGGGACCTGCTCAGCACAACCTGGGCCTGCAGGTCCTGGGTCCTGGTGTCCCAGGTCTCACCAGAGTGTCCCTGCCCATGGGCTGGAGTTACACCACACACCTCTAGGTCACTAGACACGGTTGGCTCCCCAAAATATAGCACTATCCATTCAGAAATCCAATTTGTCATCGAATAACTCAGTGACAAAACTCAATGTAGCTTTAATTTGGGGTTTTCAGCATTCAAAGAAAAAAATGACAAGCACTCTCCTTGGTCAGAATTCTCCATTATCCAAGGTCTTGGTCCCAAGGCGGTGTGAGATTATACCTGATTCAAGTGTGGCTGCTCCTAATCAACACTTAAAAACGTTCTTGAGCCCTTCCATATGTTCCTAATGAGAGAGAAAATGTGGTCATCTCACTGTTCCCCAAGGCAGAGCCAAGGGAGGGGGACAGTTGACTGGCTGTGCTTAAAATCTTCAAAAGAAAAAGAGAAAAGATTATAGGATATGGAGTCTTTTGATTTCAGGCATTCTGAGAGCAGACACTTCACATTCTATTTCTTTTCCATGCTTCTCCATAAGGCTTAATTCAAAAAACACCACCCATTAACCTAAAAAAAAAAACCCAACACTAAGATCAAGGTTGAAGGAGAGAACGGAAGAGGCGGTCAAGGAGACTGAAGCAAGGGACGTCTTGGAGCGAAGAGTCCCTTGTGACAAACTGTTACCTTTTCATCTCCTGCTCCTGGTTTGTACTGTCAGTCTTTTTTTGGCAAGGTGAGCAATGAGAGTATTCTCCACTTGGGCAATAACACAGGTCTAATTCCTCATCACAATGTATTCCAAGGCCAGACCGGACACAAACACAAGTCCCCGAAGGAAAAGCAGGGACTGTGCTTCAAAGTGAAAGCTTTTTCCTGGGGGTCTTTGCCATCAGCTCTTCCTCCAGCAGGGCCACACGGGGGCTGAATCATGATAGCTATTGTGGGAATGAAAGGTCCACTGGCAGCAGGCCCTAGTTAGAAAAACTCCTTTCCCCAGATCAGGGTTGCAAAGCTAAACAAGAAATACACTCACCAAAAAAAGAAATCTCTTTCAGACTGTACAGACTTTCACATTTCCAGGTTAGCAGTGTTACATCTCTGCCCCAGATTCTGGGGTCGTATGCTGAATTGTCAAGTTCTGACCTGCTTCTGAATTTCACAGAACAAAGTCTCAACAAATCAGATTTTCCCAGTACATAAATTACATCCTGCGAGTAAATCAGGCACCTCTGGAAGCAGTACTGACTTTTTCAGGCCAGGACAACTCTAACTGAATTACTGCTTCCGGGGAATAAGCAGCCTCTTGTCCTGATTGAAAGAAAGAACTCGGTTTCTTAAAGGGCCAAGTCTAGCATTTTTCCCCCTGAAGATCTTGGAAGACTGAGGACTCAGCAGCAGCCTGATCATGGTCACAGAGCTCCTCTGGCATCCGGTGTAGGCTGTGGGGGTCCAAACAGGACCGTACTCGGGTGACAGCACCTGCAGCAGAGGGGCTGCAGCTCCACGGATAGATGACCTTTCTAGCACATTGACCAACACCTCTCTCTTGTGCACAGACCGTCCAACTCAGTGATGCTGGGCAGGACAGCAGGAGATGTGCGAGCAAGCAGGGACCCCCTAACTCCAGAGGCCTCAGACGTCTTTATCTCAAGAATGTCGGATTGTTCACTGGTGACTGAATGAGGATGGAGACACAGTACGCATGCACTCAACTGCATACTAAATCAGAACTGGGTTTTTGTTTTTGTTTTTTTTTTTTTTTTTTTTTTGGTCTTTTTGGGACAGGGTTTTACTATGCAGTTCAGGCTTGCTTTCAACTCACTTTGTAACCCAGGCTGGTCTTGAACTCACAGTGATCCTCCTGCACAGCCTCCCAAGTGCTGGGGTCACAGGTGTGCGACACCACATCTGCTTCAAGAACTGTTTTATAAGTAGGTATTTGAGGAATTTTTAGAGAAAAATCTTACTTTTCACTAAAACTTAAACCAACAAACATCTACATGCATAACAGTAAAAAGGAGTATGAAAAGCAATAGTACACTAGATGGCATAATGTGGGGGAGGCAAAAAGGAGAGAAAAGGAAGAGAATCCTGGGGAGGAGAGGACAGAGACGAGGGACACTGCTGTGGGTGGAAGTGAGTAAAGTGGGTTAGGTGTGTGAAAATACGCCACAATGAGGCTCACTAGGTGGTGTAACCGACAGGTACTACGTGACTTCAAAAAATATTTGTCGGCACACTCAGTTATCATTATAGCTATAGCTGTAGCTATGTCTATCTATACGTACATCTCTAGCTATAGCTGTATCTATCTATAGCTACTCTTCTATCTATAGCTGTATCTGTCTATATCTACATCTTATCTATAGCTATAGCTATAGCTGTAGCTGTAGCCATATCCGTATCCACATCTATATCTTCATTTATATCTATCTATAGCTATATCTGGGTCCATATCCATATCTATATCTATATTTATCTATACACATATATTTCAGCCACAAAGAAGAATGAAATTCTGTCATTTGCCGCAAAATGGATGACAGTGAAATATTATGTTAAGTAAAATAAACCAGATGCAGTTAGGTTAGTGGCACATGCAACTTCTCATACGCAGATGCTAGCTGAGTTTACCTAACAGTAGGGTCCTGACCATTAGAAGTGGGTGGAGCGTGTGGCGGATGGTTGGTTTGATCAGGACACACCTATGTATGCATGGAAATGTCAGTGATGTGTACAGGTAAAAAGGTAAAATTCAAAAAGTAAAAAAATATATACATTGCTTACTACATTTCTATAACTATTTAAAGCATTATGCATTTAAAAGTCTAATCTGTTCTTTGTGTGTACATCCATGTTCTAGAATAATAAACTTTAACATTACTGGGGAGAATATTTCACCTGTTCTCTTTTTGTTAGTTGGCTTCATATTGTGCTACTTGCAAATGTTTTTACTTGAAATATTAAGAAACTAAAGCCATAATTATGCAACTTAATTATCAAATTGTAAGCTGTATGCAGTAAATATGAAAGACACACCTCTTAAAATTCACCACCCAGAAGCAGTAGTGGGCTTTCTTTTCCCTATAAGTATCCCCACGTCTCGGGAAAGGGAAGCCAGAGAACAGCTTTTTTATTATGTTCCATCTTTTGGTTTAGAAAATGACTTTTTAATTTACAATAATTCATTCACATTATTCAAGTAAACACAGAGACTTAGCACTTCGGAACCACGGGTGTCCTGTCCCGCACTGTGACCATTGTCTAGCCAGTCCTTCGACTCTAGGTTCCAGATTCGGCCTGGGAAGGAAGACACCAAGCCCAGGAACCTCCGCTCTGTACTCACAGGTCTACAGAGAGGAGCTCAGTGTGAGCCAGAGGGCTCAGCACCCCCAGAAATGGGAAAGAAAACTGAACCAAAGAAATGTCACCAGGAGTCAGAAAGCAAACACCTGCATTTTGTGCTGAGGCTGGGATCTGCCTGCGTGAGGGGGAGCTCTGGGAGCGCTGGGGAAAGGGGAGGTCTGGAGCCCAGCTGGAGGGTAGCGTTGTGCGAGCAGGGAGCCCAGGCCTGGGGTCTGATCACAGCCCTGCAGGACCGAGCAGGCAGGGATGAGAATTCAGACTAGAGAGAAACAGGGGCCACCGAGGCAGCTGAAGAAGAGGTCCGTCAGGTCGCGCTCCCTCTGCCTCCTCAGTGGGTGCAGGTACAGGGGCAGCGTGCCACACCCATGCAGATCCTTGGGGATGAGCAGGACGGGGACTGTCCCAAGATCTGGGAGTGACAGAGACAGCAAGGACCTGAGCCTAAACGGAGAGACGGAAGCCCAAGAAGCAGGCTGGGGTCAGAGCGAAAGACACAGCCTGCCCTGTCCCAGGGGCGACGGCATGGCAGAGGCAGGCAGAGCACAGACCCTTTAGTCCATCACAGAGATGGGCTGTCCATGCCCCGGAGCCCTGGTCAGCGCACCCAGCCCTGCACTCCTCGCTCTCATCATTTCAGCAAAGATGCCAGAAGCCTGCTCACAGCTCGGGAGCAGCTTCCAGAGAACGTTTCTCACTGTTCCTTATCATGCAAGTCTCAAGCTCTGTGCACCAGGCCTCTGTGGTGGCCCCAGCATCCGCACTTCCCCACTCCAGCCCCTCACCATGCTGCCCTGCACGAGGCACCATTCCTGTCCCACCACGTAGGTTTAGATGCCCAGCCCTCAGGACAGAGCAGGGTGGTTTCTGTCACAAACACATCACAGGCGGAGGTTAGAGGATGCAGCATCCTCTCCTACTCACCCGAGATGCTCAGAGTTCAGGATTAGGGCAGAACACTGCTTCACCTCTTTCCCAGTCCGTTTCGGGGAGGGAACCTAACGGTCACACGCATCGTGGCGAACTGATGCGTGCCACACACAGCTTACCTCTTTTCACCTCCCCATCTCTGGTCACCAGCCCCCTTTCCCGTGTGCAAAAGATCTTCTTGATTTATTTTTCAACACCTGCCACACACAACAGCAGGCCATCTGAACTTCTCCCTGCTCTCACTGGCAATGACTTGCTGCCAGGAACATAAAGTGTTTGAAAGTGGGTGGGCCTTGAGACCCTAGAAAGGGGCAGCCCCTCCGCTCTGAGGGATCCATTTCCCTGTCCAAGGGGAAGAATCGTGGCCACTTCTGGGCCTGATTTGCTGTATGGACGTCAGCAGTAAAACCCTTCCTGCAAGAGATGTGCAGGACGGGCTGCCCTGCCTCAGCCTTCAAGGCTGTGGGCGCGGTGTTTCCTGACCGCTCACCGTGGACTCAGCTCTTCCTCCTACCAAGATCCATTTTACTACAGCCATGTGCTCAGTATTTATGAGGTCACAGAGAGGGCCTGTGGTTTCAAGCTAGAAATAAATAACCGAGGGAAAGAGAAGGCCTGGCGTGTATTAGGTGTCTTCCAAGCGCGAGCATGCTGCTAGCAGCTTCATAGGGCTTCTTCGCATTCCTGGGAAACAGATTCACAATGGAGAGGTGGACAGAGATGGCCACTTAGGAGTGATCTTAGAGGACAGCTCTGCAAGGGAAGACACAGCATGGATCACGCAGGCAGCGACACAGACATGCCATGAAGGAAACAGCAGAGCCTCGGCTTAGCGCGTATCTCCACAGAAGCGCCCTTCCGAGTTAGCCCACTGAGGGAAAGGCCAGAGTTCTTCAAATGTGTAAGCCAGCCGGTGGCTGCAGAACACACTTTGGGGAGAAACTCTTGAATGGGGCCGTGTCCACGCTGTCAAGGGCACAGTCAAGAGGGAGCTCACTCAGAGAACCGGAAGGAGGGAGGCAGTGGATGAAGAGCAGATCTGCCTGGAGCACCCCAATATGCATGACAGTCCCGCTCCCTTCTATATTCCCCACCACCACCCTGGGAATCTCCTCCAGATTCTAGCTGTTCCCACCTCTCAGGAGACATAGTCATCCACATACCATTCTCGATTCGCTCTGCCGCCCAGACCAACCTGCCAGGTATGGTAAGCCAGACTCCAAGGCCTGGTCTCTGTGAACTTCTCAGCCATGGCTGACATTATGGTTTAAATATGAGGGGTCTCCTGAAGAGTCATGGATTGAGGGCTTGGCCCGCCAGCGCAGCAGTGTACAGAGGTGAGACATAGTGAAGAGACTGCATCTTGAAGACACTAAGTGCAAGAAAAGGTTAATTCTGGATGTTCACTAGCTGAGTGGGTGTTTAGGACAGGAGCTGTGGGAGGGATTGGGTCACTGGGGTCCGTGACTTCAGAGGGTCTACCCCTTCTCTGCCTCTTCCTGCCTTCTCTGCTTCCTGTCGGCCATGAAGCGAGCAGCTTTCCTCCGCCAGGCCATTTCTACTTCTGCCTTGGAGCCAGCTGACCATGGATGAAAAACTGTGAAACGATGAACCAAAGCAAACGTTTTGTCCTTCAAACTGCACAAGTCAGGAATTTCTGTCTCAGCAGCAGACAGGTCATTAACGTAGCTGGTACACTTCCTGTTACTGCTCCAGCTGGCAACGCAAGCCCCAAACATTGTCTTCACTGCACTCCCCGGTAGCAGCAGCCCAGCCCCCTGCCAGTGATGAAGGTCAGCCACTCCTGTCGGTGTAGACTCCTTTCTCCCTGGCCTCTTGCCCTGGGGCCCTGAGGTGATCAGACGGACACTGTGTGTCTTTCCTACTCTTCCCTGGTGGAAACACTCTCCTCAAGGGCCCAAGACCTCTTGACCCTTAGAGCCTAATCTGATAGTGTTCACCACTTTATGGAGGATGTGCCCCATCTCCAGAGGGGGTCTTCCCTGAGCTGGCCCCTCATACACATATTGCAAGCATCATCAGCTCTACCTGGCCAGCAGCTGCTTCATGAGATGGGACCAGCGGGTCCCTGGCTGTGAGCCCAGTGTGTGCACACCCTATGCTCTAGAGGGTACATGGGTCCAGTATGATGCACTGTCCTATTTTGGTGAATCAAAGCCTCTGCAGGTCCACAGACAGCCATGCTGAGCAGAAGCTCTGTAGCCAGACAGACAGACTCACATCCAGAGCATGCACAG